>NC_090450.1:148038080-148663080 GCF_031143425.1 Pleurodeles waltl | reverse complement strand
TGCCCTGGATGTAACGGTTACGGGACGTAACCGCTACGTCCAGCTAGGGGCCCACGGGGGAAATGCAAGCGCTCCTCTGGGGGCCTTGATCCCCCCTCCCCTGGACAGGGATGGAAGGGGAATCGCTTCCCCTTCCACTATCATCCCCCCTGACCCCCGTGGCATCTGATGACGTCAGCGCGTGATCGTGCGCTGACCTCATCAGAGGCTGCCCCCACCCCGCTGGAAGCTCAGCTCCCAATGTCGATTGGAGGAGAAATGCAAAAGCATTTCTCTGACGATCAAGTGGAGGGGGCGTAAGAGGCATGAAAGGAGAGGAAAGGCCTTTCCTCTCATTTCATGTCTCTCTCTGCATTTCTGCTGCCCAATCCCGATGCGATCGGGCAGCAGAAATGCCGCTAGACGCAAAGGAATATTTTTTTGTTTTGTTTATGTCATAAGGGGAACGGCCCCTTGAGCAAGGGTTGCTCCCAAGGGTGGGAATTTATTTTTAGGCCATTTCTGTCCCCAATTATGATTAGGCTGATCTGCCCCGGGAGGGACGGGGGGCAGAAACTGCTAGACACCAGGGATAATTGTTTTTTTTGTTTATTTGTTATGTATTTGGGTAGCGACCTTGGGGGCAAATTTACTTTTAGGTCATTTCTATCCATCTTGGGGACAGATCGTCCTATTTTTATTCTGCCATTCTGCCCCCTAGGGCGGCAGAAACTACTGGACACCAGGGATTTTCTTTTTCAGTTTCACATGAGGGGAGCGACCCCTTAGGCAAGGGTCACTCCCTTGGGGAGGGCAAATTTGTTGTAGGCCATTTCTGCCCCCGTTAGGCGCAGATCGACCAATTGTAATTTGGCTGATCTTACATTTTTTTTATATATATGGGGAGCAACCCTTTAGGCAAGGGTCGCTCCCCTGGGAGGCAAATTTATTCTAGGCCATTTCTGCCCCCCCCACCCTTTGGGGGCAGATTGGCCTATTTTTATTGGGCAGATCAGGGATGTATGCCCAAGGGGCTGCCCCTTCTAACAAAACACACACATATACACACACCAATCCCTGGTGCTTAAGTGGTTTCTAACCCCCGGGGGCAGATCGGCGTAATAGAAATAGGCTGATCTGCCCCCACATGGAGCAGAAATGGCCTAAAATAAATTTCCCCCCTTCCCAGGGGAGCGACCCTTGCCTGAGGGGTTGCTCCCCTTGCGTGAAATTGATGCAAAAAAATACAAATCCCTGGTGTCTAGTGGTTTCTACGAGGGTCGATCCCCTTGGGGGGCAAATTTAGTTTCGTTTGGGGGCATTTCCTGTCATGGGCGCTAGGCCTACCCACACAAAGGAGGTACCATTTTTATCGGGAGACTTGGGGGAACACATAATAGCAGAACAAGTGTTATTGCCCATTGTCTTTGTCTACATTTTGTCCTTCCAAATGTAAGACATTGTGTAAAAAAAAAAAGTCTATTTGAGAAATGCCCTGTAATTCACATGCTAGTATGGGCACCCTTGAATTCAGAGATGTGCAAATAACCAGTGCTTCTCAATGCCTTATCTTGTGCCCACTTGGGAAATACAAAGGTTTTCTTGATACCTATTTCCCACTCTTAATATTTCAGCAAATGAATTGCTGTATTCCAGGTAAACAATGAAAACCCATTGCAATTATTGGCTCTGGGTACCTAGGGTTCTTGGTGAACCTACAAGCCCTATATATCCCTGCAACCAGAAGAGTCCAGCAGACGTAACAGTATATTTCTTTAAAAACTCAGACATTGTAGGAAAAAGGTACAGAGTAAAATGTTGAGAAAAATGGCTTTTTTTTACCTCAATTTCAATATTTGTTTTATTTCCGCTGTTATTTTCTGTAGGAAAACTTTGTAGAATCTACACAAATTACCCCTTGCTGAATTCAGAATTTTGTCTACCTTTTCCAAAATGTTTAGCTTTCTGGGATCCAGTATTGGTTTCACACCCATTTATGTCACTAACTGAAAGCACAAAAATGTGTAAAAATGGGGTATGTCCCAGTAAAATGCTGAAATTGTGTTGAAAAATGTAGTTTTCTGATTCAAGTCTGCCTGTTCCTGAAAGCTGGGAAGATGGTGGTTTTAAACCCTTTGTTGATTCCATTTTCAGGAGAAAAACCACAAGCCTTCTCCTGCAGCCTTTTTTCCCATTTTAAAAAAACAAACTAAATTTTCACTGAATTTTGGGTAATTTCCTGGTCTCCTTCAGGGGAACCCACAAAGAATGGGTACCTCTAGAATTCCTAGGATGTTGGAAAAAAAGGACACAAATTTGGCGTGGGTAGCGTATGTGGACAAAACGTTATAAGGTCCTAAGCGCGAACTGCCCCAAATAGCCAAAAAAAAGGCCTGGCACCTGAGGGGAAAAGGCCTGGCAGTGAAGGGGTTAAGGATTCTTAAACACACTCTGGAAGCAGTCAATTATGGTACGGTCAATCCAGCATCTCCATATCTCTGGTATGCTAGGAAAGGAAACTGAACTTTACTTTAGTTAGGAAGTATGGATTCTAATTATGTTTTCCTATTTCTTAAAAGCAATAATACCTTATTTAGATCTAGCAATGTGTGCATGGTGTTTATATAAGACGTATACCTTACATACTCACCTGTACAGACCTTTGTTCTAGCATAAAAATGTGCTCAAAGATACATTTATATCATCTTATTTGTTTGATACAATGTATGGCATGGGAAATCAAAATTAAACATGTGAAAACAAATTTTGTTGCTTTTGGACCTCTCGTATTTGAACCTCTGAATAGGATCCCCTAATAGAGGGTCTGCACTGTAAACTCTAGTATAGTTTTGAGTTGTATCTGCCAGCGCCCACTTTGCAGACTAAGGCCCAGATTTATACCTGCTTTGAGCTGAATTAGCACTCATTTTGTTATGCTAATTAAGTGCAAACCTAACTCCAAATTTATACTTTGGCGCTAGACACGTCTAACGCCAAGGTTTTAGAGTTAAAGTTATTTTTGCCTGCAGGAAACTACCTTGCGTCAATGAGATGCAAGATTTTTGCTCTGGGCAAAAATTACTCTAAGGCCCTAGAGCCTTACTTATCCTCCAGTACAAAAGTGGTGCACATGAGGGAGGAGGGCTTAACTAATGACGCTAAGCTTGCTTAGCGTCATTATGTAATGCCTGGGCCAGGGCGGGCGTTAGGGGACCTGTGGGCTTACTTCCATGGTGGAACACCATGGAATAAGTCCACAGGTGCCCTTCCTGGGCCCCAAGGACACCCCCACCCACACCAGAGGGACAGCGGAGGATGGGGGACCCATCCCAGGTAAGTATTTGTATTTATTTTTTAAAGTGCCATTGGGGGCCCTGAAATGAGCCCCCCTACATGGCACTGGGTGCAGTGGCCATAGTGGGCATGACTCTTGTCTTTAATAAGACAGGATTCATGTGGCATGGTAGGTTTTGTGTCAAGAAATGACGCTAGGCACTTTAGAGTCATTTTTATTGACTCTAACCAGCCTAACATAATTGTCTTGGTGCAAAACCCCCTTCCCCCATACCGCCCGCCACCTGGCTAACATCATTTTACTTGACGCTAGCCCACCCTAAGCGCCGGCTTGCGCCATTGCTTAAATGCGCCCAGCTGGCTCTGTGGAATGGCGCAAGCCAGCGCTATACTTTTGGACACTTTTTGCATCAAAAAGTATAAATATGCCCCTAAGTTTAGCCACTGTGCCGCTGACGTAAGGAGCTCTGAGCATTGTGTGTATGACTGCAGGCCAGGTAAGACTGTTGTCTGACTCATCCAGGCTACTGTGCATATGGAGCATGGTAGGAATAGTGGTAAACATGACAGCGCCTCTAACTGCAGATATATTGTAAGACTATATGCGTAAATTGAGCTTCATTGTATTTCCAGATTGGGTTACGTAACCATAAAGGTCATATTTCAGGGCTTGTTACCAAATTAGTGTGCCTAGAACCCAAATATTCCTTGACATATTTTCTAATTGTGAACATTTCTCTGGGAAGCAGCATTAATGAGGTTTGCACTTTTATCTGTGTTTTTGGGAATGTTAATTAGTCTACTTACATAGATGACAGATGGAAAACCAATGAACCTCTTCAGGTTGTGGAGGATCCATGCTATCAAGATGTCTGTCTTCCCCAAGGTACTATACCTCTTTCACGGGCTCCCATAGCTATAGATCATGACTTCTTCCCTACATTACACACCCAGATCACTTTTATCTGACAAAATCACAGAACCCGCTTATCATCGAAACTTCTCCTCCCAAAGAAGGCAGGAAGCCTAGCCCTACCAGACTTCCAATTATACTAGAAAGCAGCACAATGAAGAGTTATTTCCGAGTGGTCAATCAGATAAACTCTGGTCACATATGGACAGAGCAATAGTTGGGAGAGTAATTTGGGACATAGGCTAACTACAGTTGACCTGCTGTTAAGGAGAGTAAAAGGCAGCAGTGAAAGGCTGTTTTTTGAGTGATTCTGCTGGTTTTTCGACTCTGAGCGTGCTCTGAAGCCTGCTAACCAGAACTCAGTGTCAGTGGCCTGACCCTAAAGGGTACGTTGAATTGGCTGTACCCAATTGGAAATGGCCATCTTATCTATAAGTCCCTAGTATATGGTAACATTGTACCCACGGCATGTAAGTTAGAGGGATACCCAGGGCTTGCATCACTGGTTGTGGCAGCCTAGCAGCCCCCCAAGTAAAACAAGTCAATCAGTCACCACTGCAAGATGGCAGAGCAGTCGTGCACTGCTAACCTAACTTTGGCATTAAACGCAATGACAGGCCACTACTTCCCTTGTACATCTGTGTGAGTCACGCCTCTGGCAGGCCTACCAAGTCCTAAGGCAGGGTGCAACATATGACATGGGCAGGACATGTAGTTTACATGTTCTGACAGTATGCACATAAAAACAACATTTTTACTGTGGGAAGACTTGGTCACCCAATTGGCCAATACAAGATCACATGCTGACCCTTCAGCTGTGCTAATTCCTGAACAGTGCAACCAAAGTGGACACTCCAAGGTATCAAACAGCTTGTTACATTAAGCACGATTTGTATCTCAAGTCAAAATTAATGATACTAGGTGGCCTGTACAGCTTTCACAAAGCTGCCACTTTTCTGCCTTTAAAACCACTGTGCCTTCCCAGGCACACATAGATCCTGTTGCATGAGATAACTTTCTTCCCTCCTGGAGAGCTGTGCAGGTGGGAGTTACCTTCCTCCTGCAGTAGCCACAGAGGATTTAGCTCAAAAGGCAGGATTCAAAGGGGAAGCCACCTTTGTAGGGCAGATATGTCACATTAGGGAGAAGGGCTGCCCTATTGTTTACACAGACAGACTGGCACAGGGAGCAGAGAGGGGAAGCCAGTTGCCGGACTGTTTTCCCCAGGGGTGTGGAACCCTTGGTAGCCACACCCCAGGGGTGGAGAATGATGCATCCTGGGATAGCCAAATGCCAGATTCCACAGGAAATAGTAACCAGGTGGGAGGGAACCTGGTAGGCCATAGACGATCAACCGCATTGTCCTCTGGGGGCATTTTCCGAGCATAAGAGGAGCACCTCTTACACTCAGACCTAAGATCTCTACAGACTGCAACAAGGACCAAAAGAAAACTGCCCTGCTGAACCGAGGGACAAACAAAAGAGCGGTTGCACTGAATAGGTCTGCACCTATTGCACCTTGTAACTAGTGAAGGAAGGGACAGAGCCTGTTTTATCCTGCTCAAGGAGACGCCCTCTCCAGATCCAAGCAAAGTCAACAGACTCCAAGGACCAGCCCACTGACCTCCTCACGACATGTACGCAACATCTGAAGAAGCCAACGGGGCAAGTTGGTGGCCCAAACTCTTCCAACCACTACTACTGCCACCGTGCAGCACAAAAGACCAAATCCAGACACACAGAGTTGCACCTGAGTTTGCTGACCCTGCAATGTTGTCGGAGAGTTGCTGGGTCCTACTGAAGGTTTGTTATCAGTCCAGGAAAAATCGGCCTATGGCTGTAGTAATGGGTGATTGGTAGTTCAATGGCAACTGGAGTTCGGCTAGATGGGAGAGGCATTTGTGGGACATCAACCCTGCAGCCAGGAACCTCTCACCATCTTCGTGGAAAGAGGAGCTCCTGCACAAAGACCTTTGTCAATGACACTGTATCCACAGCATCCTTAGAGCATCTTCAGCATCCTTTATCGCTTGTATCAGGGTCACTCCATAGGAATCCATTGCAACGCAGATAAAGTGTCAGCAAATGCTGAAGGACTGCTTCTCCTGTGGAATTAACTGTTTCTAAGGATCCTTTTGATCCACTTGACTAGCTCCCTGCCAGAGTTGGTCACCCCAAGTACCTTTAACCACCCGCATTGACACTTACCTAAGTTTTCTTTTAAAGCGCTCATTGCCTTTGCAAAGGCTTGTTTGCGGTTGAGTAATATTGCTCTGATTTATTGTTGCTTGTAAATTCAACACCTCCAGAACCCTACAGTGCATTTTGTTTGTTCTAGTGTCTAAAGTCTTATAAAAATGAATCTATTTTTACAAATAGGTGGCAGATTTCTTGAGTGTTGTGTTGATTTCTTCTTCAATTGTTTTGGTGTTGTTTAAATGCTTCACACTTGCTCCTCTGTGTAAGTCTTGCTACTCAGTGCCACAACTACCCAGGAGCGAGCTAATGGTTTGATAGAGGAAACCTGAGTCATAAAGGGGTTGGTAAGTGAGGTTGCACAACAACCCCATATTATGCACTCCATTTCTTTACATCGGTGCACACCACCAAGAGAACAAAGTAGTTGGGCATGTCCCAAGTTTCTCTGAATCTCTTGTGAGTGGCTCTTTGAAACATGCATGCATGATCAAGCCAACTGTGGTGGCAGACAGCTAACGTCATGCCCCTATATTTGGACCAAACAGAAAAATTGCAGCAGATTTTGGTGGTTGGCTTAGCAGAGCCCTTTGCTGGGGAAACCCAGGGCACAATTGAACATTGCATACATCATTCCTTAGAAGTGTGGGAATTCAAGCTTTATTTCTCCATCACCACCACAGGACTGGAAAAACGTCCCTTCTGCTCCTGGGGGATCCTGAATATCCTGATGTGTAATGGGATCAGATGATGTACCTCAGCATTACTGGTCATCTCCAGTGCCCAGCATGCAGGAAGAATGTCATGGTGGAGGGGCAAGCGGTAACCACTGGATCCTGTGGAAACCATGGCAGATGCTTCCAGGGTTCAGGGTTGGGCTTCCACTCAAATAAACTACACAATGGCTTATAGGAAAGATCACTTATCATATTGAATACTTGTGGCTGCATCACAAAGCAAAGAAAACCCACTTCAGGGAAAAGAATTGCTCCATGAGCACTTATGAGGTTGAAATGTTCATGCTTCAGTGGTTGCTCTCTGATGGTCAGGGAGAAGCTACAATGTTTTAAAAATGTTCTAGGGTATCTCGAGCTACGGCAAGACACCCTCAATAGTTCCCAGTGCAGGAAGAAAATGTTTTACCCTACATGGTCATCCAGGAGGACGAATAGGTAGGGCCAGGAGAAGCTGCACTGGTTATTAATTCAGTTCTGGAGCTGGGTTTTGTGAAGTCACTAGAAGCAGTGCATCCTGTTTGTTTATGATCCTGTTCGTTAAACAAGTTGGAAAAAATAAGGATTTTTTGCTATGCATAAATTGCTAAATGCAATGTCAAAACCAAGATGTTGTACAGGTTTATGATAAATGAAAATATTATTTTTGATAGGTAAACCAATAAGCTCCTGATTTTGTAGGATGAACGTGCACTTCCAAAGACTGCACACTTAATATTGTACGTGTGTACACTCTCACAAAGACAGCAGATGTGCTGGTACGTAAACAGGTAATAATACCTCAAAACGAACTTGTCAAGTTTAGCTAAAGTAGTTTAGTTGCACTCTTTGTCCTTCATTTAGGGCATGTGTTTTGCGCCTTCATTAATTTCCAAGGCCCATTTAAGAAAAGTTACAATTGGTATTTTCACCTGCCATTTTGTGGCTATTTGCAATTTTGTGCATATTTAGCTGTGTGCGAATGAAAGAACCTTTTCTTTTTAGAGAAAAAAACTGTGACTAACTGGCGGGTAATTCGTTGACGCACCTTTGTGCGTTGCTGACTTCTGAGCACATCCCTGAGTCGGCCTTGGGTTGTTAATGCCTTGCTACTACGGTTGTCCATGATAGACACACAGCAGCAAAGGAGAAACACTTCAGTTGACACAGTTGGTCCCCAGTAACTTCTGATTGCCCTGGGTCCTCGCCAATTGGATTTCTTAGACAAAACATTTAAGTAAATTTCCCCAGTGTATGGCAGAACAAAACCTTTAGAAGAGCGCCAGCAGAAACGGGGAAGTGAATTCAAATTTATTTTTGCCTTTACCATTTTAAAGCAGAAAATAAAACATACATGTTTTTCTTTTATTGTAATTATTTATCTAGTTCTGTTTAAATAACAGTCTTTTGCTTTTAAAAGAAACTTCACCTTCACTCTTTGTAAAGTTGAAATAGATATAAAAGAAAATCATTGGGTCAGCTTTTAATGCCCTTTATAACACAAATGCCTTACAATTGCGTATAACATGTAATATGATAAACTCACAAACTCATCCTGGGATCTGCAGAACTTGAACATCTCTGACATAATTTTGTGATGCATCCAGTCATAGGCAGGAAGCAAGTTAATGTTCATAATTATTATTATTGTTCACAAATATTTCACTCATTTCAAATTACTGGATCAACAGTTGCTCTTCCTTGAAGAGTATAGATTTTTGCCAATTAACAGTCATGTGCTGTGATACTCTGCCTAAGGTATATTTAGAAGAGTAACTCTCAGGTGCAATAATAAATTCTACCCTAGAATTCGCAGCACTTCTGGAATCTGCCTGAGACCACTAACGCTGGTGTCATTGCCATTGGCAGACATACAAGTAGCACCACCTCCATTATTAATCCTGCCAGCGTGCATTGGAGGATGAAGCACTTCCGTACACAGACTATAGTTTGAAGTGAATTTAGCGGGTACCCACCTCCTATAGCCATTCTACTCTCTACTGTATTTACTTCCTTTAACACATATTGCATTGGCGGTCTGGTAGAGTGCTCTACATTGAGGAACTGCTTTCCACCTAAAAGGTAAGAACTACCAAGAGTTCACTTCTTCCTTTTTGGTGTAATGTATGTGCCACTCCAAGCCTGAAATGGCACTGCTTGGACTTCTACTGGATGCTCCCTTGGGTCTGACAACCTGTATTAAGAGAAAAATACGTGTGACAAGTGCTGCTTTTATCTGCTCCAGGTTGGCTTGGGTAGTATTTTAGCAATCCTAAGTTGTAATACTGTTCCTGAAAAAGTAAAGGGCATTTGTCATTTTTCAGCTCAGACTTCGCTGCAAAAACGACAAAAGGCTTTGCCATATTTCTAGTTTTGATGGCATATATATATATATATATATATATATATATATATATATATATATATACACACACACATATATACACAAATTTCCCTGAAAAAAAAAAATGTTACAGGGACGTTAAAGTTAGATTCTGAATTTACTCATACATAACCATAAAAAATCAGGAGTTGTCGTTAGAGTTCGTTCAAGTAACTATAACTCGTGCCCTAAGGTAACTATAACTCATGCCCTTGCCATGCTCAGTTTTTTGTCAATAATGTTATTGCAAACATTGCAGTGATATCAAAGATGCCATACAAGATCTCATCAATGACATAATTTGTGGAGTAATTAGCTGTGCATGGCGAAGGTGCATTTTTTCTCTGGATCCACAGAAACATTGCATGGATCTTTGGATCAGATGAAAAAACAATTGGGCAGTTTCTTACCACGCGGACCCATCTATGTGTCCTGTGGGGTCAGGATACCTGTATCCTGACCCCTTATGTGTCACTCTTCCTTCCCACCCCCCAGTCGATGCTGCAAACAAAATGGCAGCTGCAACTGTTCTGTCACGTTGTGGATAGCCAATCAGGGCCTTGCTTTTTCTCCGGTGCCGCATATCTGAGTCCGGATCTGTGGATCCGATCCATAGAGGATCCCCATCCCTAAATATCTATATTTTTACACTCTAATATCTCAAAAACTACTGAACAGATTTACATCGAAATACAAAAAGCATGTTTTCCTGTCAAAGAGCTACCTTTCTGCCACATTTGGTGTAATTCTGTCCAGTGGTTCAGGCTGTAATCCTGTTCAAAACCACTGTGGGAAAATGGATGTGAAAAATGCATTTTGGGCACCTTTTTTCTTGGCCCCTGCTTGATGGATGACCCTAAAACTTTCAAGACAGCAGGTGAAACAACTGAAGTACAAGCTTCGAAATGATTTGTCGGGTGACGTCAAAGTTATTGGAAAAACAAAAAAGGCTTGCACATATCCATATATATATATGGATTTTTTTTGTTTTAATAGTTACTATAGGGCGTGAGTTATAGTTACTTGAAATAACTCTTACTATAAGTTTTGAACTTCTAAGGTTTTGTATGAGTAAATTCAGACCCTCACAATAAGGTCCTTGTAACCTCTAGTTCTTTAAGTGAATTTCTATGTTTTATTTAATCCGATTTCCTAACTATAACATCCCTGTAACCTTTGTTTTTTAAGTGAATTACTATGTTGTATTTAACATAAAATAATTGTAATTATTATACATTTATCCAACTACTGCCAGTGGCCAGGTCCTGTGGCCAACATCCTATAACCACCCAACCCCACGCCGTGAACGGCTTTTGCCCATTTATTGCAGGGGTTGGCCACAGATCCTGGCCTGCGACCAACCCCCTATAACCACCCAACTTTGTGACATGCACACCCAAAGGGTCTGTCTATCTGGATGTAAAAATAGGTGTGAGAGGGTGTCTCTGGGTGTGAGAGTGTCTGTCTGGGTGGGAGAATGGGTGCGTGAGGGTCTTAGTAGTTCTACAAGTGGATGTGTGATGGTCTGAGTGGGTGTGTGAGTGGGTGCATCAGTGTGAGTGGGTCTGTGAGTAAGTGTGTGAGGGTCTGTACATGTCTGTGAGTGGGTGCATGAGTGTCTGAGTGGGTCTGGGAATGGGTGCATGAGGTTCTGAGTGGGTCTGCGAGCAGGTGCATGAGAGTCTGATTGGGTCTGTGAGTGGATGTGTAATGGTCTGAATGGGGCTGTGAGTGGGTGTATCAGTGTCTGAGTGGGTCTGTGAGTGGGTGTGTCAGAGTCTGAGTGGGTCTGTGAGTGGGTGCATTAGTATTTGAGTGTGTCTGTGAGTGTGTGTACGAGGGTCTGAGTGGGTGTGTGAGTGGGAGAAAGATTGAAAGAGAGAAATTGAGAGAGAGAGAGAGTGACAGGGAGAGAGTTAGTGAGTGTTTTAGGCTTTGATGAATGATGTACTTAGAACAAGATATTTCTGGACAAATTGAAAAGAAAAATATTTGTCAATTAAAAAGAGTAGCACCAGGGGCATGGCCTGCCAAGATGTCTGAGTGGATGTAATGCATGGAGGCTCTGCTACAATGAGGAGCAAAGTGGAGTAAATATGATCAGATAAAGATAAACACAGCGTGTCGTGGTGAGCGAGGCACAATGGCAGTGCACGAGGAGCTTTCTGATCCCATCTGTGACCCCTGAAAACATGAGATGATGGCAGGTGTGGACCATACACACTGGGGCTGGAGCAGTGGTGAGGTGGTGTAACATCCCGACCAGTACATAGGCCATATGCTCTACACAGAAGATGCGACATTTGCAAATGGATGATATAACCCAGCACATAGCTGAAGCCACAAGTGACCCCCAGGCCCCTGGTGACGGAATTCCAGGCTGGTGTGTCAGGCAGCCCAGAGATGGGGTGAACAGACAGGGCGGAGTGGTGATGAAGCGGAGACTCAGCAGAGAACGAATACGTTAAAGGGCAGAGTCAGAAGGGGGAGTGCACATCTGAAGTACCCAGAGCATTTTGAAGACTTTAGGCACCTCCTATTGAGCTGGAGATCCATGTGAGTGGTCCTCCCCCAGTCCTGTGGGGCCCTCAAAGCCAGTGCCTGACTTCAACATGGCTCCACACTGTCCTGCAGCTGGGGCCTTGTGGATCACTGCAGAGGCATGATGAAGCGGGGATAGTTTGCCCCGATACACACATCATACCTGATATCCCAACACCCTAGGATACACCATCCTGTCATGCTCTGGCTTGAGGCCTACCTTTACATCGGCCACCATCCAGGATCAGGAGTGAGTAGCGGCAAAGGAAAACAACAGTACAACAGTGCAGTACAGAGCAGCCCAGAATGGCAGTGGATCACCACCACACCCAAACTCACCCAGATCTAGTTGGGGTAAGGGAAGTGGACTGCCCTAGTGGGGGAGTGTCCATTATAGAGCAGTATAACAAGGAGGGTCCCACAGAGACTCACAACAAAGCACCTATCTCCAACCATTTAGCTGCATGATAGGCCATTCATTGAACTGAAGGCAATTTTCAACAGGGACCGAATTACCTCCTCTTTTCAGCTGACTGGACTCAGTACTCTGTTGCCTCTTGGAGCTCTCTCTAGAGAGTGGGATACCCACCTGTCAGACACTGAGGTATGCAACCACACCCCTAAGGTAATACATAAGTCCTCTGCAACAGTCACTTAGGATCACTCTGAGAATCTATCTCCTCCCCCACAATGGGTAGCCCCCCCTTATACCACCAAAGAAACAACACTTTAGCAGGGTCTCCAGCTACTTCACCCCACCAGAACCACAAGATTACACACCCATGATGCCTGATTCAACCAAAATGGCATTCAATAAGGAAGACTTCCTTACCTTCCCTAAAGTATTTAAAAAAAGAGCTAATGACAGACTTAACCTATTGCTAGATACCCTGGAAGCTGACCTGACAGTCAAACTTATTGCCTTACAACAAGACATCGACTCAGTTGGTTCCAGAGTTCCAGACCTGGATGGCGAATACATGGATTCGGAGAAATGAACAGGACATCTATACGATATGACACAATCCTTGCAAACTCAACTCTTAGCCACCACACTGAAGAATGAAGACCTGGCGAAAAGGTCAAAGCACAACAACATAAGAATCTGCGATCTTCAGGAAGGAATAGAAGGACCAGATCTAGAGGCCTTTTTTACAGGCCTATTCTCTCAACTTCTAGGCAATAAACAGGTGAAAATAAAAATGGACAGAGTGCATTGAGGTGGTTAGCCGGGGATGAGTGAAACGCCATTCCTTTAAGATCAAGGAAAACGTCTTGCAGGCTTCCCTTAAAGCTGATATGATCTCTTTTTAAAGTACTACTTACCTGCTCTTCCAAGACATTGCTCCAGCCACTCTCACCAGACTTCAACAATTTTGCCTGATTACTGACAAATTACTCCAAGAACGTATCAAATATCGGTGGACTTATCCCTTCTGGCTTGCATTTGACTTTCAGAACAAACCCAGCCATTTTACTAACCTCACGGTGGCGATGACCTTGTTGGACATCCCCACAAGGCCTCTGCAAATATCTAGATCTCCTGGAACTCTTATTTCTGGATTTCACATCAACATTCCCACCAACACAAAAATCACTGATGTGCCTCATGGGGCTGTCTATTCTTATAGGTTCCTACTGCCATGTACTAGCCCACAGGGGCTCCCAGACTCTTCCTGGAGCCCACCATACTCTAAAGGCATCTTAGGCGTCACCTCCAACGACATTGTTAAATCACAGGGGGATACCTGTAGTCAAGTAGTACCTCCTACTTGGTATGGTCTCTTCACTGGTGGCCCCATGGCTGTTTCTTATTCTACTCATGTTTCTCAATCTCACTGTTACCCCTCTAGCTTTGCTTCCTTTAAAATATGTTAGTGGGTGGATACAGACCTATTCGCCCAATGAAATGCTCAAATGTCTACACTACTTTGTAAGTTTGAGACCTGTTGTCTCTTCAGTTTTTCTGATAGAGAATTTCTACATATATTGCTGGAATCCTAGAGGATGGCCTTACCTACCCATAGAGGCACTGATCCACACCTGGGCTGCACTATAGACCAAACCTTAAGCCTACCATCAGTATGGTGATCACCACACTCACTTGAAATATGAAGGGACTGAACTCCCTAGTCAAATAACACAAACTATGGAAGTACCTTCTCGACCAACATTATGATGTACTAGCACTCCAGGAAAATCATCTAAAATTAGATGAAGATCACAGACTATGACACAAAATATACACTTTACTATATAAATCATCATCTTCCACTAAACATAACGGAGTGGCAATAATGTTCTATTCCTCTCTGCGATTTCAATCCCAAGACGCTAGAGTTGGGGGATACCCCTGTGATACCATTGATGGTTCTTTCCAGTCTCTCTTACCAGAGACCATTTCTTCATAGATGAGTTCCGGAAAGCAATCAGAGAGTTCTTACAACTTAATGCCCCTGGGGATACAGATCCCTCAATACAATTTGATGCCTTTAAGGCCACCTTTAGAGGGATAGGCATCTCGCTGGATGCTACTTTCAATAAATAGAGAGCAAAAGACCGCCTCATGCTCAAAAAAGACTTCCAGGCCCTGGAACAGACACTTAAAATCTAACCCGACACTAACTTTATATCGGAAAGTTACCACTCTAAGGGGGAAACCTAATGCTATCTACTCCAATAGAGCAGAGCTCACATTCTTGCGTCCTAAATGCATCTCCTATGAGCAAGGCAATATTTTAGGCTCCCACCTGGCAAGACAACTGTGGGTCAAATGAAAAAAAGAGTACACTGGGGAAATTAAACAGCCAACGGGAGAACTTACCAACTCAGATGAAGACAAAGCCCAACTATTTGATAGCTTCTATAAGGAGCTTTATACAGCAGACCCTCTTGACTCACATAAACAACCTGATTACCTGAGGGATATAGACTTAGCACAAGCAAACCCCGCTCAAAATGAATTACTGGGAGAAACGATTAGTGACGAGGAAGTTAAAAATGCAGTAGCAGCCCTAAAAATACTTAAATCTCCCGTGCCTAACAGCTTCACTGCACACTTTTATAAAACATATAGTTCCGATCTCACTCCCCACCTGAGCACACTATTTAGTCACAGAGCAAACTTGGAGGCTGTCACCCCCTCTACGAGCGTTGCATTAATTACACTCATCCTGAAACCGGGGAACCCCCCACAAAAAAAACTGCAACTCCTACTGACCCAAAGCATTATTAAACCAGATGCCAAGCTATATTAAGAAATTCTAGCCGCTAGACTAGAAGACTTAGGGGGTCATTACGACCCTGGCGGTCATGGACCGCCAGGGCCGGGGACCGCGGATGCACCGCCAACAGGCTGGCGGTGCATCCAGGCCAATTCTGACCGCGGCGGTAAAGCCGCAGTCAGAAAAGGGAAACCGGCGGTTTCCCGGCGGTTTTCCCCTGGCCTGAGGAATCCTCCATGGCGGCGCTGCAGGCAGCGCCGCCATGGGGATTCCGACCCCCTTACCGCCAGCCTGGTTCTGGCGGTTTTGACCGCCAGAACCTGGTTGGCGGTAACGGGTGTCGTGGGGCCCCTGGGGGCCCCTGCAGTGCCCATGCCAATGGCATGGGCACTGCAGGGGCCCCCTAACAGGGCCCCACCAAGATTTTCAGAAAATCATGACGGGTGCAACTGCACCCGTCGCACCCTTTCCACTCCGCCGGCTCCATTCGGAGCCGGCATCCTCGTGGAAGGGGGTTTCCCGCTGGGCGGGTGGGCGGCCTTCTGGCGGTCGCCCGCCCGCCCAGCGGGAAACTCAGAATTACCGCGGCAGTCTTTTGACCGCGCAGCGGTCTTCTGACGGCGGTACTTTGGCGGGCGGCCTCCGCCACCCGCCAAAGTCAGAATGAGGCCCTTAATGCCCAATCTTATGCATCCAGACCAATCTGTATTCATAAAGCATAGGCAGACACACAATAATCTTCAGAGTGTCATACACTTGATGGAGAAAGCCAATAATAAAATGATACCTGCCATATTAGTGAGCATTGATGCCGAGAAGGCTTTTGACTGAGTAGTCTGCAATTTCTATTTCACACCGACAACACTTTAAATTCTGCGAGCGTTTCGTGGCAATGGACTAATTATTCCACTCCGTCTAGAGTCTTAGTAAATGGGATAAGCTCCACCCCCCTCCAGCTGGCGAGAGGCACACAACAGGACTGCCCCCCATCCCCACACCTATCTGCCCTTTTTATTGAGCCACTGGCAGTGAGGATATGGTCCACACCCAGTATTAAGGGAATTCTACTTGGCTCTATAGAACATAAGATATGCCTGTTTGGAAATGACTTGCTCCTACCATTCACAAAGTGTCACCACTCTCTTCTAGCACTCCAGAAAGAACTACATGGCTTTGAAGAGGTAGCAGTCTTTAAAATCAATGTTATCAAATCTTTGCTACTTAACATAACCCTTCCCTGAGTGGACATGGCGAGACTTGCAACTATGACAACAAGAAAGAATTCACCTATCTGGAGGTGAAAATCACCCCTGAGGTAGAGGTTCATACCGGGCTAACTTCCTCCAGCTTATTCAGCAACTAAAAGTGGATCTTAAGTGCTGGTCCCTGCGTACCTCTCCTGGTTGTGGAGGATCCATGCTATCAAGATGTCTGTCTTCCCCAAGGTACTATGGGGCATATTTATACTCCGTTTGCGCCAAATTTGCGTCGTTTTATTCAACGCAAATTAGGTGCAAAACTAACGCCATATTTATACTTTGGCGTTAGACGCGTCTAGCGCCAAAGTATGAGGAATGAGCGTCATTTTTTTGCGTGCACGCCTTCCTTGCGTTAATGAGATGCAAGGTAGGCGTTCCCGTCCCAAAAAATGACTGCGACACAAATGCGTCGTATTTATACTCCCGGGCAAAAATCACGCCCGGGAGTGGGCGGGGCAAAAAACCCCGCATTTGCGCCTCTTTTTAACGCCTGGGTCAGGGCAGGCGTTAAGGGACCTGTGGGCTCAAAATGAACCCACAGCTGCCCTCCCATGCCCCCAGGGACACCCCCTGCCACCCTTGCCCACCCCAGGAGGACACCCAAGGATGGAGGGACCCATCCCAGGGACATTCAGGTAAGTTCAGGTAAGTATAATTTTTTATTTTTTGTTATATTTTTTTTGGGCATAGGGGGGCCTGATTTGTGCCCCCCTACATGACACAATGCCCAATGACCATGCCCAGGGGACAGAAGTCCCCTGGGCATGGCCATTGGGCAAGGGGGCATGACCCCTGTCTTTACTAAGACAGGAGTCATGTAAATGGCGTCTGGGCGTCGTAAAAAATGGCGCAAATCGGGTGGAGGCGATTTATTTGCCTCAACCTGACTTGCCCCATTTTAAGACGCCCTAACGCCATTTTTCCCTACGCCGGCGCTCCCTGGTGTACGTGGTTTTTTTCCAGCGCTTCAGAATGGCGTTAGCCGGCGCTAAACTTTTTGACGCTAAACTGCGTTAGCGCAGTTTAGCGTCAAAAAGTATAAATACGGGCCTATACCTCTTTCACGGTCTCCCATAGCTATAGATCATGACTTCTTCCCTACATTACGCACCCAGATCACTTTTATCTGACAAAATCACAGAACCCGCTTATTATCGAAACTTCTCCTTCTCCCAAAGAAGGCAGGAAGCCTAGCCCTACCAGACTTGCAATTATACTAGAAAGCAGCACAATGAAGAGTTATTTCTGAGTGGTGAATCAGATAAACTCTGGTCACATATGGACAGAGCAATAGTTGGGAGAGTAATTTGGGACATAGGCCCTCATTACAACCCTGGCAGGCTGGCAGGAGAATTTGCCATATTATCGCACCACCGGGACCGGCGGTTTCCCGCCATCGTTGTTCCAGCGGTTATAATCCGCCAGGGCAGCGCTACTTGCAGCGCTGCCCTGGGGATTATGACTCCCCTTTCCGCCAGCCTGTCCATGGTGGTAGAGACTGCCATGGAAAGGCTGCTGGGAAAGCGAGTCGCGGGCCCCTGGGGACCCGTGCACTGCCCATGCACTTGGCAGGGGTCCCCAGGCATAGCCCCACCCTGCTTTTCACTGTCTGAAAAGCAGACAGTGAAAAGCGCGACGGGTGCCGCTGCACCCGTTGCACGGGCGCAACACCACCAGCTCCATTAGGAGCTGGATCCAATGTTACGGCCGACATCCCCGCCGGCCCAGCGGGGATGTTGTAACGCGGCCGGTGGGATTGCGGCCGCATAGGTGGCGGCTCGGCAGTCCAACCTTAATGAGGGCCATACTGTGGAAATCTATGGCAGACCGCCCTCGCAATGCTTACTTGAGCAGACCCACTTAAACTGCCCTTACAGCCTGGGATGAGGTGGCCAGAACGATGAGCTGGACCACCTTCCTGTCATCACATACCCTGTTACATTTCAACCCAGAATTCCCTCCATTGTGTATCCAAGGGCCTTCAACACATGGAGATATGGAGAGAGGGGGATGTTTTACTCTATCAGAACATTTCCACAATTGGGATATCTTGACATTCACACCATCAGAGGTATTTCCACCTACCTGACAATGAATAATACAATCATACCCAGCTACGACATTGGGCATTACAACTGAAAATCAGGTTAGCAGTCATTTGAGAACTGACCCCCATAGACCAGTTTCTCAAATGGGTGGGCAATTAGAAAGGAACCATCTGATTCCTCTACTCACTACTTCTCTCTACAGTCCACATGCCCAAATCACAAAATATAGCAGCTTGGGAAGATATTTTAGAGGAAGACATTCCTGAAGTGACATGGCAAAACCTTTGGAGGGATATTGCACAATGAAACCACTCATTGGGCTTACAAGACACCCACTACAAAACACTTTACGATTGGTATCTATATCCAACTGAACATTAAAACTATTTTCCCTGAAGCTTCTGATTTGTGTTAGAGGGGCTGCAGCCTCTTAGAGGACTTTTGCCACAATCCATCCTTTCTGGGCAGAGATACTAGCCCAACTCAAAGATATTCTGGGATACCCACTCCCACAGTATATGGAGTTCACACTATTGATGCCACTCTTAAACACCAAACCAGTAGCAATAAAGCTGTTATGTGGTTCCACTTAGGAGTGGCCAAAATGGCAATAGCTTCAACTTGGAAGAAAAAGGAGGCTCCATCCTTGACTCAGTGGCACTCCCGACTCTGGCAGAGCATAACTGTAGAGATACTGATGGATATCTCATTAGACAACTTTAAAGACTTTGAGAATTCATGGGCCCCCTGGTAACTCACCTCTCCAGCGGTCTACTACTGATCACATGCCCTATACGCAATAGAGTACTATACCTTGTTCAATTCCAGTTCCTGTAACACTTTCTCTGGCTCCCCCAGCCTTATGACCCAACCTCAAATCCTACTGACTATCAATCCTCGTTAGTAGTCCTCACAAATGTCTCTTACGTATCTCTGGAGCCACTACCCTCCACGATATTTGGTTTCTATTGTTTATGTTCTATCTTTCATTCTTTGTTTTTAGTTCTTCTGTGACACTTTTCTGCATTAATGAATGGACTACATTTGTCATATGCATGGACTTAGGTGCCAGGGACCCACCCATTGAAACATAAAATATACTTAATTAGCTGTAATGGAATATGATGGGTTACCTGTTTTGTATTACTATGTATACATGCTGTCTAAAGAAAATCCAATAAAAACAACTTTGGTCAAAAAATTAAAAGAGTGACATTACCTTTCAATACATACCTTAAAAATGTCAAGTTGAAAAGGAACTAGGGCAGTGACAACACAAGACTTTGACCATCAGGACAGAAGTAACTCTGTTCTGCTCTGCATTCAAATGTAACTATAACATTCATACCAAACATCTTGCTAATCTGACTCTTTGAAGTTATTGTATTTAGAGACCATTGCAATAACAATCTCTCTCTCTCTTCCATCTTCTAATTTGAGGAGGGTTCCTGTTCTGCACATTTAACTTAGTTTACCACAACAGTGAGGATTAGGTATGGTCTTTTTTAGGTCCTGATGAATCACACCTAGATCTTTACAGACTAATTTAGCAAGAAACATGTTAACCTTTTTCAATTTAGGCAGTATAGGGATATCCAACTCTGCCCCTTTATACAAAATCCCTAGACTTCAGGGTTTGTTGGCATTAGACACCACATTTGAATAGGGTGAAATAGACATTATTCTTACTTTCCCCTTATCTTCTTTGTTCTTAACCTTGACAGAGGTCCACATTTCTAATAAATATTCTATTACATGGTCCCTCTAGTCAATTGTAACAGCTCATTGCACCAATCCCACATTACTGCTTTCACCCCGGCAAATAATAAAAAAAAAGATCTCCAGCAAACAGGACCCTTGAGGCGGTCTGATGAGGAGCAAAGGCCCATGATGAAGCATGTCACCAAATGGTGAGTAAGGGCTCTTGTTCCTGATTTAGGATACTCACGGGGACCCATCGATCTCTCCCAAACTGGGAGTAGATCAAATCATCTCCATTGTGGAACTGTGCACCCATTCTTTTAGGTCCTGGAAGCACCATAATTGGCAAAGCATCCGGGTTCAATCCAGGAAGCGCCCTCTATTCTCTGGGAGTACATGAAACCTCTTGTTCAAATTGGACTGCCACGGTCCTGTTGGAGCAAGGCAGGGGGCTGCCAGTCTTAGCTACTTCCTTCCTTGAGCCCTTCCTCACCACCATTCTTTTTCTCTTTATAGAGCTTTTCTTCTTATTCTTAAGCTTCCTTACCTTTGCTGAATTTTCTTGCAAAAGGCTTCTTCCTCTACAACCCCCCCACTACTGTTATCCTCGCAGTATTGGGGCTGGGTAAATCGTGAGGGTTCTACTACCCCCTTTACACTTAGCAGCCATCCAGGAGGTATTGTCAGGAGGGGAGGCAGCTGAATTTCTGGTGCCTGTGTTCTCCTCACTTGGTACATCCTTAGAGCTGGCAACTGAGGTTAACCCAGTCTGTGCGGTTCTTGGTATCAGAGATCATTCATTTAAGGGAGTAAACTGGGAATGATGTAGCCCACTTCCCCTTTTCTTTAACACTTCCCTTCTTATTATTACCCCGGCTCGCGGTCACCCCTACTTCAGCAGGGGTTTCAACCTGGGGTTCAAGAGATCTCCTTTTGCACTCCAAGGTGCCAGCTAGTAGGTCCTTTGATTCAATAACTGTAGCTTTTTTGCTGGGACTAGTCTTGTACTTATCTGCAGGAAGGCCACCCCTCTCTGCTGCAGTAAGCCCAGCACCCTCTCGAGGGACATAGGTGCCAACACCATGGGGGTTAGCCATGCTTGTGTTAATCTGTAGTGTATTCCCAGTTTGAACAGGGATGGAGTCTATGGTTTGCGTCTGTGCAGTACTCCTTGTAGAATATGAGAGATTAGACTGGCTATGGCTAGCATACCAGGGAGACTGTGAATTTGGAGCCTAGTTCTTCCCAGTTGCTCGTTCACCCGGGAACTAGAGCCTGCAGTATCATAGTTAATAGTGACTCAATGTGCTCAGTTCCCCCAAGAAATTTCTCCAGTAATGCAAGGATCGAGACTAGAATTTTTTTTAATGCAGTCATAGCCTCGGACATTATAAAGCCTTGTGGGGTCTGCGGATACAGTATTAGTCCTGGAAAATTAAAATTGACAGGCAGAAATGTGCTGGTACATAGAATCAGTTGAGCAAAAAAAAACACTGGGGGAGGAGCTGTTGTTTGCAGATTTGAAGCTAAACGCAGCCTCCACCAAGGCCGGGGGGCTATCCTTAGCTGCCAACAAGACCTTAGTTGGCCCACTAGGTCCTGCCTTAACTATTGGACTGAAGGGTACATCTGGAAGTGTATAATCCAGAAACATCAAGGAGCTCTCATTGAGATAATCACTTTTCCCCTTTAGAATACCATTGCCCAGAACCCCTAAATCCCCCGGTTCATTGTTTGTTGTCGGTTGTTCGCCACTAGGTCGCCATTGAAATGGGGGTTCTTGCAAGGACTCTTGGCCCTTCCTTCTCTGTGGCCTTCTAGGTTCACTCTCCATCCTTGGGCTCTCCAGTGCACTTTGTTGTCCCTTTGATGTATGGCGAGACTTCCTATGAGTTTCCTCACCCACCGGCACTGTTACTGGCAATCCAGCTGAAGCAATTTTAACACTCTCAGCAGCTCTTGTCATACTGTCCCTCTCTAAACATCTGCCATGAGATTCTCTACCACCATCCTGCACCTCCAGGGGCTGCCAGAGCTGCCTCCTGCTCCGGTTCCAGAGCAGCACCCTGTGACCTAGCTGCACCTCCAATTCTATTTGCTCGGCGATCTGCTGTAAGGGAGGTGCCTTGTCCAGCTTCTGATAGAAACTAGTTATCAGCCTCCTGAGAAGTCTGGAGACAGCCTCTCTAGAGTCACCATCTAACAGGTGTGAGGCAGGAGTGGGAATTGGGTCCTGTAGGCATTGGTCCATGAGGGGCAACAGTAGTCCCCACTATGGTCTTATATTCCTTCCAGCCAAATTCTTTTGCCTTGGGTTGTGCCATAATCAATCTACTAAATACTCTCATTGAGCACCTCAGTACTGTTTGCCCAGCACTGGTGGTTCTTCTATTTTTCAGTGTCATTTCCTGTTATTTTCTATCCACCACTGATGTCCCATTGATTTGTCAACCACAGTCGAGCACTATGGGGGTCATTCTGACCCCGGCCGGCGGCGGAAGCCACCGGCCTGGCTGGGACCGCCAGAAGACCGTCCCGCGGTCAAAAGACCACGGCGGTCATTCTGGGTTTCCCACTGGGCTGGCGGGCGACCGCCAAAAGGCCGCCCGCCAGCCCAGTGGGAAACACCCTTCTACGAGGAAGCCGGCTCCGAATGGAGCCGGCAGAGTGGAAGGTGTGCGACGGGTGCAGTAGCACCCGTCGCGAATTTCAGTGTCTGCTAAGCAGACACTGAAATTCAAAGTGGGGCTCTCTTATGGGGGCCCCTGCAGTGCCCATGCCATTGGCATGGGCACTGCAGGGGCCCCCAGGGGCCCCATGACACCCCTAACCGCCATCCTGTTCCTGGCGGTCGAAACCGCCAGGAACAGGATGGCGGTGAGGGGGTCGGAATCCCCCATGGCGGCGCAGCAAGCTGCGCCGCTATGGGGGATTCCTCAGGGCAGCGGAAAACCGGCGGGACACCGCCGGTTTTCCGGTTCTGACCTCGGCCATACCGCCGCAGTCAGAATGCCCTCAGGAGCACCGCCAGCCTGTTGGCGGTGCTCCCGCCGACCCTGACCGCCGGGGTCGGAATGACCCCCTATGTGTTATAATACACTATAATAGTGTGGCCCAGCAGTGTGTACCCCTTAGTCCTGGTCCAGGTGGTGGAGGAGCACCTGGAGTGGAGCAAGCCACAACAGAACATACTCTCGCCGCTTCCGCGTCTCTCCGGCACAACCCCAGGGCCCTGGTTCTAACGCCTCAGCCACGCACACCACACCACGTCTCACCAGCTCTGACCAGCTGCTCTGACCAACTTATATCTTAACGTCTCAGAGTCTCAATATCACAGTGTCTCTGTACCTCCTCATTGCATAATCCTGATAAGGCAATCACTGTTGGGTCGTCTAATTGGCAAAATACTCTCGCTGATAACAGGGCTGATGGCAGAGTGCTCAAGAAGGGGTTCAGTAACCTTTTTACAGCCGCAATTGTCCTTATGTCCTTCTGTTCTTTATCTTCTATCTTCCATCTTTATGTACCCCTTTATTTAAAACACGAGAGTGCAGGGGGCACAGGCAGACAGAGTGCAGGGGAGGAGACTAAGGACTATGAACTATAGCCAGAGGTAATATTGTGAAGGTATAGGCAGGTTCAAATAGTTTGAGCAACAGTTTTCCTCCCCCTCCTTCTCCTGGCCTTCTTTCCACCTGATAACCGTTGGTGGAGTGGGGAATGCTGCAATCTCTTAGGAGCTGTTGTAGCCGTAGATCCCAGTCCTCTCCTGGCTGCTCTGGGCCTCTACTGGCTGCTCTCGGCCTCTCCTGGCCTCACCGATCGATAAGGACCCGAGATTTTGGACGCCGTCACCCAGCTCCCATTACTGCCTCCGTCTGCCAGACATTCGCTCTCGCCTGGCTCGACCCGTGGTCCCTGCCGCAGAGCTCACACTCACAATGCGCGTCTGCACGTCAGCGCATCAGCACGCCTCGTCACTGCTCTCCTCCTTCTTCCGCTCTCCATAGTCCGCTCCCTGCTCTCCGTAGTCCGCTCCTTCTGCTCACTTTCCTTAGTCCGCTCCGCTCGCTCTCTATGGTCCGATCCTTCGCTCGCTGTATTGGTTCAAGTATCTGGTTTTGCTTTAGTAAGCCAGGTACTCCGGCTTCAGTAAGCCAGGTACACAAAAGATGATATATACAGACATGTCCTGCAGTGGGCATCCTGGGACATAGCAGGAGCTGGCCCGGGGCAGGTGGCGGTCCCAAGGGCCATCTGTGGCTCCACGAGGGGGGCCACGTATCCCCCCCCAACTTAACTAGCGCCAGGGAGGTGGTGGTCTCTAGGGCTAGGGGGTCTGCGACAGACCGCTTTCATTCTTTTATTGTAGCCCAGGGGAGGAGGCGGGTCCAAATATGGCTGCCAACACTTCCTTGTTGAAGTGTTGGCAGCCAATCAGAATCAGGACACCCAGGTAATGTGGCCGGAGCCTGGGGGATGTGGTCCCCAGGAATGAGATCGGCCTGGAGAGGGGGTCCACAAGGCACCCCCCCCCAAAAAATGTTTTTATGCTGGCCCCAGGGGAAGGTGTAAGGTTGCGTGGTAATAGGGGGATGGCTACAAGGAATGGCAGAAAGTCTTCTGCATAGGTGGTTGGATCAACGTATAGTAATGAAAATTACTTTACATTAAAAAAAACATAGAAATTCACTAATTCACATATATGTATATATACCTACATGTGTGTGTGTATATGTATATATATGTGTATATATATATATATATATATATATATATATATATATATATATATATATACATATATTTATAATATTCAGCACTCCAGCGGTATTCTAAACTCACTTTAATGGAAGTGGTGAAAAAAACTAAAATGAATGTGTTTCGGCTTACACCTTGTTCACTGTCTTCCCAGTCCTTTTCACTCATGTTGTTTCAGTGCTCATTAAAAACAATCAACAACCCCAGGGCTGCTGTGAAAATCAAAGGGGATGGGGTGTGTGGACCCCCCTCCCATAGTCTCACTGAGTCACACCAAGGGTCCCCGGGGCTCCATTACCACAAATCCAACATTTAAGTATACAGGAGGGAGAATGTGGCCACCGAGGTATATACAAGCTGAGTTAGGGCAGCTGTGTGCCCTTCCCCTTTTTTAATAAGAATTGTCCCCAGGGGAATGGGGCTCCCGGGGCTGTAAATGGTCTAGGGCCGCACAAGCCCCTCCCTTAGGTTTATACCTGGGCCCCACAGAATGGGGTCCGCTGGGCTTCAGTGAGACTATGTGAAGAGGTCCACACACCCCGCCCCCTTTGATTTGCACAGCAGCCATTTCTCCTTTTTTTCAAACACCATGATTAGTGTTATCTTTACGCTAATTCTGAAGCACTGTGGCTAATGACAACAAAGTCCATTATCATGTATCATTAGCAGAGGAATCATGTGATTGAAAAAAACTGTCTAATTTCTTTCAGGCCACACTGCCTCCTGAACTATGAGGACACCCAAACTTCAAAATAATTTAAACATATTCACCTCAGTCAAATAGTTGTTCCTAATTTGAAACAACACTGTAACACAACTGAAGAAAGAATAATCAAAAGAAATATTAACACGTTAAAACCTACTCCTCCTTGTTAACTTTTTCCCTGAGTTTTTTAAGCTGTTTCTTCTGGCCAAAGGCTGTGTTCTGAAGAATGTTCTCGAAGTATTCCTCAGCTTTGTAGTTCAGCTAAAAAGAAAAATGAAAAAAAAATATGTGTTTACAGAAATCTATACCTGGAGACTAGATACGTTGCAGGGAGGAGGTAAAAAGTAACACAATTATTTTTTTAAAAATTATAGTTACATTTCAGGGTTTCATTACCTTTAAACTTATTTTACATTTTGGTGTTACTAAAAAAGGCGTTGCACCCACTCCAATGTACATTTTTTTAAAAACTGAGACAGAAAAAAGAATGAATCAGATTATCAAGAATAATAAATCCGGGAATTGAGAAAGCTTGGAGGAGTTCCAGTCATGCTCCGCGACTCATTGCTGAGGCGTGGGAGACTTCTGAGGAGAAGTGCATTCAGAGGAATGCACACTGGGAGAGCTGATCTCCTACTCAATTCCTAAGAACTGCAAGTGAGCTTTTTGTTGTTTGTTTTATAAACAGCGCAATGCCAGCCCACAAAGCGCAAGGGACTTTTAATAAACTTTTTGGCTCACAAGAGCCTGTCCTGCCCGTGACCTCTCTCCCTCTCAATCAGAGCATGCTGCCCTGGAGCTGGATTTGGTTTCAGGGACTAGGTGTAAAACTGAGAACCTGGGACATGGAGGGCTGCGGGAATGCACTGCATTGTGCTTTGCAAAACCAAACATTTTTGCCCAAAGCTCAGCCTGTGGTGGTCCTAGGTGCTGCGTTGTGAACAGCAGCAAAGACACGAGTCTCGCCTAACTGAAGATAAGGGGAGCTGTTTGGATGGCAGGAATCAGCTGCTTGGGATGAGTGAACTTCACCGATGATAATGTACAGCCACGGGGAGCTCATTTTTTTACGGCGTAGTTTGATAAAGGAGAAAGAGGAGGGGGCGAGGCTTTAATCAGTGTCACATCAAGACTCAATCCAAGCACCTCCCCCCCGGTATGGGTGGCATTAGGCTTCATCGCTGGGACAGTGGTAGCTTGGATCACCATGGAAGCAGCCCGTGTAGTTGCGGTTACGGTGTGTGGCGTCCATGTGGTTCCTGAATAATGGGGGGATTCCAGGGTCTTTGTTTCTTTCTGCTGTATAATACCTAACACAATGAAAAGGATTGCACGCGAATCACAACTCAGGGCACGCTCATCTGGTAAAAATACAAAGGTAGTACACAATCTAAAGGGCAAATGCCCATCATCACTAGATTTAATCTCCAAGTCTTGTAACAGCTTGTTTGGGAATCCACCACCATAGCAAGCTATCCTTAATTCTCAAGTCACCTCTCAAGCAATTAGCCTAACTATGGAATCAGAGCATAGTAAACTGGCGAGCTGCAGTCGGTCAGGTGGTGATCCCCAGATCCAAGACTACAACCCTAGCTCATTCCAGAATGTGTGCCTTTCTGAACAGACCCCACAGTCAAATCTCGGATACGGGGGTGCTCACCAGAATAGACATGAGCCTTTTCAGACATAGCCATTATGCATCTCAGCTGGGTCTAAAGAGCTTAAAGAACCCCTAAAATTAGTACAACCAGCTGAGCATTTGTCAGGAGGCTGGCAGGCCAGACGTAATTCAGTACCCATTACACAATCTACTCTCCCCTATCTACAGCCTAACATTCAGTGCTGCTCAGACCCTTATATTTCTTCTGGCCCAATAGCGTCTAAGCTTTCCTCTGGCTCAATAGGAACTGGGGTCCTGATAGAGAGAAAGGGGTTTGGCAACTTCGCCTAGTTTAGACGCTTGTCATTCTGAGCCAGCCCTTCAGAATCAGAAGGGAGGCAAGCAGGAAGGAGGCTGTTCTTCTCCTACAGAGAGTCTTCTTCATTAAATTATGGGTAAACTTAAAGCTTTAAAATTGTCGCAAGAAAAGGCAAACCGTAAGACTGAAGCCCAATTAAGTGTCATAAGCAACAATATGCACCAATTAAACATCCAGTTTCAGGAAGTGGAGCAATGGGTATTGGACGTCGAAGATGGGGGGGTCTCATCTGGAAACATTGATTACCAAGTGCCAGTCAGAGTTGGTTGACCACACCATTCAAACTTAAGGTTCACTGGGGTACCAGAAGATTGAGAGAATAGACAGATAGCTATTAAATTAATCTCTGATCTTATAAAACAGTATGTTCTCACAGAGTCAGCGGATAGCAATATAGATCTTACCATCACACGTCCTCATCGAGTTCCAGCAGTCCAGCCCCCTGTGCAAGATATCCTCGGAAAATACTGGGGAACTTTGGATACTACTGTATCAAATAACTAATCCTTGCTATGGGTGTAGTTGGGTAGCTTGGTTGAGGTAGAAGCAGTTGCTGGGGTTGCAGGGGGAGGAGAGTGATCTTAGAGTCCCTAGATGGGAGGGCCTCAGGTTTAGGTCACTCAGCAAGGGAAGCGAAGGGAAGGGAGGGAAGGGAGGGAGGAGGGTAGAAGCAGAATGCATGGGGTTGGTCTTCTCTAAGGCAGGGAGAATGGGAGCCAGGTTTGGGCGATGATTTGGAAAAAAATCAGGTATGGGCAAAAAATAATTGTTACTAAGAGAAGCTGGAGTAGCCATCATCAAGAAGATGATAGATGACAGGCCAATTCAGAGAATGCAATGATAAAGCTTAAGGTTATTTCCTGCAATGCAAATGGAATGTCAAATCGGCAGAAATATGGAGCGTTGTTAAAGTGGCTTATATCATTCAATCCCGAAGTTATCTTTTTTCAAGAAACTCATTTGAAAATGAATAATCCCAAAGTATATATTCCAAAGCATCATTAACTAGCTCTATTTGCCTCATCTGGGTTGGCAGTTAGAGGAGTAGCAATTTATCTAAATAGCAGAGTCGACTGGATTATAAAAGAGGTCATTAGAGATCCCAAAGGGAGATGGCATTTGCGAAACGTATCACTATCAGGAGGTCAAGTTAATCTAGTTGATTATTACGGGCCAGTTACTGATAAAGTCAAGGCACTAATACATTTACACAATATCGCAGTGAGTGCAGTGGGACCTATTATTATTGGGGGAGATTTTAACTATATTCAGGATATTACTATAGACACCTCTAATTGTGTGAAGAGAAAACTGAAATGTAAAACAATGAGAATCATGAATATAAGAAAGGCTAACTTTCAGCTAGTAGTTCCTAGGCCAGAAGAGCATCCGTTAGTCACACAATATACTCGCTTTTTACATTGTTATAAAACTTCTTTACAGCTAGACTTCTTTCTGATGTCTCGCACATTAAGGAACCATGGTTCATATATATGGGCAAATGCTTTTTCAGACCATTCAGATATTATTGTGACAATAGAAACAGAAGCAGCCAGCAAGGAGGGACCTGGACGGCAGTTAGATAGATCTCTACTTAGTAATCAGGAGTGGATTATAAACATGAGAAAATTAATAGAAGAGTTTTTTAGGAGAATCAGAATACTGCATCCTTGTTTTCAGTATGGTAGGCTTTCAAAGCTACAGCTCGAGGTTATCTAATTTCATTCAAGGTATCTCGGAATCGGCACCAAGAGCTTTATGTTAAAAAGTTCGGTTGGCTATAGATCAGGCCAAAGAGGCCTGTAAAGAGCATGTGGTCAGGATGCTGCAAAGTGAAATCTTAATCGGACTACATGTAATCTAAGAGATTTTTTTTATATTGAAAGAAATAAGTACCTCAAGGGCTTATCAGCAACAGATTTATGACGAGAGTCAACAAATATGCAAATATCTGGCCTGAGCTACTTGTCTAATGCAGGATGAATAGAACATTTTCAAATATGGGATTCTGAGATTAATTCATTTGTCAGTTGTTTCACAGCAAGAGGCTATAGCTCAGGTATTCATATAGCAGAATAAATACGAGAATAATTATTCAGTCTTACCCTTGCAGATCGAGCAGTATTATAAGTTAATTTCACTACACAGGATGTAATTAACTGATCAAAAAGTTAAAACACAGAAGATAACATCTGTTGAAATAAAGGAAGCTCTAAATCAAATGCTAAGTGCAAAAACATGTGGGTGCAATGGCTTTCCCATAGAATTCTACAAAATGTTTGCAGAGGAATTAGTTCCTTTTTTAACTGACCTTGTTAATGCAATACTAGAGTTTAGAAATATTTCTTTTAAATAGGATGATCGTGGAATCAGTAATTAATCTCCCAGCATTTATTAAAACGGCTAAACTCCTCAAAAAAACTTGCTATTAGTATATTTGTGCAGTTAGTAAGAGGATGGAACTCTTTTGTAAAATGTATCAAATACCTTCGGACTATAACTTTCTTAAACTACAGGATTGTAATTATTTTGGTCTCAACCTCTGAAATAGTAAAAGTTTCAGGGAGTCAGAGACAGATATATGACATGGGAAAAGGTTCCAACATGTTTGGAGGGACTGGGGCCTACAGATTTTTGAGTTTTGTTCAGATTATACATTTGATATGCACCTATATACCAATAACTAGTATACAAGAACACCCAGCACGAAGGGCACTAATCAGGAGTAAATTAGTTGGTAGAGGAAATTGGTATATACTACTAGGAGACCACTCAGCTTGTGAATTTATTACAGATTTTAGCAAAAAAAATCTAAGGCAACACTTTGTACAATCTTGTAAGAGCATTGGAGGTACATCTTTGAACTATGATATAAAACTTTAAGGGCAGCTAACTATAAAAGAGTGTAATTTCTCTCCTGATGAATGGCATACTATACTCCTGAGGCCCTACATAAAATGTTCCCGTTAGTCATGGATCAATGCTTTTGCTCTCATCAGAAGGGGGATTAGCTCCATATTTTTCCAGATTGCCCCAAACTGACATTGTTCTGGCAGGAGTTAAATAACACAATAAACCACAGTTTAAAGCTTTGGATTAGGGTTAAAACAAGTTTAATCTTATTTGGGGTGTCTACAAAATCACGTGAACTAAGTCAACATGACCAATATTTTATTGCTATCATTTTCACGGTAGCTCGATCCTTAATATTGCAAAACTGATGGGCTCAAATAGTCCTAACGTTTCAAAATTTGTGGAATAATATGTTAAGAACTAAGAAGTACGAGGAAGCATGCTCAAAAAGAGTTGGGAGTATAAAAAGGTTTACAGCCAAATGACTACCCTAAAGCATTGCAAAGGTAGACAACTAGAGAGTAGCCACAGTTCAAGCATCTGAACCTGTGGACAAGACAAGTGCAATGTATTAATATATCACATATAATACGATTAATACGATTAAGTAAATCTTGTAATCTTGTAACCTTTTTGGAATGATTTAAGTGATGGGACCATGTCATAAGGTTAGCCAAATTAAATAATGAACAATTTTGAATCATGTTGCACTATTTAATGTAATCCTCTTGGTCTGATTTGAGTGATGGGACCATGTCATGAGGATATGGTTAGCCAAAGTAAATAATGAATGATTTCAAATCATGTTGCACTAATGTAATATTTTTGTATTTTTCGATTACAATGCTTATAACTGAAATTTAAAAAAAAGAAGAATAAATACGAAATGATTCTGAGGCCCTTATTCCAGTTGATGGTAAGTGAATAAATGCTACCACATCCTGCATTTGTCCCTGGTGTGATTTTATCCCTCCATTCAAATTTCTTGTACTAGTAACAGAGGGAACATGAGGTATCTATTTTATAACAAGGTAAAATGAGGTTTTCCTTTTACAACATAGACATTTGGAATGGGGACCTATAGTCCTACTCAAATTCAGGAGTTTGTGGCAGTATAGGCAAAGTAGGCAATTGCCCAGGACACCTGGTTTCCAATGGCCTTCTGGTAAAGTTATATTTCTCCTCCTCTGTCAGACCCATGTTGATTTCCTTATCAGAACCTCTCTCCACTAATCTGTACTTCTGTCTTTCTTTACCTAGTGTCATTTTGTACGACTATTTGGGTTCCAGGAAATACTTTCATCTGTTTCTGAATGAAGGTTAAAGTACATTTCAATATTGGTTGGCATCATTTAGGCTTGTATTAGCAGAAAATTGGTAATAAAAATCAAATTAAAAATAGGGGCCCCAAAATATTCCTTGCCTAGGGCCCTGAAGGTCCTTAAGATTATACTGTTTTGTGGGGAGATAAACTACTGGGTCGAGCAAACTTATATCCTGACTTGAGGTGCCAAATATGATGCAAACATGGTTTGAGCATATTTTGACTAATTTGAGGCTGTCATAGCAGATTATAACAAGACAGTGATGTTAATATTATTACAGGAAGCATTTTAATTTTATTGAATGGGTTCTAAGATTTCAAAACATTCTGTGTTTTGCTGAAACAGGTAGAGATGTTAGGTAGTAAATAACCCAGTGCATCCAATGCACTTTAATGAGTGCAGAACATGCCAACCACAATAGAATATATTAGGCAGAGAAGTATTTAAGGATAAGGTGTAATTATAATAATGGGTAGAATTTTGGACGATTATGAGGACATTTTGTGCAAAAAATCTGAGATGGACAATGGGTCAGCGGTGGGACATTGGCTCAAGATTGCAGGGTGCAGATAAGTTTGAAAACGTTAGACAAAAATAAAGATTTTGAGAAGAGGCATGACCGATAAAAGGTCTGTGTTGTGTTGCCTCATGCTAACTCCCACACAGAACATAAGTGAATAAGGGCCCACGTATGATTTGTCTGAATGGCAATGTAAGTTCTGTGAATGGTTTGCTGAGGAAATATAATGAGCAAGCAGTGATTAAGTGGCTGACTTAGAGTTTGGCAGAGAGAGTACTTTGTCACAACGGTGACAGAGTACTATCTCAACCAGGCTCAAGGTCGGACCTTAAATATGTTGATGACACAGCCTACTCTGGCTCCGCCACCAACATGCTCCACAGACAACATAATGGAGGATGAGCCATCAGCCGTCGACACATAAAACCATCTGCCCTATTTACAGTGGACGTTCCAGGGGTGTTGGGAGCCATTAGTTTGTCATTTTTCAAAACCAAACTCCTGCTCTTGGAGTGTTTGTTTAAAAAAATGAAAAGTTTGTACAGGTTAGGTATGAGTCTGCTACATTAGTTCCTGCCAATGTTTAAAACCGTCTATGATGCTAGCGAATAACTCAAGATATGGTGGGTAGAGGTCCCTTGGGATGGTGGGTGCCATGTCCTCTGTCATCCCAACAGAATATGCCCCACTCACAAAACACAGAATCAGCCCACAAATGATGAGTTTGTGCAAAGACATCTTCAAGAGATTTAAGCTTAGAGGGCTTTCTGTAGTTGTTCGGTGAGCTTAAACAAGTAAGATTGCAGAAGGAACATCTGGCAGCATTCATCTGGGTCTCTTTCCATTTTGCCAACGGAGTATCCCTGAAATTGCATACAGTCTAACTCTCCTGGAGAGCCACTGCAGGATGGAAAATCCCATCAGGCAAAGTTACTTGAGAAACTGTGTGGGCATATTTGAGCTAAGGTTGATGGTCCCACTTTTAAGTATATGCATTGATTCAGCCATTTAGAGACAGAACCCTGATATATGAATCATTATGTATGAGTCTATATTCAAGGACTTGCTCCCAGAAGATTTAAGAAGATGGCTTCTCTCATTTATAAGTGACCCTAATAGATGCACTCTGAAGGTAAATTGTCCCTTTCAGAAATGCAGCTTTAATTTCAGTTGAAGTTTTACTTGTGATACATTTTACTGCCTGACTTAAATAAAAAGCTAGAGAGATATGAATTTATGTGGCAATACTTTATTGGAAGATGAACATATATGTTTGGTTTATTTTAAAATTTGCTGATAAAGTTACCTGTAGCAAGAGTTACCTTGTGAGCGTAGGACCCCAATAAATAGCAAAGCATCATCACAAAGTGTTGCAGTTTCGTAAGTGAGATATTTGAGACGGGGCAGTAATGGAACTATGCACTGCAATCATTGTGTAAAACAGTGAACCCAGATGGATTTTAGGAAATCTAGTAATATAACTTGTTTTGTGAAGAGGGAGATGCGAGACAGCATCTAGAAAATTGATACTAGTATGCTGCACAGATGACTGAGTATAGCACCAAGAAGGACTACAGTTATCAGATGGTAGTTTGAAAAAGGTTACAACCTCATCTCCCTAAACATTCAACTTTATATCTACTTAAAATGCCTTTAAAACATCATATTTCAATGTTCTAAGCGTATACATACCATTTACAATTCAGAGCACTGGTCTTATTTAGAGCCATTTTATGAGACAAATCCTGCCTGTGACTCTTATAACAAATGTCCCACAGGGTGCTGTGATGTTTATTACATCCATAAAAAAAATACTCGGGTCTCGGAATTTAACAGGTGCAATAAATAGCACTAATTATTATTTTTTTGCCCCTCAATATGCACATAAAATGTGGAATATGGTGCTTTCTGCTTCAAAATACATGTCCTCATATTTACTGAGCATTTCCCCCAGTATGTATCAGAATGCTTGACCTGCCACCATGTACCTGTGAAAAAGTGCAAAGGTGCAAAATGTTATCACACTACACATAATGCTAACCTCAGCAAAAACAGGTGTTTATGCGAGGGTTGTATTTTTCGCATTAAATCATAATCAGGTTCTAGGTGTGTATATTATGCAGCCTTGATGCTACATCATCAAATCACAACACTCTTTAGCTTTGACACTGAAAGGAAATGGATTTCTGATTAGTCACAATTACTTTTTTCTTCATACTTAGCTCTAATAAATCATTGGCTCATTAATAGTGTTGACACTTACATCTTTGTATTCGTTGTTCAACTTAGTGTCATTTGTGATGTCATTGGGAAAACCAATCCTCTCTTTAATAGCTGTAGCCTGGAATCAAAAAGTACATTGAAGTTTTGCAAGTTAGACAATAATCAAACAGTAGATTTGTAAGTATTGAGTGTTGTGTACAACTTTGCAGCAGAACATTAGATACATTAAGATATGCTTGCTTTACTTGAAAAATAAATCAAATTACTCCACACGTTTGACTGGTCAAAACTGCAAGTTAAACTTCCACTATGGCATGCGTAAATGCCAAGTGTAAGTGCCCCAAGACGCAATAGTTGAAATTTTACAAATGCACTTGCCGTTGACCAAGTCTGCCTCAAGATTAACAAACACATGATTTACTCAGCTAAATGCTGCTGGGAACCCCCAAAGACTAATCCCTCTCAATACTGGTGGAAAATGAAAGCACACACCAAACATTGTTAATAGCTGCCCGTTGCCTGGCTTGGAAACCCAATGCATAGCTGAAGTTAGTAGCTCATCTCCACAGCATGTGTTGCCACCCTTTTCAAAAAGATCAAATCTGAGAGTTTATAATTATTATAATTATGATTAACAATAATAATTTAAGTGTGTAACATTCAATAACTGGGATGTTTTACACTGAGGGGTACCGAACGATTAAATAAAAACAAGAGCAAAGCATTGTCTATGATGTCACGCAGAACCCTAAGGTGAAAATCATCACTGTTATTCACGTTGTGTACCTCTACACATTTATAACTTGTATGGCCACTGTTAGACCTGTCATCCTTAGCGTGATTTCTCCTAACTGTTTGCCCTCTGACCTCCTGTTGTCTGCCTCCATTTTTGCTTGCTTTTAGGTTTCTGTGTACTTTACCACTGCTGATTAGTGCTAACGTGCAGGTACCTTGTACTCTAAACATGGTAACATTGGCTTCCCACACAATTGGCATATTTAATTTACTTGTAGGTTCCTAGTAAAGTGCACTATATGTGCCCAAGTCCTGTAAATTAAATGCTACTAGTGGGCCTGCAGCACTGATTGCACCACCCACTACAGAAGCCTTTCAAACATGTCTCAGGCCAGCGACTGTAGAGTCTGTGTGTGCAGTTTTGAACTGTCATTTGGATTTGGCAAGTGTACCCACTTGCAAGGCCCAAGCCAGCTTTTTATTATATGTAAGTCACCACTAAGGTAGGCCCTCATCAGCTTCAAGGGCAGAGTACAGTGTACTCAAAAGGTTGGAAATCCACTTTTAAGTTTAAAATGTCCAGATAGTGAAAAACTCTTAAGTTTGTTTTTTTACTTTTGCAAGGAATATCTCTCTTATAGGAAAGCATTGGGATTACCTTAAAACATCTTTTAAATGCAATTTCTATTTGGGAATATAGTGCTATATGGAGCTTAGTATCCCTAGAATCTCAATTTAAAATCACAAGTTATGGTAAAGTTGGATTATAAATCGTAAGTCTGAAAAAACTACTTTTAGAAAATTGGCATTTTCTCACTTTAACCACTTTGTGCCTCTGCCTGTCTCTGAATACATATCGGGGGTAGACAGTTGGGCTTTGTGCATTCCCACTAGACAGTCAAACACGATGGGAGCTTGAGTGTGGCATTAGCATTCTGATGGCCAAGTGTTGGAACTGGCCATCTCTACAAGGTCACCCCCAAACATTTTGCCATCCTCCTTCTACTTTTTGCTGGATTTTTACTTGTTGGCCTTAGGACTCTGCACACTTTACCAGTGCTAACCAGTGCTAACTTGCTTGTGCTCTCTCTCCGTAAAATATGATTTGATTGACATATACCTAACTGGCATATTTAATTTACATGTGAGACCCTTGTAGAGTGGTATCTCATATACCCAGGGCCTATAAATTAAATGCTACCAGTGGGCCTGCAGCACTTATTGTGCCACTCACTTAAGTAGCACCTTAAAACGTATTCAAGGCCTGACACTGCAGCCTGAAGGCTGTTTCCCACTGGCATGTCAACTTGGCATTTAAAACCTCTCGCCAAGCCTTAACCTCCCCTTTCATTACATATAAGTCATTCCTAATATAGGCCCTAGGTAGCCCATAGGGCAAGGTGCTCTGAAATTAAACTGTAGGACATGTACTTTTTAGTTTTACATGCTCTAATAGTGAAAAACCACCAAATTTGTTTTCTCACTACTGAGAGGCCTACTCCTCCCATAGGGTAACATTAGCGTTCCTTATTAAACTTAATATGTTGGAATTCCTAAACCAGAGGTGGTAGATATGTTATGTTTGAACTTGTAATGATAAACCCTCTTTAATTATAAAGTTGGATTTAGTATTACAAGTTTGAAAATGCCACTTTTAGAAAGTTGGCATTTTTCTGCCCTTAGCCCTCTGTGCCAGCAACCTGCCTTAGGACACATGACTGGGCGTAACTGACAGTTGGGACTTTGTGAATTCTTCCCAGACAGTCACCCAATAGAGGGATTAGCAGAAACTGAATAGGCCATTAACTGACTTGATGGGGGAGAGGGAACTAAGCACAGCCCCACTTGCACCTGAATAGGTTAGGCTTGGCCACCACACAATAGGCTTAACAACCCTGTATTGTCAGTGCAGCCAGCTAGGAGCCAGGGCAGGGGAGGCAGGGATTTCCTGGAACTTCAGAGAACCTTTTTGAAAATGTGTCTTAAATTCTAAGAGTCGGGCACGACGGTATAAAAATATAGCTGTCAGACCCACTCTTTAGACACTTCTTGACCTACAACAGGACTCTGTCAGAAGGACTAAAGTGCTGCCCAAAGTACTCAGTTGGACTGCTTTTCTGGAAGCACTGCTCTTCTGCTTGTTTCCCTGCTACCTGCTGCTCTCTGGCTCTGGTGGATGGAGTTTGCCTTCCCACCACAAATGATCTCCAAGGGCTTGTTAGCTTGCCTCCTGTTAAGAGGTCTTAGGACCATCAAAGACTTCACCTAAATAAGAAAATCCATCAATGCCTTAATGCCCTGCAACAGAAAAATTGATGGAACGCCCATCTTGTGACTGAGTAATCAATGCAGCACCCGCAGAATCGATGCAGCACCTGTCTCACGGCTGAAAGGTTGATGGAGCATCTGCAGAATTAAATCAGTGCCTATTTTACCGCAATTACATAATCGCAGCTCATGTGGATTTTCCACACATTTTCCCTGAATGCAAATTTGTCATCAACCACACACTGCAGTAAGAAACCAAGGCTGCGTGTTTGGAAGTCGACGCATTGCCTTTCCTGTGAGAAATGAATCAATGCATCACCTTCCCTGCCAGTAAGGACCGACGCATCATCTCACCTGCGAGGAAAGAATCAATACATCACCTTCCCCAGTGCAGTAAGGAACTGACGCATCGCTTTGCTTTTCCTGTTCCTCACCTCCCCTGTGGCCCACATCGTCTTTGTTTCTGACGCATCCTAGTTACTTTGTGCCAAAAAGATACATCCAATGATTCCTGTGGATTAAGACTTACTTAAACCTCTAAAAAGTTATATCTTGATCTGTGTATATTGGACCTTTATTGTTCTGGTCTTGTTTTATACAGATAAATGTTATCTATTTTTCTAAACTGGTGTGGAGTACTTTTTGTGGTGTTTTCAGTGTGTTACTGTATGAGTTATCACACAAATACTTTACACATTACCTTCTAAGTTAAGCCTGCCTACTTTGTGTCACGCTACCAGAGAGTGAGCATAGAATAATTTAAGTTGTGTTGTGACCTACCCTGACTAGGATTGTGGTCCCTACTTGGCAGGGTACATACCTCTGGCAACTGGAGACCCAATTTCTAACAACCCCCCTCAAGCCATTTGTCCCTACTCAATTAATCTGTCCCTATAAGCAGGTCCAGAGTAATAATGTGAAGCCATACACAATATGGCTTCCCCACCCAAAGATTATAGAAAGGCTAGTCTCCTGCTACTCACCCCTACCACACTGTGTGCCTTCCTATCCTCTCCAAAAGCTGTGCTCTCTACACTCTCTTGCACTGCACTGGCAAGCTTTCTGAAACACCTGTCAGTGAAGCCTAGAATTCCTTTATGATGTAGCAACTGCAGGAAAACACTTTTGTTAGCCACTGTTGTTACCTCATAGCAGTGAATATCCAAGTTGAGAATTTTGTTATTCATGCTATAGGCTTCCAGTGGAAGCCATACAGAACATTATTATTAATCCAAATCCATCTTGTATCTACTTGGAATCCATGAAACAACCAATAAAACAAGTTAATTGACTGTTTCTATACAAATATTTTATTCATTGACAGATAAACTATCCCTAGATATAAATATTGTGGCTTCATACTCAAGAGTCCTAAATGCTGCATCAGAAATGGTCCTTAAAGGAAAGATCATTTATAGGGCTAAGTGGTCAGCATGAATAAAGCCAACAGGGTACTTCCCTTGTCAGAATGTGAAGGGGATTGGTATACCCCAGATAGTAATAGGGAAGGGAGTTGTAAATAGGCTTTCCAGGTACATCTATGGAAAGTGTTGTGAATAACTGAAGATTACTGATCAGCACCCATGAAAGGTCATAGACATGAAGGTGCAAAATAAGCCCTTTCATTAAGAATTGGTCACAGACTGTTTAAAAGACACCCCTCTGCACTTAATAACACTAACACGGACCTACTTAAACACATAGAGAAATGAAAATAGGGGCACCAATGTACTTGTTTGGAAGTCACCCTAAAATACAGATTACTACACATGGGGAAACTACACAAAACGAGTGCATGCTTTTGGAGCTGGCCCCTTTAATGTTAGGCATGGCAGAACTTATTCTCAAGAAAATAAAGTGTCCACTCTTTGCTTTCCAATGTTACCAAGAATCCCTGAATGTTCAAGCATTCCCTACTAAAACATGTAGGTAGTTATGTACATTATTCTACAATTAAGTGTTATTAACTATAAACATCCTCTAAATAAGTAAGTAAATATTAGAGATCATTATGGTGATAATCCACATTTGCAATTATTACAAACCTTCTGTTCTGCCTTCAATTTTGTTTCAGCATCCATCCATGTGAGTTCCTCTAAGGTTGTAATAAAAACTTCACGGATTTGTGAAATCAAGTCTTGAACCTTCACAAAAAAACAAATTGGAAAAATAAATGTATCCTATATTCAGTAACCTCCATGGTCTTTTGAAACTTTAACATTATATAAGGCGTGCTAGATGATTATGACAAGGACCGTTATATATATATATATATATATATATATATATATATTTTTTTTTTAGTCCTCATTTCGTCACCCTCGCTTTGGTAAAGAGAAAAAAGAAAAGGCCGAGGCCTATAATGTATGTTTCCAGGTGCGAGGTCCACAGTACTGCTGGGCCACCCCACCTGTTCCACACACTGCAATTTTCCCCACCGACTGCCATCGACCACATCTTACTATATTCTTCAGGACGTGATCATAACCAAAGCGACACCCAGTTAGGTGAGGGGAGTTTTAATCATTGGACTTAACTTTCGAGAGGAGGAAACCAAAAAACAACAAAACAAAAATTACACATCTAAACACATTCCAAAGCATTTTCCCAATCCACCCAAAAATTGTCTCTTCTACTAAGAGGACCACATTGTTCCATTTTACATAATCGATTTACCGATAATTGCCAGTCCTGAACAAGGGGGAGAGATGAGTTCACCCATTTACAACATATTTTCCGTCTAGCCAAAAGCATTAGTACAAACAACAAATGCTCCTGCTGCACAGTCATTTTCTGACACTTTATATCTGATTTGCATACCCCAAACATCACCATAAGAAGATTTATTCTTAAGTTATCACCAAGAATTGCCTTAATAATACTTCCTATATCTTCCCAGTACTTACTCAAAATTGAGCATTTCCAAAGCATATGAACATCATCTGCATTGGTTTCCCCACACCGTGGACAATTTTTATTGGATTTCCCAATAGCCGTTAATCTAGCTGGTGACCAATATACCCTATGTAATGTAAACAGATGATTCTTCTTCAGTCCCGCAGGTTTAATAGTACACCACAACTCCGAACATGACTTTTGCCATAAAGACGTGATTTCTAGGATAGGGAAAATCCTTCCCCATTTCAACACAGGGAGAGAAGAAAGATCTTCTATTACTTCCAACTGTACATGATACCAGAAGGCAATCTCTTTTTTAATACATGTCTGATTCAATTTCCCCTCCCACGAACTACTCCCTATTTCTCCTACTTGGCGAGACTTGACCCAACTGGATAACTGGAGATACTTAAATTTAGAAATTGTCCCACCTGTGCACTCCTGGAATGCAGACCAAGATATTAATTCGGAGTCTTCCATAATCTGCCCCCATTTTACCACACCGCTAATTCTCAATGGAGTTGATAATTTATCCATAAGACACTCAGGGGTACCGGGTGAATCCCAAATGGGAGCAGAACTACAATAATAAGCTATCCCTAACACCTTCTGAAATTGTATCCAAACCTTACAGGCATGTCTGGGGATCTTCAAGCGGACCTTCTTAAAGTACTTTGGATGTCCGAATTTATATAAAATATTATCAGCTCCTTCCTCAAGATGTGCCGTCAAAGCTCTCCAAACCGATGAATACTCTGACTTCTTGTTCAATAACATTCTAATATTCTATAATTGAAAAGCCAGATAATACCTATAAAAATCTGGAGATGCTATGCCCCCCCACTCCTTCTTTCTACTTAACTTTTTCCATGATATCCTTACTCCCTTAGAAGCCCAAACAAATGAGGATAGGTCCCCCTGTAGTTTTTGAAACCAACCCACCTTAAACTCTAAAGGAATAGTATTAAATAAGAAAGTAAACTTTGGAAGAATGCACATCTTTAATATGTTAGACCTTCCAATTATGGAAAGTGGAAGAGCAGCCCACGCCTTTAGAAGCTTCTTAGTTTCCATATAAGCTCTATCAAAATTTACCCTAGCCACATCACTAAGATCAGTTGTAAACTGAATCCCCAAATATTTAATCTCCTGTTTAACTAAAGGAGAAACATAGGCCATATTCCAACACATAATTTCCGTCTTTTCTGAATTTATACTATAACCAGAAAATCCACCAAACTGTTCCATCAATGTATTAATAATGGGTAGAGTACCCGCCAGATCACTAGTATATATCATCAGGTCATCCGCATATAATGCTACCTTCTTTTCCCAACCCCCACTCCGAAACGGGGGAATATCCCTGCAAGCCCGTAACAAAATTGCCAGAGGTTCAATATATAAATTAAAAAGCAAAGGAGACAAAGGATAACCCTGTCGAGTACCCCGACTAATCCTAAATTCCTGAGACAGCAAACCATTGACCAAGATTCTCGCAGATGGGTATCTATACAGTTCCCTAATAGCCCTAATAAAAGGCATTCCCAGTCCACCTGTTTCCATCACAACCTGCAAAAAAGACCAATTAACACGATCAAAAGCTTTGGCTGCGTCGAAAGTCAAAACCCCCAATGGAGCCTTTTCTTGTACCGCTAAGTCTACTGCAGCAAGTAACTCGTGGATTAACTCATAAAGTTGTCTACCCTTCATGAAGCCCTTCTGATCTGGATGAACCAGATTACCTATAACTTTCCCCAATCTTCTAGACAGGATCCCTGTATACAACTTATAATCCGAATTCAATAATGAGATAGGTCTGTAGGATGAACAAGACATAGAGTCCTTGCCTGGTTTTAACACTAAGCAAATTATAGCTTAATTCCAGGATTTAGGTACCTGTGTCCCCTCTAATAACATAGAGTTGAATAATTCCAATAAAATTGGAGTAAGTTCCTCCCACGGTATCTTATATAACTCATTTGGTAGACTATCAGGCCCAACTGCCTTCCCTTTCTTCAAAGCTTTTATACCATCAGCAAGCTCTCCCCCACTTATCTCACTACCAAGTAACTGCGTTGCCGATTCATCCAGAACAGGGAGGTGAGCTTTTTTCAAAAATGCTCTAATCGCCTCCTCTGAATTTGCAAGATTCTCTGAATATATTTCTTGAAAAAAGGATACAAAGGCTCCCTCTATTTCAGATTGCTCAACACAGGGCTGACTTGCAGAATCCAGTTTAATCGATAAGATATACCTATTTGAATAGTCTGACTTAACCTTCCAGGCTAACAGTTTGCTACACCCTTCTCCATATTCGTAATGAGCGTACCGGCTACTTTCCCACTTTAACCTGTTGCGGTTCTCCAAGAAAAAATCTAATTCCATCCGAACCTTTTTCTCTTGACGTGCCAATTCCTCTAGTTGCCGTTCCTTCCCTTCTCTTTGTGCATTATGCATTAATACCTGTAAGGTATTTAGAGATGTTTCCATATCCCCCAACTTCTCCTTTTCTTCGCGACGCCTATAAGTCGCAAGGCTAATAAGTCTCCCTCTAATATAGGCCTTATAAGCATCCCAAACACACCATAAACTTGCTGATCCATGATTCAAATCAAAATAATCTCTTGTATCTTTCTTTAACACCTCTACTATTGAGTCGTCTAAAAATAAAGAGCGATTTATTGTACTCCTAGAACCCAGACTCTCCACCTTAATACCCAAATGTAGTTTTAAAGCTGAATGATCCAAAAGGTGTGCTGGGTTGTGGGCTGCCTTTATCACATCTGGACACAGACTCTTATGTATTAAAAAGAAGTCTATTCTAGAGTTATGTCCATATTTTTTATTATGGAATGTATATCTATCGCCTTCACCCCCTTTCAATGCCAGATATCTATCAATCCTAAGTCCCGCATACCTTGCTTCACCTGTGACCTAGTTTTAGGTGAGTTGACCGTACCCCGAGAGGTCGATTTATCTAGAGCAGGATCCAACAATATATTAAAATCACCTCCTAACACCACCGGATACCTAGCTTGAAGTAAAATATTGTATAACTCTTGAAATGGTGTTGGATCGTCTGAATTTGGACCGTAATAACCTGCCACTGTAACCCAGTATCCATATACACACACTTCTACCACAACCCACCTACCCCTAGAATCTACTTGCACATTTCCTACCTTAAACCTTATAGAGTTTTTTAGCAAAATTGCCACACCTTTGACCGTACAAGAATGAGTAAAGCATGCACTATATGACACCCATTTCGTTCGTTTAAGCCAATGTACCCACTCTTCCCGTTGTAAATGAGTTTCCTGCAATATAATAATCTCCTCCTCGGCCAATCTTAAGTACTCAAAATTCTTCCTCCTCCTATGCACCACCCTTAGGCCATTAACATTCCATGAGATCAATTTTAATCGTAAACTACTGTACTTAGTCATTTACAAAAAATGAAGCCTGGTCGCTATCCTCGCTATCCTCCCCCCTCCTATCTAACCAAATTATGAGGACTCTCTTATTTTTATCTTTTTGTACCCACATACCCTTGCACCCAGTGCCAAACCACCCCTCCACCCACCAAACCAACACCCAAGCAAACCCCCCCCCCAGGGGAACCCTCCCCACTTCTTTTAGGATAACCATCCTGCTATCCTTTTTTTAGCTCTCCGTCGGACATGATCTCCCATTTCTACTGAGATGCCTTAATCTGCTCTATGAAAGCCCTGACCTCTCCCGGATCTCTCATATTGTGCATTTTATTTCTCCACATAATACATTAAGCAGCCGGAAACCTTAACTGTACCGTGGCCCCAAGAGATCGGAGCTCCTGCATAAAATTCCCCAATTCCCACTGCCCATCCAACGTTGCTTTGGACACATCCAATCTCACACGGAAAGACCAATCTCCTTTAGAGAAAGTTCTGACTTTAAGGGCTTCGGATAGAATTCTCTCCTGATTGTATATGTAGCAAAGTTTATCAAAATCCTCCTGGGGTTTTTCCTTCCAGGGTTCTTCCTAAACGGGTCCCGATGAACTCTTTGGATATCCTCCTCTAAGTTCAACGAAGCTAAGCCCGGGATAGCCTCCTTGATTAGAGAAATCACATAACCTTTAATGTCCTCCCCTTCTAAGCCCTCCGGAACTCCCAACAGCCTTATACTGTTTTTTCTCATATTGTTTTCTAACGACTCCAGCTTATCCTGCAACATCTTTTCTCCAAGTTTTAGCTGTGAAATATCCTTAGAATGTACCAACAACCGCTCCTCCTGGGCCTCCACCACAGCCTCCATCTTACCCAACCGAGCTGATAACAAATTAATTTTGCTCTCCAACACTTCACAGGCTTCCTGGATTCTAGCTTGATTATTTTCTGAGACCTCAAACTTCTCCCTAATCTCTTTAGTAAAAGAAATTAACAATACCTGCACATCTGCGCTATAAGCCGCTGAGGCGGCTGAGGGAGTAACCTCTACTTCCGGCAAAATTAGTGTAACAGAAGAGGCCTCCATTTGTCCTGCTAAAACCTTTGCTAACTGATCTGACATATTACAATCAGAGCCCGCAGTTTGTTTTGTTAACCCCTGACCACCTAAAGAAGGTTGAATGTCTGCCATACCCTGCTGGGGAGGGTTGTATTCTGAAAATATCGAGTAATCAAAGACTCTCTTTTCCCCGCAGGCTCAGCCCGGCCTTCCTCTGAAGAAAATTGGGGCACCTCCAAGTGCAATACTGTATGTTCAACCCCCCTCCTCACAGCACCTTTACTGCAAGTCTCAAAACCACTTTCACCTCTGTTTTTATCTATCGCCGTTACCATAGTTACTGGTAAATGGGGATTAACACTCGCCCTCAGGGGGCCAGGCTTACCTTTCTTTAACTCACTGACCTCTGCCCGGGCACCCCTGGGGCGACGCTTGACTGGCGACATACACTGTGACGTTCCTATGCCGTCCCCAACTCCTCTCCTCGAACTTCTACTTAGGTTTTTCCTAGTAGAAAACCCGGAGATTCTGGTAGCCCTCCACGAAGAGAGCAACGAGAGGTGTAGCGTCTCCCACGGCGCACACCACTCGCAGCCTCTGCCCATATGCTGGAGTCCGACGCGCGCTTCCAGCACCGCTCCTCGCCACTTTTCAGCGGAGCGCGCGTCTCCCCCTTCCTGTCTGCCGTTTTCTTAGCGACCTGTCCAGGGCCGTGCACAAATACGGCTAGAAGAGGGAAAGAACACGGCCGCAAACAACGCGCGGCTTGGGAGCCTCCTGTCCGCCGTATTTCTCAACAGCCCGTCCGGGACCGAGCCCAAGCACAAATGCGGCTGAAAAAAGCCGTAGACCTAAGTCATTGAGAATGCCGTGAAATCCAATTTTTAGCTTTTTTTTTTTCGTGGACTTAGTCATAGCACGGCCGCCGACAAACACGGCTTGAGAGCTCCGACGCTCCGCTCCACTTCCTCGATCCGGGCACCAACGCGACGTAACGCTCCGACGCCTTGCTTCCGACGGAGAGCTCGCGGACCAGCTCTCTAACTGGCCGCCATGTTCCCCAAGGACCTTTATATTTTTATTTTATAATTTAAGCAATCATTGAATTAAAGATGTTATCAGCAGCCAGAGTCTTTTTTCAGTCTAAATATTTTTTTTTTTTATAAAATAAAGTACATTTGACAACAATAATTGCATAATTAGGCGTGATAGAGTGCAATGGAAATATGGAAGAGAAGCTGAGTTGTATGGTGAGGTGCCCACCAATGGGAGAGACATCTATGAGGTGAAAAGGTAGAAACTGTACTGATAAATTATCTTTCGATGGTTTTAATTACTTTAAGTATAATTTTCAGGACGTGATATATTTTATTAAGCTTTACATTTGACAAAAAACATGATGGATATTCCATTTGAACCATTTTTATAAACATCAGAATAAGACTACATTTTATTAGATGCTTTATAAAAGTGGAATCCTAAAAATACGCATGAGTAGTCACTTAATGGTCATCATCTGTTTTTTGTTAATCTTAAATTATTTTCAGATGTGTTACATATCTGTGATGTTAAAAGTTTTGCTTACCATACTGTCTAAAAAACTGTATATCAGACTTAAGTCATCAATAAAAAACAAATGTTGAATTCCAAATAAATCTTATTGCTCTAAGTGCCAATTTTCATGTTTGTAACATTAAAATTGTGTTTTGGAGGTGACTGGTGCGGTGTTGTCCCGGCGGACTAAGTGTTTGATTTTGTTACTAATGCCTTCCACTTGGCGCTCACCACATTCCCCCTTAGAAATTGCAGAAGCTTTTGAGGTGGAAATGCCAGAGCTCCACAGCACTGTAGCCCTACTATGCACAGTGGAGAAGAATCTGGAGAACAACAGCTGATAACATTGCAGATTCCCCTCCTCCAGGTGAAGAGGAGAAGAATGACCTGAGTGGCAGCTGCAAACATAACACATGTTCCTGGTGGTCTTCACGCTGATAGTTTACTAGATCCATGGTCCTCATAGCCAGGAAACTGAATGAGTAATTAAGGAAACCCAGGAGGTAAGGTGTAACATGAACGCAAGAAATCACTGCTGGATGTGGCTTACAGGGGATGAGGTGAACGAGGTAGAGTACAACAGAAATACAGCAGTGAACTTGATAAACCTAAAGCTACACAATATTCTTTCCCTCTTGTTCTTATGCTGCGTCTGCAACTTACTCTGACATATAAAATGGTATTGCATGATATTCACTGATTTCTGATCATCAAGCAAAAGTTTGATATGCTATCAATAAGTAGCACGGCGTACGCTACATACACTCAACAGACAACTAAAAAAAGGAACAAACAAACAAACACAGCTATCCAAACCACCCAGTATAATTTTAAAAGGACACTGATGCTTAGTGTCAGCAGCCTACTGATGCTCACCTACATCAGGGTTAGCCAGTCAGTCCTCGTGCATGATGTAAGAAGTCTATCAAAGTTCTTCTCAATCCTCAAACACAAGAATAGAACCAGATTATAAAATAGACACTTTCTCACCACACACGCTACTCAATATTTGCTAGAATTGTATTTTTAAGTTCCATAAACTGCCAACATTGATGGTGGGGTAAGACAAAAATATTCCTCCTCATTATCAGAGTCAGGAGTTCCCTAGTTCTTTAGGAGGAGCCACTGTGCACTATAAAAGCTGCAGGGGCATGTGTGATGATTACAGATCATCGACAAAGCTTACGTAAAGGTGCAGGACTTAAAGGGCTAAGAGTAAACAAAACAGGCAAATTGAACTTGCATTTTTCCATTCTTGTGATTTAGAGATACACAAGTTTAGAATTATTTCTTTAAATGCCAGCATTTTAAGTAATTGCTGTAAAAGAAATGAAGTAGTGTATCGGTAGGCAGTTCACAGTCTTTTTATAATACCTTTCCAAAGGAACCCTTTCAGGCAACAAAGTGCCTTTAAGTTTTAAGTACATTTTTACAGGATCAAGCACTCTTGTTCCTCGTCTACCACACCTCCCTATATAGGGGTTCCTGTTGTATTCTTAGCTGAATGTTGACTATTCTGATTACTTCCTAAGTCACTAATCAACCAGGGCTCTGGATCCTTGGTCTTGTTTGCTTATGAAGAGTATCTATGTATGTTTCTCACCTACTACAGCCCTGTTTTGGATGATGCATGACGTCTTTACATTCTCCTCCTAGCCTCAACCACATTAATAGACACTGTACTCTTTGGGGGGAACTTCAATTTATTGAGTTGATTTTCCTTTACACTGTCACGAGTAGCAGAAGCAGAATAAGTCAAAGAATTCTGAAGCGCTTGAAGCAATTAAGGCTAAGTTAAAAAAATACACAATATGCACAAAATCCTGAGCTCACATATAGGCCTGTTTTTCATGAATACATGGGATGTGGGCTTTCTGCCACATTTATTGTGTTGAAGGACATTTTGCCTCCTGCACTGCAGCACTTAATTAAACATTGCTGTGGTTGTAGGTGGAGATATTCCTGTGGGGAAGGTGAGGATGGCAGTGGGGGCACAAAGGGGCACTCTTTGCAAAAGAAATAAGCATTTGCAATGCAATCGGTCTTGCATTTCTAGAGTTAGAACTATTGGTGTTGTACGTGACAATATTTTCTACCCATGTGTTTTAGTTTGGGATGGAGTGGATTATTTGGTGTGGGGTGGAGTTATGTGGGTTATGTTGTGTTATGTTCTGCTATTCTTTGCCATGCTATGTTGTGTGTTGTGTTCTGTTATGCTATGTTGTCTTATGTTGTGTTATGCTATGATAGGCTATGTTGTCTTATGTTGTATCATGTTATGTTGTGTTACATTGTGTTATGTCATGCTATGTTGTGTTATACTGTGTTATGTTATGCTATGTTGCATTATGTTGTGTTATGTTATGCTATGTTGTGTTATGCCATGAAGAGTTAAATTGTGTTATGTTATGCTACGTTATACTGTGCTAGTTTAGGTTATGTTATGTTATGTCATACTACGCTATGTTGTTATATTGTGTTATGTTATGCTATGCTATGTTGTGTTATGCTATGCTTTGTTGTGTTATGGTATGCTATGCTATGTTGTGTTGTGTTGTGTTATGTTTTGTTGTGTTAGGTTATGATATGCTATGTTCTGTTATGTTATGCCATGCTCCGTTGTGTTTTATTGGGTTATGTTATGCTATGCTATGTTGTGTTATGTTAGGCTATGTTGTGTTATGCTATGTATGCTATGTTGTGCTATGCTGTGTTATGCTATGATATGTTGTGTTATGTTATGTTATGTTATGCTATGTTGTGTTGTGTTATGTTATGCTATGTAATGTTGTGTTATGTTGTGTTATGTTATGCTATGTAATGTTGTGTGGTATGCTTGTTACGTTATGCTATGTGTTAGTCATAGTTTACTAATGGCACACTTAGTTCGAGAAGTCATCACAGGGGTCAAAAGACAACTGAGACAGCCCTTGAAAATTACAGCAAGAAAATTCCTAGGAATAATACAAGAGATAGAGTTAGGGGCTCCAGGTTCACTTTCTTTAGGTATCAAAGCTGAACATTCAAAATATAAAGACCTTGATTAACAACCTGACCTGTAGCAGCCATGCGGGAGGTGTAGGTATGGTTCTAGTAGTGGTACGTTGGTCAGTGATGTGAGAGCCATTGTTCACTTTTATGCCAGTACCACAAACCATAGAAACAATTTCAGTGAGTGAAAGTGGCTAGTGGACTAGTGCCTCTAGTCCAAGGGAGTATGGTCTGGCCTTTGGCTCACAAAGTGTTCCCTCTTGCTGGTAGAAGCACACTTTGGTCCAGGATGAACCTCAGTCGAGCAGTTTCAGGAAGGTTGCCACAGGTTCAAGGTATCACACCTTTTGTTAGTGCAAGTCATGTTGCCATTGGTGCAGGCCTTCTGTTGGCTTGCCTTTGCAAGCTGTAGCAGATCTGAAGTTCTGGTGCCAGGGGAGACCATTAAATCCTAGATTTAGAAGGGTTAGAGGTGTGGGTGCCAGTAGTCAATGAGCTACCCCAGAGGCTAATCCACCCATGAGGGGACCACATCCAGTGTGAACCCACTACTGTGCCACTTTTCAAGATAGCAGAAGTCGTCCATGACTGTACAGACCAGGCTGCCCAATATAGAGTTGTGGCCAGCTTTCTTGGGGTGTACGCCTCATTCCTAATTAATTTTCCCACCTGTCCAGGTGCAAATGTGCCTGGGCGCTGGGGTGCCGCTTTTGTCCTCCAAGGGGGACAACCTGCTTGCACGTCAGAGAAGCCCTTTGAAGCTCACCACCTTGATGAGCCACTTCACTAGGCTTCCTGGGAGGGAGGGAGGGAGGGGGGAAATGTGACCTCCTTCCCATCCAGGTTATTGTTCTGACTCCTGATACTACTGCCCATGGGCTCAGAATCCTGTTTTGGTGACAAAAGCTTTGATCTGGCAGCCAAGGCACAGCAAAACTGGGACAGTTCAGTGGACAACCCCTAAGGTTGCTCTCTGGGTCCTTGCCACATCATCCTCGACATGAGATTCATGTCATGGGTGAGAAGGCATCTTGTTTGATATGAAAAATGAGCCATTTCAGAGGTACCCTAATGGAGCCGTCAATCTTGAGTTTTTCTGTCTGCCAGCCCATGTTAAACCATGGATGATCGTTCACTTATTGTGGACTTTAATTTAAGAGGACACTATAGGGACAAATGAGCTTGCACTTATATGGCCACATCTTTAGTTTAATGCACCCTGTGTCAGAGCCCCCTTATGTGCCCTCCATACTGTAGGTTTTATATACAGGGCTTATGTTGTCGACCCCTTGTGGCATCTCATGGCCTCCTGCATCCCATGGTCCCTCTTCCAGAGCTCTTCAACCCATTAAAGCTCCTGTACTATTGTTCCTTCTGTTTGCACCCATGTGGGAAAATGACATGTTTCCTGGTTAGTTAGCTCCATCCGTTATTACCTACTGAATGTAACCATTATGCAGATTATTCCACCTGCCTTGGTTCTTGGCGCCAACTGCTGTGACCTATTGACTCCAATGGCTAATTCTCTTTGGCTCCACCTACCTTGGTTAATTAATTCTGTCACTTGCACCTGCCATCAGCGAAGGTTACATCCGTTATTTAACACGTGCTTTCTCCCAAGTTTCATTTGAGACTTTCCACCTTTCCCCGTGTGCCACATGCCCTTCTGGAACAGTCTCTCCCATTGGGCATAAATACCCTGTCTGAATCTGAGTAGGGACCTGGTCTCGTTCCAGTCCTGAGCAATCATCTTCCCTGCACACACCTTCTGAGTCACCCGGAACCCTCCAGGGTGCTAGTCTTCCAAGCTTTCCTGTTTATTCCGTGCTCTTCACTCCATCAATGTTTCCAGTATCTTTGTTTCCAGAGCTACAATTCCACCTCCTTTTGGACTTCTTGCACCACAGCCTCCAGTTTTCCTCTGAATTGTAGTTGAAGAATTAAATACAAGGCTAAGTACTTGATCCTCAGCTTAGTGTGCCTAATCCATAGGTAAGTTTGATATGAGCTAGAACAAGTTTTGAATTAAGAACATTGAACGACTTTGAGGGCAAAATCTATTTATTTGAGCTTGAAGTGATTATTGTATTTTAAGACATTCTCAGAAGTGCCAGTAACTCTAGCTTATTTTGAATTATACATGCTCTCAAGCATTATTTGTGATGAAGCCTGTAAGAAATATTATTGTAAATAACTTTTAAATCACAATATGCTGAGAACTGTTGGTAAACTACTTTTCTTGTAGTTTCTAGTGCATTAAACTTGCATCAATACTAAAAGGTCCAGGGAGTACAGACCCGCCTGTACAGTGTTGTAATGCTGCAGAGCAAATCCAGTGATGCAAGTCTATCTTTTCTTGTTTTATCCCAACCCCTCTTCCCTTCAGAGGCAGTTAGTAAATTAAGGTTGTGATTACTTGATTTTGTTCTCTGCCGAGGGTGGGATTAGCGGTCCAGCATTGTCTCTGCAGTTGGAACCAGGTGAGTGTGTGACACCCTGTCTCTTGGGCTCAGGAGGCCTTCCTTATGGCATGACTGACATATGTTAAGGATAGTGCTTTTGGCTGTCACATCATATCTCAACACCGTTTAGAGCAAAATGTGTGGGGGTGACTATCCAAAAAGAGCACTTTCCATCATATAGCAACAGAGACATGTACAGGGACCAGCCCCTTTGGGAATACATGGTAGGAGGGGACTGAAGAAGGAGAGAGAGCACAGAAAGATGTAGAAAGTCCCTAGCCAAGACAGTGTTCCCTTAGCAGTGAAATGTCAGTTTCTTTTTGAACTGTATATGGAATATGTTGTTCTGATATCAGATTTGAATGTGGATCCAGATCCTGGGTCTCTAGGCGACAACGACTTGGTTTCTTGCTTTCTCTGTCCTACATTGTTTAGCTGCTAATGTCACTATGTCAGAGGTATTCATCGGAGGGTGACCTTCATATATAATTAGCTTATGAAGACAACGGGGGCCTTGTTCTAGAGAGCCTTGTATGTGATGCAGATGATCCTGTAGATGATCCAGGATTTTTGCTGGGAGCCATGGTACATGTTTTAGCACAAGGGTGATGTGGTCATATTTCTTCAGCTTCTTCATGAGCCACACACCTGTGTGAAGGATGCCTTTTAGAGGACCAAAGGTATTCCTTGAAATATCATTGAGCACAGCTTTGCCTCCATCTATTGGGGAGAGGACTGAGGCTTGAACTGTGTTAGAAATGGGGTCTCTGGTTGGCAGTCAGTTTGCATTCTGTTCAAGCAGGGACCCTCACTCTAGTCAGGGTAATTGAGATACAGACCTAGGATAACCCCTGCTCACCCGCTTGGCACATCAGTCAGGCTTATCTCAGAGGCAATGTGTAAAGTATTGGTACAGTCACACACAGTAACAGAGTGAAAACATCACAACAGGGCTCAACACCAGTAGCCAATATTTATCTGATGAAACAAGACCAAAACGACAAAAATCCAGCATACACAAACAAAGTTAGGAATTTTTACAGATTAACCTTCAATATAGCGCTGAGAAACACAAATGCTTCAATTTGGTGTTATCAAGTCATCATGACAGAGTCGTTCTCACCAATCCGACACCAATGGCGCCAGTCATGTAGTCGCATGGACCACCAGGTACAGTACCTTTTAAAAGTGAGGAAACAAACCAGTACACAGAGTCTGGGAAGCGAGGCTTTGCTGGATCTGGCACGGCGTTTGTTCCGATGCTGATGAGCAGTGAAGTGAAGCCATCAATGCGAAGCCCGGGTCCTTGCTGCGGAGCAATGGATGAGGTTGCGTTGGAGTGAAGCGTCAGTTCCTTATGCTCCAGTGGGGTTGTGGTCCAATGGGACAAGAGAGGTGAGGCGACCTCACGGGTCATGGTCACACCACGGGGCTGCAGGTGCCACAACAGAGTCAGGTGTCACAGACATCAGTGACACGGCACTCGGACTCATGAGGTCACATGACGTTAGCAGGGCTGTGGCAGCGTCAGGTCTGCGATGTCAATCTGGGTCGTTGCATTCCAGCGGAGAACATGGATTTGGTTCCAGGCGGCAGCGCGGGGTCAGGCAGCGGCATCAGTCCAGGCCTCAGTCTGCGTCAATGCACTTATTTTTTTTCTTGGTTTTCAATCAACTTTCACTCCAGAGGGCCCAGAAACTGGTATTGGCACCACCTAGAGAGTTAGGGTCACAGCAAGTGAACCCAGAGGCTTGTAGGTGAAGTCCTTGCTGTCCCTAAGGCTTCTTAACAGGAGGCAAGCTCTGTCCAAGCCGTGGAGAAACTTCACAAGCAGTATACACAGCAAATTCCAGTCTGTGTCCTCTCTAAGGCTAAAGCAGCAACTTCAGGCCAACCCAGCAAAGCACACACAGCAAAGCGGCGGTACTCCTCCTCCAGCTGTTCAGCTGTTCTTCTTGACAGAGGTTCCTCATGATCCAGAAGTGTTCTAAAAGTCTGGGGTTTTGGGTCCACTACTTATACCCATTTCTGCCTTTGAAATAGGCAAACTTAAAAGGAAAGCCTCTGTTGTTGACAAGATCCTGCCTTGCCTAGGCCAGGCCCCAGGCACACACCAGGGGGCCGGAGACTGAATTGGGTGAGAACAGGCAAAGTTTTTCAGGTGCAGGTGTCAGCTCTTCTCTCCCCACTCTAGCCCAGGAGGCTCATCAGGATATGCAGGACACTATCCAGCTCCCTTTGTGTCACTACCTAGAAGGAATTCTCACACTGCCCAACTGTCAGTCTGAACCAGACATGGATTCCACAGGCAGGCAGAGGCACAGAATGGTTAAGCAAGAAAATGCCCACTTTCGAAAAGTGGCATTTTCAAACAGACAATCTAAAAACCAACTCTATTAAAAGATGTATATTTAAATTGTGAGTTTGAAGACCACAACCTCCATATCTCTATCTGCTCCCAATAGGAAATTACACTTAAGAGGAATAGAAATGCAATCCCCATGTTAACCTACGGGAGAGATAGGCCTTGCAATAGTGAAAACAGAATTTGACAGTATTTCACTATCAGGACAAGTAAAACACAACAGTGCATGTCCGTCCTTCTAAATACACTGCACCCTGCCCATGGGGATACCTAGGGCCTACCTTAGTGGTGCCTTACATGTACAAAAAGGGAAGGGGTGGGCCTGGCAAGTGGGTACACTTGCCAGGTTGAACTGGCAGTTTAAAACTGCACACACAGAAACTGTAGTGGCAGGTCTGAGCCATGTCTGCAGGGCTACTTGTGTGGGCGGCACAGTAAGTGCTGCAGGATGACTAGTAGAATTTGATTTACAGGCTCTGGGCACCTCTAGTGCACTTTACTAGGGACAGTCTAGTAAACTAATATGCCAATGATGGAGAAGCATACAATTTACACAGAGAGCACTTGCACCTTAGCACTGGTCATAAGTGGTATAGTGCCCAGAGTACCAAAACCAGTAGAAACAAAGTCTAGCACACAGTCATAAGTACAGGAAGCAGAGGCAAAAAGACAGGGGAAACTACACCAAGGATGCCAGGACTAAGAAACTGTTATTCTGAAGTTCTCGCCTGAATTTTTTTTTATTTTTGTTCAAGAGAGAGAGTTACAACCAGGCTATTTTGGTGCTCTTGGCAATGTGTTTTTGAGGTAGGCACTTGAGTCCAGGATATACCTGAGGGATTTGGCCTGTTCTGTCATTTAGGATGTGAAGTAGGTTAGGTTTAGGTCAGAGGGAGACATCTGTATGAAAGAATGTTTGGCATTATTGTCAAATTTTAAAAAATCAGGCCCGTATTTATACTTTTATAGTGCCACATTTGCGTCATTTTTTGACGCAAAAACGGCGCAAACGTACAAAATACAATTGTATTTTGTAAGTTTGCACCTCTTTTGCGTAAAAAAAGATGCAAATTTCTCACTAAAAAAGTATAAATACGGGACACAGGTTCCATGATTTAGCATCAGGTAGATTGTTGACATCCTGTCTTGGATGCATATGAAGAAGGCTTTGAGTCTGTGTCATTGGTTGAGGAGATTATGAGAAAGTGTTGGATGTCATCAACATATTAGTGAACCTTAATGACACTGTCTGCAGGGATGGTTCCAAGGGTTTCCATGTAAAAGTTAAACATGATAAGTGAAATGATTTTAGGTTCTAGTAGTTACTATCTGAACAAGTTGCTGTCAGTTGGTTAGGCAAGATGTGATCTATTGTAGGATTGTGCCAGCTAGGCTCACTGAGTTCTCTGGAGCTGATTGAAGCTGAATGGTCAACAGGGTCAAAGGTTGCAGGGAGGTCAAGCAGGACCAGGATGCAAGAGATCGTTTTATCAGTAAGAAAGGGGCTATTGTCGACTGTTGGAACATGGGGGATTTAATAATGCAGCATGGCCTAAACCCCAATTGCTAGTCTATAAGTGGTTTATTCTTGTTGATGTGTTCTTGTAACTGGACGGTGACTACCTTCTTATATGCAATGGAAGCTGGCAAGGTCAGTTGGATCTGGTGTAGGCTTTTTCAGAAGACAAAGGCTATATATTGTCTTGAGGCTGAATTTGAAGGTGTCATGGGACAGTGAAACATTGATAATGTGGAATTTCAGAGGACTTCTCCTGACAGAGATGGATAGAGGAGGGAAGTACTGAGGAAAAGTAATGGGTTGAATGCTTGATTACATCACAGGGATCGGTCATTACTCAGAGCTTCAATCAAGTACATCCTTTTTGCCCGCCGTGCCACCTCAAACATGAACCATCCATTTGAAAATCAGCTTTGGTCATGCTCCAGTAGGATTAATTGAGCCTGAACTGACAGGCAACTTTTGCCCTTTGGGCCACACCAGTATATGGTAGCATGAGTCCCAATGCACAGTGCGCACATGACCTACATCTGAGCATACCCATTACACTTAGGGAAAACAAAGCGTAAAAGCTGTGGGTCAATTACTTGAATTATTCTCATCCATTGATAATTTGTCTGGGCTGTAATCCAGTCCATCATCTTCTCACTATGATCCCTCAAACAGGAAACAGCTATATACAAATAAGCCATGGTCATATTCCAGTAGGAAACACCCATCAATCAGCACACCATGACTCTATCTTGTGAGGGAAATTTTGCCCAGTTAAATTTGTAATTCTTCTAGTTGCATTTACCTTATAATATATACTTTTTCACCATATCGCTCAAAATTACTATTTTGCCTACAGCTTTCTCAATTTTATGAAAACTGTTACTTGGTGTCAATTGCTTTATTTCTTCTATGAAATACATAGCCCAAATGTTTGTGATGTAATACACGCATCACCTTAACTGGACATCAGAGTGTTCTATTTAGGATGATTAAGATCCTGGATGTGCAGGTTGCGGCCCACTTAACTGACTGGGGATGATAACTCCTAATATAGATTTGAAATTCACCACCAAATTACATCATGAGGAAAACAGAACAAAAGGCAATTTGCTAAATCTGAGCCAAAAAGAAGAAATGGAAGGCAGGGCAGGAAATGAGGAGCCCTAATGCTAGGGGAATGGTATGTGTTTTCTTATGTTACTGTCAAATAATGTGGGTTTTTGGTTTCTATGGACAATACAAACAATATGTGATCTAACACACAATCCATGTTCTACCAGGCCCATGTTTTCAAGCATTGGGTTGCATTACTTATTTTTAAATAACGTGATAACATCCATATCCACCTGGGAACATGCACAAGTATAGCTGCAATTGAAATAACTATTACTGGTCATACCCTATGCCGTTCTACTACCACTGATTTATTACATAATTTGCGAAGTGCATGTAGGAAGCTCATCATGCCACTGAAATATTGGATAGATGATATGTTACTATTTCAACTACTATTACCAACAACAACTTATCCTATTGGCACCATAGATAATACAACTAATGCCACTACTATAAATATTAATACTACTGATAATACTACGATGTTTGACATTAATGCACTTACACTGTTTGGAACACTGTTATCTCTAGTCCTAGTAAGCCAACATTGCGTCACCCCAATGACGCCAACACCGCTACCCTCCTGGAGAACCTGAACAACCTCGGCCTCACGCAGCTAGTCACCAAGCCCATGCACATGGCTGCACTTTTTCGTCCAGTGAAAGTCAAAATTAGCCATGTCACTGACCTCACCTGGCCCGACCACACCATCATCCACTTCACTATCTCCGATGCCCCACAGACCACAGCCACACACAACAGCTACACCCTCAACTGCTGGAGAAAGGTAACCCAGACACATTGGACGCAGGCCCTTGGCCCCACACATCAGGATGCCTCTTCAGAAATGAACCAGGCAGTTCAGAACTGCACAACCTAAGTCACCGACTGCGTCAACAATGTTGCACCGCTGAAATCAGCAAAACACAGCAACTGGTATACCATGGAACTCAGAAGCAGCAAATGCAACTGCTACCAACTCGGCAAAAGATGGTGCACCACCAAAAACCCCTCCAACAGAACCACCTTCAGAGCAGCTCTCAACAACTGCCAACAACACATCACTGAAGCCAAGAGGACGGCCATCACTGCCGTCATCAATGCCACATCCAACCTCATGAAGCATCTTGTCAACATAGTCATTAAATTCTTCAACAGAGCAGCAACTAAGAATGCCATACACCCCTCCCAAGAGCTCTTCGGTCCCCTCATGGACTGCTTCCATAGCAAGATCACCAGCATATACAACAACTTTGAACCCCAACCTGCTTCTCTCACCCTAGACCACCTCAACCAACCAACGGACACCAGCCACATGATCACCACATGGTCCCTGTTCACCACTCATGCCACTGCAGCCATCATGGCTTCCATTCACTCTGGGCACCCACTGACCCTACCATCTCTTCAACCTCAAAAACAACCCAATCAGCACAGAACTCACCAGCATCCTGAAAACCTCCATCTCCACAGCAACCTACCCAGAACGATGGAAACACCCAAGGTCAGACCCTTCCTAAAGAAGCCCTCTGCTGACCCAATGATCTCAAAAACTACTGACCTATCAAAGTACTTGAGAAGGCCATCAACCAACAGTTCCCCGAATATCTCAAACTGTACCACCTCCTTGGCTTATCTCAATCAGGATTCCGTGTCAACCACAGCATGGTACCTGCACTGATCGCCACCTCAGATGACATCTAAACCCTCCCAAACCAAGGAGAAACTGTGGGTTTGATCTTCCTCAACCTCTCTGCTGCATACAACCTGGTATCCCACCACACTCTCTTTGACAGGCTACACAACATTGGTATACAGCAAAACGCTCTCAAATGGATCATCTCCTGTCTCACAGGAGAAACACAGAGCACCCAACTGCCTCCCTTCTCTTCCAACCCAAGGGCATCATATGCGACGTACCCCAGGAATCATCCCTCAGCCCCACCCTGTTCAACGTCTACATGACTCCCCTCACAGATGTCATTAAATCCCATAGACTCAACATAATCTCTTCTGTTGAAGACACACGGCTGAACCTACCACTCTCCAGAAGCCCCACCAATGCCAAACCCACCTTCTGCAACAACATGACCAACATAGCCAAGTGGATGAAAGGCAACTGCTGCAAACTCAACACGGACAAGACTGAGGTATTGATCTTCAGATAGAACTCTTCCATATGGGACCACAGTTGCTGGCCAACAGACCACGCATGCAACTTAGGTATCATCCTGGACCACCAACTAACCATGAAACAACAAGTCAACAAAATCACCTCCTCCTGCTTTCATGCCATCCGTGTGCTCCACAGGATAATCAGTTGGATCCCAACACCAGAAAAACCATCATGCAGCAACTCATAACCAGCCACCTTGACTACGGTAATGCTCTCTATTCCATAAATTCCATCCACCCACCCAAAAAACTTCAGACCATTCAGAACACTGTGGCCAGACTCATCCAAGACCTTCCAAAATGGGCCCACATGACCCATCACCTCGGAAACCTCCACTGGCTGCCCAGCCAGAAAAAGATGGTGATTCAAAATTCTCATGGTCACCTACAAAACCCTACACATCAAGGTCCCTCTGAAATTAACCACTGTCTTAACTTCCATCAACCCACAAGACACCTGTGCTCCACCTCACTTGCCATTGTGCTTACACCCCTCATACACCCCACATCTGACACAGCTGCTGCAGGGGCCACTCCTTCTCCTACATCACTGCCAAGTTCTGGAATGACCTTCTCCTCCACCTCTGAACAGCAACCTCCCTGACAGACTTCAGAAAGAAGCTCAGACCTGGCTTTTTCAACTGAGACATGGCACAATCAGCACCCAGATACCCCTAGTGGTGATAGTGTTAAACTGTACAAGTCCTGAGTGAATAGTAATAGCAATACAGGTAATGGCAGTAGTGGTACTTCAAATAATCCTACCGGGATTGGTGCAGACTAAGAGTACTGTTAATACCAGTAAGTACTGTTGCTGCTATCCTTCACACTACATCAACGATTGTTACTACTCAGCAGTAATGTTACAATTAGCACTATTGCTATGCTAGACATTTGTGGTACTGGCATTATAATGGTAACAGTAGCATTAGTAGTACCAGCAAAAGCTGCAGTAGTACATGTAGTAGTAGCAGACGTATTTGCTGTAGCAGTAGTGCCAGCATAACGCATTATGATCTAAAATGTTATTAGCAAACTAAACGTTTTTCCATGTACACATGACTGAGTAATTGACATCACGTGATTATCTAATGCAATCAGTTATTGTAGCATAGCCAAACCATTGGAATATACATCATTAAATAGTTTATCATTGAAGACTGAGAAGAACACCTTTAAACATTTGTCATTGATGTTTGAGAAGAGATGCTGAAGCTTAAACTTATGAAATGTTTAATTAATTCCTTTAAAATAATACTTGTACTAATACTTTGTTTTAAGATTATTTATTATTAGGGCACCCTCATTTATGACTAAATAACTTTTATGTGTGTTACTCCTTATATGAAGGCCTTTAAAATGTTTTATTATGTGATACTCTAATTATTCCTATTTGTGTTTCTTATGCTGAGTTTTTGTCTGTCCTTTATACTGTCATTTGTAGTTTCTAATTTGTAATCAGTAATTGGTTAATTTACTTTCTGTTTTTTCTGTCACACACGAGATCTATTCCTTGCCATAGCACTCTGCTTATAAATAAATCAAATAAAATACAGATAGTGTGATACGTCGTTATAAAGTGGTACTGTTAAGTGTGGTAGTAATACACGTAGTACCAGGAGTAGCAGTAGTATTGGCAGCAGTAAAAGAAGTAGTAGTCGTACCAGCAGCAGTTGCAGCTGCAGTACTTGTAGTACCAATTCTAAATTGGATTACACATTTTGAGTAGTAAATTATGTGGATCAGGGCTAGGATTACCTTAAATGTAAACTTATTCATGGAAAGTAAACATAAACATAATGTATTACTTTGCAGCTTTGATACGCTAATATTCTTAAAGAGAGGGCAACGATAATATACTCTGGAGGCAATGACATCTTAATTCGTAAATTTGAATTAAGATAAACCATTGCCAGTAAAAAACATTTGATTTTATTTTTGACCGAAGCGCATGCCTCCTTCAACAAAGAACAAATGACCGTGACCGACAACATAGACTATATTATTTTCAGTGAAAAAATCATCTATGATAACCAATGCTAAAATACCCTAAGTTCTATTTTTCTTTCTTTCGGTTATGAGTGCTCTCGAAACCATGGAGACAGTTAGAAGACTGAAACTAAAACATATGTTCTAAATAAACCCATTTTGAACTTTGTTACTATTGTATGTATTAGGATTATGTTATCACTGCTGTTCAAATGTGTTCTATTAATCTTAAACAGGCATTCAATCATGAACCCCATTAACAATGGAAAAATATTTGCAAAGTTACACAGAGTCCCCTGTTCAGGAACTTTAAGGCATATAAGAGCGCATTTATTTAAGACAATAAAGAAAGAGATTTAGATCAAAGGAAATGCTTTCTACAGTTCTTTCCTCCAACAGCCTGGGTTCCTAGTATATTTAAAAAAACAGATTACCGCCCGATTTTTATAACTACATTTCTTCCTTAAAAGTATGTTTTGTCTTTGCATATAATGAGAGCCTGGCTCCTAACACATAACACTGACAGGAAAGTACAATTGATAACAGACCCAACAGAACAGTGCTGAGAACATTACCACGTCTTTACTTTGTCCAGCAAAGGCTTCTTGGACGTATAATCTTCCAACAGCATCATCCAGATTGTCGTTGACATAGTTTGCACAACGCCTCCAAACAGCAGTTTCTGATGTTGTACCATACAGCGCCTGCAGAACATCAGAAAACCTCAGATTTCAGTAATTGTTACATGATGTAGACTGGTCTAATTGCAGAATATGTAGGTACAAGGCATAAATGCTATGCGCATTAATGAACTGATGAATAATTGACCATTTAAAAACGTACCTGCTAATAGCTCTTTGAATTTCCATGAATAAATGCACTTATAATTCATATATGAAAATGTGGGCCCTAGTCCATAAGATGGTACCCGAATTTCTGTGTAGGTTTGGCGTGTCAAAGTAGAAAATGAACTACTAAATTGTAGTTCTTGATATGCAAAGATTGGAAATTTGGAATATAACTTCAGAACTTCTTCCAGGTGAATACCTGCTAAATTGTTCCACATCAGCTTTGAAACCTTCAACTTTTCTTGGGTTTTTATCAAAGCGTATTAACGTGCTTGGATTTTTAAATCAAATCATACTGTGGTAAAGCAACACTACAAGTACCATAATGTACATTGCTTAGCTGTAAAAGTGAGATTTGGCTGACAGTGTCACAAATGACATGAGACCTCTTGGCAGACATGCAAGGGTGCGTTTTTCCCAGACTCACAGGAATCTCCTGGGCCTTGATTTATACTTTTTTTGCACTGCTTTAGCATCATGTTTTGACGCAAAAGCGGCACAAATTTACAATTGTATTTTGTACGTTTACGCTGCTTTTGCATAAAAAAATTACGCTAATGCAGTGCAAAAAAAGTATACATCAGGGCCCTGATGTCAGGGCCTGTGTGCAAAGGCTTAGAAAATAGCCTATGGTCAAAGGTTTATTGGGGAAAGGAAGTCTTCACTTGGATAAATATTTTATTGCGACGAAAAATAGATAAACGGATAAAAAAAACAATGGGAAATTAACATTCTGTTGTGGATTGCCCTTAAACCGCACAAACTACACTTTCAGGTTTAAAGGAAACAAGTTTGTATCTAGACAATAATGACAATGTTACATATTCTTGGTGCTTCAGCTGGAGTTTATGTGACTAGGTTGAGGTCACAGAGAGATTATCAAAATAGAGGACCTTTTCTATTATGGCCGCCTTCAAACTACGGAAGATTTACACAATAAATTTAACATGTGCACCACCCAATAATGGCAATATCGACAAATCTTATTTTGCATTAGAAACGGAATGTGGACAAATCCCTCCATATTACTTTCATCACAGATTCTTTCTTTTGTGATGCGGCAGTGCTAGGATAGAGGGGTAACACTGGGGCTTTTGTAATGCATTGATCACAAAACTGTAGTGATGCAGTGGGGTTATGGTGAGGGACATAGCAGAAGATGGAGTTGTCCTATGTATAGGTGGAGAAAGAAAAGGCTTACCTATTACATTCTCTTGGCAAGGAACTAAGAGACTAAGAGACGCCAGACTTAAGATGGCATACTTCAAGCACTTGCATGAATTCGTACTGTACTCTAGCATGGATTTGCATTGCATGGCTGCTTGCCAATGACTTATGCTGGGGAAGAAGTCTTGTATTGTGATCTATTACACATTCTGTGATCATGCATAGCATTAGGATGATATTGGTCAACGTTATAGCAATTTGTGCAAGCAACTAGTAATGACATCACTGGTGTGGGGGGGGCACTATGCATTGTAATATTACAGGGTTAGTTAATCACCATACCTGTTCTGTAACTGTGTGAGTACACACACACACACACATACACTCATATCAGTTCTGGTGAAATCATAAACCACAAGGCTGAAGGCCGAGTGGTTTGTAAATGTCACCAGAACACAGAGGTGGCAATCCTGGACCACATTACACATGGTAACTGGTATATATATGTTATATATCACATGTTTAGTTTGGAGTAGTTAGCTAGAAAAAGCTGTTTTGTTGAAGTGTAGCAAAAAGTGGACACTCAAATAAGTTGGAATATTTAGCTTTTGTTTACCATTCTTGATTCAATTGTTGATAAGGCAATAGCAATTGTGAATGTCAGTGGATTTAGTTAATACAAAGGCAGTAGCATTTACCACATACTTATGGATTCACTATATTTACCTCATTTGCAAACTTTACAATATTTCACCAAATATTTTTTATTGAGTGAAAATGTAGGCTAGAAACATAATCGATAATCAAATCTCAATATAGATGATAAAAATGCAATTCATTATGTTAAGGTCATCAACTGCTGTAATGAAATGACATCAGTATTGCCATCAATGATATTATTTAATATGTCATGAGTGATGCAATATGTGAGGTGATAAATAGTGCATGTGGGAGGTCAAGTTTTAGTTAGCTCAGTAAACTATTACTGTAGAATTACATTTTGTATTGTTTTTAAACATTAATGTTTATCTTATTTCAATCCTTAACTATCCTGTCACTTTTACTTTTGTTTTTTTCAGTGAATGTCTGTGTCTGTTATTTTTTTTTAATTACATTCAGCCAACCCTCACAATGCAATGGCTGGAGGCCATGCCCTGTACCCCACCACGCCCAGCTAACCCCTCTAATTTGCATGCCCTCCAACACATGCAGCATGGTGTTGGCCGCTGGGTCCGACAGGACGCTGGAAGCAGCAGTTTGGCAGCAGGGCCTAGCTCCTGCCAGGCTCTATACCCAATAAAACACACAGGCATCCAACCCTCACTGCACATGACCCTTGGCATTGGAACTTGTACAGCAGGGAGGTGGTGCAACCAAGCCATTGGCAGCTAACAGCCTACAGCCATCGACAATGGGGAGTTGGCCCAGTCCTGCATCCACTGTGCCATGGACGACCATCACATCCTACCCATGGCCAAAGCCGAATGCTGTTGGATGTTGGGTGCAGGGCCCCCATAGTACTGAGGTATTGTGCAAGCTTCCTCAGCAACGTTTGCATGGTACTATGTGGTAATTCATGAGAGGTGGCTCCCACAGGACTACATTGGTATCTCAAGTGAGGGCTGTGCTCAATTCTGTAGCAATACTGCAGTACTCACAGCATGAAAATTAGAAATTTTTAAAACATTTTGGCCCTGAGGTGGTCCTCTGGGTCCCCACACAAACGACTTTAGTCAAGGTTTCCCGGCCCTGTCCCATTAAACTACTCTTCCAAACTATTTTCAGGACATGGGTCCAAGCCCCCAAGTCCTTTAATGGAAGCTGCAACATTTTATACTGAGTTGTTGTCAGTCAATCAGATAATCTGGTTCTGCGGGACGGAACCCATGTCTAACGTAGCTATAGCTCATGCCCGCCTTGCGCTGCTTGTGACCTCACATATTGCATTACTCATGACATATTCCATGACTGAATTGAAATCATCTTCAATGACATAATTCGTAACAACACCGCATGTCGGAGGCACAAGTTATAGTTACATTAAGGCATGTGATAGTTACTTGAAATAAATATAACCAGTGAATTTCAGTGGTTTTCTCAGTTTAAAATGTTATGCTTCAACTGAAATTTTCATCAAAGTATAACGTCCTATTAACATGTCAATGAATTTCTGATGGTTTTTGAAATGCAACGTAAGATATTATTGCCATACCTAACAAAAAAGTCACCTCAAACTTTGGTGTTTTACAGTGAATTTCTAGGCTTTTTTTTAATCATAAAGTAGTATTTTATTACCGTATGTAAGGCAAACCCTAACCTTGGACCTATGGCCAAGCCCCGTGTACTGCTCCCCGTCGGCAGACAACCCTCCTGCCATGCAACAACTCCCTTGGAAAGCAGCCTGGCTCCTGCCCTCTCATTGGACACCCACAGGTTGGCAGGAACACCAACAAATATATTTTGTTTAAATTTGGCCCCAGGGGCCCCTCTCCCACAAGGTCTAGTGTGCCAAGGCACCCCTATCCTGCCCCCTTAGGCCTTATTATTTTTAAAAAATTCAGGCACTGGGCCTGAATTGGCTGTGCCAACATTTCTTTTCATGTTGCTATCAGCCAATCAAAGCATAAGCTCCTGCAGGAGTACACCAGACCCTGTCACTCCCGCAGAATCAAGATGATTGACGGGGAAACAAGCCCCGTCGGCAAATCAGATTGCACTAATATTTGAAACTGATCTAACTGCCCAGACATATACAGTTTTTGAAACATAATTTCTCAAAAACTAGAGAACAGATTTACACCAAGTCAGAAATGCATGCTTTCTGGACCAAGATCCAGATTTCTGCCAAATTTGGTATTATTCTGTTCATTTTTTTTTTGCAGTATTACTGTTCAATGTTCTTATAAAACATCGCATGGGGAAATTGTGATTTGGGAACCCCACCTTTTTTCTCACCTACAGATTGATGGATCACCAAAAAACTTTCCAGAAAGGAGCAGAGGTGGATTAATATTTTTTTTAAAGTGTCATGAAGATTAGACAAATGGTGCCAAGGTTGTTCACTTCATGAAATGTTCCAAAAAAAGGCCCTTGTAGGAATTAGGTATGCATGGAAAGTTTCTGCGTGATCCATAAAAACGGGGCTGAGAAAAGGTGGAGGGGTCAAAAAAGCGTGTTTCTCATGTTAATTCCGATAGACTCTTTAGACGTGCATCCAGCCCGAACGGCTAGATGGAATTACACAACATTTGGCAGAAAGGTAGATTGTAGTCCATAGAGCATATCTTTTGTTATTGGTGTAAATCCATTCAGTAGTTTTTGAGTATTTAAGTAAATCCAAATTGTATGTCTAGAAGTGTAAGTACATCACCAATAGTCCCGATCTAGTGCTGAGATTTGATTGACTGTCAGCAATTCAACCACGAAGTGTTGCAAACCATTTTGGGACTTGGCTTCCCAAAAAATAAAAAAATAAAGAAAAGGGGGCAGGGTACGATCACATTAACTCCCTAGCCTTGGTCCAGGGTGAAAAAAATGTTTGTATTGAATTCACAGCAAAATTTGCAAATATTTGAAAATTTTGCTTTGAATTAAAAAAAAAAACTCGGACTTCCGCGCTTGTTATAATTGTAGACCCCAGGGAGGCCAGGTTCTGGGGACATGTGGGCTTACATTTTAAATAATGGAGGGCCCCCCTCCAAGGGCATAATATTTCGCCTGGGACCCCACCTCAAAAAAGGCTTATGGTAATATTGAATGGGGCTCACAGACACCTCCGGACTCTGGCGACCATCCCCTCTCCAGGGCATCATATATTTATTTATGCAGGGAAGCCACCCAGCACCCTCCCCCCTCCCCAGTACCCCAGGTACCACCACTTCCCTGGGGCTATATTTAAAAAACATGCAGGGGGGGGGCAACGCAGACTGCCCCCAGGCATGAAGGACTGACACCTCTCAGGGGCTATATTTTTTTAAAAAAGATGCAGGGGGTGGTGCATGACCAAAAGGAATTTGGATTAAAACCCAGATGGGGTTGAATGTGTGTAAAGATTCAGCACTCCATCCAACATCCTTTTGTGTTGCTAAAGTTGGGGTATGGTAAGTGGGTATGGTTGGGGTTGGGGTATGGTAAGTGGGAAGGGTATGCTCAGATGTGGGACCCATGCTCACTGTGCCACTGGATTCAAGCTAGCCTGGCTGATGAAGGGCGATAACCTGAAACCAGTCCCAAAATGCTTGTTTCCAGTCCAGAGAGTACCTGGCCTGACAGTTCGGGCTGGACTGTTCCCATTTTGAACAGGGTTAAGACTGATTTGCATATGGCTGGGCCCAAATTGGGGTGGCATGGTTTGCAAAAGAACACTAGATTAAGACACAGATCAGTGACTGGGGGTGAGTGTTTAAACAGTTTCAGCAATATTTCCATTGTCCTGTTGTGTTGCTAAAGTTGAACTAAGCAGGAAGGATATGCCCAGACATGGGTTCCGTGCTCACTGTGCCGTTAGATTCACGCTAGCTTGGCTGATGAAGGGTGACTCCTTGAAACCGGTCCCAGTATGCTTGTTTCCGGTCCAGGGAGAACCTGCCCTGGCAGTTCGGGCTGGACTATTCCCATGGGGAGCAGGGTCCAGACTGATTTGCATATGGCTGGGTCCAAACTGAGGTGGCATGGTGATAAAAAGAACAATGGATTAAAACCGGGGGGGGGCTCCTCTGCAATGGGAGAGGAGCGTTACCCCACTGGCAAAGAGCCAGCAGCAAAAAATAAAACTATACTTGAATATCATTTTATTTTTCTCCTCCTGGCTCAGCCAGCATGTGACGGGAAGGGTGGGGCTGTGACACAGGAGGTGAGAGGGGAGATGACAATGGAGTGCACTAAGAGGGCCAGCCAAACACACATGTGCAGTTAGGTTTCTCCAGCCCGGCTGTGTATACAGCCGGGCTGGAGAAACTGCACAGGTCCCATGTTGTGTATGATCAGCAGTCCGAGCCACTCAGACCAATCTTGAAGTTTCAGCACTTCGTCCATCATCCTTTTGTGCTGCTGGAGCCATGTGGACCCCACGAGGACCACTACGTCGCTGGGTTATATTTGAAAAAAAGATGCTGGGGGCAGCGCAGACTCCCTGGGTACCACGGACCACCACCTTCCTGGTGCCAATAAGTGTTCTTAAAATATAGAAGGGGGTGCAGCCCCCCTCCTGGGCCATATATGATCCCTGAGGACCAACACCTTCCTGTGCTAAACAAAGGCTGGGGGCACTTGTGCCCTAAGGTACCTATAACTCATGCCCTCCCCATGCACTGCTAGTTGCCCCACATTTTGCAAAACTCATGACATCTCTGATAACATCATTGACAACATCAATGTAATAGCTTCAGTAAAACTAGTGAGGAGAAGACTGTGCATGGCAGGGGTGCAACTAATAGTTACTTTAGGGCACAAGTTATAGTTACTTGAAATAACTCTAACTATAACCGCTGAATTTCTATGGTTTTGTATGTTTAAAATGTGAGCCTAACTATAACATCTCGGTAACCTTTGTGTTTTAAGACACAGACACATATATGTGTGCGTGTGTGTGTATATATATATATATATATATATATATATATATATATTAGTTGCAAAGGATATAGGGCCTAATTTAGACAGGTATCGTATACTCCTTATTACAAGTGCATTACATCTTATGTCTAAGGTACTCATAATAAAGCAGACAGGTTGTCTGTCATGTTTGATTCTTGTGATGGAATTCCTGTCTGCAAAACTTAAAATCAGTCTCCAAGTCCCTGACAAAGTGCTCCTGACATTCGAACATTTGGCTCCCCATGCATGGTGAATATTGATTATTTTTCCTGTCTTGAATGACCCTTACATGGTGGTCCTAGGTAGAAAAAAAGAGATGACGTAGCAAGAAAGTAGGATAGGGATTCTAATGCCATGTCTTCCGCCTAAGGACAAAGGCTGCCTAAGAGTAAGAGTATTTCTCATGGAATGTGGCAACAGCTCTTCTGCAGCCCCCCACTTGTAAATGAGGTGTAGGAATAAAAACTTCTACAGGTGAGTCATCTTTGAATTTTTGACAGATCACCATTTTGACCATTCTCTTAATGTCTCTCTAGTTTGGATACTTGCGGTCAATGAACATGTGGCAAAGTGGTGTGATAGCTTAGTGCATGAATAAAATGTATTTCAGAATGACTCCCTCCTTTATATTGTCAACCATAAATCAAATGGTATGCCTAAGGAATTCGAAAAAGTTCGTAAAAGTGGAGAGCAATCATCAACCAAGGAAACATTTTGAAAGTTGGAGGTGCAGTCATTTTCATGCATACCACAACATTCCTTTTTTAAACATTTTATTTATAGTTTAACAATTAAGCATAATTGAACAAAAGAGAACTTATATTATCAGACCTTACGAAAAGCATTTCTTGAGTCCTTATAACCCTGGCTGAGACTGCTCACGTAGTCCATAATGCCTCGCCAAGCAATATAATTTTGAATATCTCTGTAAAAAAAGAATCAGACATATGTGAAATAATTTGCACAAAAAAAAGCAGTTTAGCAACGAACAATGTGAAATAAACATAGATTAAATCATACTCAGCTGGTCATTACTTGGAGAATTGAATTGTGAACATATGCCTCTGGAGACGGCAAATACCTTTGGGGCAGATTTAAGAGCCCCTAGCCTGCCAGAGTGTCACTTTTTGTGATGCTCTGGTGGTGCTAACCACTGCTCCATATTTACAAGGAGGTGTAATGGCACTTTTTGTGGTGTTACGCCTCCTTGTAAATATGGGACTCTCGACGCAGTTTTCAGTGTCACAGGGGCGTGCAATGAGTGTTACAGTGGGCGTTCCACCACAACACCCATTGCTTTTGACGCTGCCCCAGATTTACGAATAATCGTAAATCTGTGGAAGCGCCAAAAACTAACACCAGCCCATGATAAAAAAGAGGATGAATGCTTTTATTCCTCCTCATTTGTCCCTTCCTGCATGTAAACAATCATTCCTAAATTATGCTTTAGTACTTCTATGTTTGCTACATTTTGCAGGACACACAGAAGTGCCAAATCGCCAATATAGATTGTTTATGTGCAGGAAGGGACAATGTCCTGCACATAAACAATCTATATCCTTAATGCAGACACCCCTGCACTATTGTGCAAGGATGTCTGCATTGGCACAGGCAGCTTAATTCAGCCCCAGCGCAGGGGGAAACACAGGAGTGTGCTGTATTCCTGTAAATACGGCGCAACCCTGCGTTTCAAAAGTAGCACAGTGCTGCTGTTTTTGGCAAGTACCACGCTGCCTACACCACTTTTAATAAATCCGGGCCTTAGAACTTAAGGACTGATTTAGAGGAATGTATTAATACAGAATCCATTGAAAAAGGTTGGATCTTCTGTTCTGGCCTCAGGCAGCTTAGCTAAAGAGACAGATGCACCACCAACAATGCAGCACATTGAGACTGCTGTCAATTTTATTAGGGAAACTGGATATTAAGATAAATAGAAAGACAGACATTGGCAATGAGTCTTTACCTTTGCAGTGCATTGACAGTACTTTATTTCACAATGGGTATTGCAACATCGTACATTGGCTGTCTTGGAATTTCCTTCAGAACGACCCCACTAAATAGTCTCCTCCGACAAGATTGACATCCACTTGCACCTTGGCAAAGACTAAAGTCTCAATGTCAAATCTGGCAGACAAAGGGGAATATTTAAGAGCCACCTTAGTGCCACCATAGCACAATTGTTTTGATGTTAAGACGCAGCTTCATTGGCTTTTTCCATGCGCCATATTTGCAAAGTGGCGCAATGCATGCATTGTGCCACTTTGTAAACCCTTGCGCCACATTATGCCTGCAACAGGCATGATGTATGCATGTGGCCGTTCCAGCTTTGGGAAGCCCGCAAAAATGTCACAGTGAAATTTAACAGATTTCACTGAGCCATTTTTGGCATCATCTTTAACACCTGCTCAGAGAAGACATTAAAATGATGCTCCCTTAGAAACCCGTGGGCCTCCTTGCGCTGTGCTACACTAGTGTAAAAATTTGTGATGGTAGTGTAGCAAAGTACCACAATAGCGTAAACAATGTTGACACTATTGTGGTAACGATTGCCATGGTGCGCCGTATTATAAATTTGCCACAACCATGGTGTTGTTAGGTGCAGTAGGAGGGGTACAGAAAAAGTGGTGCACCAGCTCTGATGAGGCACTTTTTTTTAATATGGGCCATAGTACTTTATCACAAATAAGGGCAAGTACCCTGTCCGCCAAATCTTCAGTCCACCTGCTCTATTTAGAGTCAAGCAGGCTATCATATTACCAACATCAGTGCTCCCTTTGGTTCTGCTGTTGAAAACATACTTCAACAGGTTGTCGGTAGAGGGCCCACCAATAAGGACAACAGACTGCCCACCCTATTTAGAACAGGCGGTCTGATGGAAAACCTTATGGCACCGAATGGATAAAAAGAAAAATGACCCCCAAACTCCCAGATGTGAGGGGTAATTAGTTTTCAGGTTTTCAGAAACAGAGCCTCCTTTGTGAGTTTGTTTTTTGAAAAAAAAAGAAACTTGGGGCATGTTCACCTGAAAGATGTACTACTGTAGACTTGCAGTGCCTTCAGAGGAACGGCTGTTCTTAGGAAAGCACAGAGAGGTAATTGCTGGGCCGCCAGCATAGGGTCCGTCAGAGTATGGACAAGAGACAGACCTGGCCTAATTAGAACAGATGGTCTAGATGAAACACGTTCTTGCACGGGATAGAAAAAAAAGAAAATAACCCTTAGAAAAGCCCCATTCTGTGGAGGTCCGTTGTTTTCTGGGTTTCAGAAACAACCTCTTCTTTTGTGAGTTTGTTTTTAAAAAACAATGGTTGGTGCATTGTCAGCTGAAAGATGGCAACCACGCACTTGTCTTTCAGTGCCTTCGAGGTAACACTGTTCTTGTGGAAGCACAGGCAGTTGACTACAGGTCAGAGTGATCTGTAAATAAGGTGGGGGTTAGTTTATCAGGGTCCTTCAGGGTGGCAGACGTAATGCCCTCTGCCACCCTGATAGACATCATGCCATCGACCAAATTTTGAATCAGGCCATAAAACCGCCAAATTTACACGACTGATATAAGAGAGGAAGTGGATGTTCCACATTGTAGGATGAAAATTCAATCTCCCTTTGCCCTTTAGAAGTACTTATCTGTAATTACCTTGCGCTATATTTAATAAGAATGTTTTGAAGTTTTGTCAGGTAATCCGGAGCATAAACAATCATGTCTTCTGTCATTTGGATGGGAATTGTCACCGTTGACATTATTTCGTTTGTGAAATTCAGCCAGTTAAATTGCTGCGAAAACATTGGAGATGATTATTTTAATATACTTTGGAAGAATTAATAAACATAGACCAACACATTTCTATTCTAGTTCAAGTGAAACAGGGCCAATTTATTTGCTTTGTGTGGCTAAAACAAACAAAAACATGTCTGTCATACTATATAGAGCTTACATTCAATATTTATATATTCATTTAATTAGCATACATCATTAGTATAAATATGTTTCATGATAAATCCTGAAGATTTTTTAACACATAGATGAGTAAATGGTTAACACCCTCTGTTTTCTGAATATAGTACAAGTTGTTAAATGAAGCAGAGTCAGTAATGTCAAGATAATGAGCACTAAACTAACATTTTCGATATTTCTACAAATTGGTACTTTTCTGTATGCACCTAATACTGATTTTATTTCTATTGTGCTAACGCTTGCTTTGTACAGGCAACATTAGGTCACACCACATGAGCCTAGAAGCTTTTCTATCAACAAACATGTTAAAGAATTAAAGTATTTTGGATTATTCCCACATGACTATCGTCTTCCTTTTAGACCATGGCTATTTAGACCCAGTCAAAAATAAACGTGGCCTATAATTAAACATAAAGCTTTGTGTGTGTATATTTATTACGTTTCCGTGCTTCACAGACTAGATCAAACATGTATACATCAACGAACAAGTACATTTTTGATCGTTGAATATCTGCTAAAACAGCAACATTTCCACAGTCATCTTCCTTTACTTTGAGCTGAAAAGTGGCCAATTCCAGTAAACGTGACTATAGAAAAAAACAAGGATCATTATAAACAAACGAGTGGGAAGCCAATTCCAGAGGAGTTGTATAGGGAAGAATATAAGGCCAATGTCTCACCTACAAATATCTGTGAAGTGATCATTCGCAAATGTTGAGACGTCCATGCTCAAATTGCAACCAGCGATGATATACATATCTAGTTCTAAAGTAGTTCTGATGCCTCAAAAGTCCCTGCTAATGCATCTATCATAGTAGCACAGAAGCAAACAACACCAAGAGCACAGAATTCCTTCAACAACACACAATATTGATGTCATCCTGCATCACAATGTCCTGATGATGGATAAAGAACAAATTAATAAAATATCTAAGAAACCCCTTAGAAGGTAAATTAACACAATTGAGTGCATATTCTGGACCAAGGGATATCTTTCTGTCAAATTTGGTGTAATTCCATCCAGTAGTTCAGGCCGTAGTCTTGTTATATGGGACTTGACACAGGAAATGCACTTTTTTGACACCCCCCCTTTCTCTGCCCCCTTGACAGATCATCCAGAAATCATTCATGCACAACAAGACCCAACTCAACACTTTTTTGAGAAAATATCATGGGTTTGTCAAACGGCGCCAAAGATATAGCTAAGTCCAAAAATGTTTTTCCTTTGTAACCTAGGTTTTAACTATAATTATTTACTGGCGACCATCATAGAGAGATCGGAGTTTTGTCTAGTGGCAGTTTTGACATGCTATAAAGTAGCGCAGAGGGTTAATATGCCTGTATGCCTTCTGCAAAGAACAGATCTGGATTTTATGTGGATAACTGAGGGGATTAGTGCCAGCCAATACCAGCGCTTTAAAACACAATCTATGTGAGAGAGGGGCTATGGAGAGACGAGGGGCACTTTTACCGAGTGGTAGTAAGGGAATCAAAGGAGGAGGTCATGGAGGGGGACACCAAAAATGATTGTTGCACTGGGCTCCAACAGCACTGAAGGCTGTGATGACGGGTGTGTGGCAAAGTGAAGTAATACTATGGCCCTCATTTTGTCACTGGCAGTAAAAACCGCCTACCGCCGCGGTGATGGCTGTCAAAATACTGTTACCGCGGCTACCATCCATCTGCCACAAGAAGGGTGGAATCCGGCAGTGATCATACTGGCGGACTGTGGTAAGTTGGCGCTGCTACCACCAGCACCTCCATGCCAGTTGAACGCCGCCAGCCATATCATGACTTGTATTACGGCCTGGTGGTGTTCTGCTGGCAGGCGCTGCTAGCGGTAGCAGCGGCCCTTCCCTTTCCCTGCTGGAACACCTCCTAGAATAAGGTAAGTCAGGCTTCCGACATTAGAGTGGGACGGGGGTTTATGTGTGTGTCTGGTTGTGTGCATTAATATGTAAGTGTGTGCGTGAATGCATCTGTGTGTGTAGTGTTGTTTGCGTGGGTGTATGCATGTGAGTGAATGCGTGTAAGAATGGTGAAGTGAGTGCGTGTCTGCATGTCAGTGTGAGTGTGTGTAAGAATGTGTGCCAGCATGTCTGGATGCGTGTATGCCAGTCTGAGTGATTGGGTGTATGCGTGGTGCGTGTCTGCGGATGTGTGCGTGTATAGGGGCTGAGGGGGAGTGAGACGATCAGAGGGGTTGGAGGGGAGTTTGGATGGAGGGGGTGGGGATTTGGGATGGAGGGGGGAGGGGTGCATCAGGTGGATGTTGAGGGGGTAGTAGAGCCACCTACCGGTGACAGGGAAGGACTTCCCTGTCACCAGTAGGGCCTACCACAATGGTTTTTGTGGTGTTGCTAATGCCACGAAAACCATGGTGGTAGGCAGGATCAAAATGCCTCCGCCGGTGCTATAACGGCCGCCAGGTTGGAGATTGCCATCTCCGGCATGGCGGTATGAGTGGAGAAGTGGTGGGTTGGCTGCAGCCATCACGCCATTCTCATAATGTGGCGGTATGTACCGCCAGCCTGTTGGCGGTACGACTACCACATTAACACTCACCGCCGGGGTCATAATGAACCCCTATGTCGTTTTTGTCTTTTTTAGTGTCTTTGGAGAACCTGCCAATTTAGGAAAGAAGGTAAGCTAAAGTGACTTTGTCGCTACTTACTGTTGCACACATTACTTACGCACAAACCCACCAACTGTTTCAGAACAACATATCTGCCTTCTATGTGGGATAGTGGTTTAGAAGGATGATTTTGTCCAGTAGCTTAGATGGCGTCTCAGTGGATGACTGCTGGTCAAGCCCTAACATGGGCTATGGAGGACAGCTCTGAGGCAGGATGAGAGATTGAGAAAGCTGATACTGAGACAGCATCTGAGGGAGAGGAAAATGGAGCTGAATCTGGAAGGAATTTTTCAGTTGGTGGAGTTCCATCCGACAACTCATTTTCTAGTGATTCTGAGGGACATGATGATGACAGTCATGCTGTCCCTTGTCAAACATGGTATGTGCAGAGGGGCAACCACAGCAGGTTAGACCAACCCAGAGTGCAGGCATGTGCAACGGCAAGCACCGATTGAGTGCTCTCTTGGCAGCCCTCCAATTTAGTTCAATTTCAAATTCCACCTTTTACTGGCAGTGCTGGATTGCTAACGTTTTGCCAATTGACTATAGCCATCTATTTTTAGATGTTGACTTTCTTGAGCAAATTGTGCAGCAAACAAACTTGTGTGCTGAACAATTTCGGAGGAAGCAGTGAGGCACTCTAGGGTCTCGTTCTAGGGTGCGCCAGTTTACTCACACTTCACTTGAGGAGTTCAAGATATTTTTGGGCCTTTCGCTCATAATGGGGTTAGTGCAGAAACAACCTTGAAGTCCTACTGGTCTACCCGCAAAATTTGGGTAACCACCATCTTCCCACCGAGCATTAGCAAAGATTGTTTTTTGCTATTGTAGCACATGCTGCATTTCAACGTCAATTCTGCAGCATTGTCGCTGGACCTTCCAGACCATGACAGGTTGTTCAGAATTAGGCCTGTTGTGAAACATTTGTCTGCCAGGTTTCCAGAGATTTACATTCCAAGAATATAGCCATTGATGATTCCTTGATCCTGTACAAAGGGTCGCTGTTGTTCAGGCAGTATATTGAGAGCAAACAAGCTTTCTATGGCATCAATCTGTACATGCTAGGTGATAGCACTACGGGCTATGTGTACAGCTTGGGAGTGTATACAGGGAAAGACTTCAATCTAAATCCTGTAGGTTGCCCTCCCATGTTAGGAGTCACAAGAAAAATTGTATGGGATCTTGTCAAGCTACTTCTTCACAAAGGTTATAACCTTTATGTGAACAACTTCCATACAGGAGTAGAGCTGTTCAGTGAGCTATACAAAGCTAGCACTGTTGTCTATGACACAGTTTGTTGTCACCGCAAAGGATTCCCTCAGGAGCTTGCTTGAAAGAAGCTTCAGAAGATCCAGAGGTCTGCATCAAATTCTAATGAAAAGCTCTCAGTCAAGTTCTCAGATAGGCTTGATGTGTACATGCTCACTAAAATTCATGATGAGAGCACTTCTGCCGTCATAGTTTGGGATCAGATGGCCCAAGTTCATAAGCCCACCTTTATACTTAATTGCAACAAGTACATGGGATGAATGGATAAGAATGACCAGGTTCTTCAACCATACAATGTGAGTAGTAAAACTTGCACTTGGTACAAGAAATTGATCACCCACTTGATCCAGATGGCAACAGACAATGCGTATGTTGTTTATTGTCAGACAACCACATGAAGAATCATGTCTTTCCTTGACTTTCAGCTGTCTGTTATTGAAAGTCTTACTGCTACTCTAGCAGCAGCCCCCATTTCATTTGTTTTGGAGGATGTGAGAAGGCTGCAGAAGTGACACTTTGCTGATTGCATTACTCATACAAAAGGCTTGACTATGTTGTTTAAACAGGGAAAGAGGTAGAAGAGTCATATTTAATGTCCCAAGTGCCCATCTCAGTCAGCCCTGTGTTTTCCTACTTGCTTTATGTTGTATTATGCAAAAGTGAAGCACTGGAAAATTCACTGATTTGGAGCTGTTGTTAGGTAAACTTTTCAATGGCTGTGTATGGATACCTACCATCACATACAACTACTTCGCTAAGCAAGCAGCCACAGAATTTTAGTTTCAATATTTCAGGACTTCCTTATTGCCTGCTCACCTCTATCCACCGTCAGAATGTTGTTTGCTAATTGCCAAGTGCATTATAGTCCCCACACTGCACATACAAGTGGACAGAACATATGCAATGTTGACACGGAGTACCCTGTCATGTATAATGTTAAAGTCTTGACAATATATATATATATATGTTCATAGATCAGTGCATTGTTTCTAAATAAGTTGTTTGATTAGATGCTTATGAGTCTCTGTTTTTATTTTATCTATCACAATAGGTAAATAATAACTTTATTCATCTACAAGCATTTTACTATTGAAATATTGAGGAAAGGTGAAATAATGTTATAAAAATGCACAAATTAATTAACTTCAAATACTGCAACTCTTTTAAAGTTTGTGTTTATATGATACAACTTAAATCTCAATATATTATATTCCTTACACATTTAGGGTCAGATGTACGAAGCCATTTTGCATTTTTTAATTGTCTGAATCGTTATTTCTGGCCTTTAAGAATTGCAAAATGGGCTTTTCAGATGTACAAAGCCATTTAGGGAATTGCAAATTGTGATTTTTACCCAGTAGAAATTGCAATTTGTGATCCTCTGAATAGCAAAGCACAAAGAGGGACTACCTACTTGTGATTCCTATTCAGATGTACAAAGCATTTCCGAAATGTGAATTGGGCATTTAGGAAATGCCATTATCATCAACTTCAAGTCAATGGTAATCATGTCCAATTTAATAAAAAGCTTCCCAAAATGCTTTTTACAAAGTGCAATAGAGCACACACATGCCCCATGGGCATATGTGTGCTCTACATGTGCACCACTATTTTGGTGGTGCATTTCGGGGGGCCTTTTTCCCATGGCCATCCTTGGTTTTTCATTTCCCAACTAGGGATTTCCTAATATAAAAAAGCTATTTGGGAAATGCAAAACCGGCCCATTGTAACAAATGTCATGGGCTTTCTTATTTGCAATTTCCTAATAGCAATTTCTACTTTGTAGGAATCCGTATTAGGAAATCCGTATCTTGGTACATAGTATTTTACATTTCCTAAATAGCGATTTCTATGAAGTCGCTATTTAGGAAATGCAAAATTGCATCTACGGACATCTGGCCCATATTACCTTATTATGTAATCATGTATCTATATATTTATTTAGTCCTATTGTACAAGAGGGAAAAAGTACTCTCTCGAAAGCTTTACTCTGTCTCACCATCACCCTACACTGTCATCAGTCTATCCTCTATTTCCACTCTCTGCGCATCCCACACCCATTCTACTACTATGATCTCCAAAATAACCCTTTCTAGACTCTTCTCTTCTCTACCCCTCCTGGCTCACCCCAAACCTCAGTTTACTACTATGATATCCCAAACAACCCTGCTAAATTGTCCCTCATTTATCTCTCCTTTCACTCATCCCAAACCCCATTTTACTACTATGATCTCCCCAATCCCTTTCTACAGACTCTCCCCTCCTCCAGCTCTCCTTTACACATCCCAAACCTCATCGTACTACTATGATCTCCCAATAACACTTCTGGATTCTTCCCTCCTCTATTTCCTCCATTTGTCTATTCAATCCAACTAACAGACTCACCTGTTCTCCGCTCAACTTAAATCATACTTCCCTATACTAATATTAATACTGTACTCAAATTTCCTAATACTAATCCACCACTAACTCTTTTGTGTTCTCAATTAGTGTGCTACTCTCCGAAAAGTGCTTTGATGCCTCATCAGGGATAGTAAGCATTGCATAAATACAATTACAATTACAATTTCCCACGGACCACCATGATAACCCATGAGAGCCAGAATAAGTGTAATAAGTCAAACAAATGTCCCATGGGAGTTATTCACTAAGATTTGTACTTGCTTTGAAAATGTGCAAACTCAATTAGTAACTTGTATCATAACCAATGTTATAGAGAAGGGGTAGAGGACACAATATCTTATATCATGAATCTTTTGACATCTTTAATATAAGATGTGGAAACAATCATCATGCAAGATATTGTGTCCTGAACCATTTTTCAGTAACATTGGGTATGATATGTTAGTAATTGAGTTTTCACGCCGACAAAGCAAAAGTAGAAGTGTTCGTCAATGAGTCCCCTAGGGCATTTGTTTGATTTATTACTTTAGGGAACTTAGGCAGTATTTCCCAGCATGTTTGCCTTACTTTCCACGGTAGATATGCTTGCTAAAATTGAGGCATAGGCCTAGGAAGGCACTCGGAGGCCCCAGCTTGCATCCATAAACTGGAAGGAGCTGGATTTAGCACAGTAAGTGCGCTAATGGCACATGAAAGACATGTTTTCTTGAGCTTCAAGTAGCTAGGGACTGAAGGCATTAGTATAGTTTCACTTGGCAATTATACTGGATTAGCCACAACTCTGATGAGGACAGAGACATGAATGGGTAAGAAAACATTAGGGAAGGTGTGCTTTCTCTGGGATATTGTGTAGATAGAAGGCAGATAGTAAAGGTAGCACAGATACACATGCCATGACTTCTTAACATATGGATTCAAACCCATTGCTGCAGTACTCACCCCGATACTGAATTACTATGGCTCATGTCAGTAAATGTTTAACCTGCTTGCCATGTTCATCCTCTGTCAGAACTTAGTAGATGTTCAGTTGACTGTATGATAAGTGCATTACAGTCATAGCACTTCACATAATAGTGGATGGGACCTATACTACATTCTCATGGACTACCTTCTGTGTAAAAAACTTCCATTCTTCATAGTTTATGACATTCTCTTTAGGGAACTTCAGAAAATTCTGCAGTCTGTTTGCCTTAGTCTCAAAGGTAGATATGCTTACTCAGTTTGAGAAATTACACTTTGGGGGCATACTCAGACACCCCCAACTTGCATCCACGAACTGGACAGAGTTAGACTTAGGAGAGAGAATGCACTAAAGGTTCATAAAAGAGATGTCTTCCTGAGCCTCACATGGCTCTCCCCGGAGCCTTTAGTAAAGCTTCACTAGGTGTGGGTTTGGTAATGTTCAGAAAGAAGAAGGCAGTTACTTGACAGGTGGTAAAATGTAGTCATACTGATTATGTCCTGTGGCATATGAATGTGATAGGCCCTTGCATGGTGGAGATATGTTGATGTGAGTGCACTGGCTGGTTGGATTGTGCCCGTGGCCGGTGGTCTGAACATCTTTTGTATGTTGTGTGAATGACGTGTGAACGGACCATAAAGCAGGTGGTGCCTTGATGTGGCTTTAAGGCTCACCTTCAGGAGTCTTGGTTTAAATATCCAGATACTTTGATAAGTATTTGTGCTTTGAAGCGATCATTTCTGGAAGTGCTAAAGCTAACCAGTGTAAGCGGTGGATTAACTTTAAAAATTAAGTATCAGATTTACATCTGTGGCTGTAAGATGGCTCTTACTAAGAACTCATTTTCTTCTCATTATGGGTAGCTGTGGATTTTGGGTCCTAGATCAGCTGGCACTTAGGCAAACCTGCACAGTTTTAAAAACTAGACAACCAAGGGAGTCCCGGGGTACATAAATTGTTTGCCTCTTACCAGGCAATTTTACCAGAATCTCCTGCACATGTCAAACTTTGGAAAGAAACATACATTTTCATCATATTTCTGTGATGAAAAGACATGGAATCTGCATACAGCCACAGGTTTCATACAACCCTGAGTTCCCACTTGTCTCCTGATGAGAACATTATCCCACTTGTGTGGATGGCCCAAGAGAAAAGGACAAAAAAGTCCCTAAATCTCTATGTTGGGAGATAAGCAGTAGGGGTAGGTGTGGTATTTGAGGCACTGCTGTGGTGCCACCTCTGCAAACTTATAAACCACAGACATTTTTGAAAACTAGACAACCAGGGAGTCCCAGGTGATGTGCCTTGTGAGGATCCCACATGTTTTTCTCACTCACAATGTTCTATAAACCTCAAACTCTGACTGAAATGACAACAATTTCCTTCCATTTCTGTGATGGAAAGTTCCAGATTCAGCAGGACTCCATAAAATTCCTACCTCTCTGCATTACCCCACTTGTGCTGCTATAAATGCTGGTACACTTGTGTGGTTTGGCTTAATGCTTGTGGCAGGAATGCCTCAAGCCAAGGTCAACGTGAGCCCTCTCCAGAGGATTCCTATTGACCTTGTTTTTAGCAGTTTCTGTCACGGGTCCTAGGCCTACCCACACAAGTGAGGTACCATTTTTATCAGGACACTTGGGGGAATGCCAGGTGGATGAAAGTTTGTCACTCACTGCGGATTCCAGAACTTTCCATCACAGAAATGTGAGGAAAATGTGTTTTTTGTCAACATTTGTGGATTGCAAGGGATTCTGGGTAGAAAAGGCATGGTGAGAGCCATGCACATTAGCCCATCCTGGATACCCTTAGGTGTCCAGTTTTCTAAAATGTACAGGTTGGCTAGGTTTTCTTAGGTGCTGGCTGAGCTAGGTATCATAATCTAGAGCTACCCACATTGGAAAAAAAGGTCCGTTTTAGGTGAAAAAATGGGATGGTTCCATGTTGCACTTTGGGCCATTTCCTGTCACGGGCAGGAGGCCTACCCACACAAGTAAGGTACCATTTTTATTGGGAGACTTGGGGGAATGCGGGTTGAAGGAAGTTGAGGCTCCCCACAGATTTCAAAACTTTCCCTCACAGAAATGAAAAGAAAATTTGTTTTTCTAGTCAATGTTTGAGGTTTGTAAGGGATTCTGGGTAAACAAACATTTGGTCAGAGACACAAAAGTCAGCTCACCCTGGATACCCCAGGTGTCTATTTTAAAAAAAAATTGTCAGGTTGCCTAGTCAGTTTTTGTGGTTTGCAAGGGATTCTGGGAAAAGAAAACATGGTGAGAGCCATGCACGTTACCCCACCCTGGATACCCCTAGGTGTCTAGTTTGCTAATATGTACTGTTTGGCTAGGCTTCCCTAGGTGCCAGCTGAGCTAGGGTCTAAAATCCAGAGCTACCCACATTGAAAAAAAGAGTCAGTTTTCAATGGGAAAACCTGATGCGTCCATGTTGCATCTTTGGGAAAGGCTGTCGCGGCTGCTAGGCCTACCTATACGAGTGAGGTATAATTTTTATCGAAACACTTGTGGGAGCGTAGAATAGTAGCACATTTGTTATTATGAACTGGTTTTGCTGCATTTGTGCCTCTCAATTGTAAGCCAGTGCATAAAAAAGTTGCCATTTAGAAAAATGCCCTCTAAAACATATGCTAGTATGGGTAACCACTGATTTAGAGATGTACAAATAACCACTGCTCCTAAACTCCGTATCATGTGCCCATTTCAGAAATACATAGGTTTCCTTTGAGAAGGCATAGTCGGTTGTGCCACTATGTCTCTTAAAAATGATTGCAAGAGGGTTGTCACAATTCTGGTGGCCACAATTTGGTTGTAACATTTCTGTACAACGCAAATAAATATTTTCATTTAACTGGCTAATTACATTACCCATGAACAAAGTGCAGAGTTAAATATAATGTTTTAAAGTAATAAATTAATGCCTTTGGGCACAAGTTGCTATTGCAGGAGACTGCAAGGGGGGACTCGCCTCATGATAAATAGGGTGGAATCCCCAGAACACCAGAGGCCAATAACCACACATGATACAATTGAGATTCAATAGCTTCTGATTGGTCTACCTTTCAGTTAATAATTCCCCGATGCAAAAGGTGCAAATGTGACTCCTTACACCCCAAATTGAAGTTCTGCTCTCCGCTTATGCTTGAATTTGTCCTCAGTCAAAAATGTTAACGACCGCCGTGGCCTTTTCTTAGATTGCACAGTGCCCCCAACAAATGTTGCTTTAGAGTCTCTCCAGCAGATACCCCCCCCCCTTGGTCTTGAAACTGAATAGTGGCTGCAATAATCCTTGCCTCCCTTTATGGCCACTGTAATGACCTTTGGTCCAGATTACAGGTGATAAAGGTCTACAGACACACCTGGAGTACAGCCCTCAACTCCACATTAATACTATGAAATTGACCTCAGGCCACAGGTGACTCCATCTAAATTACTAAATGACTCTCACTCTGGTGTGCGCTCCCCAAACCCAGTGGGGACATAGTGCGACTTGGATTCCCCTTTTCACACTTTCCAAGAATAAACCGGCTTTGCCAGTTTCAAAAACAGGAGCTCTGACAAGACACCCAAACATTCTCTTATGTTACTTGTGCTGGACGTTAGCTCTGCTTGGCAAATCCCAGGTGCCTGGTTTATTGCCCTTGACTGCCGTTCGGCTCCTCCTTACTTGGCTGCGATGTTGTGGAATCCACAGGTCTGGCTGTTATCCATCACTCTCCATGCTGTCTCCTGTAGTGCGTGGTTGAAGAGGGGTACACATGTGCCTCTCACAATCCTGTCATCTTTGGTCCGCAGTGGAGATGGAAGAGCAAACCCTGTCATCTGTCCAGTCCCCATAATGAAGGTCCTTCACTCCAAAGCTCCACAAAGGATGATGACAAAGATGAAAAAAGTCCCGCCTGGTCCTGCAACACTCCAGGTCCTGGAGCTGAATGTATGGCTGCCCTCCCTGTCCCCCTCTTTACCATACCATGGTGCACCTGGACTGGCTGATTTAAAAGGTGCCCACCAATCTTGGCGCACCATTCTTCACTGGCATATTGCCCTCCCTGGGCTTCCATCCTGCCCAAGGGAGGCATTGTGTGCAGGTCCCTATCTGGTCCGCCTTGCGAACTGGCCCTCCCTTGGTCTATTTGGCAGAGATTTGTTGGGCAGTGACCTAGGCACGGACTCTACTTTTATCAGGCATTATTGGCTGAACAGTGAACGGTGCCCAGCCGGTTTCTGGAAATTTTGGTCATGATGTTCTGCAGACTGTTGCTGGGAACTATTCACTCTGACTGTCTTTGTGTAGTAATTAAACTCACTGCATTTATTTGGCTGCGTGGTGTCTGCTTCTTTCCTTCCAGCCTATACAATGGCTTTCTTCTGATATTTGCTTTGGTATGCCTCATGACGTTAGGACTGGGTTGAGGACAGGGGACTTAGAGGTAATGCCCTGAATACTTACCATTACTCTCAGTCCTACTCATCCTCGACCCAGTTCTGTTTACCCTCCACCCTCCTGGTGCAGGCCTTTGTGGGCTTGGTATGTCAGGAAGTCCTTCTATTGGTGGTTGATTATATGCCTGCCTTGAAGGGTGGGTGCGGCTGGAGAGTGTTACCTGTTTTTTTCCCTGCCTGAATAGGGGATAACCTCATGATGTCAGGACTGGATCGAGGACGAGTAGGACTAAGAGCATTGGGGATTACCAGTAAGTAATCAGGGCATTATCCTCCATCCTCATGTTTCACTTCTTTAATGAACAGTACATCACAATGCATTAAGCACCTACAACCCAGCTTTCTCTTCTCTGACTCATTCTCTTCAACATTGTCTTAGGCCATGTACTTCTCTCGGCTACCTTTTGGCTGACTTCACACTTTAGAAATACCATAAATATAAATATATTCTCATCTGAAAAACTTGGAAAATGGCACAAAAAACACGCACAATAAAATTGAACCAAGTGGTATAGTATGGGAATTTTTTTGCCTTTGCAAAACCTGAGAGATGGTTAGTGCACTGAAGCATTTCTTTAAATATTAGGAGCACACAGCTGCTTTCTGCATCTGTTTCTAGGGCAAATGCAAAGCTATCAGACGATTTTCTAAAAAAACATTGTGGCACAAAGCACATTTCTATGCTTCTCCACACAAGCACATACCATCAAAATAAGGCCCCTGACGAGCTGCAGCGATTGATGCATATATAATCCAGACACCTCCCTCATACTCATAAACCCATGGTAAGAAGGCTCCCATTTCTAAAACCTCAGTATCACAGCACTTGCTTTACCTTGAGGAGCGAGATACAGACCATTAACATGTATCAATTGTAGGAAGCTGGCTCTGTATATCTGTATATACTATATCAAAGTGAGGCATGGTGTGTACAGAGTCCAGGGGTTCCCCAGAGGCTTAACAAAGGTTAAAGAGATAATACTAATGCTCTCTTTTGTGGTAGGGTGGTCAAATAGTTAGGCTTATCAGAGGGTACTGCAAAGCATTTGTTGTACACACACAGTCATGAAATCAGGCACACACTCAAGGACTAACTCCCGGCCAATTGTTTTGTATAGCAAAAATATATTTGTTTACTTTTTTCTAAAACCAGAAGGTCTTTGTTGCAGGTAAGTACAGTTGTCTGTAGGTATTAAGCATATGTATCAAATGTATTTTGTTTGCTTTGTGCAGGTAAGGCAGTTTACAGGTAAGTAACATTTTTCTATTTCAAAAGCTGGCAGTGCAATTTTTCATAGGAGTCAAAAGAGTCCAGGGAGGGCGAGTATTAGCACAGTGAAAAGGTAAGTACACGGCTTACAATTCCAGTCTTTAGGGGTCAGGATGCCTGCAGGTCAAAGCTTAGGCTGACCCCAAAAGTTCACCACCGCCGCAAGAGGCCGGCTGGGTGCAGAGGTCCAAGTTGGCGTTGGCTTACAATGGAATCCTACGAGGACTGGGGGTGCTCAGTTGAAGGCAGATTGCAGGTAAGTACCAGTGGTTCCAGGACACAGGCCTCGGGGTTTAGGTCAGCACCAGGGGGGCCACAGGTTCACACCAAACACATACCCTCAGCAGCTCAGGGGTGACCAGGTGCAGGGTGAAAACACAGAGTTGGGCACCCAATGATTTTCAATAGGGAGAACCCCGGGGTCACAAAAGATGCTAAAGGCTGGGTCCAGGGGGTCGGTTTCAGGAAACCAAAGGCTGGAAACATATAAGGAGGCACCTGCTGGATGTTTCTGGACCGTTAGTCAGATTCCCCAGGGGGTTGAGGATCCAAGGGTCTCCTTGGGCATCAGGTATCTTCGTCAGATCAGGTTGCGGTCAAGGGGTCCTCTGGATTAATGCGGTAGGTATCCTTGTGTTGGCAAGGAGGGGTCAACCGAGGGTGGATTCAAGGTTGGGCACCTTCTCTGGTCCAGTGGGCCACATGGGTTTGGGCCGTGGGTGTCGGGTGCAAAGCAGGGAGGTCTTGCAGATCCTGAGTGGTTCTGGAGTCCTTTTGGAGTGTTTCTTCTGCACTTGGCTACTTTCCTCTGGAGTTTTTGGTCCTCTGCCAGGCAGGCAGTTCTCAGGGGGATTGTAGAGGTTGCTGGTCCTGCAGGATGCGTTGCCTTCTTGTAGCGGGGGTCTTTGAAGCTGCAGACAGGCTGATAGGGCGGGGGCCAAGTCAAATGTTATCTGGAGTCTACCCTGCTGGAGTCAGCCTGTCAACCATTCTTCTTTCTTCTTGGGATCACCAGGAATCTGGTGAGTAAGGTTCAGGATTGCCCATAAATACAAAATCTAAGGGTGTTGCAGGGGTCAGTGGGCAGTAGTCAATGGCTACTGTCCCTGAGGGTGGCTACACCCTTCTTGTGCCCACTCCCTTTGTGGAGGGGGGCTCATTCCTCTCCCTATTGGTCCCTCTCCTCCAAACCAAGATGGAGGATTCTGCAAGGAAGAGGTCACTTCAGCTATGGACACCTTAGGGGTGGTCCCAGCTGACGTGGTCACTCCTCCTTGTTTTTCCTAATTTTCCCACCATACCTGCTGCCAAAAGTGGGTCTTAGCCCGGGGGCAGGTATCTCCACTAGCTGGAGTGCCCTGAGGCACTCTAACAGGAGGCCTTAGCCTATGAGTCTCACCGCCAAGTGTTACAGTTTCTGCAGGGAGGAGGCGTGAAGCACTTCTACCAAGAGCAGGCTTTGTTTCTGGTCTCAGAGAGCACAAAGGCTCTCACCCCATGGGGTCGGAAACTTGTCTGTTTGTGGTAGTCCTGCACTGAAAGGCTGGGGAAAATACAGGAGACACCTGTAAGATGGCCTCTATGTGCATTGTACAATAAATCCAACACTGGCATCAGTGTGGGTTTATTGCGCTGAGAAGTTTGACACCAAACTTCCCAAAATTCAGTGAGGCCATCATGGAGCTGTGGAGTTCGTAATGACAAACTCCCAGCCCATGTACTTAATACGGCCGCACTGCACTTACAATATCTAAGAATGAACTTAGACACTAGGGGCAGATTGCTCATGCAGCTATGTCCTCATCTGTAGTATAGCACACCCTGCCTTAGGGTTGTAAGGTCTACTGGCGGGGTGACTTACCTATGCTACAGGCAGTGGTTTGTGGGAATGGTCCCCTGGAAAGGGGGGCCATGTCGACTTTACCTTTTTTTCTCCACCACCAGACACAATCTGCAATGGTGGTGTGCATGTGCTTGATGAGGGGTCCCTTAGGGTTGGACAATACATACTGCAGCTGTTAGGAACCTTCGCTGGTACCTTTTACAGGGGACTTAACTGTGTACCAGAGGTGTGCGATTTGTGGAAACAATGGTACAGTTTAGGGAAAGAACACTGGTGCTGGGGCCTGGTCAGCAGGATTGAAGCACACACTCAGTCAAGTTAGCATCAATACCAGGCAAAAAGTGTAGGGGGGTGGGGGGCTAACCATGCTAAAAGGGGAACTTTCTACATCAATGACATAAGAAATACAGCTTGATGCACAATCTTTTTCTGGATTTACTAAATTACCCAAAGTCCGATTTGAGTGGCTTTGTGTGGATTATTTAAAAAAACATAATGCAATGCAGCATATTGTGCTGCTTTCTGGTACTTTTGAGGCGACGTTCCCTTCCTGCATAAAAAGAATCCTGCCTGTAGTGCAGGCACTCTTATATCCGGATGTAAGGGTGCCAGCATTAGCTTTCAGCAGTCTGCAATGCGCCAGCAGAATGGAAGTAGAAGTGCGCCACATTTTAGTATTTACGGCACATCTTAGCATATATGGCACATTTCTGCACCACTGGGCAGCGAGTTGCCTTGCTGCGTGGAAAGTTAATAAATCTACCACCGTGTGCACATTATTTCCGAAAACTGCTTAACGTGAACCATCACCTATGATTATTTACCTACTCAAGTCTCTACACCATGCGGGAAAACACTTCTAACACTGTGTCCAGTTATCTTTTATTGATTATAGCATGTGGAACACGTTTGTTCATTTTCTAGACAACAGCTTTTTGAACGAGGATCCAAACTGATTACGAAAACAAAGCTGAAGCAATACAGAGTCTTCCTCCGTCGGCGTCGGTAAACAATTATTCTAAACTGAAAACAGTTCAGTGCACGAATGAGCCACTGGGAATGTACTTAACATTTTAGTGAATGTTTAACACTGAAAAAACGCAACAAGGCTCCTCTATAAAGATAGAGGTAAGCCTACAACACCAGATTAGTGAAAGTATTCAGCATGATATCACATAAGCAAATGATAATTCTTTCATATCACTGCATAGTTAGTTCTTCGGCCTTTCTGATGAAAAACGCCCTGGTACTATCCGAAGCTCCGTCCAAATACCTTTGCTACACGAAGATGCCAGACCTGGAATATTCCAAATGTAACTGTTTGAAATGGTTTCAAAGGCCACAGAATTGTGGCAAACATAACTCTTTATGCAGGTCGTATTTCATATGACATGTACAACCAGACAACATAGCAGTGCCAAGAATTCAAGCACAGATTATCCGCCCAGTTCTGAATTTTGGAAAAATGCTTTTAAAAGCTTTAGCCTTTCATGCAACACAAACTGTTTTTATGTACTCTAACAGTCCAGCCATAAATATTATTTGGAAATATCACTTACCTGACCATTAAAGGTTAAAGAAAAATTGCCTTGAATAGTTGCAAGAGTCATTTTGTTATACATAAGCATTGGGTCGTTTCTGTCCTCGGCTTTAACTGTGGCCTACGGAAAGACAATTAAGACCACTAACATGAGTGATTTTTTTAAACAGTGAATAGAGAAAGAAAAATTGAGGAAATAAGAAACAAGAAAGGGCACAATTAAATTATAATATTTACTTCAGCACTATAAATTCTGTACAATACGGTACATAAACTTTATTAAACAAAAAGCACTCTAAATATTTCTGAACAGCTGCCACCACATATCTCATAAAATCTAAAGAGTCCTAGGATAAAAGTACTTCTCTACTCCAGGGATCATTTGATTATTTTTGAACCCCCAATTTTCTGAATTATAAGTTGAATAGAACTCCAAAACTCATGTAAGACACAATTAATTTCTTATCATATCGTTAAAAACCAGTTGCATTGACAAAACCAATAATAGGGTCATACATACAAAACAATTTTGCAGTCGTAAAGTCTGCACAATCCAAACAACACAGGTCTGGAGACAGCAAAAGTGTTGTATAAATTCCCTTTTACGGGCTACAAAAGTATTTTGAACAAGTAGAAAGGGCGTGTGCATCCCGTTATGAATCGCAAATACGAGAACACATGAAAGGAGAGTCCTCCTTATATTTGTGAGTCTCAACGGGATGCATCGATTATTTGTGACCTCAATTGCAAAAACCAGAAAACTTACATTCATAATTTATTAATTGAAATGTGTCATACATTGGTATACAAACATTATTATTTTTCATGAGGCTAACTGCAGCCGGCATATCTCTAGGCATCTTGCACAACATATTTTATAAAGTATAAACTGCCCTTAAACTAATACAACATCCTATTCAGGAGATCATTTCATTGTTAAAGGGGCTTCATATAATATAGCCATACCCCTTTTATTTGTGAGTTGCATTGGGATGTACAAATGGTTTGTGATCACAAATTTTGAATCAGAAATATAACGTTACTAATTTAATGAATTTTTACAATATGCTATACAAACTCTGTGTTTTTATTTTTAAGTAAAAAGCCGCCCATATATGTCGGGCCAAAAGGTACTACATACCTCAGAAAATATAAACTGCTTGGAAACTACCTTGATTGCTGTGGCACAGCTTTCCCATCGAGAACCATACAGCTTTCGTGGATTACACAGTGGTCTACAGGAATCACTGCACCCCTCCTTCCCACCATCTCTTTCAATGCTGTCAATTTCCTATAAAAGCAGCACCTGTTCCTTTAGGGGACCTAGCTACTCTAAAAATATGTATACATGCTAGAAAGTTAAATTCACTGATGTCAAGATGGAGGTCTGACTTCTATCACCTGCCCCCATTTCATCAGTCATAGAAAGTCGCATAATGTGACTTGATGCTTTGAAGCCCCCTAAACAAATATGCATTTTGCAATACAAATGATTAGTCAGCATGTGAATGCACTCACCCTTTAGGGACTACACATTGACACATAAGATAGAAAACATATATTTCTTAGAAAGAACAGTGCAAATTTAGTGTGGAAGTTGATGCATGTGCAGCTGCCCATCAGCATTCAGAAGATAACATTATTGATATCAGAGTGCAGTCCCAGCGTTGTTTAACAGGTAAGGATTTGATCTCCTATTTATTCTGTAAATCCTTAACAGAGCCATTAATTTCAATAAATTGTCTTCTTTTTTCAGTTAGCCATTAAACTGAATGGTGCTTGAAGGAAATTTGGCATCAAGTATATTTCTTCTCATTTGATTGCATGTAGCATACCTTATTCAAGTCTAGTTTAGTTTGCAGAATTAAAAAAGGACTGGATAGTTGTGAACTTTTCTGTTGCTATGTTTGTGAATGTCAGGCTATTAGTGACAGGTGCATTCCTGCGATTTCCCTGTCACGCACTGCAGTTCAGTAAGTTAACTTACTGCTCTGTGTGACTTTGACATAAATATAGCCCTTAATGTTATGCGACTGGAATTTGATTGCAAATCAATAATATATACCGCTGTGATTCGGTATTTGGAAGGGATGCCCTAAACATACCCCCTTCAAATACCAAATCGCAATACCAAATTGAGATTTGGTAACTAGTTACTGAATCGTGGCTTTTCTCCACACCAACATGCTTTTTTGCATTCACAAACGGGCCACCTCTGAGACTTGGTCTGTTTACTACCGCAAAAAAGTTTTGTACATCTGGCCCCAATACTTTTCAAGGATAGCAAAAGGAAGGATGAAAACCCACAATTTCATGCTTGAAAAAGAAATAAAAACTTTGGCAACTGCACTTGCTTGGTAAATTTTCGCATGAGCAAAAATGCATGTATACATTTTCTCATTAAAAAAATGGAATTCACTAATGTTTTGCAGAAGTACTCATGGAACCAAGCAACTGTGCGAGGTTAGCATGGATAAATTTGGAAACCTTTGTGAATAACAATATGAATCCATCTGCAACCATGTTAAGGTGTAGAGCTATGCTTGTTGATTTGGTCATATTTTATCAGAATTAAGTCCAATGAGATTGCCTTGCAAATACATACAATTTAACATATAGGTTTCAAATGAGCACCTTTAGGGCTTTACTATTGAACATGTTACCTATATATGCGGAAATCTCAGTCACCATGGCAAAGATTTCCACACAGAAAAGACAGGAAAAGCAGAAGTTTGTGAAAAGTATTTTGTAGCATTTGAGTAGTACTACTGTGTAATACTTTGTTTCGGTAAACTGAAGTTTGTGAATTGGCTCCATAAGGTCAATGGTCGGACTAAAAAGTTAGTGTAAGTTTTACTGCAGGACTAATAGCTTCCTCATAATATTTTATTTTAATATGGCATCCATTTGACAATAGGATTCTGATGTGAAGATTATTATGGGCAATATGTCCTAAAACAATTAATGATAAGGAACTATAAAATGTTTGCTCACACATGTGTACTATCATTTGTGCTTTGTAGTCAGGCAATTTTTATTTAATCCATGACGTTTTTACCTTTATTGTTGAAATATATCTATATACACTTATAACGCTTATGACTGAAAATGTTAGGTGGCGTACAAACAGGTTATTAACAGTTTTCTTTAATACTAAAAAAGAAAGCTAGATTATAAGGCATGTTTACGTTTGTATGCACCCAACATTTTTTAATGTAGACTAAAAGCTCAGCATGCCCGACTTAGACAAATGGAAAAGAAAGGTCAGTAGTGAGTGAGTGAATGACAGGGTGAGTCGTTGAGTAGGTGACTGAGTGTTCAAGCAAGTGGGTGAATAAGGGAGTACATCTGGAAATGTATATCCACATTACTTCATTATTATCAACCACTGCTGTACACTCAGTGATGGAACTCTTAACAGAAAAACATGACTGCGTATAAATGTTATGCTTCTGTTATAGAATGTTGTGTCCTTAGCATTGAGGACATTTTGTGAAGGACATGAATTAACGATGATATCATCCTCAATGTTCTACATTCATTGATACTCAGAAAACACTCAGCATATCACTGCACAGGTTGTCACAATCCTATTTCAGCACCCAAGGACTGTTGGTGACAAAAAACATCCTCCTAGTGAGTTTGTTTAGGTCTCAGACTTGTAGAGGTTCTCAAATGAATCCTTGTTTCGGAGGCAGCTTTCTAAAAATACTAGTTTTCAATATTCATACAACCGTTGGACTGAAACCTTTGTGGAAGATAGGATGAATGAGAGAATTTATTCAGGATACACAAGTATCTACTGTCCAGCCGGCCTATACTATACTCCAAAGACCAAAATAATATTATATTACTAGAAATAGCGGACAGCTCTCATTGCTCTGCTCATTGCTCTGTGTACACAAGTGCTAATGCTGGTAATGAACGCTATGGCCTGTCACTGAGTGTTGGACACAGATTATGGTTGTGAGAGTTCCCTGTAATGTTTTCCAACTTTGACAGTTAGATCTGTCTTCATTTCAAAGATGTCAAAGGAAGTTGGTCATTCCTCCCTTTGCACACCCAATATTAACACTTGTGGAAAGACGCCATGGTTAGCTGAACACCCATTGCCCAGAAATTGTGGCCACTACTTCACATGCTAACTTTCCAGTGGTTTGGAATTCTGAGAGCTGAAAAATAACGAGAATAATTTGTCTTTATGTAATCATACCTATGTACTAATGTGTGAAATATTTGAAATGAAAAATAATGTTAAAACGAAAATTGTGCTTTATTTAGTGGCCACCATCAAACAGACAAGGCCTGCATATGCTAAGTATTTATTGATAAAATTAACTGGATAAATGTAATAATGTAGTATAAGGGTAAAAATGTTCTCTGTAAAACTAAAATGCTGACATAATGTGAATGTTTCTTGGTTTTCTGCAGTGCCTCAAGCAGACAAGACCACAGTGAAAGTTATCTAATTTCCTAGTGTTCCTATTCTTGATACAATTATATGTGCTCATGTACGCTCTATAACAAACTTCTTTTGTTTCACTTACAAACTTGTCCTGTGCATTGTATTAATGAAATGTGTTTCTCTCAAGGAAAATGGTCAGGAGAAAAATGTTTCCATATATTTGTAACCACTGTCTAGTAGAAGCAAATCCGGAAGATGCCAAAACAAACCGGTCTACAGATGCAGCCGGAGAAGGTAGTTTGCAATATACATTTAGTATAAACCTGAACTACGCAAGAAGAGCAGAAGGGAATATAATTTTTAGGAGCTAACATTTTATATAGTTGTGATATATATTAACTTTCTAATTGGATATATTTTTCTCACCTTATGTTTTAGCCAATTACAAGAGATTAGCAAGTTTAATTTAATGTTTGAGAATCAGACTTTTCATTCATATTCTGTTTGGAGCTAGGGGCTCTTACTTTCCTGGGTTCCAGAGACTTCACTTCGTGCACTTGGTGTGATCTGTCACTTTGACACTTCATGCTTTGCCAGTCAGTCTACTGACATTCTGGTGTTTTATTATTTTCTGAGTTTGCTATGCCTGTTCAATACTGAACTAATGCTTTGATGATTTAGTAATCTCATAGTCCAAAACTCTAAACCGTCCCCCACCTTGTTCTTCTCTGTTGTCCTCCTGATGAAGTAGAAGTTTTTGCTGATTACCTTAGAAATTGGGTAAATGTATGAACTGTGTACTGTTATTTGTCTTTTATTTTCCAGGTACCAACTGGTGCTGTTTTATTACTGCTGCTATTTTGATAGCGCCATAGTTAGATGTCTACTAAATTCTTGTTACCAAATCTTTTGCATGAAGCCCAACATGTTAATGCTAATTAGTGATTAGTGCGGTGTTACTCTCATACTCCTGAACGGTCACTGATTTTTCCGTTTGTTGATTCAATGTATTCAATTTCTCTTGCTCAGATTCTATTGCGATGGGTTTGTGTATACTCTATTGAAATAACAATTCTCATTGCGTTGATAAAGCTTGGGTTCATTCGCTGACTAAATCAGCCTTTATTGTTTCTTTACATGTACCAATTAAACTTGAGTATAATATTTGTGACTTTAGCATTGTTACTGTAGGGAAATAAATATTTTAACTTCTTAATAAACTGGTGTGGTTTTTAATGGTCGCATTGATCAAGGAGTGTCTTCTTTGGTTTAATAATGATATATAGTGCATTGTTTGATAATTGACGATGCTTGCGACTTTTTCTTTAAAGTAGATTTGTTTCAGTTCATTACCTATGGCATGAAATCCACTATACAGACTGTTGTGACTAAAAGATAGCCAAGGTTTCTGATTTAACAGAGTTATATTACAATCTAGTGAACTGATTTTTAGTTTTGGCCATGGGCACAATAGTATTTGCTATGTTTCTACCAGATTCAAGGCTGAGATATATCGTAGACTCCCGGTTGTGTTGTAATCATTCATTTATTGGCGGGACAAGCACATCAGTATATGCTGAATAGTCATACAAGGACAGATTACTAAATTGTGTGATATCAGAGTCGCATTTCCCCTACATTACAGTGTTAATCAGTTGACTGTCCCTTATTGTGTAAGCACTAGAATAACATTTGATATCATATTTCCATTTGAGAAAGTTTTAAGACCTCTGGGGTGAGCACTTTTCTCAATGCTGTGCCTTTCCTGCCAGTAAATACAGGCAATCAATCAATGGCCAGAGAATACTCCAGGTAAATGATTGAACCCACCATAACGAGTGTACAGTACACTCCAGCTACCACAGGACCCATAGAAAATGTAATGAAACCGTCAAATATTAAACACTTTACACCAGCTCTAGCAAAAAATGTTTTTTTGATTACATTGTGAACTCTGCAGTTATATTTCAAAATCGTAGATCTTAATAACAATGTAAAATAAAAATTACACGTGGAAACACTATATGTTAATGACAGTGTCAAATGTATCATACCATCTAATGCAATTCTAGACTAAACAGCAACTGGAATTAAATAATAGTTCTTACATTGGCGATCTCTTTCTCCAGTGCCATAACCTTCTCCATTTCATTTCTTATCATGGAGTCACTGGAGGAGAGATTCCGTTCCTGGCGGATGAGTTTAGCCACAGAGATCATGAAATCCATATAAGCTATGCATGCCTGAAAAACAAATAAACACCCAAATGAATACTCACAAACAGACTGAAAGAGTATCAGTGAAAGCTGCAAAATAAATTCTATGGCTCACCTTGGTGTGGTAAATTTTACATAAAGTGCTATTGTGATTGGTATACACAAACTGATAGCTGTCCGTGTCCTAACCAACTTCGCAGTTGGTGAACTTGCACTCTTAAAGTTACTCAGGCAGAACAATACTCCATGATGGTGCACTATTCTACATGAGTAGATCGTACCTTTGGGATGGGAAGTGGGCCTTCAAAAGTGGAAATGCCTTGGAAAGTTTAGGAATATCCATAAAATTGAGAGTTTATGAATATTCACAAACCTGGTTCTGAAACATCCCAACCAGGTGACTGTTTGTTAGGTACTCTTGATAAGGACTCAAGTAAGTCCTTTTCTAGACCAGAACGGGTTCGGAAAACCATCAAAATTAGCTGAGGGGTGGTGGACGATTTCTCAAGGGGAAGAGAATTGTGCTGCAGAAAAACTAAACAATTAAAAACGTGCAATCCTACAGCTGTAAATAGCTTCACACCAGTGAATTTATATGCACTCTGCATGGTTAGGAATTCGGAATGCTCTTTGTATGGTCAGAATTTGGAATTCACTAGTCATTTCCTGAATACTCCCATAAACCTGCAATTTTTACGGATTTTCTATATGCTTGAAAACCATATATTGCAAGTATTCATAAATCTTCACCCATGCCACCTGTGTTCAGCCTTACAAACCAATGAGTAAAAGCGCCCTCTATCTTCAAAGTGGCATGACATTAAAATTACTCATAATATAATCATACTTAGCTGGTAGCCACAGCAAAGTAAATGATCAAAACAGACATAAGCAATATTCCCACCAGAATAAATATGTTTGACTGTGTGTAGTTAACATTAACTTACTTAGGAGTGTCCGAAAGGATCCTTGTACAATCCATGCCTTTACATTTTTCTCATATTTTGCATAGCAGACATATTGATATTTCCCTGTTTTCATTTATTTTTATTTATTTTGCTATGGATACTTCAATTAAGCACACGTTGCACACCTTTGAGCATTGTTGAATATTGTGTACCATGTGGCATGAGAATATTGCTGTCAGAATATTGTCATAACAGTTAATTATCCTTATATGCAAAGCTTTTTTTGGGTCCCAAAGGCTTCATTTCCCAATATAGCTTTTGGGTATGTACCAATGTATCAATAGTTTGCAGCTGCATTTGGGATAGCATACCATTGATAGCTTACCAACACCTCAGAGAAGGCGATGACCCATTCCCAAACAGCAAAGAGTCTCCAGGACCTCTTTCCCTTCGTGAATGTTGATAAAAACAATTTTAGGAGTAGACAGTGGTCTATGGTATCACTGCCAGAGCACTGCTTACTCTTAAAGAAATTAGTGAAGTGTTTAATTTTTTGTTATAAAGTTATCAGATATTCCTCTATGGAAGATTGTCGTTATTTCAAAAAATGACCACAGGAGGTCACCCCCTCATGTAAGGGCAGCGAATATTAGTGGGTTGCAATTTGTGACTTATATTCTTAATATTCATGCGGTAGGTTGACTAGTAACCCACTACTATTTGGCATATTGTAATCCGACCTTTTAGTACATAGGTCAGTTCGCACAAAAACAATGCATCCAATTGGGATCGCTAGGTGTAAAGTGCTCTAAGTCCTCAAAATATTCATTCAGTGGAGGTAATAATCGAAAATGTACTCTCAGTGGAACAACAATTTTGTGAGCAATATTTTGTAAACAATACTTATGTCAGACAATATTTCTGCAGTGGATATGCTATCATACAAACTCAGTAAATAGGACCGGTCCACGAAGCAACATTCATCATTTTACTCAACAACCAAAGCTCAGATCTGAAACTTTGCTAAAAGGATGCAGATCATAAAATGAACTTAACATTTTTTGTCAAGTCACAGATGCTTTCCATGTCATCTGCCATGGGAAGTAGCTCAGTCGCATGAATAAATGATTCAATTGTGTTTTCTTTTACAGAGTGTACTGGAGCATTCGCCTCCTTGAGAAAGATTTTTCGGAGGCTGAACGCCCTACTGGTTTTGTTCATGACATCACTACCATACTAATGGGGGTTGTATGTGGTGCTCTAGTTCCAGTAATGCTGTTTCCGTTCATTTGCGCACTTCAGTTGTTCACTACTTTGACATCTTGACATACTAAAATTTTTCTGAACCTCCCCAAAGTGAATCTTATTCTAATTTAAGCAAATTTAAATTAAATCAGAAAAGGTTCGTTGGGAATCAGAGAATGGAAGCAGTACATCAGGAAAGTCATTACACAACACAGAAAAAATGCCACATTTACAACCTGAGTCAAAGATAACTACAAGTAATAAAAATTAAATACATTTTATTGTACTCCAACCTGAAGTTGCCAGTAGGTAGTTATAGTTAGGTTTGCTTTTCTATAAACAGAGCGTTTTTTTGGTTTACTAATAATTATGGCCCTGTTTCAGGAATCTTCACGAAACTGTTAAAAAAAAAGATTAATACACCTCAGCTCCTCCCTGGAATGTTTCAGGGTGATCCATCAAGTGGGGCGTAAAAAAAGGGGGGGAGCAAAATGCAAAATCCCCCTGCATTTTCCATAACTTCTTTAGACACAGCAAAAACTGATGAACAGAATTACATCAATTTCAGCATGCAGCTAGATCTTGGTCCGCAGATTGCACTTTTTATCATTTCGAGTAAATCCGTTCAGCTGTTTCTGAGTAACTGAGGGTCAAAAATAGTTGTGTACTTGGGTGGTTGGGCTTGCGAGAATCATCCAGACTCTCACAAGAGTGCCAATTTAATACATAGAGCATTCTGATTGGCCCAGGGAGTTTTATTTTCACTTGGGCTATCTCACTCACATGGGAATGTCACCACCCGGAGAGCGAGCGCTCTGACTGGCTGCCAGCAACATGAGAAAAATGTTGCTGGCAGCCATGACAGGACTCGGGAGCTTAAGTTGTAAAAAAAAAAAAGATATATGGGGGCAGAGTAGGGATCATCTGACCCCCTTGGTCCCATGGGGGGAGAAGGACACATGAAAGCCCCCCGGGTCCAAAAATGAAAAAAAGACAAAAAATTCAACAAAACTGCAATTGTTGCAGGATTGAAAACAAATGGTGGTCAGGCAGCATTTCTACATTATAAGACTTGGGGAGCCTACCTCCTAGGTTGAAAAACAATTTATTCAGGGAGGGTGGCAGTGTGCCCCCCCTCTCCGAGCTGTTAGAGGCTTTGGGGAGCTCTCCCTCATGGCCTATGTTTTTATGGTGAGGGGTACCGGACGCCCCCCTCCTCGAGCCACTACAGATTCTGGGGAGCCAACCCTGGAGCTGAAAATATATAATTTGGGGAGGGAGGATGCACAACCCCCACTCCCTGAGCCTTGAAAGGCCACCGGGCAGCATAAGCGGGGCCAATTCTTTTTAGGGAGGGGCTTCATGCAGCCCCCCGATTCCTTGAGCCACTAATGGCCCAGGGAACCCACCCTTTGGGCGGACTGACAGGCTATGTTCTGGGGTGCCCACCCCAGAGACATAGCGGTTTCCCTGCCTTCACTGGCACAGGCAGGGAAACATGTGTTTGCGCTTGCTTGGCTGAGCACTTTCAAAATTCCCAGTAAGCAAGAGCAAACACAAATCAACTCCCAGCTGGCAGAAGCTTTAAAAATGCTCCAACCAGCTGGGAATGGACTGCAGATGTGCTTCCTTACCTGCAATGATGCTGCCACAGAAACTGATCGGAATATGCAGCCTCGGTCAGGGAGTTGGCTGGGGCTGTTGGCTGGGCTGCAGTGGCCTTGGGGGTCCCCAGCAGCTCCCAACCAGGATATTGTGGGTTCCCTGGGTGGGCATCAGGGCACCCACTGTTTGTTGCCTGGGCCCCACAGGAAGGGGTTCCTGGGGTTGAAACCAGCCTGGGGAGTCGGGACACCTGCCCTTTCCCCATTTACATAGGTACCTGCACCAGGGGATGAGGCCCTCCATGGGCCAAAAACGGCCCAGGGAGAGGGGCCCTGTGTCTTCATCCCCATTTATTATAGTACCATGAACTGGAGGATGGGTTCCTCTGAGTTAAAATTGGCCTGCGTAGGGGTGGACAAGTGCCCCCCTCTCTATTGAATGTACTGCATGGCTCTTGGGGATGAGGTCCCCGGGGGTCAAAATCAGTGAAGGGAAGGGGGTTGCATGCCCCACTGACCCTTCAAAATGGTGCTGGGCCCCAGTAGGGGGGATGAACGTCCCCCTCACCTTAATTTTAATGAGTGACACAGGGTGAGGAGTCCCCAGGACCAAGCCATATGGCCAGCCTGCCACTGTGCTCAGCCGAAGGCCATGCACAGCGTGGGGTTGGCTGTATGGGGGTGTTGGCTGAAGGGCTTAGGCACATGCCTGGCCCTGCAGGCAGCAGCCCTGCAGCCAACCCCCTGCCATGCATGGTGGGTAGGCTGTGCTTACATATGGTAATTCATTATTATTTTACATTTTAAAAACCTTACAAATTCACTGAAAAAAAACAAAGTTTAAGGTAAAGTTATAGTTAGGTGAATTTCTCAGGGATGTTAACATTTTAAATGAAAAGAAACTAAGAAATTCACCAATTATAGTTAGCAACACTAACTATATCTTGCACCCCCACCATGCACTTCTTATGACTACACATGACATCAATCATAATATGTTATATGACATAATTTATGACATTACTGATGACATCTAAAATTACATTATTGATGACTTCACTGATAACATCATCCAAGCTTGGTTTTCGCCTATATTGCTGAATAGTTTGCTTTGTTATCACACATAGCACAATTCCCAATAACTATCAATCACATAAATACGGGAAAAGCCTCATTAGGCATGGTGTTCAATCTGTATACAGCTGTTCAGAGAATCCAAATCAGCAAATGCCAATTCCAAAACAACTGCCCTAGTAAAGACAGCTTTTATCTCTATCAAACTCCTGACACACAGCAAACCTACATTAAGAAATGAAGTTGCTTTCAGTAGAAAACTGTAAACAATATTTTCTCTATGGAGAGAGTTCCTTGTATGCCCCACTGTTTCCAAACAGTGACATTCTAATGAGAAATGCACCACATAGTATTGAAAAGAAACTAACAACAGTGTACATTCTATGCAACAAATGTCAAAAAAGACACTTTGGTATAATAATAATGAAGATCTGAAAGAGCTATAGATCATACCACCTGCATCCTTCACATTGGGGTGAAAACTTTACAGATAGCCCATCTTCTGAGGCAAAACAAGTACGCATGTCTAGGTCAGTACCTGGTGCACACACTCTTCCATGTAATGTATACATTTACATGCTGATATGATTCTGTCTAATAACTCAAGGCTGCTTTTAAAAGTTAGTATCTACTATGTTCATAACTATTACACAAAGGCATTCACCACTGTGCAACTATTGTTAGGAATATTTCCCAGACAAAATGTATGTTTTTATCTGTCTGTAACCTTTGAATCTTTAGAAGGATCAGCCCCAAATTTGGCAGTCAATAGGAGTAGTGCGCTAAGGTCTTCATGCCAACTTTTGAACAGATGTGTGCAGGGGAAAAAAGTTAAAAGGAGGGTGAAAAAAGTTTTGTTTTTCCATTTTAGCTTCTATTGGAAATGTTTGCTCTTGCCTGCAGCCTCACCTACAGCCAACAACTTTTAATTAATTCAGACCAAACTGGGGATGAGTCTAAAACTTTATTCAGAAAGGATACTTTTGTTGGCTTGGTGTAAATCTGCTGCGTTTTTGAGAGATGACCATATAAAACAATTGCAGAGGGTGTTTAATTGGCTAGCATTTTTCTAAATCTCTGGCTTTCATGATCCCCAAACCGATTTTTAATACAAAAAATAAAAAATAAAGGAATCCGATTATACGATTGAACGATTGAGCCTTTGTTACCATCAGTCTTTTCAGATCCAGGGACCCAGAGCTACAATTGAGGTTCCTATAGACTGATTGGCTCACTGTAGGGGAAACAATTCTCGTGTGGTAACCATTTCAGGATAGAGGTATGGTCCCTGGGTTCTGAACAAAGATTTACGAGTACATATAGGGTGTAGGATAGTCACACCCTGACTCCAGAAGACAGCATGGTGACCTGAAAGACCCCATGTAAAATTTTAAAAAATAAAGAGTCACAGGATCCATGTATCCTTTTTGGGATTTGTGTGAGGATCCCTGACAAGTACAGGTACCACAACCCCCCTTGATATTGAAGGCATTTGGGATTCACATATCCTGAAAAGAATCTGTGATTTCAGGACAAGCATCAAGCTAAAGTACTACCAACCGAGGCAAGCTTTACCAACCCATGCATCACCTTTTGAGGATATGTGGACATAGTTTTGGAACTGCAAACCAATGAAGGGAGCTACATGGGTCAATGAAGCTTGGGCTGCATTTGCGGTGCCCAGGAATGAAGCTTGGTCTGGGTTTGTATTACCAAATAAGGATTCACAAAGCCAAAATAAAATACAAAATCACAACCTGACCAAAGGCCAAGTTGCATGGTGTCAAAGACTGTGTGCTATAACGATTAATTGCCAGTGTCAAGAGAGTGCAGGACCTCCCTTGCCAGGCCCTGTAGTCAGTCCCTGCTTTACAAAGGCTCAAGTCCAATCATAGTAAGGGATGGCTGTCCATGGTGAGTTTCCCAGAGGACCACATTGGAGGCCAATCCCTTTTCCTAACCCATGCTGCACACTGCCAAGGAGTATGTACAGTGGGAACTGGAGTCCGTGGAGGGTTGGGCACAGTGCCTGGCTGGAATCCAGACCCTGCAGCCATCCTCTGCACTATGTGCCCTGAGAATGAATAAACAAAAGGGCAGGCCCAGTGTAGAAATGTCCTAAACTGGAACAACAGAAACTGCAGTGGCACCCCTCGACCCTACCTTCTACCAAATGTCAGAGCTCAAGAGGAATCAGTAGTCCCATCAAGGTCCTCATTTAGGGCCTCATTTACAAGCCCCTTGCGTCACTGCTGCATCATTGTTTTGGATGCAGGAGTGGCACTAGAAGAGCACTACACTGTTCCATATTTACATACTGACACATTGGGGTCAATGCATCAGTTTGTAAAGCCCTGGGTCACATTATACCAGAGCCAGGTATAATGTATTCAGGGTAGGCGTTCCAATGGAAAAAGCCATGTAGGACTGACGCAGTGAAATTTACAACTTTTCACGGCTTCACTCTACGACTTCACTGCATCAAAATGTTACTGCCTGTTCTGACCAGGCGTAAATTTGACACAGGGCTTTAACAATGGCACTCTCCTCGCGTTGCTGGAGTTGCATCAGTTTAACAATGAAACTCCAGCAGCACATCACTTTAGAACCAACAGATGAGTCAGAATTTCTATTCGATGAAAACATGCACCATGGAGCTCTGTATTTTAAATACAGCGCATCCATGTCATTGTTACGGTACTTGTGGTGGGGCAAGAAATCTGATACATCGATGACGATGTGTCAGTTTCTTGTAATTGAGGCCCTGAATTTCTAAATGCAGTCCTGTCTCATTCTTCCTCACTTCAGTGTCTGGATTTCCACAGGAATGCAGGTAATACATTTACATCCTGAGGAAGCTATATCCATTCTATAGAGTGTCTCATGATAAAACAGGGACGATTCAAAATAGACCCCTTTCTCCTAGCAGTCATACTCACATCACACTGAGAGTCTTACTACCACATATGCCTCACGCCTACTACACCTACATGCCCTCAGCATGGACACAGAAAGTCAGCACAGAGTCTAGGGTTCACAACCAAAGGAGATTTTCTACATTAGAAGGATTATTAGATTGTGCTGTGTTTTGTAGCAAAGAAAATGTTTATAAACTCGATGCACTGCCATCACCGATTTATGGGACTTACCCAGTGCATGGAAAATAGTACTATGCTCATGGTTAAGGTATACTTTTGCGTGACCTTCCTAGTGCCTGAACAGGAACAGACATATGACTCTGTACACACTCTAGATTAGTGTGACACCAGGGGCCAGCAAAGAGCCTCAATGCCAGTTTTACTTGCATTTTGATGAGAATACAAATAGCCAATGTCAGATATACCAGTGGCTGTCAATGTGTAAATTATGATTTTTGGTGGACAACATTGTGAAAAATTATTGTTTTTGGTAGGCAATATAGTTCAAACTACTTATCGGTTGCATGATTTGGATACTACACGCCATTGCATATTTGTGCATTTAGCCAACTTCCAATTTGGGAAAAACATACAAATAAACCCATGGCCAGAGAGTAACCCGCTTTATAAAGAATTCAAGAAAAACATGTTGAGTCAATTATTTTAATTAGTTCCGCACATTTAGATGGAAAAGAAACAGGTAAGAAAATGGCTCACATTCCCAGATTTGGAATGAAGTGCTCATGTAGTAAGACATATTCAAATAGTGAAAGGGTGTCTTCTGCTATCTGGCAGGACCGAAATATTAGCAGATACCTTTCATCATTGTTTCTGTTTCTAAATAATCATTTAAAAAATGGAGGTTTGCAAAAATGATCAGGAAAATAGTGAGATCACATGGGCCCTCATTACAACTTTGGCGGGCGGAGTTGTAATGGCCGCGCGGGCGCCAATGCGGGCGCACTCCCGCAGTGGCCATTTCGACATCCCCGGTGGGCCGGCGGGCGGAAACCGAGTTTCGGGATGATGGCCGCAACATGGTAGCCGTCTCCAAATGGAGCCGGCGGTGTTGTTGCGGTGCGACGGGTGCAGTTGCACCCGTCGCGCCTTTTCACTGTCTGCTATGCAGACAGTGAAAAGCTTCATGGGATTGTGCCAGGGGGCCCCTGCACTGCCCATGCCAAGGGCATGGGCAGTGTCGAGGCCCCCAGGGACCCCGCGACTCCCCTTTCCACCAGCCTTTTCATGGCAGTTCCTACCGCCATGAAAAGGCTGGTGGGAGTGGGGCTCGTAATCCCCTGCCCTGGAGGATTAAATCCGCCAGGGACCAACATGACGGAAAACCACCGCCCCGGTCGTAATTCCCAAGATTGCACCGTCAGCCTGTTGGCGGTGCAATCTACCAAACAGCCATGGCGGTCCTTGACCGCCAGGGTTGTAATGAGGCCCATAGTCACAATCTAAGAAACAATACATGAAACAGTTTTTTCCGAAAAAACCTCTGGCTAGAATTTGTGTTTTTTTAAAAATATAGTTGCAAGGCAAAATTTCCAAACAGGTTGAAGCTGCAGTACTTGATTTTCTGTATTTAGAATTGGTGTGATTCCTATGAAACAACCACTAAATCTTTACCTGTATGGGTACCCCAAGATGGATCCATTTGGATGTAGAACTTACACAAAGTAGTCCTAGTCCAAGAAACCAAAACCTCAAGCATTCATCGTCCTAACAGGCTGTCTCATTATGTTTTCAGGTCTGATCCCCTACACTGTGCTGAACAGTTGGCCCCTTTATTTTCAAGCATCCTTCTTGGTTGGTCATTATTGTCTTTGTGGAAGTGCAGTACACTACAGTCAACATAAATAGAGGTTTACATAATAACCTACATATTCACTTGTGTTCCTGTTAGGTGCAGAGCAATTATTTTTCCATGTTACTCCTAACTGTGTAATGAACTTAGCAGAAAGAAATTGAAATTTCAGCTTTGTACAGCAGATTTTAGGGCATATGATAGTGCTTCAGGCAATATAAGCACACTAATGCTATTAGAAAATAGGTCAATTTCCACTTCAAATTAACATTTATGTATGTGTGATGTTAAATTATTCATCAGTAACTGATACATGTGAGAGGAACTTGAGAAAGGTGTTACTTTATACCATGGGTAATAAATAGATCCTTAGTGGAAGAATTATACACTCACACCAGGATCAGATTCCACTTCAGGTCTAAACGCAGGACTTAGTGTTAGCTCTGACTTTGTTCTGCCTATAAACTGCACATTGTGCTTGGACCTTAGCTCCATAAATTGCCAGCAACCTAGACTTGACTGTTCTTTCAAATAATCACCAAATATACGAAGAATACCTGATGCTTATTAATTACGTAGTAATCAAATTTTATGTCTGTCAATATCAATAAATTAAAATATTTGCTTCTTGTGATACACATAACTGGCACATATTTAGGTACAAAATGATTTTGGCAACATCTCAGAGACACCTTGGTGGTACTATAGACAGCTCTTCCATTCCAGGATATAGTTTTTAGGGGTGGGTGGATTTGGCAGAGTTTTAGTCTGCTGAATTCCACAGAATTACATTAAAAGTTTGTGGAATTCTGCAGAATTCTGTGAAGGGGTAGAGTGGGCACCACAATGTGCAGTGCATACCTCTTTGTGCCCTTACATAAGTATAAGGGCTCCAAGTGGTATCCACTCAAGTGCATACCCCTTGTTGCCCTAACAAATGTATGTAAGGGCACCAAGGGATATGCACTGCAGTGCAGTGGTATACCTTGTTGCCCTCATATAAGTATGTAAGGGCACTGAGGGGTTTCCACTCCAGTGCATACCCTGTGGTGCACTTACAGTCTTAGGAAAAGGGCAACAAGGGGTATGCACTGCACTGCAGTGTAGTTCATACTCCTTGGTGCCTTTACATAAGTATGTAAGAGCACCGTGGGGTATCCTCTTCAGTGCATATCCCTCTGCGCCCTTTCATACTTATGTAAGGCAATGAGGGGTATGCACTGCAGTGCAATGTATACCCCTCAATTCCCTTACGTATGCACTGCAATGGTGTGGTACTTTAAACTGGGGTGCAAGAGAAAGCAGTCCCTCTCTTTTTAAAACTCACTGAGATTAAGGTACTGTTCCCTCTTCCAGTCCTATTTAAAAGCCGTTACTGAGCCGATTTAACCACCATCGAAGGGGAGGAATTTTTTTGTAATTCTGCCCTACATGAGTAACAAGGAGTGACTATGGGCTGATTTAGATCTTGCTGGAAGGGAATACTCCATCACAAGTGTGACAGATTTCCTATTTGCTGTATTATGATCCCATTATATCCTTTTGTAATGATAATACAGCGGTCAGGATATCTGTCACATTAGTGACAGAATATTCCTTCCTCCGAGAGCTAAATCAGACCCTAAATGCCTAAAATTCTGCCTTGGCAGAATTAAAAAAATGTCCCACCCCTCATATTTTGTCCATATGACTGAATTTATAGTCTTTAAACATTGGTCATACGTTAAAGTAAATAATAAAGGCTTTTGTTAGTAAACCTATTTCTGTTCTCATACATGGAACCATTTGTAGTGGGAAAGACTTTATACATGAAAAACAACTGGATATAGTAATATAATCATTTTTTTAAGCTGAGGCAATCTACCCATCAAGCTTTAATGAGACCCTAATAGGTTCTCACAGTAGTCTCTATGATAAGTCAACAAACAGGGATGCCTTATTTATATGACTTTGTAGAAATGTGGATCCACGTTTTTTTTGAAGAAATGTAAATGTGGTTGTATTAAAGGATTAACCAATACATGCAAAATATTAAATGGTTTTCATGCCACTGGCAATTTCCCCATCTAAAACTCATATGAGGGCACAGATTATTTCAAAAGTTGTATGGAATAGAACTATTTCATGAATTTAACAAACACGGGCAAAACCAATGAGTCTGGCATTGGCTGCCGGCATTTTCACTTTGTCAATGCCTATTTTGTTTTTGAACAGTTTTTGGGAAACTTTATTACGGAGATCACCCAAAGGTCACCATGAATGTGTGCACATCCATACCACACAAGGGCAGCCTTCTCGAAATTATTTTTGAAATAAAGTTTTACAGAAACCATTTACTGATGGCTGTCTATGTGTGAGTTTATGTGCTCACATGAGAATCCATGGGCTTACTTTTTCAGTCTTTTTTAAACTTTTGTATAAAACTTTAGAAAATTGATGCATATATGTTGCATGTGCACGAATGCACATACCTAAGCAGCCATCTTCGAATTACTTTTACAAAATGTAAAGGCATGCAGATGTACGCATGTGCATGCACACGTAGGTGGCCATTTTACATTTTTTATTCTGAAAAAGTAAGGATTATGAATGTGATATGCATGTGAAGACCTGAAACATGTGAGTGGTCCAATAATAGTGTTGGGAGAGTTGCAGGCCCTCACTTCAGTGAAATAAGCATGTCTAAAACCCAAAATAACTTTTTACTGTAAGAGCACACAATAGTAGTTCCTAACACTGAAGACTACTACTTAGTAGAGGAAAAGCACATTGTACAAGTTTAAAATGCCTTCATTTATGGGCAGTTTAGCCAGAGGCTGAAGTAGGCTGACTCTCTGCCCATGCCGTCTTCTGTGGTAGGCAGAAGCATAATGTGAATGACACTACAGCAAACAAATGGATGAAGAGGGCTAACTGAAAGCCTCTATTCATATGTTTGCATATTTTGTATTGAAAACACAAGGTCTTGGCTACTGACAGACCTAAAAATAAACATTGGCTGAAAGCAAAAATATTTTTTTGCCATCACAAAACCAACTGCCATAGTAATCCTACAGGAGTATGCTGTTACAGTAAAGTCAGCCAATGACTGAAGTTGGCCAGTGTATTTCCCCATATTGTATGCTGAAGTGGCCAGAATTTAAATCTGACTGACACAGCATCAAGGAGTTTTATTATTTTAAATGTTTATTTCTAGTATTTAAATACAACAACTACAAGGTCCAGAATGCCACATAATGGTCACTATAGACTGACACTATTTAAGGTAAAAGGGAACAAGGACTCACTAGCCGTGAGCAAGACTTGTTAGAAGTCGAAACGCATTGGTGGTTGCTGGAAACAATAAAAGTGACTCTTCATAAACTTCCTGGAGTGCGGTAATATTTTTGATATATATATATATATATATATATATATATATATATATATATATAAAATAATATACACGCACACATATATTTTTTTTATAAATATACATATATACAGTATATATATATATATATATATATATATATATATATACACATTTAAGCAAAACCATATGGTTTTGGATAACGCTAGCGCTATAAAAGGATGCAACAAAAAGTCTTTAAATGCTGAGGCAACAAGCGTATCTAGTTGCAAACTTGAATCCAGACTTAAAAAATGATGTTCCTTAATTTGGATTATTCAGCATGGCAGTTATGGAATTCATGAGTAGTTATGGAATGCACCCGTCCATTCTCGACAAGAGGACGCTGTGACAAGACCATGGGAGCGAACAGTCACCTTAGTTTTATCTGTTCATACACTTTATGACGCTTACAAAGTAATATTTTAATTGATTTTATTTCATTTATGTCACACACTGTGAAGAATTTCTAGAGTCTTGTTATACAAAATCTACTAATGTTATATCAATCACGACAATTTGAGGATTGTGAAACTGACATCCTCTTAATATGTGCATTGAAAACTTTCTGTCAGTTTTTAGAGATTAATAAAATGATTTCTATTGTTGTTAACTGCAGAGAGATACTTATGCAAGGCTAGCAGAGGAGTTCTGATGCACTCTTGGCTCAGTTTCACAGTGAGGTATCAGTTTACACAGTTGCTAACTGTTTTTAAATTTTTGTTTAGGTAACACATGATATTGGCTGTCAGGTTAATGGCTGGGTGCCAGTTAAGCAAAATGCATTTTTATGTCCATGTAAAATGTGATTTTTATGTCCACACCATGTTTTTTCACTGTGAATAATACTAAATCAGTTTCTGCACAAACGAACTGCCTTGTCTCTTCGCTACTCAGATTAACAGATTAAATTCAATGCACACATGTGGTTTGAAGAAATGACTGATTAAAAGAGATTCTCTCCTAACTATGGAATGGTGTGCTATTTGGTTCTGTTGCTGATTTGTCTGGCTATTCTTTTAGAGCATGATTTCCCAGCATTGGGAATATCTGGGGATTTTCATACTCCTTAGGATGGTCTGTTTATTTGTTAAGGACTGATACAATAAATATTATTCTAATTCATGATGCACACAGTCTTTTTTGGGGGTGAAAATACATATTCACACAGAGTATATGTGTATATATCGGTCTCCAGTAGATAGTTAAAGAAAGTTTTTATAGACAAAGTTGTTGTTTTTGCTTGCCTATATCTTTGGTGCCGCTTGACGAATCTTCATGAAAATTTCTAAAACAATTTAGAAAAAGAAATCTGACAGTCACATGAGTTGCTGTCTGGGAAGTATCTGGGTGAAACAGGGTGAAGGTGAAATTTAAAGCATTTCCAATGTTAACTCCTGTATAAAAAAATTGAACAGCTATAGTGCCAAAACCACTGGATGGAATTACACCAAATTTCACAGAAAGGTAGCTCTTGGTCCCAAAAGAGCCCTTTTGTTAGGTGTAAATCTGTTCAGCAGTTTTTGAGAAATTGAAGAAAATCCAAATGTGGATATCTAGGGTCGCGAATCCTATGCAACCCCTTCCGATCTTGTGCTGAGATCTTTTTGAGTGCCAGCACTTCAAACCAGGAAGTGTTGGCTGCCATCTTGGGACTCCGCTTGGGTCGAGCCATAGCAAAATATGTAAAAAAAAAAAAAAGAGGAACCAGGGTACACACACCCTTACCCCATAGCTCAGGTGTTGGGGTCTCACAGGGACCTCCTCTCAGAGCAAAAAAGCATTTTTTATCACCTTGATTCACAGCAGAACCGCGGATCCAGCAACATTAAAAAAAAAAAAAAAGTACAGGCTCCTGTGCTTCGTGTCTTTCAAGCTCCTGAGTGGGCCACATCCCAGAGACAATGCTTAACAAAGTGCAGGGGGACCGCTCACCCTCCCCCGCAGCCCTGGGGACCTCCACCTCCCCGGGGCTTATTTCAATTTAAATACAGGGGTGCATCTGGCCCCTCCTGTAGCCCTGCAAGCTGCCAAGGCCCCAGTGGAAACTGAAAAAAATAGAAAGGGAGTCAGTTTCGGACCCCCTGCAGACCTGGGGACCACCACCTCCTCGGGGCTCTTTTTTGCTGGAGTAGGGACCGCCACCCGCAGGGCCAGCTCCTGATGTGTCCCAGGGTGTCCACCTCCAGGACATAGCTGTTTGCTGTGGCTTGGCTGCAGCTTTTACAGCTGCAGCCAAGCCACAGCAAACACTCCGCTTTCTGACAGTGGGACCTGTCAAACAGGCCCCACTGTCGGAAAGCGGGGTTTTCATCTTTCTTCCCTGCAAGCAGATATGCACACAGGGAAGACAGATGAAAACATTTCTCCAGCAACCAGGGAGCTGCTGTTAAAAGCAGCTGCCTGCTTGCAGAGCAATGCAACCACAGATGAGTCCTTGAGGTTCCTCCCGCTGTCCCAGATAGCCCATAACGGGCCAAAAATAATAACCCAGGGAAGGATCCTGCTATGTCCCGGGGTGCCGGGACAGCACTTCTCCTCAGCTCTTCAGCTCTTCTCCTTGGCAGAGGTCCTCTTGAAACCAGAAGAGACCTAATATTCAGGGGTTTTTGGTCCAATACTTATACCCCTTTCTGCCTTTGAAGTGGGCATACTTCAAAGGAAAGTCTCTGTTGTTCACAAGATCCTGCCTTGCCCATGCCAGGCCTCAGACACACATCAGAGGTTGGAGATGGCATTGTGAGAGGGCAGGCACAGCCCATTCTGGTGTAAGTGACTACTACCTCCTCCACTCTAGCACAGATGGCTCATCAGGATATGCAGGCTACACCCCAGCTCCCTTTGTCTCACTGTCTAGATGGGATTCACAAACAGCCAAACTGTCAAACTGACCCAGACAGGGAATCCACAAACACACAGAGTCACAGAGGGTTTAAGCAAGAAAAAGCCTACGTTCGAAAAGGGGCATTTTCCAACTAACAATCTAAAAAACAACTTCACTAAAAGATGTATTTTTAAATGTGAGTTCAGAGACCCTAAACTCCACATTTATATCTGCTCTCAAAGGGAAGCTTTACTTTAATTATATTTAAAGGTAGCCCCCATGTTGACCTATGACAGATATATGCCTTGCAACAGTGAAAACTGAATTTGCCAGCAGTTCGCTGTTGGGACATGTAACACACATCAGTACAGGTCTCACTTTAAAGATACACTGCACCCTGCCCATGGGGCTAGTTAGGGCCTACATTAGGGGTGCCATACATGTATAAAAAGGGAAGTTTAGGCCAGGCAAGTGGGTACACTTACCAATTTGAATAGGCAGTTTAAAACTGCACACACAGACACTGCAGTAGCAGGTCTAAGCCATGCTTACAGGGATACTCATGTGGGTGGCAAAACCAATGCCGCGGGCCCACTAGTAGCATTTGATTTACAAGCCCTGAGGACCTCTAGTGCACTTATCTAGGGGCTTACTAGTAAATCAAATATGCCAATCATGGATAAGCCAATTGCACATACATTTTACATAGGAGCACTTGCACTATAGCAGTGGTTAGCAGTGGCAAAGTGCCCAGAGTATCAAAAACAGCAAAAATAGAGTCCAGCACACATCAACAACCTGGGAAGCAGAGGATAAAACTTAGGGGAGACCATGCCAAGGATGCCAAGGCTAAAACTCATGCACCCCCTAAGACACTGATGCACGCACTCTCACACCAAGACAGAATCTCACAGCTACTCTCATCCTGAGATACACTTATTCTCACAACCAGAGAGAAAGGTTGTGGGGTTCAGTGGTTGGCCTCAAGGTCTGGCTGCATGCTAGGCCTTGCAGGCAACCCCTGTCTCACATGAGCAAAGGCTGGGCACGGTGTAAGTTTGGGTGGTTATAGGGTGTAGTCCTCAGGGCCTGTGGCCAACCAAAGCCACTCACGGCCACAGGCTGTTGCCGGCAGTGGTTGGATTAACGTAATAATGAAACTTAATATGCGCTAAAAAACATAGAAATTCACTGAAAAAAACAAACGTTACGGGGACATTATAGTCAGGAAACATTTTTTTTTTAAACCTAGAAATTCAGTTATAACAACAAAGGTTACAGGGACATTATAGTTAGGCTCACATTTTAAACATACAAACCACAGAAATTCACCAGTTATAGTGAGAGTTATCTCAAGTAACTATAACTCATGTCCTAAGGTAACTTTACCTTACGCCCTTGTCATGCACTGCTAATTACCCCACAAATTATGGCACTTATAAAATCATTGATAATATCACTGTAAGATTTGCAGTAAAATATTTGACGTAAAAACTGTGCATGGCGGGGATGCGAATTACAGTTACCTTACGGCATGAGTTATCCTGCCCTCCAAAAACAAATTACTAAATAATTAGGCCGCGTTCTAGAGGATGGAGTCACGGTATCCAAGATTGGCCTGGGGTAGGGAGCTGTGCAGCCCCCCTCTCACCAAACAAAAATAATAATTAGGCAACGCACTAGGGGATGGGGTCCCCATGGTCTGGACCGGCCTGGTGAAGGGGCTGCATGGCCCCTATCCCCTAAAAAAACATAAAAATACTTTAATCAGAACCATTTTGAAAGAACTATGAACTGATAAAATCTGCTGGAACAATTTGGAAGAGACATCCCCAAGAAAGATAGTTTTAGCAAGAGGGTTGTATCAAGAATTGCAGTAAATTCAAACACTGTATTTATGTTTACTAATTGACTGGACAGATGGGTATTTGTTATCACTTTTGTAAATGTCCCTTAAATGTCATGTTTTGTTTATTGCCATTTGAATAGTATTGTGTTGTTGAGACACCTGGATATGGTCTAACAAATATGTTTGTGTGTTAAAATTTAAAAAATCATATTTAAATGAGTGGTCAATACCTAGGTCTTGAAATTTGTTTTCTGGGTCATAAATTATAGGTGATTTGTGGTGATTAGGAGTCAGGGTAGTTTATTGCTTACTAAACTTCCTTAAAGTGACTTATGATAAAGACTTTCCCATTAATGAGGGTTTTAAATAACAATTCTTCAGACACCAAACTTGACATTTCCACCTGCTCCTAATCAAATGTTAGTACCTGTTAAATGTAATATGGCAACTGAATGTTATCTTATGGAAGAGGTAGGCATCACAGGAGTGAAAATTCAATTTGTCAGTTTTTCACTACTGGGACATACTAAACCTAAAAGTACATGTCCAAATTTTTAAGCGCAATCCACCCTGCCATCTTGGCTGTCTTGACCTACTTTAGGGGTGACATACATATTAAAAAATGAATTTAGGGCTTCACAAAGGGTTATTTTGCCAATTAGAATTGGCAGTTTAAAACTGCATACAGGCTGCACTGGAAGGACTGAGATATGGTATAAGGATCTACTTAAGTGGGTGGCACAAAAGTGCTGAAGACCCTTCTTGTAGCATTTAATTTACCAGCCCTGGACATATGGTATTCCACGTTACTAGGGACTTAAAAGTAAATTAAATATGCCAATCAGATGCAAGCCAATTTTACCATTATTTAGGGAGCGAGCATAAGCACTTTAGCACTGGTTAATAGCAGCAGACTACACAGAGTCCTAATGCCATCAAAAAGCAAAAGGAAATTCAGAAAGATAGGATGGGAGAAGGCAAAATGTGTTAGAAGATCAGCCTAGGGCTGACATGTCTAACAGACAACAACTCTCCTGTAAACTCAGGGAGTATTCAGATTGGAACAACATTAATACCAAGACATCCAGCCCTCCACCCTGTTTCCATGGACACCTGATCTCAATGTAAATTCCTTAGAGCTCATATAGCAAACATTACTACAATAGCTAGTAGGCTAGCCCTTAGGGCTTCTTCATTTAGCAACCTGTGAAATCAAACTTGGTAAGACTCTGAAGCCAAGCATTTCTGCTCACAACTCTGCTTGTAAACCAGCAGAGTACTTTTAAGTTCAAACACATTTCTCAAACCATATCATTTGGCCACCTAAAGACCCACATCTACTATTCCAAACTGGCTATGCACCCTAAATGGTTTCTCCCCTGGAAACGTCTACATTACCTCAATACTTTTTTATTTATAAAACTAGGGTAGGTGGGTTCTGCCTAATGTGAGGAAGTGAATGTAGGCTAGTATCCTTTAGAGAAGACTTACGTAAGCAGTGTTCAGGGGATGGCCATCAACCTTGAACCTGCCAGCAGCATTTGATTTGGTTAATCACTTAACTAGTCTGATATAAACCAGAAAAAATCAGATGTCCACTCCCAGCTGGATCTTCTCATTCCTCACAGAAAGATCACAAACTATATTCACAAGACACTTTTTTGCTACAATGCCAGTCCTACAGTAAGAACGTTCCAAAGAAGGATTCTCCCCACATTCATAAATGTTTACACATGACTGCTTATCCAAAAATGGCAATCTTTAACAAAATAAGTTTTTCAGCATGACAGAGGTAAACGTTCTTAATACTAACAGCAGAACTTTGCAATGGATTACCTCCTAACATTTGCTTTGCATGTGATATCCTCCCCTTCAGAAGGGGGCTAAACACATGGTTGTTCCTTCGAGTAATGATCTGAGTGCCATTTACTTCTTAATAAAGCATATTCTAAATTCTGCTCCCTAACCTAAACATTATAGCTGTGGAAGGGAAATCAAGAGCATTAGAGCCTAGAGGCATAGATCTTGGTGGAAGCAATGAGGACAACATGAAAAGTGGTCACTGAGCAGGGGAATGGAACATCAGGACATGGCAACTCGCTAAATCAAAGACACACAGCCACTGAGATAAGAAGAGATGGGTATGTGGTCTAGCATACACAAGCAAGAACACTCAGAGGAAGCAAACATGCTTCTAATAAACTGATAAAGACTTGGTATACAGCAGCAAATAGTGTTATTCTGGCCAGAGGGTAAGACAGAATGAGATGCAAACACCTAGGTAGAGAGACTTGCAACAACGAATCCGTGGGCATGTGAAACAAGCACTTGTTCTAGTGTTGCCAGTATGTGTAGTATAGTTGGAACAACAAAGGTAGAGAAACATGTAAATAGAGGAACCCAGTACAGGAAGTCATGGACTATCATGCTTTTCCCTCTTCCTTTCAGCCCTGTGGACAGGCTAGCAAAATTAAGTTGCAATTTTTGTCACTAACTAGGACACTGGGTACTTGGCATGTGAAGGAAAACTGGCTTTCCAAGTTGAATTTACTCTCTGAATAACGGTAGGTGAGCAATGAAGTCATAGCTCAAAGGGCTTGTTATGAGATTTAGCCAGTGCACAGTACAACAAAAGTATCCAGGTTGCAATGAAATACGAATGCCCTGACACATTTTCAGTAACTATATCGCTCATTAATGAGTATCCATTCACGGATCCAGCTACCTATAAACACCAAAGAAAATGGCAGAAATATCACAAAAAATGGCAGCCTGCTGGGCAACAAAAAAGAACTTCAGCAAAATGGAAATAAACTGTTGCAATTTCAGAAAAAGGGGACTGAAGAGATTTGCTTACGTTATAGGTAGACATCACTTCGATGAATATTCATTCCTCTTGTGCTGTGCTTCCATTCTATAAATGCTAACATACAAACTAGACACATTTAAGGTATTTAGCGTTGTGACTAGATTCTAATAGTCTTCTTTTTCAATGTTTGATAAGTAAGTTATGGTGATTTACATGTGAGATGTACTTACTTCCTCATAGGCACCAGTGCATTCATAGTAGTCACGAGATGGAAGGCCAAGACTAGGTTGGTCAATCTTGCAAAAAAAGAAAAAAGAGTTAATTAATTACCTGAAAGTATAGGTGTGATTAATGCTGCACCCGAGACACACAGTTCTCTCGTATCCTGGCACTCTTTTGGGAGCATATGGAAGAATCCTATTGTACAGCACTTTTGCTTTTGGATGAAGATTTTATTAGTTAGATTAAACAATAGGTCTCATAGGCGAGAAGTAGAATTATTGCTTATAAAGATCAATCTGTCACTCTACAGGCGACTTACTAATTTTAAATAATATTACATCAGGAGCAAGTCAATCTGACTTGTGGCTGCTCACGTGTTTCTATGGAAATAGTCCAGCGGCCTTATATATTTTTGTCATCATTTACAATGAAAACAAAAATGAAAAAAAAACTCATTGGTAGGGCATATAAATACAAGGAACTAATACATGAAAACCTGAATTTTCTGAATGACTACAATCTTATAGCGGTCTAGCTCAGTGATCAAAAATAGTGAATCTAATTGTGAATGCACCATGCCAGATCACTGGAAACAATGTAATTTCATCTCATCGATGTTAGTCTCACGTTTATCCAACATAAACAGGTTTATTGATGCCGTCTGTGGACCGAATTAGGTCCAGCTTTACCCCACTTTGTCTGCTCAACTAGGCCCAAACAATAACCATAATGAAAAAAACTAATTTTGGAACTCTCAAAGTCACTGGACGAATTTAGAGCTAAAATATATTAGTTAAATTAAATGTCATTCTTTTTCATGTGTTTCAGACCAGGGCTCACAATTGTAATGAAGATGTATATTTGGAAACAAAAATTCAGGAAGTTCCAGTGTTTCAGCATTCATATTAATGATAATAATGTAGGATATTTAGTGGCAATCAAGAAGTACATAAATGTGATAGCAGAGATGTGTATCTGTCTGGAGATCCCTGCATCAAAAAAGGACATTACTGAGGCACATGACAAAGTTCTCTTGATTCCTGCATTCTGCAAGGTTTCCCGTTACCTGCTTGACTCACTGCTAGGTTATAATAGGCCCAGTTTCTGAGGGCTTGGATTTCTATGCCAGAAAAGCAAGTACCTATAAATTTGTGCTGTCCCAACAACTGCAGTTCTGTGCACCGATGCGTGAAAGCACGGTACAAATTATTCCAGGCAGGGCTAGAAATCTAGAAGCAGGGGAATGGCCCAACACCAAGATGTTGTTGCTAGGACTTTCATAAGAGTTCATTTGGTTCAAAGTTCCTCTACTGCTGCAAAGCTTCCCTTTTGCAGACAGCCCATGTGCCCTGAAAGCATAGTCCTTATCTGCTACTGTGATTTGAGGTATGGTAAATGTGAATGTTCATGAAGCTGACACCTAATGGGGAGTCTTTGGCTGTGGCTCGGTCCAGTGGCTCATGCTTTTACCATCTTAGTCTGCCAGATGTCTGACTGGCCCCTTCCAGTAGCCATGTTTCTGCCGACATTAGCAACCACTTAAGCAGAAGGTGTCTCACACAAAAGGTCATGAATGGAGGAGAAATACAGAAGACCAAAAACCTCAGAAAGGACACGGAAGCCCTGGACAGGAAAACTGGCAAATGCTGACCAGGACTTAAGGCTGGAGACACCACTGGAAAAGAAGAGATCCTTTCAGATGAATTCCCAGGAGGAACCAGGAGAGGACAGAAGGGGCAGGGTAACCCAGAATGAAGAACAATAGGGTGAGAACTAGCAATACACCAGGATAGAGCTACCATTCACTCAGGAGTGCTGGAACAAGATGACAAGTATGCACAAAGCATTGCAACACAAGGAATGAACCAATTTCCCTCTTTTTATAGTCCAAAATAACAGGAAACACCTAACAGTCCATATTGGATTGGAGAAAGGTTATAGACTTCAATACTGTCCCTTCCATCTTGAAGTGAGTAAAATATTATTTATCAGAAATACTCACAAGTGTTTCTTGGAGCGAGAAAAGACCGGAAGTATTAAGATGCCAATGGCATCTCCTGATAGAAAGCTCCCAGCATAGGAAGCAACATCAGTAAACCGGCCACCTGAATCACTTTGACTGACTTCCCAGCTCTGTGGGAACCATGTGTCCCGCCTGACCGAGACAGCCTCAGGCACTGAGATTGAACTGGCAGAATTAGATTTCAGGGTAATGTGGAGATAGGCTATAAAAGTTTCCATATATTCAGCCCATCAGTTGAATGGTAGGTTCTGTAACTTTAGGAGGCTCATGCTAAATGTTTGCAAATATGTTAATAGTGGAAATACTGTGGGTCCTTGAGTAACCTGCAGAAAGATGGAAAGATATCTCATCAAGTTTAATATTTTAGTAATATCCTTAGTAAACCATATGTAGGATTTAATTTCAGATATGATATAAATGAGAGTGGTTTCTGAACTGTGTTTGAAAAGGAAGACTGACTAGTTGGAAGCAAGCATGTTTTTGGTTTCTAAGTGGGCTTGAAGTTTACAGAAGATGGATTTTTCTATAAGTTTAGAACTTCATGACAGACTTTCAATAAGTATTGTTTATTAGGGTTGTCTAAGTTTAGTGTAACTTTTTTTTGTTGTGGATGACCATTCAGTTTTTCAGATGTGGTGGGAATTACCTTGATTTAAAAAAACGTGACTTCAAAACCTATGATGGTTGTGGCAAACTTTTCTAGATGTTTCAAAGCAGTATCAGGTTGGCAGGGGACTTGTGAGTTCTTGCTTTCTTAAAACAAGGAAGGAGTTTGGAGATGTTAGCCATAGGTACTTCAGAAAAGTTAGAGGCCTTTGGAAGCTTTATTTTATGCAATGTAGAAACCAGGTATGTGTGGAGGTGAATGTGTTTGGCAAAGTTAGTTCTGATGTGTTGTACCTTTTGGATGAAAAATGAGATTAGGAAGTTGTATAGGCACCTACTCTGTTCTAGTTGTGCATTAATGACCTAGTAACTACCCTAGAGCTCTGTAACCATAATGCCTTGCGGTTTGCTAATAGGAAGGTCTCTATGCTTCTGTTTGCGGACAACACCTTACTGGTCTCGAAATCTCCAATGGGTATTCAAAACCTGCTGGACCAGTTCAGTACCTTCTACATGCAGAGAGGTTTGGAAATCGACCGTAGCAAAACCAAATATATGGTCTTGAGTCCGTGCCACATGGCAAGATCCAATCCAGTGCTTAATGGCTCCCCTCTACAGAGATTTTGTACCTTTGAGTACTTGATGCTTACCCTCAATGAACATTTTGGATGGTCATCCTAGATCCAGAAGGGCAAACTCGGATTGGAACATTCTATTTGTAGTATTCTGAAAGGTCTGAAGGGATTGAGCTTCCGTCCAATAACTCCTGCATTGCAGATTTATAATCAGCAAGCTTTAGCGGGGCCTTTGTATGGCAGGGAACTCTGGGGGCATAATAACACCAATGGTTTGAAAGTACCAGAAAATCATTTCTTTGATCCCTTACTAATATCCCTGGTAGCACCCCATTAGTGCCATTTAGATTAAATCTTGGCATTTGCTCTCTTGTCCCTATAGTCAGACTTAGACCTATTTTGTACTGGAGGAAGATTTGGTCTTCATCAGATTTATTACCTTTTTGGGTGGGATTGGAAGAAATTTTAAAACTTCCCTGGCCAGTAAGATCCCATGGTTGCGGTTAATTAGGAGCTACCTACAAGAAATTGGGCATGGGGATTTGTGGGCAGATCTGGAAATTTTAAGTGGGGTCCCCAAGTCTATGCTTAGGGAGATGTATTGGAGGCGTGTACATGGTAAATTAAATAGCTCTGGGGGTAGGCACCTTAACTTTGAGATTTCTAGAGTTCAAAGACTTTTATTGTTTGGAAGAGTATATGGACGCTAGATCGCTAGATCTCTTTATTTTAAGTTTTGCATGGGGATCTTGCCTCTCTGATCATTCACTATTAAGTGGCAATGTCATATTGTTGATGTTGAGTCAGATTCGAGCTGTCCTTTCTGCCCTGCAGCCAGGTAAACTATAGAACATGTCTTGTACTTATGTCCGCAATATAATGCCTATAATAAAAAGTGGATTGTGTCAGTATGCCATAATTTGGGTATCAAGAATTATTAAGTGGCTTCTAGGATACTGCAGGCAGAAACTACACAATTAATAGTATTTGCTGTTTCCCATTTTCTTATAAAAATGTGGAGACATAGACAGAAAATTGACGACTGCCCTAACCTCACTACCTCGTCCCTAAAATGCATGTGAGCTAATGTTGTATCTTGTTGTTTATCAGTTTTATAAATGTTATGTTGTCTTTTTGAGGGGTTTATTGGTTTCTGAAACTGTGTAGAATTAAGTCTTGGAGCCCTGCACTTCATTTTTGTGATGCCTCTTACACATGTTGCTAGGTTTTTATGGTTCTGTGCTATCTAGCTCCTTACTTTGCTGTTTCATGGATTTTAATGTTTTAATAATGAATTGTTTTTCATAATGTCTTATTTATGCTTTTATGTCAATAGCTTAACTAAAGAGACTTACTGATTGATTGTTTAGCAAAGTTAGTTCTGATGTGTTGTACCTTTTGGATAAAAAAGTAGATTAGGAAGTTGTATAGGTCTTTGAAGTGTGTGATTGTCATTGTGATGCACTGAAGATTTGTGACTTTCAAACGTTTATGTGGGATTTTCACAGCTTCCAGAGTTGGCCATAACAGTGGAGGTTTGTACTGTGAAGACAGCCTTGTAGTATGTGAACTAATTGTATTACAGGGCCAATGATAATGATGTTCATGGGGATCTGGCAAACTTGAAGTTTGCTTAAACTATGATTAAGGGCAGAAATGAAGGTCTTTCATTGTGATCTGGCAGTCTTATATTTTTGCAATGAATTAAACATTGTTTCAGAGATGCTGAGAAGAAGAAAATGGTTTGTTTATTGTTTGGACCTTTCTGAATATGAGTGCATAAGTCCATGCCAATAGCTGCACAAGGAGAAATCAGGGGGACGATGTTTGTGTTTCGTAAGTCAATTGAAGTGAGGTTGTCAGCCAGTTTGGACTTCAAAGTCTTTAAGTTTAATTTTTTATAAGGGCTATATTGACCCAGTTTCATCAAATCAAGCAATATATTGGCAAGTGGTCAATAAAAAGTAAAGCTTCAAAATAATGTAAGTCGATTCCACAGTGTACAAGGCCTCCGTCTCTAGAACACTCAATCCATTTGCCACAGGACAGGCAAACCCCATTGCATTTAAACTAGATCTCATCATCACATATAAGCTCGGGTGATCTGTAACTCACTATAGTTAAATGAAGATGCTCTATAGAACCCTTCAAATTTCCCAACAATTTTGCAAATTTTAAACACAGTTGTTTTTAATATATTTGACATAATTATATTTACTGACATTATGCTTCCCTTTTCCATTTTTCTGAACCCACCTCATCAACCCTGCCTATCTTCACACACTAAGCTACGTCTGCCCTTTCTCATCATACATCCTTTAGATTCTTTTTATTTGAGGCTTCCCAAGCTAATATCACAACCCGCTGGCCTCCTGCTTGTTATCTTTGCATCTGGATCTTCATTTACACTTGTTCATCATCACATCCTTCGGCCCTTTCATCTCTCCTTGTATACATATACTACTTTATTTCTGCTTTAGCTCTTCACCTTATCCCTTGTCTCTTGAGATCCTCCACCTCATGTTTTACTGTATTCCTAATTTCTTAAAGCATTTGCCGTACAGTTCTCCTTTTTGTCTTAGCCTCCTTAGCTCTCTGCCTCTTTCCTTTCCTCCTTTCTAACTGCCCCATCTCATACACCCTCCTTTTTTGAGTAACTAGTTGTATGTAAGAGGGCAACCTCAATGGCATGTTCTTCTGCTGTACAGTGCAGTGAATCATCCATGATTGAGCAGCACTTTGTTCAATTAAGAAATAAATAAACACATAATTAATTAAACCCAAGTCAGCTGCATTTTCCCTTCCTTGGTAACTGTATCCTCCATTGTGGCTTATTATTCCAACTGTGGCAAGCTGTATTTTCTAACAATTAATAAACTGTATTTTTTGTTTATGCATCAATCCAAACAAAAATGGTTGAAGGGAGAAATGCTTGGAGCTACAATGAGCAAAAAAAGCTTATGGTCTAAACCTGACAAAATTAGAGATCATACGTCAGTCATTATGTAGCCTTTATCACACGGTTTTTGGGCAGTAGATGGGTACTGCAGTGGGAAACATAAGTCAATAGAGTATTTTTATGCACCATTTGCCACATCACCTTTCACCTGTATTGTTTCTGTCAGATGATCCAGGGCAGCAGAAGAAGAGCTATGCTTGCATAGTGTAGCTGGGTGATTGCCCCCATCGGTGACTACTTTGTGCCTCTTTCTTTTTCACATGAAGGATCCCCAGGATATCACTACACTCACTAAGTTTCAGCAAGACCGACTAGTGGTGCAAGCTGATGTCACACAATATAGAACCAAGAGATGGATGAAAGAAGCATATGTAAGTGTTACTTTCTGCTAGATAGAGCAGTATCAACCTGTTTTTTATCTAAAGGGTGATAACAGCTTACTGGTGAGGTAAAATAGCCTGGTTACTGAACAACAGTAACACTTTGCTTGCATCTCAGCACATTGTGTGGCACCTTTCTTTGTGAACTGTGCGTATTTTGAAACAGGACTCCATTTTGCTCTAGGGTGATAGGAACGCAATCTTTCGTTTGACGTACTTTTCACATGTTTAACTTTTATTTAAGAGCCACACGTATTTATCAATTGCAGTCAGGTTTTCCTCAGTACCCCTTCCATGTTTAATGATTCTGTTCAGCAGCTCTACTGTGCTGTGTACAGAGTTACCATCTCTCGTTACAGGAACTACTGAGCAGAAAGAACATTTAGAGAAACTAAATTACCTTCTTCTCATATGTGAACCAAAAAAATATAAAATATAAAGTGCGGCAGAAAATCCACTTAGGTCTGATAAAGCCCAACTTCAGTTTAATCCATCATACACAGACATGCGTATGTGCACTATAAGAACTTCGAATAACTGTGAAGTTTTTAGAGTGTTGTATTTGGAAGCCAGACTAAAATTCATTCGTTTCTGTGTTATAACTTTTGAGGCCGTATCCTTCTATTAGTACTTCAAAGCAGGAACATCAAATATTGCAGAAGACTGGATTTATGCAAAAAGAGACGGATGCCTACACACAATTGTATTTTAATAGGAAATTGAACACACACAAACCTCTAAATAAGGGCGGCTTAAAACATGCATGATGAAATATCTAAAAGTGGCTGTCCCACGTTGAAGAATGAATGTACGTGGGACAGCTTCATTATCATATTTGTTTCATACTTCTTTGATAGCTACATTCATATTCGTCTTCTGCATTATCAAACGTAAAATGAGATCACACAGACGTCACAAGTTTTTATGCAATATTTTTAAACATAGAAGATTTTTTTCATTTCTAGCTATTTGTACAAACTTACGTGAATTATGTACCGATTCGAGTCTTTATCATCTGTTCCAACGAAGAAACTGAGAATTGTGTGTTTTCCATAATGTAATTTAAATAGTGCAATCGCCGTTTCCGCCCTCCAATTTGCACCTGAGAAAATATGAATTACATGCATCCATGTTGTGAATAATATCAATATTCAATCTCAAGTGCTTACAATCGACAAAGCAAACTAAGTGGTATTTGTCCTACCTACCATAGACTGAGTCCCAGTTGTCTGTTGCCACTGGCCAATCGTACACTGCAGGGAGCGTTTTAATTAAGGGTTCTCCACCTCTGCTATCAATCTGGGCTGTATATCAATGGTATGGGTTAGTTGCAGAGGCAACTGATTGGAGGCACACAAATAAATAGATGGTATTAGCAACTTACATTCATTTAAACAGGATTGATACAAAGTTTTTGCTTTTTGGATCGCAGCTATATCTTGGTTGCTGGGTGTTTCCAAAATATCTGAAATGAAAGCAGATAATCATTGGTATAGTCAAATGACAATCAAATCAAACACCGTTTTAGTATTTCAATCTAGTTCTTAAATGTTTGCAAATTCTATTGTTAGGGCTGGGAGAAAAGTAATTCCGTTTGACATGATCATGAGGAATTACCCAGGAATGTCACGAGATTACACAGACTAATGAAAGAAGAGTAATTATGCGGTTCCAAGGAGCTGCAAGGCTGTGATGTGAAGTCCAGCATCTTCGTCGAGGCTGCCAACGACAATGGATGCGAGGGCCTGAACCAAGGATGCTTCATGCAGAAACAATTCCAAAGAGGTTATGGGCAGTCGCTGTGATGCAGGTCTTTCCCACTGGTCCTATTCCTTCAGCAGCAGCATGTATGCATTCTGCTCCGTATTGGGCAGTGCAGCAGATGAGATGCATCAGTTCCACTGGATCCACAGAGGTTGGTAGCACCTTAAGCACTCTTGCATGGATCCAGGACTAGGGTGGCACCACTGGGCAGGGTAAAATCACAGGTGGTAGAGTTCTGGCGAAGAGTTCTTGGAAGCTTGTTATGTCCCTGAGGCTTCACATCAAGAGGCCAGTCATCCTGCTAATGGAGTCACTCTGTGGCCCTGCGTTCAAGAGATGCAGGCCCAGTCCTCCTCACTCAGGGCATATTCGCTGACATAGATGGTCCTCTAAAGTCCGTTACAGTAGTTACAACAGATTGCTGATGTAAGGTGTGCATCTGAATAAAATATGCTTTCCAAATATTTAAACAGTTCTGACAACAAATAAAAATTGTGAAATGTCCATTTATCGATAAGACTTGCTATACTCATAGTATGGATAGTTGGCTGCATAACGTAAATTGAATGATGTGCTTCAATGCATGCGGTACTAAGACTTTTATTTGGTGCAAGCAAGAAGAAGGAAAACACCTGTTTTCTTCTTGATTGAAAGTTTTTACTATATGACCTAGTGAATCAAGTTAAGGAAGTAAATAAAGTATTTTTGGCAATGCTAGCAGGCAAACAGGCATTCAGCCTGAGATGAAAAAGTATTTCCCTTGTTCTCCAACACCCAGCTAACAATCTAACTAAATCTGTAAGAGAAAAAAGTGCAATAAGGTTTATATATGATTGACATTAAGAGCTGATGAGTGAATGAAGTTTTTTATGAAAGACACTTGAATTACATCATCTACAGTACAATTAAAGGTGTATGTTCCACAGAGGCATAGAAACTTAACACTGTGCTACATCAGTGTTCCTTATGGGAACATAGGTGTCAAATAAAGGTCAATGATATTCTACTATTGTCAAAACGCCAACATGTTACAATGACTCAATTTTAAATTTGTGTGATAGACAACAAAGTGATGGAAGGAATTGCCATTGGTGCTCACTCAGGCCATATTCTTGTCCATTGTTTTTACACATTGTGGAGCTTCAGACAGAGTTCAGCAGTATCAAATCAGTCTTGCTTCTGCTTAAATAGCATCAGTATAGTCCTAACTGCCAGGCCAGGTTCCCTGCACATGGGGGTTCAAGCAACCTCAGACTGGTTTCTTCCTACGTAGACCTCATGGGTGAGGTGTAGTTTGAACTGTTGCACAGCAAGCTTAGACCCTTCGCCTGTCACATATATGGCTTCTACTGCAGCAAACAAAATGCTGGTAGGAAACCTTCCGTTAATCTCAGACTCTTTAAAATATTGCATTTGCACAGTTGAAACAACTAAGTATTTACTTTGACATGCAAATATCGTGATGTCATATTTTCAGGAATGTCTGCTGGCGGTGGCACCAGGATTGATGACAACTGTCTTAAACTTAACTCCAATAAAATCAAGATCCTGATGATTGGCAAGCACACCCAGAGGTGGGGCGATCACTGGTTGTCAGAGGTATTGGGGTTTCCTCCTACAACCAAATCATATATCAAAAATGTAGGACTTTGGCTTGAGGATTCCCTTTCTTTGAGACTCAAGTTAGAATGCTTGCAGGCTCCTGTTTTGGTCTCCTTAGACACCTCAAACCAATCATAGTTTTTTTTTTCAGCCCCACATTCGAGAGGTGATTATTCAGTCTCTCATCCAGTCGTGACTGGTGTTGGGGCAAGGTGACGGGTGGGGGGTAAGGGTGATGGGGGACAGGGGAAACAACACAAAATGGTAAAAAAAGAAACATACCTGCTGCAACGCCGGTCTTCAGGCTCCACTGAAGCACAGGCTCCCAGCCTGCCCTGCAGCCAATCATAATACTGCTCTCCTGCTGCTGGCAGCAGGAGAGCAGCATTAGGATTGGCCTGAGTGCCCTGGCATTGTGCTCCCAGTCAGACTGGGAGCTGTGCCTGCTATCTCCAACCTGGCAGCATTGCTCAGGTTGGAGGGAGCTCAGTGCATATGTGTGTTTTTCCATCCTGAAACGACTGGCCAAACACACATGCCCAATGAGTGGAGTGCCCACTACTCCCCCTCACTGCCTGTCATCTCCCATGACCCGCCCCTTGAAAAATAAAACAATAATAAACATTGTTTATTATCATTTTAGTTTTCACTTTGCAGCTGCTGATGCTGGCGGGAGGCGACGCTCCCCCACCATAGCAGAGGAACCACTGCTGCTCTCATTCTGTCACATCTTGACTATTGCCATATATCATATCTGGGTTTGTCAGAAACTAATTTTGAAGAAGCTCCAATTTGCCCAGAATGCTGTGACCAGATTATTATTTGGCCTTCCTAAATTCTGTTTCTCATCGGGAGTCCTTCTGAAACTCCACTAGTTGCCCATTGAGAAGTGCATTCAGTTGAAAGTTCTCAGTATCGCCCACAATATTATGCACTCTGCAGGAGCCCCCCATTCTCCCAGAACTCATGTTGTCCTATCTTCCTCCTTGAGCTCCCCTCTCTGCAGAAGTTAATCTAGCAGTGGTTTCCCGATTCAAGAGAAAGAATTTGGGTGGTTGCTCCTTCGTGTTTTGGGACCTGTCCTTCGGAACAGTATGCCATCATGATTTAGGGATTACTCTGAGTCATGTTTGCTTCAGAAAAAACGTAAAACATAACAGTTTGTTGGGGCAGCCATGCACTCTACGAATCATATGAGCATTAATATATTGTAAAGCATTCTCTTCAGTTTAGACTTCCTTGGGTCATCCAAATCATTTTATCACCAGAAACTATATTAATTTTCAAAGAAAATTAAAACTGTCTGGCAGCAACATACCATTTCCCAAATTAGGGTTTCCTAACTGAAATGGGTAAACTATAAAATTAAGCATTGTTTTCACTAGTATGCAAGACTCGCATTAATGATAATTGATGGAATACTCAACCACAATACCACTTGTGTTGAGAAATTTGTGTTGGCCTTTTTAATATTCTGTTTACAATTTGAAGTACTTGATTTTAAGCAATATTTCTGACTTAAGGAATGCATTTAAATCAAAATGATTCAATAAAGCAATGCACTAAAAAAAAAAAAAAAAAAATTACTAAATATTGATTTGGGCTTCATACCTCTCTTATAGTAAATTAAGTGATGCTGGGTCTTTAGTTCTGAGAAAAGGCAATAAGTTATCGCAACTTGGAGGAAAAGGGAAATGGCTATCTAATATGATCTTGAAAGTATTATATAGACTACTAAGAGTCATGAAGGCATGCACCTAATAATGATCAATGAATTGTGGTTTGACAACACCGGAGTCACTGCCTTTGCAACAGAGACATGGGCAATGAAAAACATGCAACTTTTACAATTGCTTTACGGAGGAGCTTCCCCAAAGTACCTTCCCCAGGCCACAAAGGTTGTATGGAGGGACACTAACAGGACTCCAGGTTGGTCCGGGTACTTGCCCAGGGAGGCCCCAACCCCCCCCTGTGGTTTGGGTCCGTATTGAGACATGGGTTTGATCTACAGGTATTTAAGTCCTGGGATACCATTGGTATCTTTAAACTGGGATATGTTATGTCTGGCTTGGTGCTAAAATCCTTTGCAGATTTACAAGGGGAGTAAGATCCACAGTGCAGTCAGTTTTTCAGATATCTACAGCTATCGCACACCTTTCCAGCCCACATATTAGACTTGGATGAATTATAAGACCGTAGCCCCATAGAGGTCAAAATCCTAAATGATGAATTGGCTGTCCATAATATATCTCACTTTTGCCGCTCGTTAGTGTTCTTCTCAAAAGATACATTTGATCAATTACGAGCAGTGTGGGCAAGAGACCTGGGGCGCCTCACAGATTATTTATGGTGACAGACTTCTACTCCCCCCCAAGAGGCAGCAATTGCTTCACCGTCTAGAATCATTCAACTTAAATAACTGCAGAGTCTAACATACACAGAAAGGTTGTATAAGATGGGGATGATAGCTTCAGTTAACTGTTTGAGATGTGGGGCTGGGAAGGGTGACCTGCTACACACTGTTTGCACCTGTGCATGACTGCTCTCCTTCTGTGAGGAGGTGTTCATGTGCTTAGGGACTATCCCAGGATCCCAAATTCACACTCCACATTGTTCAAAACAACTAGGTTTTAGAAAGACGTGTTCAAGAATGAAAATGAATTTGTGATGACTTGAAATGTCATCAGATAGAGAGCTGAAAGAGCGTAGCGTGGCTGTGCCACTAAATCTCTGAAACAAGAATGTGAAAGAGTGGTCACTTTCTGGTAGTCACAATTTAGTGATCACATTTTGTATACCATGATGAAGTGTTTTTTTTTTTTATAATTACTGCAGTGCAAAGTATATGAGTGAAGTGCACCCTTGGATATAATATTTAAGCAATGTTTGATGTATATCTATTTGAAACTAACTCTTTGAATGTATTATTCTGCATAATCATTACATGTATTCTTCCATTTAATGCTTAGAATCCATTTAATCTGAAAGAATATGACTGTTTATTAATTTAGCTGGAGTGAAGGCCTACACATATTTATTTTCTTACAGTTAGCTTTCAGTGTGGAAGTTGTTTTTCTTAAATTGTTTCTCTCCAAACTGAAGGTGTTAGTGGCTGAGATGGAGTTAACAAGTAGCTTATGGTGCATGAGAGATAAGAAAGCCTGAGACGATCTAAGGAAGGACAAAGAGGATTATTCTGGAAGTTGGCAGACGTAACTCTTTTGAAATTGCTGAAACCAAAGAGTATCGGATCTAAGAGGTCTCTGAAAGTTGTAACTTCTAATTGTAATTAATTGGGAGTTTAATTGAGAAGCTTCTACTGACATGTCATTGTCTTGGGAAACTTTGATTTAAAGAAGGTTTAGTTAGTGAGAGAATCAGATTTTTGTTCACCCTTTGAGCTGAACAGACCCTTCTGAGGTACAGACCTCATATTTTCTATGTTGATTTATTCCACCCCACTTCTCTTAACAGAATATTGTGCAGAATGTATTTTTACAGACCCTTTCTCAACACTCTTTTAGACATGGAATAGCTTAGGGTTTAGTTTAAATGGTCAGGCAGGAGAACTTGGTTCTGGTGCCCAAGAACCATATGCTTTTTCTGATTTTCTGTATTGTGGCAATTGAAGTCTTGGTCTTGTATGTGCTGACTAAGTTTAATATTGTATGACACTTTAATTATCATTTGGTGATTATATATATCTATACTATGGTTTTGAGACTTATTTATGTAACGTTGACTTTGAGTCTCCAGTAATGCACCTATGTATCTCTGATTTGATTCTGAATATTATTGTGTGACATTTGGGTTGGGTAATAACTATTACTCTCTGCCCCTCTGAACAGATAAAAATAAATTAATCAGGCTGCAAATTTAAAGATAGGGCCCTAGGCCCCATCATTACCAGGTGGCTTTGATGTGGTTGGGACTGGTTGTGGACAAGAAGGAAATTGTTGAAGCCTGGAAAAATCCAGTCCTTGGTAGGATAGAATAAAGGTTTAGACCATTGTATGAGCAATGAAAATTCCCATTTATGAAACTAGAGGGTGTCCGCAAAAACACTACAAAATATAGGCAGTGTGGTGCCAATAAAGGGGAAACCTCCTCGAACAGTGCAGATACCTACTCTGAGCTCTAGAATAAGAAATTCAGACCTATGAAGCATCTGCATCAGCTTCAAAATCGAGGGAGAGAGTGGGGAATTTTGTAGTGGTGCAATTTTATTACAAGACCAAGAAACGAAACGTAATCCGAGGCATGGTCGGAGGGGAACCACTCAGAGGAATTAGGATGGTGGATCGAAGTAGGGTCAAACATGGGTTCCCCAAACTGGTCCACCAAGTTCTCAGACAGTGCGAGGGTTGAAACATCCGAGGGAGAAATTTTACGCCTTTTCTCCAAAGGCCCAAGCTTGACGGAAATGTCAAAGGAGTCATCATCATCACTGTCTGTATCTCTGAGGTGAGAAACGCTGTTTAAAGAAGCTGCTTGTCTGGAGAGGAAAACCAGACAAGCAGGGGTTAACCTGACTGGGGCTGGAGGGCGTGTGGCCGGGCGGAGCCACTGGAAGCCTGCCGGAGACAGACGGCAGCTCTAACAAGAAAGGGAATCCCAGAGGACCAGAAAGGAAGCAGCTCGACAAACGAGGGCAAAGCTGAAGGCTTCCCTCGGAGGAGCAATGAAGAGGTTAGAACCTAACGGCTAAAAATAGAATGCCTCAGGGAAAAACGGCCCGAGAACAGAGCATGTGCTAAGGAAGAGACGCGCGAGGCATACCAAAGCCTAAAGGCAAGTTAAACAATTAAAATACATAATACTACATACTAGGCCTTAAAACATTGTGAATTATACATAACGTAAAATAAGCAAGCAGAGTACTTATCTTTACTGCGAGCAGCAAGAAAAGAAGGCTTGTTGCTCGCAGTTAACATAGTTGTGCTTACACTCGATGTGGGATTGGTTACCTCCATTGTGATGTCATTTTTGTAGTTCTTTCCCAGGGTTTTCTGGGATTTGTAGTCTTGGGTGCTGTATGAATAGAGTAAGAAAAGAAGGCATAATACTCGCCTCCGTGTCTTTAATAAAATCTAGCCTTTCTGACACCAAGGCTAGGAAAATCTCAATGAACGTTTATTATGTGATAACCAGGCTGTTTTCTGTGTGGATATTATGCTGCTTCTTTATGAAGTCTACTTACCAGACTGTGGCCTTGTTACCGATTGATGTGTCTGATATAAAATCAATACAGTGTTGCAATAAAAAAAATGAAAACTTTAGCTCAGGTTTCTGCTGACGTCTACTTGAATGGAAGGCAAATCGAAGACGGATTCCTGTTAAACACTGATAGGTATCCGGTAGGGTAAAAAAAAACACAATTACTAAAGGAAGACCTTAAAGTTTAAAGAGATAAAGGCTTCATTTCCTACATAGGAATTCAATCAATACTAGTCTCAAATCAGTAGTGCCCCAAGGACTCCACATCATTTCTGATGCTCTATATGCAGTTTTCGAGTCTATGTGAGTGGAGTGTCCAAACGTACCTATCTTTATATACACTTTTTCTGGCTTTAGAGCAGAATTCAGTTTATTTTCATCTGAAAAGTGGCTTATTCATGAGCAATACAAAAAGCCTGGAGTTTATTGTTCTAAAAAAAAATAATGATTTTAAATTGTACTTACATTAAATTTCAAGTGAAAATCTTTACAAACACAACAGTTTAACGGGCACGTTGTCAAAGGACATTCGGAATTAAGAAATATGTTCTGAAGCAGTTGTCCTGTTAGTGCTAATGTCCACGGTATTAGATTTCCAAAACAGTAGGAGAGAACAGTAAATTCCCACTGAATGTTAGGACAGCCTTCACTACCCCGCGCCAATGTGAAATGTTACTTTCATACCTGCTGGATTATCATATAATAGCTACCAATAGCATATCCAGTTTGACGGATGTTTTTTTTTTTTTTTTTTTTTAATCAGGCTCGTTCTTCATTCTGTTTACCTTGATGTATTATGTTAGCCTAGCCCATTTGGCAGAACTCCCTCCCATGAAAAACATCAAATTAATTTCCACAAACATTGTGGGCTCCCATGCTTTCAAGCTAGCACAATGCCAACCCTTTTTATTTGCTTAATCAACCGGGCAGCTATAAATCAGAGAACACAACATGCACCTGAATGCCTTTTCAGCTCGTAATCACCGAGCAAGAATTAGAATACAGAATCCTTCTCTGCAAAATGTTGTCTTAAATTCATTTTACCATACTTTTAAACAATTTGTCGAAAACGAACCTATTCTTTCATTAGCCATGATTTGCATGTAGACGTCACTGTGTTTTGTGATAACACCGGAAGTGTGGAGCGCCGGAATGTAATGGGAGATAGGGCAGACACGCGCACGCAGACACAGATGTGCACGCGCTCACGCACATGTACAAGCAGACACACACTCGGTCTGAATGTCAAATTAAGAATCTCATTTATTTTCAGCTGTTCCTCTCATACTCATCAAAATGCCAAAATATAAGTAGTTCGGAGTCCTTGGGGAGCGTGAAATGAGCGAGTGTGCCGACGTTTCACAAAACGGCACACTCTTCATGGCAGCAAGTGACCAGAAGCAGAGTTTCTATCCCAGGATCGTTCATTGGAGCACCTATGTCCATCATGTTTTCCTCTGTCAACCAGTGCAGCAATTTAACAGGGGACATTCTCTTTCACGGGAGCCAACCACGCATTATTGACTACTTAAATTGCCTTTCCCAGCAAGCCGTCCCATCACATTGTTTTTCCGAATGGATACTTCTATGAGACTAAAGAAAAATACATAGGTCTTTCACGAATTCCAGATAGGTGAACAATGAGCGTGAATGCTAATAATGGCGGAATGTGCTGATTTGATCGCGATGACTTGCATGTCTTAAGTAATATGTTTGCGATGCTTTTATGTGTCGTCTATGTCACGATATAGGCCTGAGAGTAAGTGGAGTCTCTGAGTGAAATACAAGGAATAATGAAGGAATTATAACGGATAGGGACGAGAATTACAGATTCCCGGCAACACTTCATTTTCAAAGGAACCTAAAGGTATAATTTGTAATTCTCGGTATCTCTGCCATCCAAAGCTACTGGAGGAAATACAGAAACGTAACACGGCACCAGTTGAAACACAGAGCTGATGTCACGCCTTCAGCAAATCCTAGGAACCACTTTAGTCAGAATAGGCATAGAGTGATCATTTGTTAACATGTATGCTCAAAAGTCAATACTGTCTGCATGTGTATGCCAAGCACAGTGGACTGTTATCCCAAAAAACGTCTTGTCTCCCACATTGCTGTCCAAAGCCTCTGGGAGGACAAGTGAGAAAGAGTATAAACTCACAGTCGCTGTGTTCCAGATTCATCTGCTGCTCTGTGGATGGATACATCTGAGGCCCCACCAAGTGGGCGTGTGGCACAAATTCCCGAAAGGCATGGATGGTGCCCTACACTGCACATATCATTGTTGAGGCGACGGACCGAACCCACAGTGCATGAAGCTAGTAACCACAGCCTGCCAGCACTGTGGCTGCCAACCTTGAGTGCCCCTAGGGAGTGTATGTGATTTCATGCAAAAACTATTTCATGGAATACCATTACTGAGAAAAAAAATCAACTAGACTGTTCAATGGAGATTTGAAGGCCAAATGTAATTTACCGTTTTGTAGAAGCAAATTAATAACGCTTGTTTTTAAGGTGTTAATGCAACCTATGCAGGTCTTACTTTCTGCACCATTTTTGTTGGAGGTTTTTATTTTTTAGGACCTTTGTATAGAAGAAATTACTGCTGATATTTTTGTTTGTTTTACATTTTCAGACAAGTATTTTGAATGCTTTTATTTCCTTGATCCCTCACCAACACTAAACCACATACAACCCAGCCCCCCTAATAACTGCTAAACACTGACAAGCCCTACCTCCTAATACTTCTCAACACCCCTAAACTACACTCATCCCTGACCCCTAAACTCCACTGATCCTGGAACCCTAAAAGCCTTTCTTAGACCCACAACTTATCCAACCCTAAATCCTAAAGAGATATAACCATACCTAAACTACACCAACCCTGACTCCTGACCTCAAAGTGTCCCTGAACTCTAAAAGCCATTTCTTCTCCTAAACTCTACCCATCCCTGACATGTAAAAAATTGTTTCTAGCCTAAACCCCAACCAACCCTGTACAAACAAAACTGTCATCATCCCTAAACACCAACCATCCATGAACCTTAAAAACCTCACTCTACATCTAAACTGCAGCCATCCCTGAATCCAAAAATACCTCTCACAAACCTAAGCCCTCCAGCTCCTGAACCCTAAAGCTCTTTCTGCGAATAAACTCCACCCATCCCTTCCCCCTAAAATGCTTCATCAACCATAAACTCCAACCATGCCTGAACCCTAAAAGCCATTCACAGCTCCCTAAACTTTATCCATCGCTGACGCTTAAAACCCCCCAACAGCCCAAAGCTCTACCCACCCATGATCCCTAAAAAAACATCAACACCTCTACACCTTGCCCATCCCTGATCCCTAAAAGCAACTCACTAACCTTAAAATCAACTCAAGTCATCCCTGAACCCCAAAACCCTCTCAGTACCCCTAAACTCCACCTAATTTTGTCATTTTTTTACTTTTCCTGGGAATTAACTTTCCTTTAAAATGTTTTTTTAAATTTAGATTTTTTTGTATTTCTCTAAAATGTGGTTTCTAAGCTTTTGTTTTTCCGTTAATTGCATACATAAGCCCCAGGTCATTCCTTGCTCACTCCCATCACTCCAAAAGGTCTCCTGAAAGCTCATTTAGAACTCTTCCAATTTACTTGTTCCTGACAAAAAAAGCTATCTCTAAGGGACCTTTAGATGTGGCCAAAATAAGCATATGTGCATGGGTGAAGTAGCTTTTTCACCCATACATTGGGGCACAGTTTTTTGCAAGTACAAGAAAACCTCCCTTTAATTCATGGATGCTGGAATGCTTGATGGCTGGTTTAGAAAGTGATAAAGAAGGTTTGAGGGATGTACAATTAAACAAGAAATTGCTTTTTTCTATGGCAAGAGAACTGACAAAGACTAAAAACATGAGCATGGATTAGTGCTCTTTTTTTCTTCAAACTGTGGATCGGCGATATAAAAAGAGCATGACCTAAATTTCATGGCTGAAGCAGTGGAGCTACTGTACTAAAGTCACATTTTAAAACTTTAAATAAGTGGATGTTGACGGATGTAACACAGGTCTCTACGGAGTCTACAGCACAGGAGGTCATCTTCCCTCCAGGGTGTGCCAGACCTTCAGAGGGACAACCTATTCAGCCAAAGGCCAATGGATATCTTTAAGGCATAGGAGACTCGGGGGCCCCTCATCCTATTCTGTAGGGAAGCCGCGTCATTATGCATTGCTACTGGTGGACAGATAACACAAGGAAACTGAAATGATTTTGCTGTAGTTGACAAACAAACTACAAAGGTCAGCATAAGGCATGTCTCACCCCCCACCTTGATCTAACAATCAGTAAATCAGCAAGCTGTCTTTGTATTTTCAAACTTGTTTTATGTTTTACACATCCTCATTAGTATTGGAGTGGGCAGTGAACTGAGTTTTTGGGACACCGACCTCTGCTTGGAGCACGGAGTTCTGCCCAAAACTTCGCTAGCACCGGCAGTGGAGCCGAGATCACCACATGTGCACTGCAGCCCAGTTATGGGTCACAGAGCGCAAGTGCAGACCATCTGCATTTGTGCTGTGTAGCCCATAACGGGGCTGCAGTGTGCACTCGGTCCAACGTTGGCGGCATGGAGCTGCTAACAGTGCCAGCTCTGGAGCCAGGCCACACTCAAGCCTCACCAGCATCACAGTAGCAGGAGGCATAGGGAGGCTGCTGGCAATGAGGACCTTGGGAGGACCCAGGTACGACCCTTGTTTCACTTTCTCTTGTGCACCAGCCTGGCCAGACCTCTTGTGCACTGGCCTGCCCCGTGTAAAGTGCACTGCGTTTGGGGCATGCCAGTCCTGATGGATACAGAGCCCGAACACAAGCTGTGGGGCAGGTACGGCAGCTCAGTAAAGCACTATTCTCATGCCAAGAAGAAATTACCTGCTCTCTACATGCTGGGGAACACCAGTGTGCTCCCCCTGCACTCCAAATATGGCAAAACACAAGACGTCAAAGAACAACAAGGAAAGCACTCTTCACGTAATAAGTTAAAACAAACCACTGGGCTCCTTGGGGGGCACTAGAATTGGGGCACAACAGGACAGGCAGGCCAGTCAACAACAAGAAGGAGTTGAAAGGGTGGTTCTTCCTGGCAGTCCTCATAGTGCCAATGACGTCACAGTCAGGGGTTAGTCTGGCAGAAGAACAACATGCATAAAAGCAATCCAGGGAGTCCCTTATCCCAGCCAACAGCAGCAGCAGGTAGCTACAGAAGAGCAGTCCAGATGAGTCCTGTTAGACTTTTGATCCTTGGCATGGTCTCCCTTAACGTTTTGCATCTGTTCCCCAGGTTGTTGATGTGTGCTGGACTCTGATTTTGCTGTTTTTGTTACTCTGGGCACTTTACCACTGCTAACCAGTGCTAAAGTGCAAGTGCTCCTATACAAAATGTGTATGTAATTGGCTTATCCATGATTGGCATATTTGATGTATTAGTAAGTCCCTAGTACAGTGCACTAGAGGTGCCCAGGGCCTGTAAATCAAATGCTACTAGTGGGCCTGCAGCACTGGTTGTGCCACCCACATAAGTAGCTCTGTAATCATGTCTTTGACCTGCCACTGCAGTGTCTGTGTGTGCAGTTTTAACTGTAAATTCGACTTGGCAAGTGTACCCACTTGCCAGGCAAAACCTCCCCTTTTTCTACATGTAAGACACCCCTAAGGTATGCCCTAGGTATCCCCAAGGGCAGGGTGCAGTGAATGTTTAAGGTAGGACATATAGTAATGTGTTTTATATGTCCTAACAGTGAAATACTGCTAAATTTGTTTTTCACTGTTACAAGGCCTGTCCATCTCTTAGGTTAACATGGGGGCTACCTTTAAATCTGATTAAAGTGTAGATTCCCTTTGGGAGCGGATGGACATGTGGAGTTTGGGGTCTCGGAGGTCACAATTTAAAAATACATCTTTTAGAAAAGTTGATTTTAAGATTGTGTGTTTGAAAATGCCACTTTTAGAAAGTGAGCATTTTCTTGCTTTTACCATTTCTGTGAATCTGCCTGTTTGTGGATTCCCTGTCTGGGTCAGTTTGACAATTGAGCTGGTTGCACCTCACACTAGACAGTGACACAAAGGGAGCTGGGGTGTAGCCTGCATATCCTGATGAGCCATCTGTGCTAGGAGTGAGGGGAGGAGTGGTCACTCACACCTGAAAGGGATGTGCCTGCCCTCACACAATGCAGTCTCTAACCCCCTGGTGAATTTCTGGGGCCTGGCCGGGGCAAGGCAGGATTTCACAATCAAGAGAGACTTTGCTTTGAAGTAGGCCTACTTCAAAGGAGAAAATGGGTATAAGAAGGGCTCCAAAAAACCACAGACTTTAGAACACTTCTGGAAACCAAGAGGAACCTCTGCCTGGAGAAGAGGTGAAGAGCTGAGAAAGAAGAGCTGCCGTACCTGTGACTGTGCTTTGTGGAGCTATCCTGCAGTTGCTGCTTCTGCCAGAGTAAGAGGGCAAAGACTGGCTTTGTGTGCCTTCCATCTTGAGAGGATCTCCAAGGGCTTGATTTAGAGCTTGCCTCCTGTTGTTTGAAGTCTCAGGGACAGCAAACACTTCTCTTTGCCAGCACCTGGAGTCTCTGGAGAGACTCCTACTCTGCCCTGTGGTGCCCATCCAGTTCCTGGGATCCTGAAAGGAGAAACTGGCAGCCTAAGAAGAAGAAATCCACGCACAGAACACCCTGTGGGGAAAAGATTGAGCGACTCCGATCTGCGGCTGAAAAATCGACGCGCCGCTAGCTTTGCGCCTGAAAATTGACACTCGCCTTCAACACGACCAAAGAATTGACACACGAAGCTGGAGAAACGACGCACAGCATCACTGACGGAGGCTGGTGAGATCACAACCCGCGCTGCATGGTTTTTGGATCATCGTGCGGCTGGATTTCCGATGCAAGCACCGCTGGGCCTGCCTTGAATGCTGACCGGATCGATGCATCGCTCTTCTGCGGAGAGAAGAAACAACGCGCCCTGACTTGACGAAAGGAGAAACGACGCACGGTCTCGCTCGTGACTGAAATCGACGCATCGCTGTAGGAGGCTGGCCTGGCTTATAGTGGGTACCTTGTGGTACTTACACCTTGTGCCAGGTCCAGTTATCCCTTATTAGTAGATACAATACTCAGAGTTACTAAAAATAAAGGTACTTTATTTTAGTGACAATGTGCCAAAAGTATCTCAGAGGATATACTCCCTTAGGAGGTAAGTAAAAATACACAAAATATACACACAAACCAAAATCAGGTAAGTAAAACACTTAAAAAAGTAGTGCAAACTCTGTAGAACACAATAGAATCCCTTAGGAGGTAAGTACAATTACACAAAATATACACACAAACCAAAATCAGGTAAGTAAAACACTTAACAAAGTAGTGCAAACTCTGTAAAACACAATAGAATGCAATAGGAGACAATAGGCCTAGGGGCAACACAAACCATATTCTCCAAAAGTGGAATGTGAATCACAAATGGACCCCAGGCCTAGAGTATTGTGTAGAGGGTCGCTGTAAGAAAACACTAAGGGTGTCCAAGATACCCCACCCCAAAGACCCTGAAAAGTAGGAGTAAAGTTACCCTACTACCCCAGAAAGACAGTAAAGTCGAGATAGGGGATTCTGCAAAGACAACAACTGACTGCAAAGCACTGAAGATGGATTCCTAGACCTGAGGACCTGCAAAGGAAGGGGACCAAGTCCAAGAGTCACGCAAGTGTCCAGGGGGGGGGCAGGAGCCCACTAAACCCCGGATGAAGATGCAAAAGGGCTGCCTCAGGGTGGAAGAAGCCAAAGATTCTGTAACAACGGAAGGTGCCAGGAACTTCTCCTTTGGTCAGAAGATGTCCATCCATGCTGGAGGATGCAGAGTTGTTTCCACCCGGAAATACCACAAACAAGCCTTGCTAGCTGCAAGAGTCGTGGTTGAAGGTTTTGGGTGCTGCCAGGGCCCAGGAAGGAGCAGGAGGTCGCCCCTTGGAGGAGGAGACAGAGGGGGCGCTCAGCAACACAGCAAGCCCACAGAGAAGCAGGCAGCACCCAAAGAAGCACCTAAACCGGCGTTCAGAAAATCTGAGCACGGCGGTCATCTCAGCACAACAAAACAGGGTCCCACGAAGTCAGAGGTCAACTCAGTGAGTTGGGCAATGCAGAATGGAGTGCTGGGGACCTGGGCTGTGCTGTGCACAAAGGAAGTCTTTCAAAAGTGCACAGAAGCCGTAGCAGCTGCAGATCACCCCATACACAGGATTACTGTCTGGCGTGGGGAGGCAAGGACTTACCTCCACCAAATTTAGACAGAAGGACCACTGGACTGTCGGAGTCACTTGGATCCAGCTCCTGTGTTCCAGGGACCATGCTCACCAAGGTGAGAGGGGACCCAGAGGACCGGTGATGCAGAAGTTTGGAGCCTGCATTAGCAGGGGGAAGATTCCGTCGACCCACAGGAGATTTCTTCTTGGCTTCCAGTGCAGGGTGAAGGCAGATAGCCCTCAGAGCATGCACCACCAGGAAACAGTTGAGAAGGCCGACAGGATTAGGAGCTACAGTCTTGCTGGTAGTCTTCTTGCTACTTTGTTGCAGTTTTGCAGGCGTCCTGGAGCAGTCAGAGGTCGATCCTTGTCAGAAGTCGAAGAGAGAATTGCAGAGGAACTCTGGTGAGCTCTTGCATTCGTTATCTGATGAGGATGAGAAACCCACAGGCGAGACCCTAAATAGCCCTCAGGGGAGGATTGGCTACCTAACCAGGTAAGAGCCTATTAGGAGGGGTCTCTGACGTCAACTGCTGGCACTGGCTACTTAGAGGTCTCCACTGTGCCCTCAAACCTCTGCATTCAAGATGGCAGAGGTCTGGGACACACTGGAGGAGCTCTGGGCACCACCCCTGGGGTGGTGATGGACAAGGGAGTGGTCACTCCCCTTTCCTTTGTCCAGTTTCACGCCAGAGCAGGGGCTGGGGGATCCCTGAACCGGTGTAGACTGTTTATGCAAGGAGGGCACCATCTGTGACCTTCAAAGCATTTCCAGACACCAGGAGAGGCTACTCCTCTCAGGCCCTTAACACCTATTTACAAAGGGGGGCAGAAGCCTGTCTGAGGGTTGGCAGCAGAGGTAGCCGCAGAGAAAACTCCAGAGAGCTAGTTTGGCAGTACCTGGTGTCCATGCCGGAGCCCTGTGGATGCATGGGATTGGCACCCCAATACAAGATTTGGCTTGGGGGGACAATTCCATGATCTTAGGCATGTTGCATGGCCATGTTCGGAGTTACCATTGTGAAGCTACACATAGGTATTGACCTGTATGTAGTTCACACATGTAATAGTGTCCCCGCACTCACAAAGTCTTGGAACATTGCCCTCACACTTAGTAGCTTTGCACCTAACCTTCACTAAGTGAGAGTTAGACATATAGGTGGCTTATAAGTTAATAAAGTGCAGTGTAAAATGGCAGAGAAATAACGTGGACGTTATTTCACTTAGGCTGCAGTGACAGTCCTGTGTAAGAATTGTCTGAGCTCCCTATGGGTGGCAAAAGAAATGCAGCAGCCCATAGGGATCTCCTGGAACCCCAATACCCTGGGCACCTAAATACCATATACTAGGGAATTATAAGGGTGCTCCAGTGTGCCAATCAGAATTGGTAAAAATGATCACTAGCCTGCATTGACAATTTTAAAACCAGAAAGAGCATAAGCACTGAGATTCTAGTTAGCAGAGTCTCAGTGACACAGTTAGGCACCACACAGGGAACATATATAGGCCACAAACTATGAGCACTGGGGTCCTGGCTAGCAGGGTCCCAGTGACACATATCAAACACACTGACAAATAGGGTTTCCACTATGAGCACTGGGGTCCTTACTAGCAGGATCCCAGTGAGACAGTAAAAACACCCTGACATATATTCACAAACAGGCCAAAAGTGGGGGTAACAAGGTAAGAAAGAGGCTACCTTCCTACAATCGCAAGCCCTTTTTGACACACATTCACACGGGGGGGTTATTTTTGACGCACCCAAGGTACATTTTCACGCTAACAGTGTTAGCGTGTGTTTTAAACTACATAAAGACTCTTTTTGCTTTTTAATTGATAACTTGACTTGTGTATTGTGGATTTTTGTCGTTTTGGTTTTGTTTTCTTTAGATAAATGTTTCCCATTTTTCTAAACCTGCGTTGGGTCATTTTGAAGTGTTTTCATTAAGTTACTGTGTGGGTTGGTACAAATACTTTACACCTAGTACTCTGAATTTAAGCCTGCTGCTCGTGCCAATCTACCAAGGAGGCAAGTAGGGGTTAGCTGAGGGTGATTCTCTTTTACCCTGAATAGAGTGAAGGTCCTTGCTTGGACAGAGGGTAATCTGACTGCCAACCGAAGACCCCATTTCTAATAAGTCCTTTGGGCAGTCCAGTGTTCCTTCTGACAAGGATTCAGTCCCAGTTCCAAAAGTGCTCTCTAAATGTGAGGGACAGCACCCTGTACTTATACTCATTTTGTGCAGCTTCCAAAAAGAGGGAGAGGGGGTTTCAACCAGCCCTAACTGGTTCCAGCATTATCCCCTTTCTCCTTCAGCACAGGCTCCAGACATCAGTAGTGGGTAAACGAGCCCTTTGTGTAAGGCCAGGGCACAGTCTTTGCAAATTCTGGTGTGCTTCACCTCTACCTCTCCCAGCCCAGGAAAACTGTTCAATATGCAAATGCACTCTTGGGACACCTCCACCCTCCCTGTGTACAGGCTGTCTGAAAAGTATGCACAAAGCCCAGTTGTCACTCTACCCCAAACATGGATTGGAGTCAAGCTGCAAAACACCAGAGTCATAAACACAGAGAAATGCTCAATTTCTAAAAGTGGCATTTCTATAATGGTAATAAAAAACCCACCTACACCAGTAAGCATCATTTCTCACTACCATCCCAACCGTACCAAACATGCCTACGCCACCCCTCATAGATTAGACAATACAACTTAAACAAAGGATAGGACATTGTCCAATGCAATCTTATGAGAGAGGCAGCACTCACCGTACCGAGGAACCAGAAAGGCTGTTTGTCACTACTAGTACATGTAGTATCTAAAGATATATGTCCTACTTTATACATACACAACACCCTGCCCATAGGGCTAGCTAGGGCCTACCTTAGGGGTGACATGTGTAGTAACAGGGGAGTTCCAGGCCTGGCAAGTAAATTTAGATGCCAGGTCCGTGTGGCAGTAAACTGTGCACGCAGGCCCAGCGGTGGCAGGCCTGAGACAGGTTTGAAAGGCTACTTCTGTGAGTGGTGCAAGCTGCACTGCCAGCCAACTAGTAGCATTTAATTTACAGGCCCTGGGTAATGGGATACCACTGTGCAAGGGACTTATAGGTAAATTAAATGTGCCAATCGGGTGTAAGCCAATCATACCAAGTTTAGAAGGGAGAGCACTTACACTTTAACACTGATCACAGTGATAAAGTGCCCAGAGCCCTAAAGTCAACCAAAAAGGGTCAGAAAAAGTAGGAGGAAGAAGTCAAAGATTTTGGAGACCCTGTAAAAAGGGCCAGGTTCAACAGATTCATACAAAAAGACATCATGTTTTTCAGTACCACAAATGAGGGGTACTGCCAGTGCCTCATTACCCATGATGGCTCGTGTTTTGTATTGAGTTACTAATGTAATTGACAGTGATAGTAAAAGATGATCATCTCGGAACAGTTAAAGTACAATCTTTTTTCAATTAGAGGTCAGAGCAGGCCACTCAGGATTGGCAGCCTATGCCATCTCAGACCAATAAAGGTGTATAAGAAATTGGGCTTTTAGGTTACACTTGTGAGAGCCCCTCTCAAATAATTAAAACACAATCCTTGTTAGGGTGAACCATAAAGGTCACTTAATTAACATGTTCTTAACCATCTGGTAGCTTTGCACAAAGCAGTCAGCCTTAATTCACAGGCAATGAGTAAAACATTTATGCAACACTCAAACAGTAACAAAGTGAAGACATAACACCATACAAATCCCAAATCAATTAACAAAAACAGTAAATTATAATAAATTAATTGACACCAAAACAACACAAATCCAATAATCAAAACCACAGTAACCCTTTAGCAACTGAGGCTTTGTCCATATTTAGCTATTTGGGGTAGTTTGTGCTTATGCTTTCAAAATTGTTTTCCACATAAGGTAGACATGGCAAATTTGGATCTTTTTTCTCAACATTTTTGTGATTCTAAAGGGTTTGTGGATTTTCCTGGAGAAGACCGAGAAAATAACCAAACTATAGATAAATTTGGAGTTTTTCTGAAAATATAGAAAAAGGGCTCTGCAAAAATGTTTCAGTTTTTTCAAGGTTTGCTGTGCTAAAATCACCACCTTCTCTGCTTTCAGGAACATACAGACCTGTAACAGAAAACAATTTATTTACTACAGTTTTGGCATTTTTCTATAAGGTAGCCCATTTTCCTAATTTATGTGCTTTCAAATTACTTCCAGTTTGTGGTGGAAACAGGTTTGAAACCCATGAGTGATGCTAGAAAGCTCTACCTTTCAAAAAGTAGACAAAAATCAGCATTCGACTAGGGGTCAGTCTTATAAATACCTCAAAGTTTTCCCAAAGAAACTAACTATCAAAATAAAATAAAAAATTAAAAAAAACGAGTAGGAAAAAACTGTCCTATGTGGCAATGTTTTCTTCTCAAACATATTGTCATATTAGCCGATTCACAAAAGCAATACACCTTTACATCTGTTAGACTCTTCTGTCACAGGGACATATAGGGTTCATAGGTTCTCCAAGAACCTGCCGTATCCAGAGCCAATTACTGAGTTGCACCTCACCATCTCTGAATTTGTGAGTGCCCATACTGGCATGTAAATCACAGCGCATTTTGTAAACTGTCTTCTTTTTTACAAATTAGGTGACATCTGAGAGGCAGAAATGCAGAGAAAATCCAAATAGGTACACATGCCTTCCAATAAAACTGGTACACCACTTGTGTGTGGCTGGACATACCACCTGCGACACAATACACCCCAAAACACGAAATGGAGGCATCATATTTTCCCAGCAGCATCAATTCTTTATTTACATCACTGGTAGCTGTGGATTTTTGGCACTTTGTCAGCTGTCACCCAGAAAAATCTACAGTTCCCTGATAATTGTGAAAACTAGACACCTAGAGATGTCCAGGGTGGTATAACTTCTATGGTTCACACAAGGTGATTTTATGCAGAAGCCTTGAACCTAAAACTGTGCATGAAAATACATGTTTTCCTGACATTTCTGTGAAGAGAAGTTATGGAATCTACAGATATCCATAAATTTCCTACCACCCACAGTTGACTCCGCATCTTGATTAAGTTGGTACCACAGTTGTGTGAGTGGGCCTTGTGTCCACGGCAGAAAAAGGCACACATTGCAATAATGACAGATAAAATATTTCCATCCAAAAAATAAATGTGTTGATGGCTGTGGAATTGGGGCCCTTGCTCAGGCAGCACACAGGAAAACTTACCATACCTGTACGTTTCTGAAAACTAGACACCAGGGGGAGGCCAGGGTGGTGTGATTTGCATGGTTATCACCCATTTCCTTTTACACAGAAGCCCTTGCAAATCTCAAACTTTGCTGACAACACATATTTTCCTCACTTTTCTGGGATGCAATGTTCTGTAATCTGTGTAGATCCTCAAATCCCTACTGGTGGACTTGCCCCCCTCTGCAGGATCAACCCCCAAACGTTTTGGTTTCATCCCACCTATTTTTGCAGAATTTGTTTTTGTTGGGACTGTGTACACTTTAAAACTGCTAATGTGCTTATTTCCTAAAACAAAGAAAAATTAGCTTTTACCTAGTTTACCCAATTTAATTTACTTATAAGTCCCTAGTAACGAGGTATACCATATACCCAGGGCCTATAAATGAAATGCTATTAGTGGGCTTGCAGCACTTGTAGTGACATACACTTAAGCAGTCCTTTAAAATGTGTCTTAGACCTGCCACTTAAGCCTGCCAGCAGTTTTAAACGGCCAGTTTGACTCAGCAAAATAACCGCTTTGAGAAGCCTAATTCTTTTTTTTATTATTGTATATGTCCCCCCTAAAGTAGGTCCTAAGAAACCACTAGGGCAGAGTCCATTGTAATTAAAAAGTTGGACATATACTTTTAAGTTCCTGAATTCATTTCTCACTACTGTGAGGCCTACCTCTCCCATAGGACCACATTCGATTATCTTATTACTTTTAGCAAGTGCTAGTGTTTACTAGGAGCAGGTAGAGAAGTCATGTTTGGCGTCTGAGAAATTGTAATTTAAATCTTCTTTAATGGTAAAGTTGGATTCCAAGTCACAATTTTGAAAAATTCACTTTTAGGAGGTTGCCATTTTCTTCCTTTATTTGGTGTCTGCAGCCCTGGCCTGGGTCGCATGACTAGGTGTGAGTGGCAGTTGGTGTTTATTTATTCATCCCAGACAGCCATGCAATTGAGGGATTAGGTGAGCCTGCATGGGCCCTATCAGTCAGGTTGGGGGCTGCGCTGGGTCCAGCCCCACTTGTAAATAAATAGGCTGTGGATTTCATGCCAGGCTATTGTGCATGGAGCCACGGCAGGGAGGCAAGAAATTTCAAGCACTTCTGGTAACCTCTCCTACTTCAAAGAAGGTACCAGGTATAAAAAAGAAACCCTCAGACCCACTCTTCAGTTCACTTTCTGGACCTGTGGAAGGACTCTCAAAGGATTGCTGGCTGCTGTGGACTGCTTTGTACTTCAAGATTGATTTGCTGCATCAAGACAGACTGCTATGCTTCCTGAAGCCTGCCTTGCACTCCATAAGTTTGCCCTGCTGTTTGAGAGTAGCACATCACCTTGAACCCAGGACTTCCAGAGTGACCCCAAAGGGCTAGTTGGCTGCCCTCCTGATCAGAGCCTTAGGGACAGAAAAGGCACCAAACATCTTGAGCCCCGTACCAGGACCTGGACTGAGTGAGTACTTACCCTCCAGTTGGTGCATTTCTAGTCCTGGACCCTTGGAAATGGGGCTAAAGTGCTCAGATTTTCCAAATCCAAAACTTGGGACTTTTTGGTAAAAACGTGCCTTAAGAACCAAGAGAAGACTGGGAATATCTTGCATGTTGATCCACCCAAGGTGCATTGGCCATCGGCCTGACTCCAAAGCAGCTCCTGCTATGTTCATCTCTGAAGGAGAAAATCCTGTTCAGCAGCTCCTCGCAGAAGGGGTATCTGACCTTGTGGAGCCCTCGTTGGCTACAGCCTGCTGCTTTGTCCTGCTGGAGATCTTTGACTTCCAAAAAAGAGACATTGGGCCTCATCATGAACCTGGCAGTCACCTGGCGGTCACGGTCACAGTCAGACCGCTGCCAAAGTGGTGGTCCGACCATAACATTATGACTGTGGTGGAGCTGCCACCACCAGACTGCTGCCAAGTTGCCGCCAGGCGAGAGCCTGGCAATCTCAGCAGTCTCAATCTTTCAGGGCAGCGTTGCTTGCAGCGCTGCCCTGGGGATTCCGAGTCCCCGGTGGCCCGCCATGCAAACACTGACGGAAAGGGGGTGCCGGGGGAGTGCAGGGGCCACCATGGACAGCCACGTCACACTTTCCGCTGCCCATATTACTGGCAGTAAAAAGCGTGACAGATGCTGCTGCACCCTCCACACCGCCACATTTCCGCCGGCTCGATTATGATTATTATTGCATGCCTTCACAAAGGGAAAGGGGTCCCTTAGGGACCCCTTCCCTTTTGGGAATGGGTTATTACCTACTTGAAGTAGGTGGTAACTGCGATTGTTTTGCAGCCGCATTCACAGTCACAAAACAATCATACATACCTCTGCGATTTGGTATTAGGAAGGGATGCCCTTGACACGCCCCTTCCTAATACTGAATCGGTATGTAGTCGAAAATCCAATTTGCGATTCGCTAACAAGTTACCGAATCACAAATTGGACTTGTTACACACCAAAATGCATTTTTGCAATTGCACACGGCCTGTTGGGCCATTTGCGATCGCAAAAATGTTTGATACATCTGGCCCTAAATGTTTTCTAGTGCTTAGAAATTAAAAAAGCACCAATCTGGACATCTGGCGCACTCGACCAGACAAAAGTCAGAAATTGAGGCCAACCACGATGGAGCCCTGCTTGGCTACACTGAGAGGGAGGCCTTGGTCAGAGTTTTACCTTCGGACATAGATTTTTTTTTGAAGATCTCTCACTGACCCGGACAAAGTCACAAGTTGAGGCCGACCTCGCTGGAGCCCTCTTCGGATACGCGTTGGGGGAGGCCTCAGTCAAGAATTCTACATTTGGAATTAGACAATTTTTCAGGATGGAAATCTTCGTCTGGGACCAAGTTGAAGCCGACCTCCCTGGAGCCCTCCTCGGAAACACTATGCAAGAGGTCTTGTTCAAACTTTTACCTTCAGACTTAGAACCTTTTTCGGAGCTTTTCTTCCTCGATGTCGGACGACCCTCCTCAGCAAGCCAATTTCGATGAGACAGCGTCTAATTGCCTTTCCTTGAGTCCACCATGGAATTCTGGAAGGCTGAGAATCTGGAGCTTTTCAGCGGGATGAACCTGCAAGTCAGGCCAGGTCGTGGTCGATGTTGGCCTGCTTGAATCACACCAATGGGTCAGTACACTTATGGGGATTTTTTCCAGAGTTGCTCTAAACGTCTGGATCTTCTTCCAGACGTACTTTTAAGGTCTTTTAGCAGTCCACAACCCACCCCAAGTTTCCAGAAGCTCTGAGTTGCTCCTTGGGGGTTAGGAGTCCAACTCCCAGAATGCACCTGGTTCAAATCCTTAATTGAGCACTGGTCAATGGTCAGCTGGGTTTTTCTTGCAGGACTTGGTGCAGGGGACTCTGGTCAGCTCCTTTCTACCTGTAGCTTACATGGAGTCCCTTCTTGGAGTTCTAGAAGTAAGGCAAAGTCCTTTTCTTTCTAAAGGCCAAGTTTGCAGCTAGTGCAGTCCTTCTGAGTGCAGGGGCTTTTGCAGGCCAGGAGTTAAACAGGGCAGTCCTTCCTCTTCTTGTCTTGATCCAATAGGGATCTGAAGTTAGGTTCAGCTCTGCCATATTTATCCTTGCTCCTGTGGTGTCAAGCAGTGGGGTCTCTGTCCAATCACGTGCATGCCACCACTCTCTTGAATGCCCACTTCCTGGGAAGTGTGGCAAAAATAAATCCCAGGGAGCAACATTCCTTCAAAATCCAAAATGGCAAAAAATCAATCTTAGAGTTTAGATCTGGTTAAGTCCATCCAATGGTGTGGCTAAGTTTCCCTGTACACACCACTTTTCCAGCCCTCTCATAATCTAATCAGGGGGTACCTGGTGTCTGGGTTTACAGGAAATGGGGGAGGCACAGTTGCTGTCCCAAATGTCCTTCCCTCCTTGGAAGACCAGTTTGGCTGGTGTCCCCCATCCTGTTCTACCATCTGCTGAGGTAGATCTCCTTCCACCAGATGCTTCCTTTGTTTCAGCCCAGGCCCCTTTACACCTCATCAAGGCAGCCTGGCTCAGGCTGTCGGAGGCTCACCATTTAAAGAAGGACACTACATAGCTGAAGTTGGTTACTTTTAGCAAGAGTTCTAAAACTCTATGTAGGTATAAGTTATATGAAATCAACAGTGACAGGTTGTTGGATTTATTATAACTTTTAATTTGATACTAAACTTGCCATATTTAGCTTCTTCCTATGGAAAAAAAATACTTTACTATTTTAAAATAAAGTTTCTCCAGGTAAGCCTATGGAGCCCATTTACTACAATGGAGAAACATAAATGTGTCTATTTCTCCCTCACCAGGGCCTATAAAACATCGTTTATAACATCCCTGCTCATAGTTACACTGCAGCCAACCCTAGGGGCACTTAGGGGTGACTTATATGTAAAAATAAGATAGCTTAGGACTTTGGAAGTACTTTGGGGTTAGCTTTAACTTGAAAGCAACCAGCAAGGCAGGCCTGTTTTTAAAATGACACTGGACAACACAGCTGTGCACCTATGGTTGTACTATCTATGCTGGGGTCCCTAAACCTACAAGCCCTACCATATACTAGGGACATATAGGTAGGTTGGTACAGCCAATTCTAATTATCCTAATTTGCATATTCTATTTTACACAGACCACTGGCCCTCGGACTGATTTGTAGTGCCCACGGCACAGTCAAAGTCAGCAACCATCAGTATCAGTAAAAATGTTTGCGGGTAACCAGGGCAAAAAGGAAGGAGGACTTTCGTAATAACCCATACCACAGTCATTCCTGGAAAATGCTCTCTGACAAGTTCTTCCCCTCCAGCTGCATTAGCAAATCACAGTCATGCATCATCATTCAGCCTGAACAAGACGGAGATACCTTTTCCAGTTCTGATAATCTTGCACCACCTTTCTGAAACAGTGCCACTCATCTCAGATTATAACTCTGCTTATTGTCCAACTTCACCCAGTTTGTCCAACAATCTTCACTCCGTAGGGTCCCTGAAACTTTGACAATCCTCAACTGACTCCTCCATCTTGTCTTTCACCCAATCTCCAACTCTAATCATGCCTTAATTGTCAATCAATCAATCAAAGCACACTACTCACCCGTGAAGGTCTCAAGGTGCTGGGGAGGGGGGAAAGGGGGTGGAAGTGCTGGTCCTGCTCGAGCAGCAAGCACTTGAGAAGTTTCCTGAAGGTAAGGAGGTCTTTGGTCTGGCACAGGTGGGTGGGAAGAGTGTTCCACGTTTTAGCGGCGAGGTGCGAAAATGATCTACCGCCGGTTGTAGTTCTGCGGACGTGTGGGACAGTTACGAGGTCAGCGGAGCGGAGATGCCGGGTCGGGGTGTAGAAGGAGAGTCATCTGTTGAGGTATTCTGGTCCAGTGTTGTGCAGTTCTTTGTGAGCGTGGGTGAGGAGTTTGAAGGTGCTTCTCTTGTTGACTGGGAGCCAGTGCAGGTTTTTCAGGTGGTCTGTGATGTGGCAGTGGCGGGGGATGTCCAGGAAGAGGCATACAGAGGCGTTCTGGATGTGTTGCAGCCAATTCTGGAGTTTGGCCATGGTTCCTGCATAGAGGGCATTGCCATAGTCCAGTTTGCTGCTTACGAGGGCTTGGGTGACTGTTCTTCTGGTTTCAGTGGGTATCGATTTGTAGATCTTTCGGAGCATGCAGAGGGTGTTGAAGCAGGAGGGGAAGATGGCGTTGACTTGTTGGGTCATAGATAGTGAGGGGTCCAACATGAATCCTAGGTCGTGTGCGTGGTTGGTGGGAGTCGGAGTGGTTCTGAGAGTGGCAGGCCACAAGGAGTCTTCCCATGCAGAGGGGGTGGAGCCGAAGATAAGGACTTCCGTCTTGTCGGAATTGAGTTTGAGGCAGCTGCTCTTCATCCATTCGGCGATGGCCTTCATTCCTTTGTGGAGGTAGGTGTTGGCGGAGTCCTTGGTGAGGGAGAGGATCAGCAGGGTGTCGTTGGCTTATGAGATGATGTTGAGGTTGTGGGATTGGGCGATGTTAGCGAGCGGGGCCATGTAGATGTTGAATAGGGTCGGGCTGAGGGACGAACCCTGGGGTACGCCGCAGATGATTTTTGTGGCCTCCAAGCAGAAAAGGGGGAGGCAGACTCTCTGGGTTCTGCCAGTGAGAAAGGAGGTGGCCCAGTCTGGGGCTCTGTCACAGATTTCAGCATTGCCTAGGGTGTGGTGGCAGACGGTGTCGACCGCAGTTGAGAGGTCCAGGAAGATGAGGGCCGCAGTTTCGCCGCTGTCCAGTATGGTTCTGATGTTCTTGGTGGCACCGACTAGGGTGGTTTTGGTGTTGTGGTTGCTGCAGAATCTATATGGGGAAGGGTCCAGGTTGTGGTTCTCCTCGAGGAAGTGGGTTAGTTGTCTGTTGACAGCCTTCTCGATGACTTTTGCCGGGAAGGAGAGCAGGGAGATAGACCGGAAGTTCTTGAGGTCCTTTGGGTCTGCCTTGGGCTTTTTGAGGAGGGCGTTGTAACTACAATTCTCATTTCTTTCCACCAACTTAAAATTTCCATCCCCCAGCCAAGAAGGAACCAACTTGGTCCCTGCTATCATACCCCTCATCAATTCAAAAGGAGTTTTCCCAGTGGCATCATTGGCTGTAGTGCGATATGCCCACATGTCCTTTACTGCCTTATTGAAACTCAACCCTTCCTTACTACCTAATCCCTAATCCCTTCAATCAAGCAGTTTATCAACTCCACTTGACCGTTTCCTTGAAAATTATGTAGTAAGGTACAATAATGTTTCACCCCCCACTTTCCAGAAATTTCCTCATATAGTGAGACGTGAGCTGAGTGTTATTTGTCAGTGATCAGTTTGGATGGTGTACCTTCTCTACTAATAATGTCTTCCTGCATAGCTATAGTAGACTTACTGTTCACATTCCCCATAAAGACCACTTCAAACCACCTCGATTTGACATCTACTAGGACAGCAGCATTTCTCTCCTGTTTAGACAAAAATTCAATATTCCCCATAAAATCTAGGCTAAGCCTTTCCAACACAACATCTGCTTCAGCCATATGCTGTTGATCTTCAATGACACCCATTCCCAGTTTCAATCTTTTCTCAGAATATTTGCACTCTATGCAACTCTCAATCCATTGCTTTACATCTCTGTCTATCATGGGCCACTAAAACATTGCTTTCAATCTCTATAAGGTAAACATCTGCCCCATGTGACCATAATGTGGTAATTGCATCAACTTGTTGCTTACTGCACCCAGAGGCACAAACCTTTCACCCCTCTTAATGAGTTTTTTTTACCACTCAAAGATAGTTCCTCACGCACCTTAAAACATGGTTTGATGGCATCTGAATACATGCTCTCTCTTCACAGACCTCGTTTAATCATTCTCATAACTACTTTATGTTTCTTGTGCTTATTCATCTCTTTCCTCCACTCCTCCATTGAAACAGTACCACCTACTCTACAACCTCCTCCGTGTCCACATCACTTTCCACAGCAATTTTATCGGACAACCTGGACAAACAGTCTACCACTGTGTTCTTCCCACCAGGAAAATACTCAACTTTACAGTTCCATTCTTGCGTTTTGACTGCCAGCCAATCTAAATGACCCGAGCATTTTTGTGTCCCATCAGGCCCCAATGCCTTAAGCAATGTTTTATAATCGGTCCTGAGTGTTAGCTTTATTCCCCAAATGAAGCTGCAAATGTGATTGCCGCCCATCTGGCAGCCAATGCTTCCCTCTCATTGACAGAGTCATTCTTTTCGGCTTCTGTCAATGAGCGAGATGCAAAAGCTAATGTACTTTCCACCTTCCCATGTAATTTGGAAAGCACAGCCGAAATACCAACTGTACTTTACAGATTGCATCGAAATGGAGTCAAAATATCAGCATTTGAAATATTATGTTTGATTTGCTCAAAAGTTGTTTTGTGAGCTACTCCCCTCTCATATTTTCTTCATTTCCTCAATAGTTCTCTCAACAGTTCTGACTTGTCAGCAAAATCCTTCAAAAACTTTGAGTAATATTTCACAAATTGCATGAAGGAATGCAACTTGTCTTTATCATCAGGAGTCTCTGCATTCACTACGGCACTCACAATAATATATTTAGGTCTCACACCCTCCCCAGAAATTAGATACCCCAAATGTTCAACTTCTCACACCAAAAATTTGCATTTCCGTTTTCATAGCATGAGACCAGCCTTTAAAATTTGAAACAATACTTCTCATGACACGCCATTACATGTATCAATACTGTCCCCAGATTCCAATATGTCATCCTGAAAGAAGACAACATTGTTGACTCCAGAAAATACCTTTGAAAGGAGTTTTTGAAAAACACTCGCCACAGAGGTCAGGCCAAACAGCATTCTGTTAAACTTGAAAATCCCTTCTGTTGCAATGAATATTGTCAAACACTTAGAGCCTAGGTGTAACAGGTCCTGATAGTAGCCACTTTTTAGGCCCAGTTTTGTGAAGTGCTTTCCTCCAGCAAACAGAAATATTAGCTCCAGAATGTTGAGAAGATCCATAACCACTTTTTGGTTCAGGCTCTGAAGGTCAACTCAAAACCTCAATGACTCATCAGCCTTATCACTACTGAACGTAACCATTGTGTGGCCTAAACCGAATCAATAATTCCATCTTAGATCATTTGTTCCACAATTTTTTTTACCTCTGCTTGTATTGTCAAAGGGACTTTCCTAGCTACATGCCTCACTAGAATATAATTTTTCTTTAATATTATTCTGTGTTGATAGTCTTTTATTTGACACAAATTGTTCTGGAATACAGACTTAAATTGTTCAAACAATGGCGACATATCCTTGCTATCAAAGACCATGACTTGATCCACTGCTCGAGGATTCACTACAATGTTCAAGTCATATTAATGCGACCAGTCTAATATGGTTGGACCTTCAGAAGTTACATATACTTTTACATGAGTGTGGTGACCCATGAACTCAATCCTCGCAGATACAAAACCTATCACCCCAATCTTGGCCTCTTGGTTAACCTTCAACACAATGTCAGTACAATACAACATTTTCCCAGGCCATATCAGGTCAAACAAATATTTGGGTACAATGGTATCGAGTGAGCTGGAAACAATCATTAAAGAAAACATCTTGTCATCCACTTTCAAATCTACTTTGGGGTGTGTTCTCCAATTGGATTTCTCATCACTAGTCAATTGTCTCTTGTCAGAATCAACCATAAGAAACTTGTGCTCCAGCACTTTTTTTGGTTTCCTCTACTGAAGCAACCCTCTTTTTGGCTGCCTTGCACACTAATGCAAAATGACCCTTCCTGCCACTAGCATGGCTCTTTTTGCTAATGCTACAACATCTTTTCGAGTCACCCAGGTGGAAGTTGCTGCTGCACTTGTAGCACACCCGTGGTATGACTTGGCTCGGCCCAATTGGTAGCACTCACACTTCCCCCTCTGTTTTGTGTCTTGCCAGATACACTCAATTTTCTCCTTACTAAGGCTACCATATCTGCATCACTTTCCACTTCTGCTACCTCAGAGGTGCTTTTACTGCTCATCTTTTTCATCTCTTTCATGCACTTGTCCGACTCTTCAACTACTCTTGATAGCTTCTTTTAATGTTGGAATACTGGCAGCCCAGAGTCACTCTGGAATTTTTTGTTGTCACATTGGACTATTAGTTGATCTCTAATTAGCTCCTCTGTCATCAACTCAAACTTGCACTTTGTTGCCAACTCCCTCAACCGGGACAAAAAATATTCAACAGGCTCTTCCAGCTTTTATGGCTGTGCATGTAATGTAAGGTGTTGCATGACAATATTTAAAGTTTTGGCAAAGTGAGTTGATAGCCTCATTTTGCATCCTTGTATACATCTTCCATTTCAGCACCATTCTCGTCATGCACCTACAGAAAATATTGAAAGACGTGTTGCTCTTCTGTTCCCAAACATCCTGTCAGCAACACTTTATTTCTAATGAGATAAAAATGAGTCCCTCCTAGAGCCACCAAATAATTGTCAAAGGTTTCCATCCAGTCTTCCCATTCAATGGGTGGAACTCCCTGCTGCATTAGAAACGAAGGTGGCACCACAATGGACTAATTTATACTTATGATGACACCTCAAACCTTGTTCTCCAATATAGAAATGGCAGATGTGCAGTAATAGAGAAAGCAGCTAGGTGAGACTGCACTGCAAGCTTATACTCCACAATAGAAGAACTCTTAGGTTGCTAGTAAATCACTTTGCAGTGTGCTAGGTGGCTCTCCGGCAGAAAACAAAGAGCACCGTTTTGTGAGGATCAGGCCACACAAGCTGTGGGCAAGTAAAATTCAAAAATTATAAATTGTGGGCCGAAAATAAACTTTGATGTCCGTATGTCATTCTTTGTTGTCTTTTCTGTGCATGCCACACTGTAAAAATCAGAGCGGTAACCAGTGGAAAGCAAGGGTGGGTGTAACGGACCAATACAGTCAAAGACCTTGGGCAAAGCACAGTAGGGTAGTAAGGGTGAAAGGCGCCGCACAATCTAGGCAGTAAAACAGTAATTGCAGACAAGTGACAAGATCATAGATGAGTCTGGTGCAACCTGGCCCAGTGCCCTACTACCCTGTAGGCACCAAGAATGGGTATCACAGTACCCAAAGACAAAATTGAACAATAATGGCCACAGCACACAGGAAGTATAGTCCAAACAGTATGGCAGGGATAGTTGCCCCTGGTAGTATGATGTTGAAGTACACAATTGCAAGAAGTCTCAAGTCTTATGTGTAGATGGTATCTTTAATTAACAGATACTGGTCATCAAAGTGTCATCAGCGCAATACAGCCAACACGTGTTTCGTCACGACAGTGACTTTATCAAGGCTGCAAAGTAATAATCAAAACAACAGTTTTAGTTATATAGAGGTATATAAACTAAAAGGAGAATGTGTAGAAAGGACTCGAACGAATGGATACCAGTGACCAGTGTGTCAAACGTGAGATCAGTGGATCTTGACAGGTAAGTGCGTGGAGGTTAAAGAAAACATGGCAGATCAAGTTTATAAAAGGGACACGAAGTGCAAGGTATGTGAAAAAAAGGTGAATAATGACCGAGTGTGACGTAATCTAGAAACAATATTTTTCGAGCTAAAAGATAGGATTTTGTCATAAGATAGAAAGTGCTAGTGTTTGGAAGTGAGAAAGAAACCGAATAAATTGGAAGTGAGACAGGTTTGAGAGAGTGAAAGAATGGAACCATACGGAAGGACAGAGACAATGAGAGCAGACAGGAAAAGGTTGAAACCACAATACAGGGGTTTGGAAGGTCATATCAAAAAAAGGGGGAAAAAGAAAAAGGTAGTAAGATGAATGAAGCCCAAGTGGGCAGAGAAAGGAGCAGAGGACATGGCACGTACCGGGGCCGTCCGGCCAGGAGGGTACGTTGCGCAGGTAAGTTATGAGGGAGAACCCTATACAATTGTATGGGCTGAGGAACGTCAAAAGTATCTGTGTGGAGAGAAAGGAGTGATAAAAGAGCCAATGATAGAGTAAAAGAAAGGGGAGAAAGGGACAAGCAATACATACCTTCTTATAGTGGAATTGTCAATGATGAAAATGAGTAAGTGGTTAGGAAAAGTATTTGAATGCAAGGTGGGCAGGCCCTGATAAGCCTGTGACCGGAACCTGGTAGGTAATAAATAGGAGGGGAAAGATAAAAAAGGGGGGGAATAATGAGCCAAATGATCGTGAGTAAGGATACAGTGATGCAGATCGTGAATTAAAACAACAAAGGTGAAGCTTAAACATGTAAGCCAATCGGTAACACGTAGTCGAAATCAACTAACTGTAGTAAAAAGGGCTGAGGAAACAACCTGGTCTGTTTGGATAAATATGTATAGAAAATGAAAGTGGTCCGCAAAGCGAGCGCATCTAGGTGTAACAGATGGAAAAAAGATCTGTAGAGAAAAAACCCGTGTGTAAAGGGCTGCGCTGTATGTTGGGAGCAGTGAATTAGAACAACGAGGCGGCATGTCAAAAAATTACGATATACTGCTGCAGCAAGACAAGAACGTGTTGGTGGAGAGCCATAAATCATGCTTGGTTAACAGCCGATTAACGTGAATGCGGAGAACGTAAAGTAAAAATAGAACAAGTGCAGGAAAAGTGAAATGCGTTCATGTATACCTAGCGAATAACCGGCGTTACGGTCTGCTGAGTGTAACGACCAGAAAACCATTATCGGAACCGAGTAAAAAAGAAGAGCATATGGATAAGTCATAGTTAATGGTACGCCTAATAGTGTTAAATGAGGAGAAATGAAGGTGAAAAGAAGCCCGTAAGCAGAGGGCTGTGCTTAAACGCGGAGAAAGTAAATTAAAAAATAAATAAAGGCGGCACGGTGAGGCGAGACGTGAGAGAAAGTGATGCAGCAAGCAAAGCGCGGTGAAAATAACTAAACACGTCGTGGGTAATCAATGAAAGGCACGTTGGTAGAAGGAAAAGTCAAGTAGTTGAACATGTGTACTTAGAACGTTAAGAAATCTAGTCTATGTGGATATGAAGCTAAGAAAAATGGTAACAGCCATGGGACTAGCTTATCGTGGTGAAGAGATAAACGCTCTCTGAGAAGGTAAGTGGAAAGCCAAAGGGGAAAAAAACAACCGAGGGCCTACCTGGAAAGGTCGTCAAGACGCGCGGCAACAAGTTGGTGTTGAGAGTAACGGTCAGGTACGGGTCTGAGCTCTCGGCTTAAAACGAGAGCAGTCAAGGAGTGGCGCCGAGAATGGAGAAAGGTGGTGGAACGGTAGGGCGGCCATATTAGGTGTGGGGAAAGAGGGTCTTAGGACCTAAATGTAAAAGTTGTCGCGAACGATAGTTGACCACACAAGGTGATAAACAGAAAGTAATGCGGACGTCATAAGTGAGATGCGTCAAGTAGTAAAAGAGACAGAATAGAGGATAAGGGAAGAGACCAGGAGTGAGAGAGTAGGTTGGAAAAAGAAACCCATAGGGGACAAAGAAATACAAGGTAAACGAAGGTGATTGGAAGAATAAAGTTGGGATTGTAAGTTGAGAGAGAGAGAGAACAACACCCATTAAGGTGCAAATTAAAGAGCACCATTAAGTTACGGATGCCAGGTGTGTAATGTGAATATATAGTAAAGTAGAGTGAGTGGAGGCGATAGAGAGCAAGGGTGATGATGTGAATGAAAGGGTAGATCGCATCATAGTAAATATGTAACACTTAGGTACAAAAAGAAATACATAATAAAGTGTAAAGTACAACGTGTAGATAGTGGCGAGGGATATACAGACCAAGGCCACGAAGCATATTGACAAAAGGTTACATATACGTATGGAATAAATAATGGAATACACGCAATAAGGCGTCATTATGGAAACATGCTAAAAAATGCAGAGTGACCCGTGAGATACTGTTAGCACATATCCATTTGGTCAGGCAGTAAAGGAGCAAAAAGAAATCGTCAAGATGGCGGACTAAGGTACTCGAAAGCGACGGGTGGTCATAAACAACCATAGAGTAGATGGTGAACCACATAATCACGAACGACATGGTTAACACATGATAATAATACACAGTGAAGCTCATGTAAGAAAGTAATGTAATTCACGGTCCGTGTTCAGGCCTAGCTCAACTGAGCGGAGTTTCAGGATCCACTTAGCCTCGCATCTGCGTAGATCCCTTGTTCTATCACCCCATCTTGGTGAGTTAGGGATATGCGTAATACCATGGAATCTAATGTTTAACAGATCTTTCTCCCCGTGCAGGGAGTTGAAATGTACAGCAAGGGGATAGTTGGTGTTGATGTTTCTGATGGCTCTGACATGTTCCTGTATGCGTTCCTTAAGTGGGCGTATGGAGCTACCAATGTAAATTAGGCCACAAACACATATCAGGCAGTACACCGTGTATTTGGTGTTACAATTCATGAAGGTCTTGATGTGGTGCGTGGTCCCGGTATTGTAAGCAAATGATACAGTTTTGTTAAGAGCCAGTCGACAGGATATGCAGCAGCCACATTTGTAGAAACCATTGGGTTTATCTGGAATCCAACCCTGTGGACGAGTTGAGGGGGAGGGGCAGAGAAAACTGGGACATAACATGTTCCTGAGCGTGCGGCCTCTAGTGTGTACCATAGTGGGTGACATGCCCACTGAATTCTTGAGACAAGAATCCAACATTAACAAGTGCCAATGCTTCTTGAGAATGCGTAGTACTGTTTTGCTAACAGGGCTGTACTGAGTAATGAAAGAGACCGGTCGTCTGTTGGGAGACCCTTTTTTGCCAGGTAGTTTGTGGCTCTTAAGTAGTAAGGTGTGTTGGTTCATGTTTGAAATGCGCTTACTGGCAGCCGAGATGAGTTTGTTATTATATCCTCTGGCTTTGAAGCGTTCAGTCAGACTCTTAAGTTCCTGTTTGAAAACATCCGTGTCAGTACAGTTGCGTCTGATTCTGACCATTTCACCGTACGGAATGGCCCTGATCTGCGTGAGAGGATGAGCACTCTGCGCATGTAATATGGAGTTACACGCCGAGGGTTTCCTGTAAAGTCTAGACATGATCTTATTATTGGTGATATACAGCAGTAAGTCCAAGAACTCAATTTGAGTAGCGTCCACTTTGTGAGTGAACACTAGGTTAAACTCGTTAGTGTTGAGGTGTTCTATAAGTAGGTTGAGGTCAGGGATGTTGCCAGTCCAGATAGTAAGAATATCATCAATGTATCTCCCCCAGTAAAGGATATGTTCGGTAATGTGTGTAGGACAGTTGGACCATAGATGTTTTTTCTCAAATTGGCCCATGTAAAGATTGGCGTAGGATGGAGAAAATTTAGCTCCCATGGCTACACCCTGACATTGACGGAACCATCTGCCATCATGTAGGAAAACATTATTCTCAAGCACTAGTCGAGTGAGGTCCAGAAGCATCAGTGTATGTTCGTACAAAGTGGCGTCACGGGCACTAAGCGTCAGTTGGAGCATTTCTAGACCCTTCTCCAAGGGAATGGAGGTGTAGAGAGAACTAACGTCAAGACAGACAAACAAACATTCTTCCGTCCATTCAATATCTTCGAGTTGGCACAGCAAGTCCCTAGTGTCCTGTATGTACGAGGGTAGGTTATGTACCAAGGGTTGTAAGAAGAAGTCAATGTACTCAGAAATGTGTTCCGTGGGGGATCCAATACCCGAGATGATGGGTCTCCCGGGTGGAAAGCCACCTGGTTTGTGGACTTTGGGTAGAATGTAGATACAAGGAGCCCTAGGTGTTTCAGTGTACAAAAATTTATATTCTGAGTCTGTAAGGAGACAGAGATTCTTCCAAGATGTTAACTTCTTCTCGATGCGGCTGGTGATGTCGAGAAGGGGGTTGGTCTGCAACGCAGAATAGGCCTGTGCGTCATTGAGTTGTCTATTGATTTCTGCAATATAGTCGGTTCTATTCATAATGACAACGTTACCCCCTTTGTCAGCCTCCCTGATGATTATGTCTGGGCAGGTAGAAAGTTTGTGAAGCGCTCGGAGTTCATTGGGATTAAGATTTCTGTAAGGTCTGTGGGTACAGGTGTTGTTCTTGTCCTCTAGGTTGTGTAACTCCGTGCTGACAGCTTTATAAAAAACATCAATGTGATTGTCTGGTGGCAAGGTGGGTATAAACGAGGAACTGGGTTTGAGCCCACTGTTGATGTCTAAATTGGGTGTGATGTCAAGTTGAATGAGTAGTTCGTCAAAGTTGGGTGGTGCAGACAAAGTATTGTCAAGGGATAGAATTGTTTGAATGTCCTGTAGGTCTTTGATGGATTGGTTACACATGGGTGGTGAGGTGCGGGAAGTCCGGTCAATGTCTGGTTTGTTCTGGAAAAACTTTTTCAGTTTGAGATTACGTACAAACTTGAAAAGATCGATGTGTATGTTAGTGTAATCCGGTTTAGAAGTAGGACAAAAGCCTAGACCTTTTTTTAAGACATTTATTTCATGTATAGATAGTTTCAAGTTGGAAAGATTCATAACCTGTACATTATCCTCTGAGGTGGTGACGTTTTGTACCAAGGGGGGACCACTCAGGTCCTTTGGATTTTTGTGGTCGAGCGAGTAGTCATGCCCTCCCTGGTGTTTGCTGTGGTGTTTCCTGCCCCCCCTGCGGGTGGGTTTGTATTTGGGCCTGACCTGTTGTAATTCTGCCGTAGACCCTTTCTGTAACGGCCAAGTTCCTCTAAAAAAGAATTTGGCTGCTGGGTTGTATTTTGTTGGTGTGTGTTGGTGGAGGACCCATCACCAGCTAAGTCTGAGCAGTCACTGGAAAGATTGGAGATATCAGATAAACTGCCTGCGATTGAGCCAACGGGAGTAGTAGCCTTGGTCGGTCTGATGCTAGTCTCCCTATTGATCTGGTCAAACCTGCGTGCAAAAGTGTAGATTCTACCATTCTTGTAGTCGTAGTCGTCCCTGATAAGTTTGCGCATTTTCTTATCTTTGATGTATAGTTGATACCCAGTAAGAATCTCTCTCATGATCGTGTAGTTTTTGTCAGTGGCTTCAGTGAGGTTAAGGTTCTTGATCTCTTCTTCCAGGGATGAGATATCCTGGAGCAGTTTAATGCGTTTTCTATCAGCATGTTTAATAAGTATGTTAATCATGCTGAAAGAAGTAGAGGAAATAAGATGTTCCCATTCCCCCAGTAAGTCGGGGTCAAGATCTTCGAAGGATGGGAATATTATCACCCGCAGTCCCCTAGGGACTTGTTTGAGTTCCAAGTAACGTTTAAGGGTGGTGATATCCCACCAACGGGCTAGCTCTTGTTTTCTAAGTCTCTCTAGTTTGATGAATTTTTGTCTCAGTCCTTCTTTAGTGGGTGTGTGATCTGCAGTACGTGGTACTGGTGATTTCATAGAGAAAAGTTCTGCAGCTAGAGTGTCCCGGTTATCATCAAAAGATGCCATGTCGTGAGGCCTAGCTCAATAGTATACTTTTACACAAAAGGTAAGTACATAATACAGTAAAGCAGTAAATATTGCTAGAGTGCGGCACACCCTATTCAGACAGAAAAAGACCTTGGGCAAAGCACAGTAGGGTAGTAAGGGTGAAAGGCGCCGCACAATCTAGGCAGTAAAACAGTAATTGCAGACAAGTGACAAGATCATAGATGAGTCTGGTGCAACCTGGCCCAGTGCCCTACTACCCTGTAGGCACCAAGAATGGGTATCACAGTACCCAAAGACAAAATTGAACAATAATGGCCACAGCACACAGGAAGTATAGTCCAAACAGTATGGCAGGGATAGTTGCCCCTGGTAGTATGATGTTGAAGTACACAATTGCAAGAAGTCTCAAGTCTTATGTGTAGATGGTATCTTTAATTAACAGATACTGGTCATCAAAGTGTCATCAGCGCAATACAGCCAACACGTGTTTCGTCACGACAGTGACTTTATCAAGGCTGCAAAGTAATAATCAAAACAACAGTTTTAGTTATATAGAGGTATATAAACTAAAAGGAGAATGTGTAGAAAGGACTCGAACGAATGGATACCAGTGACCAGTGTGTCAAACGTGAGATCAGTGGATCTTGACAGGTAAGTGCGTGGAGGTTAAAGAAAACATGGCAGATCAAGTTTATAAAAGGGACACGAAGTGCAAGGTATGTGAAAAAAAGGTGAATAATGACCGAGTGTGACGTAATCTAGAAACAATATTTTTCGAGCTAAAAGATAGGATTTTGTCATAAGATAGAAAGTGCTAGTGTTTGGAAGTGAGAAAGAAACCGAATAAATTGGAAGTGAGACAGGTTTGAGAGAGTGAAAGAATGGAACCATACGGAAGGACAGAGACAATGAGAGCAGACAGGAAAAGGTTGAAACCACAATACAGGGGTTTGGAAGGTCATATCAAAAAAAGGGGGAAAAAGAAAAAGGTAGTAAGATGAATGAAGCCCAAGTGGGCAGAGAAAGGAGCAGAGGACATGGCACGTACCGGGGCCGTCCGGCCAGGAGGGTACGTTGCGCAGGTAAGTTATGAGGGAGAACCCTATACAATTGTATGGGCTGAGGAACGTCAAAAGTATCTGTGTGGAGAGAAAGGAGTGATAAAAGAGCCAATGATAGAGTAAAAGAAAGGGGAGAAAGGGACAAGCAATACATACCTTCTTGTAGTGGAATTGTCAATGATGAAAATGAGTAAGTGGTTAGGAAAAGTATTTGAATGCAAGGTGGGCAGGCCCTGATAAGCCTGTGACCGGAACCTGGTAGGTAATAAATAGGAGGGGAAAGATAAAAAAGGGGGGGAATAATGAGCCAAATGATCGTGAGTAAGGATACAGTGATGCAGATCGTGAATTAAAACAACAAAGGTGAAGCTTAAACATGTAAGCCAATCGGTAACACGTAGTCGAAATCAACTAACTGTAGTAAAAAGGGCTGAGGATACAACCTGGTCTGTTTGGATAAATATGTATAGAAAATGAAAGTGGTCCGCAAAGCGAGCGCATCTAGGTGTAACAGATGGAAAAAAGATCTGTAGAGAAAAAACCCGTGTGTAAAGGGCTGCGCTGTATGTTGGGAGCAGTGAATTAGAACAACGAGGCGGCATGTCAAAAAATTACGATATACTGCTGCAGCAAGACAAGAACGTGTTGGTGGAGAGCCATAAATCATGCTTGGTTAACAGCCGATTAACGTGAATGCGGAGAACGTAAAGTAAAAATAGAACAAGTGCAGGAAAAGTGAAATGCGTTCATGTATACCTAGCGAATAACCGGCGTTACGGTCTGCTGAGTGTAACGACCAGAAAACCATTATCGGAACCGAGTAAAAAAGAAGAGCATATGGATAAGTCATAGTTAATGGTACGCCTAATAGTGTTAAATGAGGAGAAATGAAGGTGAAAAGAAGCCCGTAAGCAGAGGGCTGTGCTTAAACGCGGAGAAAGTAAATTAAAAAATAAATAAAGGCGGCACGGTGAGGCGAGACGTGAGAGAAAGTGATGCAGCAAGCAAAGCGCGGTGAAAATAACTAAACACGTCGTGGGTAATCAATGAAAGGCACGTTGGTAGAAGGAAAAGTCAAGTAGTTGAACATGTGTACTTAGAACGTTAAGAAATCTAGTCTATGTGGATATGAAGCTAAGAAAAATGGTAACAGCCATGGGACTAGCTTATCGTGGTGAAGAGATAAACGCTCTCTGAGAAGGTAAGTGGAAAGCCAAAGGGGAAAAAAACAACCGAGGGCCTACCTGGAAAGGTCGTCAAGACGCGCGGCAACAAGTTGGTGTTGAGAGTAACGGTCAGGTACGGGTCTGAGCTCTCGGCTTAAAACGAGAGCAGTCAAGGAGTGGCGCCGAGAATGGAGAAAGGTGGTGGAACGGTAGGGCGGCCATATTAGGTGTGGGGAAAGAGGGTCTTAGGACCTAAATGTAAAAGTTGTCGCGAACGATAGTTGACCACACAAGGTGATAAACAGAAAGTAATGCGGACGTCATAAGTGAGATGCGTCAAGTAGTAAAAGAGACAGAATAGAGGATAAGGGAAGAGACCAGGAGTGAGAGAGTAGGTTGGAAAAAGAAACCCATAGGGGACAAAGAAATACAAGGTAAACGAAGGTGATTGGAAGAATAAAGTTGGGATTGTAAGTTGAGAGAGAGAGAGAACAACACCCATTAAGGTGCAAATTAAAGAGCACCATTAAGTTACGGATGCCAGGTGTGTAATGTGAATATATAGTAAAGTAGAGTGAGTGGAGGCGATAGAGAGCAAGGGTGATGATGTGAATGAAAGGGTAGATCGCATCATAGTAAATATGTAACACTTAGGTACAAAAAGAAATACATAATAAAGTGTAAAGTACAACGTGTAGATAGTGGCGAGGGATATACAGACCAAGGCCACGAAGCATATTGACAAAAGGTTACATATACGTATGGAATAAATAATGGAATACACGCAATAAGGCGTCATTATGGAAACATGCTAAAAAATGCAGAGTGACCCGTGAGATACTGTTAGCACATATCCATTTGGTCAGGCAGTAAAGGAGCAAAAAGAAATCGTCAAGATGGCGGACTAAGGTACTCGAAAGCGACGGGTGGTCATAAACAACCATAGAGTAGATGGTGAACCACATAATCACGAACGACATGGTTAACACATGATAATAATACACAGTGAAGCTCATGTAAGAAAGTAATGTAATTCACGGTCCGTGTTCAGGCCTAGCTCAACTGAGCGGAGTTTCAGGATCCACTTAGCCTCGCATCTGCGTAGATCCCTTGTTCTATCACCCCATCTTGGTGAGTTAGGGATATGCGTAATACCATGGAATCTAATGTTTAACAGATCTTTCTCCCCGTGCAGGGAGTTGAAATGTACAGCAAGGGGATAGTTGGTGTTGATGTTTCTGATGGCTCTGACATGTTCCTGTATGCGTTCCTTAAGTGGGCGTATGGAGCTACCAATGTAAATTAGGCCACAAACACATATCAGGCAGTACACCGTGTATTTGGTGTTACAATTCATGAAGGTCTTGATGTGGTGCGTGGTCCCGGTATTGTAAGCAAATGATACAGTTTTGTTAAGAGCCAGTCGACAGGATATGCAGCAGCCACATTTGTAGAAACCATTGGGTTTATCTGGAATCCAACCCTGTGGACGAGTTGAGGGGGAGGGGCAGAGAAAACTGGGACATAACATGTTCCTGAGCGTGCGGCCTCTAGTGTGTACCATAGTGGGTGACATGCCCACTGAATTCTTGAGACAAGAATCCAACATTAACAAGTGCCAATGCTTCTTGAGAATGCGTAGTACTGTTTTGCTAACAGGGCTGTACTGAGTAATGAAAGAGACCGGTCGTCTGTTGGGAGACCCTTTTTTGCCAGGTAGTTTGTGGCTCTTAAGTAGTAAGGTGTGTTGGTTCATGTTTGAAATGCGCTTACTGGCAGCCGAGATGAGTTTGTTATTATATCCTCTGGCTTTGAAGCGTTCAGTCAGACTCTTAAGTTCCTGTTTGAAAACATCCGTGTCAGTACAGTTGCGTCTGATTCTGACCATTTCACCGTACGGAATGGCCCTGATCTGCGTGAGAGGATGAGCACTCTGCGCATGTAATATGGAGTTACACGCCGAGGGTTTCCTGTAAAGTCTAGACATGATCTTATTATTGGTGATATACAGCAGTAAGTCCAAGAACTCAATTTGAGTAGCGTCCACTTTGTGAGTGAACACTAGGTTAAACTCGTTAGTGTTGAGGTGTTCTATAAGTAGGTTGAGGTCAGGGATGTTGCCAGTCCAGATAGTAAGAATATCATCAATGTATCTCCCCCAGTAAAGGATATGTTCGGTAATGTGTGTAGGACAGTTGGACCATAGATGTTTTTTCTCAAATTGGCCCATGTAAAGATTGGCGTAGGATGGAGAAAATTTAGCTCCCATGGCTACACCCTGACATTGACGGAACCATCTGCCATCATGTAGGAAAACATTATTCTCAAGCACTAGTCGAGTGAGGTCCAGAAGCATCAGTGTATGTTCGTACAAAGTGGCGTCACGGGCACTAAGCGTCAGTTGGAGCATTTCTAGACCCTTCTCCAAGGGAATGGAGGTGTAGAGAGAACTAACGTCAAGACAGACAAACAAACATTCTTCCGTCCATTCAATATCTTCGAGTTGGCACAGCAAGTCCCTAGTGTCCTGTATGTACGAGGGTAGGTTATGTACCAAGGGTTGTAAGAAGAAGTCAATGTACTCAGAAATGTGTTCCGTGGGGGATCCAATACCCGAGATGATGGGTCTCCCGGGTGGAAAGCCACCTGGTTTGTGGACTTTGGGTAGAATGTAGATACAAGGAGCCCTAGGTGTTTCAGTGTACAAAAATTTATATTCTGAGTCTGTAAGGAGACAGAGATTCTTCCAAGATGTTAACTTCTTCTCGATGCGGCTGGTGATGTCGAGAAGGGGGTTGGTCTGCAACGCAGAATAGGCCTGTGCGTCATTGAGTTGTCTATTGATTTCTGCAATATAGTCGGTTCTATTCATAATGACAACGTTACCCCCTTTGTCAGCCTCCCTGATGATTATGTCTGGGCAGGTAGAAAGTTTGTGAAGCGCTCGGAGTTCATTGGGATTAAGATTTCTGTAAGGTCTGTGGGTACAGGTGTTGTTCTTGTCCTCTAGGTTGTGTAACTCCGTGCTGACAGCTTTATAAAAAACATCAATGTGATTGTCTGGTGGCAAGGTGGGTATAAACGAGGAACTGGGTTTGAGCCCACTGTTGATGTCTAAATTGGGTGTGATGTCAAGTTGAATGAGTAGTTCGTCAAAGTTGGGTGGTGCAGACAAAGTATTGTCAAGGGATAGAATTGTTTGAATGTCCTGTAGGTCTTTGATGGATTGGTTACACATGGGTGGTGAGGTGCGGGAAGTCCGGTCAATGTCTGGTTTGTTCTGGAAAAACTTTTTCAGTTTGAGATTACGTACAAACTTGAAAAGATCGATGTGTATGTTAGTGTAATCCGGTTTAGAAGTAGGACAAAAGCCTAGACCTTTTTTTAAGACATTTATTTCATGTATAGATAGTTTCAAGTTGGAAAGATTCATAACCTGTACATTATCCTCTGAGGTGGTGACGTTTTGTACCAAGGGGGGACCACTCAGGTCCTTTGGATTTTTGTGGTCGAGCGAGTAGTCATGCCCTCCCTGGTGTTTGCTGTGGTGTTTCCTGCCCCCCCTGCGGGTGGGTTTGTATTTGGGCCTGACCTGTTGTAATTCTGCCGTAGACCCTTTCTGTAACGGCCAAGTTCCTCTAAAAAAGAATTTGGCTGCTGGGTTGTATTTTGTTGGTGTGTGTTGGTGGAGGACCCATCACCAGCTAAGTCTGAGCAGTCACTGGAAAGATTGGAGATATCAGATAAACTGACCAATACAGTCCTTCACTCACTGAAGTGTGAAGCTCCAAATGTGGCAGTCACATGTAATGACTCCCTCCTATTATATAGAGAAGTCTGCAGTGTGGTGTTATCAGTGTGGCCGCAATGCTGATGAGGAGTGCAGGAGTGTTCAGCACAATCAGTGGAACTCGCGCTCTTGAAAATATCTTGTGCCAGAGATGGCTGATGTGGCAGTGCAAGCACTAAAAATATATGTGACCATCAAACGATAAGCATGTATACAAACTCACAGTCTATGGGTAACCTGTTGATAATAGATGATAAACATCTAAGAGGAAGGGACTGGAAACGGAACACAATTAAACTCAGAGAAAAAGCAGGCCGACCACACTCATGGGACTCAGCAACACCAAATGTTTCCGTGAACAATAGACAAGGGCCTGATTAAGACCATGGCAGAGGGGATTACTACATCCCAAATGTGACGGATATCCCACCCCGCGTATCACATTCTATCCTATGAAACGTGTAACACATCGGGCTGGATATCTGTCACATTTGGGATGGAGTAATCCCCTCTGCTAGGGTCGTAATCAGCCCCAAAGTCTCTGCTTTTCACAGGTTCCTTGACTATCCCATTCTTGTCGCCAAAATATGTTGTGAGTCCTCTTCAAATAAGACTAGAGACTTCTTAATTGGGCACAAGATGAGTTTATTCACAGAAGAAATCTGGTGCTCAGACACCAGCGGCTCCTTCTCATTTCTCAACCATCAAAGAACCCTCACATGTCACCAAGCTCATCTCTTAAATAGATGCTGCTGTAAAAACATTCATTGTTTGTTATTGAATTACTTTTATTAATCTGGCCTACAATTAGGGTGATCGGTATCATAGCTTGGACACTAAGGTGCTTGTAATCCATCACAGAAGAAAATATATTCTGGTAGTGATTTTTTGGAAATTCTTATCATTGTTAGACTATGAAAGGAGTTCACTGGCTGTATGGCATCAGAGATGGCAACCCCACCTCTGCCAGTGGGTGCCTCCATCTCTCCTCACTGGATGACTTTGACTGTCCGTCTCCCTGTCCAAAACTTTTGGGGACTGAGGCAGTTGGAAGAGCCTGTTTATTTAAGTGAATAGGACTTGAGCGGTGAGTAGGCTCTTCACCCAGTTTTCATCTGATTGGACTTTGACCATGCTTCCATATGCTTAAGGTGTTTCTTTCACTACTGAGTGCTACTAAATCTTTACCTAAATAATGAGTTCACACAGCTGAACGTTTCCCAGCCTCTTCAGCTCCATAGCTACCAAGGGATAATGATGAGCAGATGATGAGAAGTACTAATGGCTGCTTTGTGTACTCCATAACAAGTGGAAGGAGAACAGCTGGAAGATAGGGATTAAGCTGTATTCATAAGAAATATGAATAAAAAAATGTGATTGATGAGAGTTAATGCATGTGTGTGTATGGGTGCATGTGTGAATGCGTCCCTCAAACTGGTTGTGTACCAATCACAGAACACCGATCAGACGCTAATATCAACTCATAAATAAAAGCTAGTGACCCTCCCTCACCTTCCAACATACTGGATCTATTTCCAATGTGATGAGGTCCACATCTGGCAAGATGCGGAGGATCTTTCACATAATAGTGGTAATTTTGCCATATTCTGGGCATCTATAGCATGATGGTGCCCACCCTTATCAGAATGCTGGCCCTGGCATGAAGGTGATATTTTTTTAATACTGTTGATGCCCAAGGATTGAAGGTGTCCATCTTTGGCATAATGCGTGGCCTCTTGAATTGTGGTCTTTTTAACATCTTATGATCATCCGTAAAACAATTGTGCCCACCACGGGCATAAAGTTGTCCCTGGTACAATAATAATTAATGTCGACAAACTGTGAGCATCCTTGTAATGAATGTGCTCCCCAACATGGCAAAATGATGACACCTGCATTCATAGGACGATGGAAAACAACATATGGTACAATGCATACCAGGGCATCATTATGATAATCATGGCATATCGTTGGCATCCATTTCATGCACTGCCACTTAGATGCGATTAAGGTCGTAAATGGTGTGTTAAAACTATTTTGGATGGGTTGTAAAAAGAAAATACTTAAACTGTAGATGGCAAACGACGCCCCCTGCCTATATAAGCGTTTCAAACAAATCTGATTCACTTATCTATCCATACACTCACTCGTCCATCAATGTATGCACTCCCACTCACTCATCCATACGTGCAACCATCTATCAATTCATTAGCTCACTGATTCATCCATGTGCACATCAACACACACAATTGTTTGCTCTTCTAACCGGACACTCAGTTATCAGCCCACACATCCACTCTCCCATATAATGATTCGTAAACTGCTATGTTCATTTAGCCATCTAGCCATACACCCACTCACCAATCTATCCAACTATGCACGTATAACTCATTCTTGCTTCCAACTATTGTCGCATGCTCATCTCTACCCACCCACCCTTTCACCGTACAACGCACCAAATGAATAAGTACCTTTACTTATTAGAAAAGCCAGAACTGTCGGCTATGCCAGTGCTATTATCACTTACACCCGGGGCCACACAATTCACACTCTTGATTGTTTACAAACATCAGTACACATCATTAAAGGCATATCTTAGGAAGTGTCAGAGACCATAGTATTGTTCCCACTTCATGCCTGCTTCCATATCTACAGGAGAGAGGCCACTATCCACTAACTTCAACCATATACATGTTGAAATACTGCACTGCAGGTTACCGCTAGATATGGTGGCCAAATATTTGAATACCTGACAGGCTGTCATTATTGTCGCCCTCGGTCGCAGTGTTCAACAATGTACAGAAAAGCACTAGTCATTGTAAGGTTTAGCACTTATCCATCTGCTGCTCTTTGCCAATGCCTTCAGTGGAAGAACACACAATCACTTTCTTTCTTTCCTCAGAAAGGGATATTCTTCGGCTTGGAGAATCAAAGAAAGCTTTTCCTGCAATGAACTGTATCAAAATTGCAATCTGTAATCCTATCATATTAAAGATAAGAACTGTTAGCAGCCTAAGTCCCGAAAAGGAAATCTCACACAGGGTTCAGGTTTTCAGATGCAGACTTAAATTTCACTGACCTTTCAAAACAACTTCGAGTTCATTTCTTAAAATGTCAAAGCTGCTATAGCGAGAGCTGGTCTCAGGGATGATGTTCTTCTTTAGCCAACCACCGCAGGCGTACTGATAAAAATCATTGCAGGGCTCTGCTGACGAGTCCATGTTCTCTAGGATTCTGGATGCTGTAAAAATATACAAAACAATGCACATAATTTCCCAACACACTTATGTCATATGGCCAAATGTATGGATAGCACTGATCCAAAAGGCCACTTCTAGGCGCTTTAATGCCTGGTTACATTGCCATAAGAAAGCAGTAGTTGAAGGGGTCTGACCCGCATCTCCTCTCTGTGTACTATTTATGGTGTATTGATTTAAAAAGCTCAGACTAACAACTAACGTTGTCAGGCCTGAGCTAAAAAAAAAAAAAAACTGGAAATGGGGCATGAGAGAGGTTATGTTAAAGGGGTGTTACTGAGGGTAGCAGTGGTAAGGTTTGGATAAAGGTGTATTATGGCTTCAGGGGTGAGATAGGTGGGTTGCTTTAAAGTGAATAGGGGGTAAGTGGGACAGACACAGGGGCATGCGGAGGAGGGTGGAGCCAATCAGTCATTGGGCACTTAATGTGACAGTGCTTCATTTTCTTAAAAACTAAGTACACGTGCTGAATACCGTGTTGCCAAATACCAAGACTGCCTACTGATGACTCAATATCATGCCCCTTTCTATCACGAGCCGTGTTCACTCTCTCACCTAATTGCAATTTTTGGCAAATCACAAATAGGAAATCAATCTTCCTAATCAAAGAAACTTTTGAGTTCCATTTGCAATTGGTAGTGGGGGTCGCAAATAAACCTACCTAATAATTATTAAGGGGGAAGTCATAATTTGTGACCCACTATGATTCGTTGCCATCACAGGGATCGTGGCCTGCTGGCGTCAACAGATCACGATGTCTGAGATTGCTTTTAAATAAAGTACTATTTTTTTTTAAAGGCAGCCTGTTTTCTTAAGGGAAAATGGGATGCGTTTAAAAAGAAAAAAAAACGTTGACGTTTCTTTTTTTTAAAAGTAGGAGCACTGCCTCGTCTTCAAAATATTTTTCCAACCATTCTCAGAGGAGAAGGGGGTTCCTTGGGGCCTCCTTCCTATTTGCGAATGGGTTACCATCAACTTTCAACTGGTGTAAAATTGTAAATGCTGTGCAACAGCATTTCAGGTCACAAAACATTTGTGCATACCTTTCTGATTCGGCATTAGGGTGCCCTCATCACACTACTTCCAAATACCGAATTGGAAAACCCAAATTGCGAATCAGTTAACAAATTACTAAGTCGCAATTTGGGCTTGGTACATACCAAAAAGCATTTTTTTCCTGATCTCACCCATGCAAGCACTTTAGCATTCCCTGCTTGTCAGGATTCTACTACTAGTCATAGTTTTCTTACCTTTTTCTTCCCCCTTCTTTCTCCCTCTTCCAAATGTATTTCCTTCCCTGGGTCATATTGTGAGGATGAAAAACATATATATTGTCTCCAAAAATGTGTGCCCGTGCCCAGTGCGTGAGTCTACCGACATAAATTAAACATATCATGTACATAGCTGTGCAATATCAAAATTCTGGACATTATTAAAAAGCTATAGTAATGATAATTAATAACACAATGTTGCTCGGTCACATTAGCATTCGGATCATGCCTGCTGGTGAGTCGAAGCTGCACTAGCATATTTTTACTTAATCACTTTCTCAGTCTGAATGAAAAACATTGTTTACTCTTCCTTACTGAAAAAAAAACGCATCCCAAAGCTCCGGAAACTAAAGGTGCTCTTGTACTATCGTGTGTATTATTATTCTTGATAGCTGTATTTGACAGGTGACAGTAAATAATCATCCTCCCGTTACCGGCATGCACTTTGGCACTACTTGTACTAACAGATCACTGATTTCAAATGGATAATTCCCGGCTGCCCATAAACATCAATTAGCAATTGTATGGTCCACGAAAAGGCCATGGCATGTGCTCTGAAAGTCATCTGTCGTTATCAATATAAAAAAGAAAGAATAATTGTTGTTTCCAAACAAAACAGTACTGTAATTAATGTTGAGGAAACTAAATTGGAAGATAATGTTAATTACATGCCATAATCATATCACATCATCTCTGCCAGGATCTCCTAGTAATGCTAGGCTCTGCAAGTATGCTGAAGGTTAAATATCACACAACTCCCTGGCAGCAACATAATACTATTTGATGACTGCTTTGCAAACACTTCACAATGCCAACATTTTTGGCACATCTCTATTACAAAGTGAGATCTGGGAGGAAGCAGAACAAATGCTCTCTTGCCTATGGAAACTCAGGTATTTTTGTGTCTCAAGGGGCTTCGTCACCAATGGTAAACTGTTTCACCTAACCTGGCAGGTTAAGGTTTGGGTAAAACAGAAAAAAATCACAAATGAGATACTCCATAGTGTTAAGCTGTAGATTAACATCCATCACCCTCACAAGTGAGGCCTTGATTAGCCTCTTGTTCCCTGGTACTAAAAATATTCTCCACTAGATATAGTATGTAGACATACTCTGCTATGTGGAAAACCATGCAAAATAAAAGAACAGCGGAATGTTGACAATTGAGCAGCAGTGGGATGCATACACTGGTATAGGCCTGCTGCCATCAATATTACAATGTCCTTAAATACAGGCGTTGTCTCTCCCTCCCCCTGTCTTTTCTCTGGGTATGTGGATTGCACAAGGGAATGAGAGAGGCTATGGCTGCAGGGTAAGGTAAAACAATCAGTGTTCCCACCTCCCTCCTCCTATGAATCACAGTGTCACTGGTTTGCAGTGATAGAACCAGGCTGGGAGGGAGAGGTGAATTATTTGCACTTCCAGAGTCTCAATCTCCCTGGCAAAATAAAATCAATTTGGTAGAAGAGTATCCTTTCACAAATCATGCTTCCCATTGTTGTCAGTTACTAAAGGTATAGCTAATGTGATGGGTTATAAGGTTATGTTAAATTCATTTAAAGTTTTCATTAGTTGCTTTGTTGTGTCGCATAAACTAAGACTTGGCTTAGCTCCATAATGTTTGTTTTCACACACATGGGTGACACAAGTGAGCTTAGTTCAATGCACCAATAATTAAATGTGAAAGACAAGTTATTATTGCCCAGCGGAACCACACCCAATGCATAGTTGAAGTGGTGTCAATCAGCGATGGAGGCCACAAATCTGAAGGGAAGGAACGGAGGAGGGAAGGGAATGGAGGAGAAGCCAAATCAAAAAAATATAATAACCGCCACTGCCTCGTGCCGAGTTGCTACTCTAGTCTTCTTGTGGCACTGTCTCCCCAGCAATCCTGGTGCTGCTTTCATGCTAAACCTAGCATGAAAGCAGCACCAGCATTAGTCTCAGCGGCTTGGACGGCCACTAAGACACAACACTGGGGTCTGTGCAGTTTTTCCAGACTGGCTGTGAACACAGCTGGGCTGGAGAAACCTAAGTGCGCATGCGTGTTTGGCCGGCCTGAGACGGCAGGGCAAACACACATGGGCACTTAGTTTACTTCAATCCTCCCTCTTCCACCTCCCACACGGCCCTGCCCCCCCCCCCCCCACCCTGAACATGCTGCTGGCTGAGCCAGCAGATGAAAGATGAAACAATAATTAAATATTGTTTTGTCTTTTATCTCCTGGCTTAGCCAGGAGGGCGATGCTCCTTCGCCACTGCGGAGAAGCCGACCCTTGTGTCAAAATTTTGTGTTAGTAACAGTCCCTTAACAGGTTTCCAGGGATGCCATGGTAATTTGAAAAGCCAAATATGTTTTTTACAAAATCCCACACACAAACTACACTATGGAAAAACATTTTAGCTAAAAAGCATTTATATCAGCTGTTTCATCCTGTTGCTTAGCACAACTAAAACAACCACACAGGATATCACTAATATAGCACAAAGTATGTCATCTAACAACCTAGTATCCAAAAACCTACTTCTATGTACTACACTAGGAGAGCATGAATTAGTATACCTTGCCTCTGGAGTTTGTTAGGGAGAATCAATGTGCTGCATACCTGTTTACAGCAAAGCGCTGAAGTTATCAGAAGTCAAGAAGACACTGTTCCCTTTAAAAAGAAAACATGCGTAGCAGTAGCACCTCTCCCCCTGTACTTGGCTTGGTACTAGCTTTCAGCATGACACAGCCTCATCTCTACAGTCTCGCAGTTAAGATCTTCTCTGGCAGAATTTGAACAATAATCTGGGGCAATGGACCTCTCCTGACAAGTGGTCAAGTGGCAGCTCTTTTACATTGTAGCTTATTTAAGATGAGAGTTCCTGACATATCTTTAGGAGGGTTTGACAAAACCTATGTGCATTAAGATGCAAGTCTTAAATGCAGTAATATAAACAAGTAAGATAAAAACACATCAAGTCAGACTACTCATTTTGGGTATTGTTTTATTTGACCTTGAGCTAGAGATAACAAGGAAATTGTCCCAGTTTGATGTCACAACATGGGTCCTTATCAATGTTATTGTTTAAGTGACTTAGCACTTTCACAGATTCTGGGAAAGATAAAGACAGAAAACATCTGTGTCAAAGACAGATATGACGATGATGCTGCAAATACAGAGAAAATTGAGGCTTGGCTTGCTCAAGATGAATTGTGGCCTTCAACAGCAGTTTCTCCATGAGGACAAGGGAGTGTCACCCACCCCACTGCGAGCCATGATTGAAAAACACAAAATGGCAATTAAATAATTTCATTGACATATTATTTTTTGCTGATGTGCATGTGGCAGTGCCCCCAACGGCAATAGACATGTGGGGCATGTCCTCTGCTGCCTGTTGGCAGCATGCAGGACAGGAGCAGTGGCTGGCTGGATTCTCCAAAGTCCACATGGCAGTTTAGCTGGATGTCTTGCACCGGCCAAAGTGGTATGCTCACTTCGGAGCTCTCCGCCCAGCTGACTTTGACAGCTTGGTGGAAATCAAGCACAGGCCCCCAGGGCCTGAAAGAGCAACCAGACAGCCAGCCCACTCCATCTAGTTAACAGCATGAGAGAAGCATCTGGATGGATCAGGGGAGCTCCACAGCAGGTTGCTGTTTGCAGAGAATTGAGGAGGACGTGCTGCAGTCGGTAACTACCTTTTATTTTAATTTTATTTAATATAGTAGTTTATTATGGGGTTTTGGAGGTAGAGGTTGTTTTATTCTAAAAATTTGAAGGGAAGGAGAATTTTATTTTGGAATTTTGAGGGAAGGAGTGTTATATTAAGAGCCTTTGGAGGGAGTTGGTGTTTTATTTTGTTTTTTGGGAAGTGGTGGGGCAAGTGAAGTGCCCCACCACTTTTTAAGGTTACCAGCCTCCCTATGTGGCCTTATGAACTTTACATCAGCTGGAAAGCATATTCCACTTTAGTACAGCAAGTAAGGAAATGAGGAGTCCAGCCCCATTTTTTTCACCTAATTTGGAACTAACCATCTTTGTGAAGTGTTTCAACGATTTCTCATAGATTAATAGTTTCTACCAATTCTAAAGGAACATTTGTCTAATGGTTGTCAAACAGAGTATATAAGGCCAAAAAGATATTGTCTAGGCACATGGTCTATTGATGGTTATGTCTTTCATAAGCAATGAGGGCAGTTAGGTTCCAGGTCTCACATTACCACAAACATTATCCTATAGCAGCTTGTTGGATTTCGGGATGTGCACCAGAAACAATTTATTGCACTTCTACAACTAGGAAAATACTTACATGATTTAATGAGATAAGCAAATAACATCTGAATACAGGACAGACGATAAATGAAAATCAGGCTAAATGCCATTTCAGTAGGGATCGGTGGAGCTCACGGAGCTCTACTTCGCGGAATTCAGCAGAGTTGGTTAACAACCCAGTGGAATTCCCCTGAGTTCCACGCACATCAGAGTGCCGCCTGCCCTGGCCTGATTGTACCCAATCTCGAAAGTGCTTAGCACTTCCGAGATAGGGCGCATTCAGGCCAGGGCAGGCGGCAGTGAATGTTGCCTTATTCAGGCCTCTTGTGCACCGGCCTGCCCCGTGTGTAGTCAGTGCACACGGAGCAGGGCAGTGTACAAGAGCCCTGAAACTGCAGCTTTAGCTGCCTATGGCCTTGGCCTGAATCATGTGGCTCCTAGGATCTGTACATTAACATTTTTATAATCTCTACTCGAGGATCCATAAAAAGATTGAGCTTATGTGGACTGGTATTTTGCCGTTTGAAATCTCAACTCCGGGTGTGAATTTTACCCATTAGTCAGAAATGATGTGGTTGATCTTGGGCTCTCATCATGTTAATGATTTCAAAGACCCATGCCCTTTGTGATAGAAGTATACCATGCATTTGAGTTTTCCACTGAAACAAAGGAACAGTTTCCAACCTGTTTCTATGTCAGTGATCCGTTTTTAGCAAGTTAACAGAAACACCATTTTCCAAGCATATTGTTAAAATGGCAGCAGGGATGTGTCAAATCAGTACACAGTCTGTGAGAAGGTAAAAATTAGGTTGCCCTTAGGTGCAGTCATGGAGTCAGAAGAGAGGTCTAGGATATGATGTTGCATGTACCACAGGTGACCACACTACTACTGGACAAAGAACAAAGAGAGAGGTCGTTCTATGTGCTCTCAATTTAAACATCCTTCAGACCACAGAACGGGTTCTTTTTAAGTGCTATTTTACTGCATCCAATATTTAAAGTGTAGGGCCATAATAATTGGCAGGACCCTAGCCAGGTGGCAACTGCAGCTTGCACCATCCATTGCCCCTGCCGGCACTGCAATGACAGCACCAACTCAGCTACTAGCCATCGCACTCCTGAGAGTGTGACATTTCTGTATACTGAATTAATAAACGTCTGTTGTTGTGCTCATCTCTAAATTAGCCAGACTGTCATAAGTGGCAGTGCCTGTGCCCAACACCAGAAACCACCTGCTCAAATAAAGCACTGGTTAATCTTTTAGTCAGATCTATTACTGCTCTTGTTGCTACCTTACACTCTGTACCAGGCAGTGCCAAGATTTAGAGTTTTTAGTCCATTAGACATGCATTTGGAAGCAGGCTACCTTTTATGTGTTTAATATGTGTCATATATATTTTCACATAATGTTTGACACTTAAACATTCATTTGCACTTAGTCTGCTTCTACGATTTCAAAAAAATTAGTCTTCCCCTTTTAAAAGGTCTAGTTTGCGACTTCCATTAGTCCCAGAAGCTCCTCCCCTCTACATTTCTATGTTTAAATTGTGCTGTACTTCACATCTGTAATGTGCGAATTGTTTGCAAAGTGTAACTTAAATATTTCAGTAGGATTTGGAGTATTATGTCATAAACATTCCCAGTCTTTTTTGGAAAAGAGTTATGTTTTTACATTTCTGTAAGATTCACAGTTTTAATGGTTGTGACTATAGTAAGATATGTTGTAGTTATTTATTTTTAACAGAAGGTTGATGGTGTGTCCTTTTGGACTGCAGAAACGCAGAAACATTACTGTGAAGGTATGTGTATGAGTTATGCTTCTTTTGTGCATTGTTAATGTCCGGTTTGTTGACAGATAATTGCAGTGTGTTGCTGAGAATCGTGAAAAATCGTTATAATAGCAAATTAAATATGGTATGATGCAATGATTTATGATATGTGATCCGACATCCACATCTGGTTCAGGAGAGTTCTGTCTAGGGGATGACAAAAGGCAGGCAGTCCTAGTGTCAGACTCCTAAGTGTTGGCAAGAGGCAAAGCTCCTTGAAGTGTAAGTGGGACTGGGTGCACCTCACCCCGCACCCATCCTTCCATGCTGGCCAATCCTATCCACACCTAAGCCTCACTTGTGTTGCTATCTAGAAGTAATTCACAAATCACAACATCAGAGTTTTTCACAGTCATGTGACCCAGGACACTGACAAAAGGCATGGATGGTTGGGACAAGAAAATTACATTTCTAAAAAATGAAAATGTTACAATATTAATACTTAACCATCAACAATGTCATATCTTCTGCTCCTCCACTGATCAGCAATGCTGAGGAAATGGAATCAAGAGAGAGTCACACAGAAAATGGCCTTGTGCTCCCCCTTTAGCATGTTCTCAACAAAATTGTTAAAAATACAAAATTAAAGCCTGCAACATGGCAGACATGAAATGTACACCTGCTGCTTGGCCCCGTTCTAACACCCCGGTAGAGTCCTGTAGAAAATGGTGTCACCTGGGCAAGTGAAAGAGCCCACCAAGACAAAACATTTTGAGGGACACTAACAGCTGTTCACTACTAAGAACTGAGATGTATTTCTCCCTTATTCATGCCTATGCCTTTTTTCAAACTATGAAAGAGAAAAAAGACAGCAGCTGTGATGTGGTGATGGATCCTCCCCAGACTGCAGCTCAAAGAGTCAGACTCCATCTGCCATCGAAAGTGCAGAAGGAGTAAATTGATCTGATGAGTAGGGAGGAATTTGGCACTGAATTTGCGGGGACAGAGTTTGTCCTTACAAAACTCAAATTTATCGATTCTATGGTCCTTTAAACTGAAACTAAGAGAAGAACTAAAGCGTGTCATGGAACATAGGGGGTTATTCCAACTTTGGAGGAGTGTTAATCCGTCCCAAAAGTGACGGTAAAGTGACGGATATACCACCAGCCGTATTACGAGTTCCATAGGATATAATGGACTCGTAATACGGCTGGTGGTAAATCCGTCACTTTTCCGTCACTTTTGGGACGGATTAACACCTCCTCCAAAGTTGGAATAACCCCCATAGTCTGCAAACTTTAAAAATGGACCCTGTTGGAGAGCTGTATCAAAGAAGTGGATTCAAAACTGGGTACCGTAGAAACACACAAAAACCCTGGCAGACATGCTACAACAATATTTGAACTGGGCCAAAGTAAAGAAGAGGAGTTGGAGAAACTGGCCAGAATGTAAAACCCCTGAATACGGGCATGAAGGAGTGAGTGAAGAGCTGTTAACACTTAGATAGTAGGACTGTGTTCAAATCTACTAGGGGAGGATTATCCAGATGTGAAAATAAACAGAGCATACTGAGTGGGTCCACATAAACCACACCATCAACAATGATCATGTGATGTGGTGTTACAATTATGTTTCTACTCAAATAAAGAGATAACCTCCCAACATCCAAGATCACAAAGGGAACTGCATTCCTCTGGGAGTTGTGTTCGATCTTTTAGGACAATTCTAAATCAACACTGCAGTGACGTAGAGTCTTCTACCCCATTACAGAAACATAATATTAGATATTGATAGACATACTCCTTTACCTTGGCTTGCCTTTTTGAGTGCAAGTCCTTGCAGGGGGCAGATAAAAGAAAACCGGCAAACATCTTGGAATTCAATTTGAAAGACATGGAGGAGGTCACATCCATGCCAGCACAGACTCATAGGAAGTCCAGAAGGTGAGAAACAAGTGGAAGACTCTGCAGAACCAGAAATGTCAAGACAAGACACAATGGACAGTAATGAGCAACAAATAAACAATTGGAAGAGTATGGAAGAAGATTAAAATGACAGGTAGGAATAATGGGGCAAAAAGGGATATTTACTAACATACTAGGACTGGAGTTAATGATATGGCTTGGGAAGGAATACATTGTGCCCGCCTCATGAAAAAAAGGGAAACTATGTACTGCAGGAGCTTATAACAGTCATGGAAGATTTGGGAGGGGGTAGGCGATTCAAATATTTTAGGCCAACAAACAATCATCATAGCAAAGGTAGTTGTGGGGAGAGTGACAGGGAATGTTTACCCAGGTTGTGACTACTTCAGATACCTGGGTGTTGATATATCTCAAGTTATTTTAAGGGGGACCCCAGCATGTTGCTCAGTCCCCAGATTTTGTATTCATATGACCAGAGTGTGTGGGGAAATGGAAAATGGGTATTGTGCAGTTAGGGACCTTCTCCAAAAAGTGTATTTTATTAAGAACTTTGCTTGTTGGGGAAAAAAGGGGGTTATGTGGGAGTGAAACACAGGTTCTAGTTAACATTTGGAAAACGGATATATATTATCATCTAAGATGGAATGTTCCTATAGCAAGATATGGAGAGCTTTGAATCAGTAGTAAACACCCATGACAATATAAATACAAGTGAGAGTGGTACTGTTACTAGTAAATTGATAAATCCTACGGTGAAAAGTGTGTGCTATGGAAATGTATGAAGACATCACGATCTGACACACCTAAAGAAAGCCAAGAAAAATAGGAGGTAACATGGATTGTATCCCAAATGCATATTACTCCTCTGCAGGGTTCAAACATCATGGGATAATTATATTTATAAAAAGAGATATCCCATTGATATTGGAGTATAAACCGGTGGATGAAGAGGCAAGTTTCTAATTCTTAGAGGCACACTGCATATGGGCGGAAACCCGCTATTGCTCCAATATATGCACTGAACGAAGTGCAAGACACAATCCTGAGAGACTTTTTAGATAATTTAGCAGGCTTTGCCTTGGAGGTAATATTATGGCAGGGCACTTTAATGTAGTATGGGGCCCACGGAGGGATAGATCTTCTCTAAAACATTTTTAAAAGAGCGGAGAAATATCTAGGGGGAACTACCAAAGAGTCGGCGAAAGAACCTAAAAAGAAATGTAATGCAAGATGGTTCAACGCCGCATGCAGAGAAGCACAGCACAAATTGCTGAGAGCTTTAAGAGAAGGTCAGATAGATTGTATAAGGGAAGCTAGGAAAGTTTATAAACAGGAACAAGGTAGAGCCCGTAGGAAATGGGACGAATCAAGATGGGTCTCCCTCCTGGAATCTGCTAAAATAAATGACACCTCGAAATTTTGGAAATTGGTGGCTGATGCCAGCGACGAACCTAACTGTTTGCCTGGCGCCTCAATACTCCCTGTAGAGTGGACCGATCATTTTTCCCGATTATATCTTGGGACTACCGGTGTTACCGCCAGGGAACTGACCCACATCATGACTACCGAGACCCCCAAAATTGAATTTACCCTGGCAGAAACTAAGGCTGCGATTGCCTCATTGAAATGGGGAAAGGCCCCCGGCCTTGATAAAATACCAGGTGATCTCTACAAGACTAACCCAGATGTTTGGGCCCCATATTTAAACCTCATCTCTAATGCAATAGCTGCAGGAGCACCTGTCCCGAGCTCTTGGTTGGGAGCAGAGATAGTTCCCATCTTTAAGAAAGGCAACCCCTCTAACCCTGTTAACTACCGCCCAATCTCCTTACTCGACAACTTCCAAAAAATCTTTGCAAAGCAAATTTTGTCCTGTCTAGAGGAATGGATCTTGGAAACCAATGCCATTTCTGATCTACAAGCAGGGTTCAGACCAGCAGTCAGTACCATAGACCAGGCACTAAGATTTCTAACAATAAAATGGAAAACTGTAGAAGTAGGAGGGGGTAACCTTTATGTAGCCTTTATCGATCTTAGAGCCGCGTTTGATCTGGTCCCTAGAAATCAGTTATGGCTGACACTAGCCAATATGGGTGTCCCACATGGCCTTTTGAAACTTATCGCCCGACTACATGAGAATACCTATGCCCAAATTAGGAATGGCAAGAATGGTGATCTTACTGAACCAGTGGCTATTGAGAGAGGAGTCAGACAGGGGTGTGTTTTGGCCCCAACCCTTTTTCTTTTATACATAAATAACTGTATCAAGTATTTAGTAAATTGCACAAATGATTCCCCCAAGCAGGCCGGAACCAAAGTCCCTTGCTTACTCTATGCAGATGACACTATTCTCCTGTCTAAATCATCCATGGGAATACAAAATCTGGTTAACCAGTTCGGTGTATACTGCAGAGACCATGGGCTAGACATAAATCTTAAGAAAACCAAACTCATGATATACAGTGCCAGGAAAAAGAAGCTCAGCGTAAATACAAAGATGGATTCAATTCTCTTGGAGAGAGTAACGGAATATGACTATCTGGGCATCAGACTATCTGACAAGGGCGGTTGGGATCCAGCTATAAGGAAAGGGGCACTAACAATCAGCCAAAGATGTGGAGTAATAGGACGTAAAGCTAGCGCCGCAATAAGCCCCCTCTGATCCTCATCTCTGAAATATACAAAGCACAAATCCGTGCCGCTGCCCTGTATGGAGCAGAACTTTGGGGATCTCACAGACAAATGGATACTCTTCAAACCAAAGAAAATAACTTTCTCAGACACATATCCAGACTGGGGAAGGGCACACCAATGCTCCCCCTTAGACTGGACTTGGGTCTAAACAGTATCAAAGACATAGCATATCTAAGACCACTCCTGTACTGGATCAGACTATGGAAAACGGATGAACTCGAACCCTACAGGGCAGCAGTTAAAGAACTATTGCCACCCCGTTATGGATGGGAAAAAGTACGGTGGCTTAGGGAGATGAAAGCAGCATGGACTAAACTGAGTCTATCCCATTACTGGGAGAATCCCGAGATGATTCCTGGCAACGCTAAACGCCTGATCAAAGACCATTATTGGGAAAAGATCCATGAGGAATCTCTCGGCTCAAATGGTTCAGGTCGGCTGACAGCAGAGTTCCTGCTGGTCAAGCATGTACCTCTGTCTGAAAGCTTCCTGGACCTCCCTATACCAGCCCGTGCTCGCTCCTTATTACTTCAATTCAGGTACGGAACATTGGCAGTCAACAGCTTCACGGCCGGCTGGTCGACTAATAGCTTTCCATCGGACAAATGTATAAACTGTCACCTATGTAAGGAAACTTCTGAACACGTCCTATTTTTTTGTCCTCTGTACAAATGTCCCCGAGGGAAGTGGATTACCCCTCTGTGCAGAACACTGCTTTCGCCATCTCGCAATAGTGTACTTAGAATATGCAAATATGATACTTCCATACTGATAGTGAGCACTGTTTCTAAATATTTGGCAGCAGCATGGAAAATTCGCAGCAGGATTATTTTAGACCCTAATCCACCAGTCGAAGAGCGGTCTAGCAGCCAGTAAACCAGCATTCTGTCATATTAGCCTGGGACTCTAACTAAAACTGAGACCTATCGAGAATAAAAGATTGTATCCCCGAGTATGTTGTTTAGTGGGTTACCACAACTAAAGTGTTTTACAGCTTACTAACACATATAATTCTACAAATGTTAAGTTGCAACCTATTTGATTAACCTATCCAATAGAACTGACTAATCTAGGGCATCATTTCTCACTGCCCGACTTCTTAACTTTTTTTTAATCTGTGCTATTTTCTGGAGTGTAAATGTCTGATTTTATACAGTGACTCGTTTTACAACAGTTTTTATGTTTTTTAATAATTGATTAGTATTATTTTAGTGTTCAGTATTATGTATAGGGCAAGATTCAGAGACCACCCTGAGTATTTTCCTTTCTTCAATTATTTATGAAATTTTTTTTAGGTAGCTGTACGATCCTTTTTTATTCTTCCTTTTACTATGCACTGGTTTATGGTTTTTATTTCTATGTATGTATGTTTACTTCTAAAAATGGCCTAAATTTGGACCGAATAAACTATTGATTGATTGATCTAGGGGGAACTAAATATAGATGAAGAAGATTATACATACCACTCACACATACATCATAGGTACTCGAGCACTGATTACATATTATTGAATACTGTTGTAGCACTGAAGACAAATACAACTGACATAGGGACAACATCGGTTTCAGATCATGTCCCCATTTTCGTAGATATTCACATGGGGCCCCACAAAAAGACAAAGTATATTGAGGATGAATCTATCTATCTTGAGCACCCACTAATTCAAATAGAATTTGGCTACAGAAAGAGGAATATATTGAGGATAATGATAATGGAAAACTGGGGGAAGAGGTGTGTGGGATTCCTTTAAGTAGATGATTTAGGAGACATGAACTGCATTCTCAGCACACTTGAGCAAATTTCAGGACTTAAATCCCTGAAAACGTAAAGAGGAATTACAGGAGGCAGAAAACCAATATAGAACATATCCTTCCAAACCCCAGCATTGGAGAGTAATAACACTTAGATGGCAATTGTGAGGTGCATATACTAATAAGGCTAAAGCCACCGTCTTACAGCTTAAACAAATGGCATATGTGTAAAGAGACAAGACATAAACTGACATCAATGTGAGAGAGTTCTGAAGATTATGAGGGACATGTGCAGGGGCATGTGCAGTCCAAAAGGTTTCAGAAATATCTCAAAGAAGCTAGTTTACCTCAAATCAAAGACCATGAAAGGAAGGAACTAGGACCCCTCATACTGGAAGAAGAAGTAGGAAAGGCAACCAAAATGCTCACAACTAAACAGCAGATCATAATTGGTGTTTCAGAGTCTTCTATAAAATATATGAAAAGAGATTATTATCTAACTTAATTACACTCTTTATTTGTTGTTCCGAAAAGGGTATAAAAGCAGCTTTAAAGAAAGAAGCAACCAATATGTTTCTCTACAAAGCAGGCAGGGATGAAAAATATGGTTAGCCTACAGCCGATACCACTTCTTAATGCAGATGCCAATTATGTACAAAGGTGCTGGCAATGATGAAGGAGAAAATACTTCCAGAACCGGTTCATCCTAACAAAAGGGGGTTCATGGCGGGGTAGCAGACCCATGATAATCTGCAAAAGACTGTCCATCCAGTCAAAAAGATAACCATGAAGAAAACATGAGCAATAATGCTGGTGCTGGATGCAGTGAAAGCCTTCAACCAACTGGACTGGCCTTTATGTGCGAGGAGTGATACTAGAGATGGGACTGGGTACCAAATATGCAAATATGATGATGGTCAATTATAAACAACCCTGGGAGAGGATCTCGCTTATACTCTTCGCTTTAAACATCAGAACACTAGCATGCAAGGTAAGAAACTCAACACTCATAGAGAAGAATGCATTAGGAAGGGGTGAGCATAAAATGATACCATATGCTGACGATGTCCTTCTTACCATTGGCTCTCCATGGAAATCTCTACCAGCGGTAATCAGCAGCCTTAGTTTGAGGGGGTATAGGGTTACAAGTTATATCTGGATAAATCTGAGGTATTGAATCTATCCTTGGGGCATGGCACAGCATATAATCTGGAAAAGAGATCCCATTTAAGTGAGCATAAAGATGTTTTAAACATTTGGTCTCAAGCTAACTCTGACCATCAGATACCTGCTGAAGGTGAAGTACATGCCTTTGGCAGCCTCAGTTAAGGAGTACCTGAACAGGTGGGTCCCCCTACATGTCTCATGGATATGTTTAATAAATCTAATCAAAATGAATGTCCTGCCGAGATTTTTATACCTGTTACAGGCCCTTCCTATTCCAGTGGCTGGAGTCTTCTTGGAGCAATTAACAAGATTCATCTGACAAATCTAATCCCAAAATATCTGCAATAGTATTGCAACAGGCCAGAATGCAGGGGGCATGGTGCTACTAAATTTCATGCACGTGCTATGAGGCCACACAACTCAAAAGTATTGTATAATGATTAAAAGGAAACCCAAATACCATTTGGGTTAATATAGATATAATGTGATCATGGGCATGCCCCTATGTGACATTGTATGGCTACAAAAGTTATTTAGACCATGTAATGCATAGCTATGTATGACAGTAGCCACAACACTGAGATGTGAGATGATGTAGTGGGACAAAAAAAACGTTTTTGGCATTCCCCTTATCATATACCCCAATTCATTTTAACCCTTCCTTCACTCTGTCAATACATAAGAGACAGTTCAGAAAATGGAGAGAATGCAGGTGTAATATATATGGTATATGTTTGTTAGGGATAAGAGTCGATCATGGAGCTAATGCAAAATAGACTTTAAAAGAGGTGAGGGGGACCGTTAACAGCATGCTCAATAAGACACTGAAGGCTTTTTTGAGAGAAGAACATGGCAGCCTGTGTGACAGCACATCACTAGAGTGAGAAGTGTCTGGGGGACCCGGCAGAGTAAAAGTGTCATCTTACTGTGTGTGGCTCGGTGAGGTGTGGAGATCGGTCTTATGGGTCCGTAGGGTGGTTCCATGACACCCTGGAGCTATGGAGGAGCTGCAGAGCAGTTACATGCGTCCCCCTCTGGGGGAGCGGGGGGAGCGTCAGCACAGTCACCTCTACATCGGTGGCTGCCTCTGAGGTGGAAGGCGAAGCCACAGCAGGACACAGGAGAAGAAAGAAAGATCCTGTAGGTACTGTGGGCACCACTCAGAAAGGTAAGGGGTCAGCAACAAAAGGTAGGCAAAGAGAAATTGACTCCTATGAAAGTTGGTGCCGCAAAGGGTGAGAGGCAGGGTTTGTCAGGCCCCAATGGGAGAAGTGGAAAAAGTATTTTGGAATTAAGTACTGCAGGGAGACAGGAACAATTAAAATGGCAATTGGCGCAATCAAACAAGAGGATAAAAGAAGGCAATTAACTTTTGTCTAAAAATAAGTCGGGTAAAATAGGAAAAATACATATAACATTTTCTCCTACTGGTAAGACGAGAATAACTCCTTCACTAAGGTCTTACTTTAGGGTTCTTCGATCATTAGGAGATCCCAGTAAACCCCAAAATACTGCTGAGGAAGAAGTGAACAAGGAGGTTTCCCTCTCGTTTGTGATGGAAAACGGTAACAGAATGGCTGAGTATGGAGGAGTAAGGAGTAAGGCAGAGAAAAATGTGGAAACTGATTTTGAAATTGAGAGTGGGGTAATTACTGATAGCCAGCCCAACTGTCCCAATAGGGGGAACTCCTAGTCAAGTCCAGTGCCTACTGCCGGTCTTGTTCAACACAATGCCTCCTTAGAGTCCATGATCTTAGTATTGTTGGACAAAATCAAAAAAGGCTTTGCAGTTTCTGAAGCAAATCAAGGGGACATTTGGGAGGCTTGTGAAGCACTTCAAAAAACGTTTGATCTGCTGGCTACTAGAAATAAGGCCCTTGAAGAAACTGTGGGAGTTATGAAAGAGGATCTAAGGAAGAACATTGAGGAGATCCTGTTGTTGAAGGACAGTGAACAGGAGACACAGGATAAGTTGGAGCGGTTGGTAAATTCCTGAAGAAAGAACAATTTGAGAATTCAAAATATACCCGAGGGGGTGGAAGGAAACAATTTAAAAGCTTATGTGGTCGCTCTCATTAAGGATGCAGTACAGATAGAGGAGAGTGAGGAGGATTTAGCAACCGATATACAGAGAATTCATAGAGATCCTTTCAGGAGAGATCCATTTAAAAAGAAGCCATGAATTTCCAGACTCATACCTTAAAAGAGAAGATTCTATTAAAGGCACTAAAGCTAAAAAAAACTCTGAAAGGGAAGGATTTCTTTTTTGAGATTAGGTCACATCTGTCTGGAACAACTATAAATAAGCAGTGGGAGTTGGGGAGGTGCATGGAGGAGTTTAAAAATCTAGGTCTTTTAGCTCAATTCAAATTTCCAGTTTCTTTCGAGTGATGTATGATAACAAAATATACAATTTGAGAGATCAAAGGGCAGCAGACAAGTTGTTAGGAGTTATTAGGGGTAGTAGTCTGGAAGGCTGATGGTCTGCTCTCTATTTGTCTGGGTTCCCCAGAGGCACTCTAAAATTGGGCTAACATCAAGTCCATGTGGATGCAGGGTTGGGTTCACCAAGGGTGGGAGGTGGGGGGTGCACAAGAGATAGGGAGTAGGGAGCACAGGGTGGGGAGCATATCAGAGAAAAAGATAAAAATCCTCATTCACATCATATTTTGTAGTTGGTTTAGTTGTGGGTGGGTATATGGGTAGAGCTGACAAGGATCGGGGGGGATAATAGTTTGATCCAGATTATATCATAGAATGTTAATAGATTGCAAACTAGTGGAAGAAGAGAGAGGGTTCTGCATTATTTAAAGGATGCTCCAGCCCATAAAATAATCCTGCAAGAAACCCATCTGTCTAGAACAGAGTGTATGGAATTACTTAAGTCTCACAAATGGGTCCAATTTTGCGTATGTACAGATCACAATTTTTATACTAAGGGGGTTGCCATCTTGGTTAAACAGCAGGTCAGAGCAGTACTGTTGGGGGCAACATCTGATAAATTAGCGAGGTGGGCTATAGCTAAACTCCAAATGTTTAATTTAATAAGTCTTAACGTTGGTTGGCTTTTATGACCCAAATTATGATGATATTGCTGCCCTGAGTATTTTTTTTCTCGCTTACTGGATTTTCCAGACCCAGTAATAATGGCGGGGGATTTCAGCATGATTTCGGATAATAAATGGGACAGATCGGTGAGATGCATGTCAACAGGTACGCCAAAATCACAGGCCTATCTCAAAAGGATGATAAAAGAATGGTGGATGTGTGATATTTGGAGACAGAGACTGGGGATGCAGCAGGATTTCTCATTTAATATTAAAAAGTATGGCCACTCTTCTCAGACAGATTTTGTTTTCTTGTCGATCAGGGGGTGGCCAATGATATAGCCTATTCTGCAGTTCATCTATTGGATCATGTGGGGGTGGTATTAACAATTAAGCTGCCCTCAAAAGGGGAAGTAAGGAGGTAGACTTTAGATCGCTCACTGCTGTTGGATACGGATGTGGTATCACAGTTACATATGGAGACAGAATAATTCTTTAAAGTTAATCTAGGATCAGCCTCCATAAATGTGGTTTGGGATTCTTACAAAGCATCTATAAGAGGCAAAATTGTCATACTCTTGAATTGGAAGTAGAGGGCAGAAGCTAGTTCCTTAGAAGCAGAAATGCTGGAATGTGAGAGTCAATTAAAAGGTGGGGTGGAGGTGTCAGACAAGCTTGAGGAATGATTGAGACAACTGAGGCTTCAGCTGAAGAAGTATTGCAAACTAGACTGAGAAGGAGATGAGAAGCAAGTAAGCTGGTGAATTTTGAATATGGAGAAAGTGCAGGAAAATTGTTGGCATGGAAATCCAAGACAGAACAAGTTCAAAACATTATTAGAGAGATTACCTGTGGGCAATCTGAAGAAAAGTGGACAAGTAGTGCTGAAATAAAGAAAACCTTTCAAGGTTTTTTTTCAAAGTTATATACAGAGGAGAAGATAGTAGTTAAGGAAGAGGTGAGGGATTGGTTGGGAGCAGAAACTTTGCCTAGTTTATTGCCTATAGAACAGGCTCATTTGAATAAAAATATTTCACAGGGAGAACCAAGGTCAGCATTGAAAGCAAGTAAGGGGGCAAAGCTGCGGGCCTGGATGGCATCCTGGTGGAACTGTATAAAATATTGGGTGAGTCTACGGTACCTTTTAATGCTAGCATTGTTTGTAGATATTTTCGATGATGGGGTGCCACTGGCAGCATCTTGGAATGATGCAATTATTACTTTGATTTTGAAGCCACAAAAGAGTCTGTCATGTTGTGAGTCATATAGACTGACATCAATCTTGAATAGCGATTATAAAATCTTTGCAAAGGTACTGGCGGACAAGTTTAGTGGGGTGGTGACAGGACTCTTGCATCAAGACCAGAAGAGATTTATTAAGGTTAGATATCTTTATGAATTAACTTTTAATTTAATTGGGGCTATTGATTAGGCTACAACGTAAGACTCACCTCTTGTGGTCATTATGTTGGATGCAATGAAGGCTTTCTATAGAGTCATCTGGGCGTATTTGGGCACAATCCTAAAAATGTATAATCTTGGTGAAAACGTTTATAGGATGATTGACCAGATTTATCAAGCTCCATCAGCAAGGGTATTGGTCAATGGGAGCCTAACTTCACCCTTTAAAATAACTAGAGGTACAAGGCAACGTTGTCCTCTATCACCAATACTGTTCAACCTTTACATTGAACCTTTTACTAGGAGGATAATAAAGGACCACACAATTTCCCCCTTCAGTTGTTATGGGTGGGAGAAAAAAGTTTTTCTCTATGCTGATGGCCTTATGCTTTATTCATCAGATTTACAAACAACCCTCCCGGCAGTATTGGATATAGCAAATGCTTTTGGTAAAGTTCTGGGATATCACGTTAAAGCTGGAAAAATTGATAATATGGTATGAACCAGAGGAGAGATAGTCCGCAAACTAAAAGTGAAATGAGATATTTGGGTCTCAAGATCATACAAGATGTAGAGCAGATCCCTCTGGTGAATCAGAAAAAAGTCTTGGCAGATTGGAATAAACAGATGCGGATGTAGGTTCACCTCCCTTTGACGATTCTGGGGAGAGTAAGCTTGGTAAAGATGCTGATTTTGCCCAAAGTTAGTTTTCTGTTTAATTTGATTCTGCTACAAATGACTAAAAAGTATGTAGAGAAGATTTGCCAAGCTATTAACTCATTTATATGGGCATATAAAGGGGCCAGGATCTCAATGAAGAAGTTGCGTAGAAGGAGAGAGAATGGGGGCATGCATTGCTGGATTTACAATACTATGCCTGGGCCTTCCAGCTGAAGAATGTAAGGATTCCTTTTACCTCCTTGGACTCTTCGGAACTTGGATCTATGTTCAAGGCTATGGGAGAAGGTATAAAAGGGACAGCAAATAATTTCTTGCTTAAATTTGGAGACCCAAAATTATTTTTAAAAGTGAAGCAGAAAGTGTTGCAAGACATGGCAAAGGTCTTGTATAATATATGATGAGTAATGAAGGCAGAATATTACAGTCATTGTGTCCCTATTTGGGATTCTCCAGGAGCTCCAGAGTGTTTCAGTGAAAACTGGCCATTCCAATCAGGATGGCAGGAAAGGAATAGTGGGGGGAACTTTTTAGAGATGGCAGTTTAGTTCCTTGGGATAACTTCTAAAGGAGACTGGGGTGAAGCTGACAAGACTAACATATATTAAGATGTAAGGTTGGTCACAGAGAATTCAAATGAACCCAGGGCTGATGAATCATCTGGAAGAGAAGATTATGTGGGGACCCCGGCCACAAAGGAAGTGTCTATGTGGTATTGGGAAATCCTGGATTCGACTGATGGGGATTTTAAGCTGTCTGAAGATCTCTGGGGAGGTTGTTTACCTAGGGAGCAACTTCAGGTTTTGTGGTAAACCTCAATGTGTACTTTGTTTGCTGTGGTTAAACCGCTCCTCTAAGAAGTAACCACCTCTTTTTTATTCAAAGAGCTTACCTGGCCCCACATAAACTTTAAAAAATAAGGTGAGGGGGAGTGGTTAAGTGTGCTAAGTGCGGCCTAGAAAATGCAACAGATATCCACATGTTGATGGAGTGTCCAGTAATAAATCCGTTTTGGGAAAAAGTGGGAAAGGCTCTTTTGAGTGTTGTGGGGGCTGAGATGAATGTATGTCTCTTTTTAATTATTTTTGGAATAATAGAGAGGTCTGGCGAGTTGAGCAGCGACATACAGAAATTGCTATTTTATTCAGTACTGTAAGCCATAAGAGAGATATGTAGGAATTGGATAGGAGAAGCACCCCCTACGTATGTAGAATGGTTGGGAGCGCTCTGCTATGTTTTGAAGATGGACACAGCTGGCACAGTTTCTGAAGCAAAAAGATTTTGGTTACCTTTGGTGGAATGGTTGAGAAATCAATCTAGTAATTAAGGTATAGCGATAAGAGGATGTTTTTTTCCTTCATGATTACACCTTATCCCTCCTCTCTTAGCTGCAAAGATATTGCGGCTCCTCATCCGAGGTTTGGTGAGAGATGTTTGGCTTTCCTGGTCAGGGTCTGTCTTTGCAAGTGAGTGGGTGAAAACTAAGATGGCTCAAAGAACACCTGGAGACTGAGGTGAATGAGAACACTCAAAAATAATAATAATAATAATAATAATAAAAATAAATAAATAAATAAGACACTGAAGGCCTGATTTAGGGTTCAACAGACAGGTTACTCCATCACAATTACAAGTGTATTGTAACTAGTGGTACTTGTAATATGGCGGACTTGATAGCCGTCACGTTTGTGATGGAGTAACTCATCCGCTGAACTCTAACTCAAGCCCTTAGGCTTTTACAAATCAAATAAAGAAGCAGCGCCTAGAGAAAAAATAAATGCAGAAACATTGCAAACCCAGCAAACGGATTCTAGAGTGGCATTTGTAGTTTCTATGCAATTCTACAGATAACATCTGAGATGCTAATATGGTCCAACATATGTGAATGGGAGAAAGCCCTGGACATGGAGATCAAAAGCCTCAAAAGAAACATTAAAGAGAGACCTGCATAAATGCTTGGTGAGCATTAAGAATAGAAAAGTTCACCATAAAATGTTGTATGGATGGTATTGTACCCCAGTGCGTCTGAACAGAATGTATCTGGGAGAACCCTGGCTATTGGAGAGGCTGTGGCATTCAAGGCACAACATTGCACATAAGGAGGGAATTCCCACTGGTAAAATTATTCTGAGAGGATGCCCTAGGAGGAATCATTGGGTTACCCTTTACTTCAGGACCCAGCAGTAGTGACACTGGGTCTGAGATCATAGGGCAACAAGAGCCTGGGAGACAGATGTGGTTTGTAGTGCTCCAGTGCTTGGAGGCAGTAAAAATGAGCATTACTGTTGGAAAAATGAACATGCCACTGGTACTATAGTCAGCGCCACTGGAATTATGGGATTGTGGGGCTAAGTCTATTTTCGCACAATTACAGATTTGCTGCATTTTCCATATATTTGACCGTCTGCTTCAAGATCTGTAGATTTTAACCAAAAAAGGTTTCTAGCTCAAACAGATCACACATTACCAAAAATGCAGCCATATGCATTACAGCACAGTAGAAGGCTCTTTGCAAAAGTTGACTGGTAACCTTTCTGTTGCTCATTGCTATATTTTGGTGCTCATGATGTGCAATCAATGCCCAGACAGAGTTGACAAAATTAAAAATGGAAAAATAATGAATTTATACTAGCACAAACTGTACTGCCTTCTGATGCATAATTTGCCTTTTCTTGCTGCATAATTTAGTCAACCCTGTTGCACAATTTGGCCCTTCCATGCTTCACAGTTTAGTGGCCCTGACTATAGACTCTGGTCAAAATTGTTACTGGAATGCTTAATAAGTGGCGTTGACTTCACACATTCAAATTTCAAAGCTAAATGGGGACCACTACTGGATGTGTTGAGGAACAGAACCATCAGTCTTGCAAGCCCCTAGAAGGAGAGCAATGGAACTATTTGACAGATGATGCAAGGTATACAGGAGGGTGAGAGTTCATATTATATGCTGTATTCCTGTCTATGAAGCCTCGAGGATGTAGTGTTCCTCTATCTATGTCTTTTGGAGGGGGGGACTTACGATATTAATCATAGGAGTCTTCATATACTTTGTATTATGCTTACTGAAATATGTGAATAGGCCCAAAATCATGCTGTTACAATGAGAAATAATTTTCCCAAATAAAAGAAAACAATAAAAAAAACTTTTACAAAAAAATAAAATGTTATCTTATTTACTGGCCTTATGTACAACCTCTCTGTTCCCAGCCCAACCTCCTCACCATAAATTATCGCAAATAATACCCTCAGTGAAATGTGAACGTAATACTTGGCATCAAGCCACTCTCACCAAAAATGCTCTGTACCTTCCTTCTATGTCCCTTTCCAAGAGTAGTGCTCACCACATTCAACTGCAAGAGCGTACAACAAGTTTCAGAGTGTTTAACAGCATGAAGACACAATCACATTTGGCCCATGGCAGTCAAGAGAGATATCCACAGGTCACCCTTGACCCTCATATTCTGACAGCCCTTCAGGTTGGTTGAACAAAGAAAATCGACAGAAAGAGGGATGTCTGTCAACCATCCCTCCATTACCTTAACATTTTTGCAAAAGAGGCAATAGTCACCACTCACCCTTTCAGAACCAGAGACAATTGTCTGGAAATGCTTAAAACTGGGAAAGATGAAGGACATGACTAATGGCCATAGCGATATTACAATGGAAAACAACTTTTGCATACAACAATGCATTACAGTTGTACAAGGATACCTAATTGATCACAGTTTCATTGAAAAATAAACTTGCAAAATTGTGAATGTTATATACAATCAGACATATTCACATAAGCATTTTGGAGTATGGAAAGTTGTAATAGTTTTGTACTCTTTTATGTACTCTTAAATACTTTTGTGAATTGGCCCCAAAACAACTAAAATTGGAATAAAATTGAACAGAAAGGACTGCGTCCTCCTTGCACTAATATGAATAGGGAGTTGGGTGTTAAGGGCTGATTAAAAAAGGCAGGCAAGAGTATGAGTACTCCTGTATTAAAATTATTCCCTATACTCATAAATGTTTTGGGAATTAGCCTCAATGTTAGTAACACGAATTAGATTTTCCTACAAATACATGGGAGAAAATAAGTAAAATTTGTACTGGTACAATGAGGAAGGGAATGAGTTTGCACCATGATTTCTTTGTTACATGTTATGTAACGTATGAAATTTTTAAAGGACTTATGAGTCATATATTAATACAATAGTTTAAACAATACTTTTCAGTTTTCGAGTGGAATTGCTTTCAACTATTTTTTTAAATTTTTGAATATAAGTGGATTACGATGTGTGAAGCTAAAGAAATGTTTGCTAGCCCCAGCAGCCATTTGCAGCAGGTGGGGACAGTCCCCAGTGCTACTTAGGGTCACTCAGGATTCCAGGGCAGACTGATACTACTCAGCAAACATACCTGCCATCTACTGCTTTGAGATCCCATCTCCTTGTAAAATGTTTCTATCAGCCCAGCCCACCTGCTCACTACTTGCCTTCCAAATTGCAGATGTGCCTCTCCACACTAATGTCACTTTTCACGAAAATAAATGTGCACGTGTAGACGTGTAGATTTTTTCTACAAGTTTATACTGACACTTTTGAGTGACTTTATTACTTTTGACTATTCCCCATTGATTTGTGTAAAGTATAGTCTTACATGTCCCCAAAGTATAGTCTTACATGTCCCCATCCCTGTAACTGGGGTGGAGACAGTGAAAATTTCAAGTACAACCGTAAAATTGCTCGTAGGATTACATTTACAGCTGTATAAATTAGTATTGACTTTATTAAGTCCTGAATAGAATTAATGAAAATTAATATAATTGTGTTTAATACATTTTAGTTTTGCATTACTTTTTATATTTTAAAAAGGTAAAAAATCTTTTAGAAAATCTGCCACATTCTTCCGTTAATTCCTCCCCATTAGTCATATATATTTCTCTTTTTTCCAACCACTCCCCTGTGTCCCTTCCACATTCACTGCTGAAATGTACACTTATATGTGTAGAAATCTCTGCAGTTGGGGTGGAAATCTCTACACAGAAAAGATATGAGGTGGAAGCATTTACCTCTGCATGTAGGTATATGAATAGTATTGTGTAACAAGTTAGTAGTACTATTGCAGTTGTACTAAACACTCTACAAAATCAAAAACTCTTCAGCTATAACTGTTTCATTAAACAATATGCACAACTCCCTGTAAAGTCTCTGTTTTAAACAGACTGGAACATTGACAATTACATAACGGGGAAAACGAGGGGAAATGTTTTGATGTGTACTTTTTTTGCACCAAAGCACCATTTAAATAGTTTCAGCCCATGTTATTCTCTTTGTTTCAGAAAAGCAGGGGCAACCCAATGCGACTCGGATCGGTGGTCTTGAGACTGCACATAGTTCTCTACATCAGGTTTATTCAGCTGACGGTGAAGAAATAGCTTGCAAAACAGTTTATTAATGTGAACATAATTGTATGGTAGCACTCCATCTTTGATGAATGTAGATATTTACTATTTAGCACCTGTCTTGATTAAACATTTTCTCCGCTAAAAGAAATAAAATAAAAAAGCTATTTTTAAGTAAAGCAATTTTGTAATTTGAATATACATAATAAATGTAATGTCAAGGGCAGTGCCCGCTTTCATAATTGCCAGAGCAATAATAGATTAAAGCACCTGTCAATTAAAGAAGCGGCAGTGTGACGAAATGACAGCACGAACACACTACCAATCTGTGGTATGCATACATTTCCCTTCACCTTATTTTTTTTAAATATCAATTATATGACTAGCATATCTCAATGAAATAATTATAGTTCCCTGCATAATGTCTTACCTGATCGCACGCAATCTGCAGTTTTGCAAACGCCATCTAAAATAAAAAGTAAGCATGACAATGATTATTTTAATTTCACTTTTTGTATTCTTTATATCACAGTAGCATTTATATTAGTGAAACACGGTTTATGAGTAACAAATATCATCAATAAAATAATCAGTAAGTCAATTACGTAGACTGACGTAATGAATGCATATAAGGAAGCACAAGAGGTATGTAGAGATGTTAAGTTGCAGGTACATTGCCGTGAGTAATTGATAGTTTTGGTATTTGGGCCTTCCAGGATGCCAGGAGACTGTCTCCAACATTCTGGAATTTAGAGAGTCAGACATTTTAAGAATGCGGCAGGTTATAACCCAACTCTCTGAGTAATTCAGCTACTTGGCCCATGAGTTCCAAAATACCTTTATTATTGTGAATAGCAAAGCATACACCTTAGGTTTCAGGCTTATAATATTGACAACGTGGTTTGCCTGTTTAAATGTTCAACTCAACTAAGTAATGGCAGGGGCAGCGTCTGTGATCTTTGTTTTCTCTTTCTGACTATATTTCTATTCTGTTTGTTCCACTGGCCATGATTATTTCTACCATTGTTTCTCAGAGCTAGATTTTCAATACCCTATATTCACCCTCAATATGTATAATGAGTGCTCTCTACATTCTTTTCTGCAGGGTTAGTCAACTGTCAGTTACAACTGAGCTGTGGAATGCACCTGTTTTTATTTCATGTGGAACAAACCTGTATGCATTTAATATTTTTCTGCCACAACGGAGAGAATTGCGCCTATTATTCTGATTGTGCACATTGGACAGATTTAAATAATAAATTTTTTAGCTACAATTATTTGCCGATTCAGAAAATATCCTGAGAATGCGACTTAGATCCGAACCTTGCGGAGCAATTTTGCAAGTCCCTGACATAGAGCCAGCCAAAAACACATTGTAATCCTGTTCTTGAGAATATTATGATGTAGCCGTCCAATATTTCTTTAAAGTTTAAAGCATGGAGTCAGAGGCGTAATGAAACTTGAGGGGGTCCCCCTGCAAAAAACACAGATGGGGCCCACCCTCCTGGCCCACCCTTCCGGTCCCACACCTGCAGGTTTTGCTGGTGGTCCTCCCTCCAAACCTCTCCCTCTCCCCAGGCACCGCAGGAGCATATGTTGTGCCACTGCGATGACTTCCTACACATGCGGGGGATTTTGAGCTAGACTTGCTCCTCTGTACAAGTACCTCGGTTCATGAGGATCCTGAAACTTTCAAAATCAGTGAAATTGGTGTACTATTCAAAAACTCCACTACCTTGAATATCAGGCATGATAGGAAACTGTGCATACATTCAGGCGAGAGGTTGGTCATACTCGCTCAATGTTCCTTATATGCCCACATTGAGGACACTGGTTCCTGGCCAGCCACAGGATGCTCCCCCTTGTTGGCCTATAAAGCTAAATACAGTCATCAAAAGGAGCATTCTCATTGGCTGACTAGCTCTAAACATTTTTCTCTGGGCGCAATAAGAATGTCCATAGAACTATAAACCCCAGCCACATTAATGAATCTCTTTCTTAAATTCTCTGAAGAAAGCCGTTTCACGAATCCTACGCACGCCTTTCTCGTAAACCAGCTTCTCTTCAACTCTACAAATTCTGCACTTTGTTTCTGAAATTAGTCTAAAGAACTGAGAACATTAACGTAACCATAGAGAAATATGTAACCTTTACACTGCACTCATAAACTGCTACTCGCCAGGATCACTGAATAGAGCACACACATTTCATTTTCATATAGATAGCAAACACACCTGGTGGGTTTTTTCTGGCTGCGATTTATATTCATTCCTATCAACCACTTGTAAATGAGCGGATTTGGGAGGGATAAGGGTAAAGAAAATTATGGTGCTCATTGTGATGGTCAATCTATGTTTTATGTCAAGGCAAGCGGTTAGCTTTATGTATATTCGGAGTCCTATACAGGTAGGGAATAACTGGCTTCAGATAGAAAAAAGTCAGTGTCCAGTTACTGAATCCTTCAGTTGCTTTCCAATTATCTTTCAAACAACCCCTTAACCATATGCACACTCAGTGTCATACCAGTCTAACCCAATTCAATCTCAGCCATTCTTACAATAGAAAATGCTAAAAATGGTAAGCACATTATACAAACATACATCCTAACTTATGTCATCAAATAAAAATACAGTCATTAACATTCGTTTCTGTGCCATAGTTGTAAGCTTGACTTTGCGCATCTATACTGCTATAGTTTTTGCACAACACAAGGGACAAACTAACTTGTATCTTCGAGCTCAGCAGCAGAAGAAGAATTGCTGTAGTTAGTGTTTATTTCTCATACTTACACCTGTGAGAAAACAGGGCTGATTGCAGAGGCCCCATAACTTTTTGCCCCCATTTTCCTCTTTTTGCTGGTGTTTTCCTGACTTTGATGGTGCCCTGGGTACTGCTAACCAGTCCCAGGGCCTGTGCTCTGTGTAAAATGGATATGCAAATTAGGCTAATTATAATTGGCTAAGTTAACCTACCTATAAGTCCCTAGTATATGGTAGGGCATGTAGGTTTAGGGACCACAGCATAGGTGGTGCACACCTAGGTGCACTGCTGAGGTGCCCAGTGTCATTTTAAAAGCAAGCCTGCCTTGCTGGCTGCTTTTAAATTAAAGTTATATGCAAATTCGACTTTGGAATTAAAGGTACTTCCAAAGTTTTAAACTACCTTATTTTTACATATAAGTCACCCCTAAGGTGTGACCTATGTGCCCCTAGGGCTGGGTGCCATGTAACTATAAGCAGGGACTTTATAAAAATAGATTTATAAGCCCGGTGAGGTAAAAACAGCCAAATTCGTTTTTCCCTCATTGAAGTAAATGGCCTTCATAGGCTAGAATGGGCAGACTTTATTTTAAATTTTAAAGTCTCCTTAAATGTTACATACCAAGAATTTGGTATCAAATTAATTGTTGTAATAAATCCCACAACTTCCAGTTGTTGGATTTAATATAACTTGTTCAGGTAAAAAGTTTAGACTTTACCTAAAAAGTTGCCAATTTCAGCTCTGCATTGTTTTTGCTGCTGTGCTCTGATTGGCCAGCCTGCAGCAGCTTCTGCCAGGCTGCCTTGAGGAGGTGTGAAGTGGCCTGGCTTCACACAAAGGAATGTGCTTGGGGGAGAGAATCTCCCCTCAGCAGATGGTGAGGCAGGAAGGGGGAGGGCTGCCAAACTGGTTTTCAAAGGCAGAGAAGGACATTTGCAGCACCCAGCAACACCCCCACATCCTGCAACCCCAGACAATTAGGTGCCCCCTTGATTAGATTAGGAGAGGGCAGGAGAGGGGTGTGTTTATGATTTTTAGCCCCACCAGTGGGTTGGCTCAGCCAGAAGTAACCTCCAAAAATCAGATTCAGCCATGTTGGATTTTTAGAGACTGTTGCCTTTTGGGATGGATTTTTGGCACACTTCCCAGGAAGTGGTCATCACAGGGGGACGACCCTGTACCTGACTGGAGGATCAGGACCCCCCTGCTTTTCACCCAGGAGCAAGGATAAAACTGGCAGACCTGCCCCCACACCTCAGATCCCCTCCAGAATTCAACAAGAAAGGAACTAAAGAAGAAGAAGGACTGCCCTGCTGGACCCCTGGCCTGCACCTGGACCCTGCACTCAGAAGGACTGCACCAGCTGCACACTTGAGCTTCACCACAAGAAGGACTTTGCCTGGCTTCAACTGGTTCAAGGAGGGACTCCCTGTTTGCTACAGGTGAAAAATTGCTAAACCAGAGTCCCCTGCACCAACTCTTGAAGAAAGCGACCAGCTGTCCACTGTCCAGTGGCCAAAAAGGAGTTTGCGCCAGGTGCATTCTGGGAGTTGAAGTCCGCACCCCCCAAGGACCATCACAGAACTTCTGGACCCTTGGGGTGAGCTGTGGACCCCAAAAGAACCTTAAAAGAACATCTGGGAGAAGCCCCAGAAGTTTGGAAAAGATTTGAGAATTTTTGGAAAAAAGCTCCAGAGAGGGACCGACCCGCCGCGGAAATTCTAGCCGGCTTGCCTCAACCGCGACCCGGCCTGACTTCGTGGTTCGTCCCGGTAAAGAAAAACATCCAAAAAAGAGACTAAGTCCGAACGTAAAAAGTTGACCGGGACCTCCCAGCCATCGTATCCGAGAAGGGCTCCATGGACGTTGGATCAAGATCCAGGTTTACCCCGGTCGAAGGATTTTCATCTCGAAAAAACGACTAAGTCCGAAGGTAAAAGTCTCCACCGAGGAAACCCACATCGCGTATCCGGACAAGGGCTCCAGGAGGTCGGATTCAACTGGCAGGTTCGTCCCGGTGAAGAAAAACTTCAAAATAAAGACTAAGTCAGAAGGAAACTTTTTAACCGAGGCCTCCCGCGACCTGTAGCCGAGCAGGGCTCCATCGCGGTCGGCCTGAAAGTTTGACTTTGCCCCGGTCGAGGTGCAACCAGATGACCCGATTGGCGCTTTTTGTTTCTAAGCGCTAGAAAAGTAATAATTCTTTAAAAATTCATATCTCCGGTTCCCCTGAACCGATTTTAATCATTTTTGTGTCATTTTAAAGATAAAAATATAAACTATTTTTATAAATTGGTTTTGGATTTTTAAACTGTTTCCTGTGTTTTATTTAATTACTGTTTTGTGATATGTGAATGCTTTACACTTTGTCTCCTAAGTTAAGCCTTGACGCTCGTTGCCAAGCTACCAAGGGTTGAGCTGGGATTAATTTACTGAGACCTAACTGTACCTATGTGGAGGTTAGTGGCTTGTTGCTAGGTGTAGGTACCTACCTGCCCTACCAATAACCCATTTTCCAACAACACCCCAATGAATTCTTCTGATCAACATACAATTGGGAGATGTGGAAGTGTTGGAGCAAATTATGCTATTAAATGTCAGTAAGTGAAATGCCTTACGTTTTGAAGATCACTGGCATTCACAGTGCCTTTCTAGCATCATCGCCCTATCTATCAAATCAATGTTAACCTGCAAAATTGTCTTAAACTTTTAGACCTGCAAGATATAAACAGGGCTGGGCAGGAGAGCCACGAGCAGCTCTGGCAAAATTACTCAAACCAGTCTTGTTCTTTTCGTCTCCTTGTGCACTCTCTTCTTTCCATCAATCCATTCTTTCTCTCCCCTTCTATCCTCTCCCTGTCTTATATTAATTGCACATATGCTACTTTCGACCATTATCTCACAACCTCTGATCCAAAAGGAACTATGAAAATCAGCACAGTCTGGAAACTGTTGATGGACCAGAGGCTTCTCTTGACTTTGAAAGACTGTCTGCATGAGCATCAGAAACATTAACATTGCCATCCTGAATCACTAGGACAATTATTTGGAAACCCATTATTGTTTTCCACCTCTATCCATATGAAATGCACCTGCAAGTTTGTCTATTCATGCTGTTCCAACAGAACACACCACATGCTCTTGTCACACCTCCCTTCATAGTGCCCCCGCCCGTAATTTGTGAGTATAGTGGTCACCGTATTATGCATCCAACAATAAATGCGTTGGGTAATATTCTGAGGTCAGCAGAAAGGAAGAGAAATGTGGTGACAGCTCATGTTGCCCTCAGATCTGACAAACCCTGATTCTGCTACACTAATTTGTTTTGCTGATATACGCAGGGTACCAGTGCTTTCTTTGTGTCAGTGTTGCAGGTAGTTGGAAGCGACACTCATTTGTGGGGACCGGTACCTATTTTTCATCATCAGACTGTGACGTAGAAGAGACGGATAGGCAGTAGATGGGAAAAGATGGAGGGAGAGGAAGATATTAAAATGGTGACAAATGGAGACTGCAAAGCAAAAAGAACTTCAGTGAGATAAAGTGACAGCAAGAGTAGAGTGGTGGAAAAAAAGAGGCACGAAGTGGAATCAGGACTAGGCAACCGTGGTATTTAACATTCAGCAGCACCACTGTAAGGCTCCCAAGGAAAACAGTGGGATCCTGTACTTATTGTTTTGCACATTAAAAACTGATTAGTGTTTTTTTAGAGGAGTAAGGCCCTGATTTATACTTTTATTGTGCTGCATTTGCGTCATTTTTTGGTGCAAACTTACAAAATACAATTGTATTTTGTAAGTTTAAGCCGCTTTTGCGTCACAAAATGACACAAATGCGGCGCAAAAAAAGTATAAATCAAGTCCTAAATGTCTGAGGTTAGGAGAGGGCTAGACCATATAATGAAAGTAGATTAACAATGCCTCCATATGAGATGTGTACCTACTTGTGGTGGCACCCACAGTTGAAATATTTAGCAAACATCATCAAGGAGAAAACATAAGGGCACCTTAACCATAAGATTAATTGAGTTCAATTCAATTCAATTTAAAAAATGTTATTCGGATGAGATAAACATTCATAAACGTTACATAAGAAATACAATGCACAAATAAAAGCAATTTTATAAAATTCATACTGCACTGTGCAACATATTATAATAACATCCCGGCCCTCGCAATATGAGAAAATATCTAAAATAACATTAATTGAGTTATTTATGTGCATGTTTACCAAAACAGTCATCTTTCCCACAGGGAACATTAACTGCTCCCAACCCGGCTTCCTCTCCTATTACTTATTGACTTCAAGCTTGCCTTTGAGCATGTACAGCACTCTCCTGCCTTCTCACTAGATTTGTGCTATAGAAATACCAGATATATAAATAGTTAATATGTATTGATGAAGAACAGCTAGAAAAAGAGATGTTTTAAATGTTTTCTAAAGGTAATGTGGAAACCTTCCAACAGAGCAGCCAACAAGCGAGGCAACTTGTTCACCCCGGACCTTCAAGCCTCCAAGCAAACCTGCCGGAAACTGGAAAGAAAGTGGCTCCTCGAACAGACACCAGACAACCATGCCGCCTTCAAGAACGCCATCCGCAATCACCATCACCTCATCAGATCTGCCAAAAAATCCTCCTTCAAAGACCGCCTGGACAACAATGCACACAACAGGAAGGAGCTCCTCAACATCGTGAAGGAACTCTCCAACCCCAGCTTCAACACAAATGACATCCAACCTTCACAAGACGTGTGCAACTCCCTCGCCGCCTTCTTCCACCACAAGATCACAGACATACATGACAGCTTCAACAGCCAGACCACCCGCCAATCACTGACTCCCCAGACTCTCCACCCACCCTTAACTACGAACCTCTGCTCGCCTGGGCCAACGTGAACAAAGACAACACAATAAAAACCATGCGCACTATCCACTCTGGATCTCCATCAGACCTATGCCCGCACCACATCTCTAACAAAGCAAGCGGCACCATCGCACCCCACCTCTGCAAAATCCTCAACATCTCCTTTGAGAATGCGACCTACCCCGAAAGCTGGAAGCATGCTGAAATCAAACCCCTACTGAAGAAACCCATGGCTGACCCGTGAGACCTCAAGAACTTCCGCCCCATCTCCCAGCTCCCATTCCCGGCCAAGGTCATCGAGAAGATTGTCAACAGACAACTGACCCACTACCTCAAAGAACACAACATCCTGGACCCATCCTAGTCAGGGTTCCACAGCAACCACAGTACCGAAACCGCCCTCGTCGCCGCCACCGTCGACATCAGGGCCCTGTTTGGCCACTGTGAAACCGCGGCTCTCATCCTCCTGGACCTCTCGGCCGCCTTCGACACCGTCTGCCACCACATCCTACGCACACACCTCCACAATTCCGGGATCCGAGACAAAGCCCTAGAGTGGATCACCTCCTTCCTCTCTTGCAGAACCCAGAGTGTCCGCATCCACCCTTTCCGCTCCGAAGCCTCCAAGATCATCGGCGGCGTTCCTCAAGGATCGTCCCTCAGCCCTACACCGTTCATCGTCTACATGACCCCGCTCACCCACGTCGCCCGACTACACAACCTCAACATCATCTCCTACGCAGACGACACCCAATGATTCTCTCCTCAAACGACTGCAACGCATACAAAATGCCTCTGCACGCCTGATCCTCGATGCCCACCGCCACAGCCACATCACTCCCCTTCTGAGAAACCCACACTGGCTCCCCGTCAACAAAAGCATAACCTTCAAGCTCCTCATCCACGCACACAAGGCGCTCCACAACCACCGGCCAAGCCTACCTCAACAGACGACTCAACTTCTACACCCCGTCCCGCCAATTCCACTCAGCTGACCTTGCCCTCGCCACCGTCCCCCGCATCCAAAGAGCGACTACCGGAGGCAGATCCTTCTCCCACCTTGCCGCCAAGACCTGGAACAACCTTCCCCTGCCCCTACGACAGACCGAAGACCTGCTGACTTTCAGAAAGCGGATCAAGACCTGGCTATTTGAGCAGCAGCAGCAACCCCCCTCCCCCCGAGCGCCTTGAGACCCTCCTGGGTGGTAGCGCGCTTTACAAATACACTGATTGATTGATTAATGTGTGAATTAGTATTTCTGATGCAAAGAGGAAGATTGCTCCAGAGTTGGGAGCCAAAATGGGAATATTAAACAGCAGCGATGAGTTTGAACACAAATGTTTTCACAAGAGTGTATTGAGAAAAATGTTGAAGCAATGGGCTTTGTTATTGCATAAAAACCTGTACATGGGACTGAAAAGGCCTATTCACAAAGATAAAAGTATGGGTGTAAATGTGCATTTAAACTTCGGTGTAATATTACTACTTTTAGCTATTCAGCAGTTCTGAGTGTAAATTTACTCCAGAGTGTAGAGTTTCTTGTCTACACACCCAGAAACCAGAGGGTTGAACCATATGTATAACTGTAAAGTTACTACTTGTGGTTTTCCGCACCTAAACAGAGATTTATGCTAGCACTTTGGAGAACTCGCTGTGGGAAAGAATAGAGAAATCAATAAACGTTAATTAATTAAAAACTATATGTATTATTCATTTTATTGTACAACATAAATGTAAAATCAATTACAATAATAATTTTTACTCTAGAACTAACAAAATAAAATGTTGGAACAGATTACCTGAAAAAAATAAATGCTTATGAAATAATTGAATAATTTAAACAGGGAGCCTGGCCAAGCTGACGACCGTAATGGATGCACGACGCTGAAGCTCTGGCAGCAGGATGTCAACAACTGGTCAAATGGGACCCAAACCACTTCACTGGAGTGAGGCATGCGGCGCAGAGGCACCTTTCAATGGTGAGAAGAGCTGGGGCCGCACCTGACTACTGAACGGACCATGAAAGCACCTGCTGTGCAGGTGGCCTCCTCCCAGTCAGTGCGTCTCAGAGGCCCCTCAGCAACAGGGGCTGTGGGTGAACCTGAGGTGCACGGCTGCTAGAGCAGCGTAGTGCTGCCTTTACAACTTGGAGCACCCCCCGCCTCCCTTCCTTCATCTGCCCCATCTACAGATGAGCCCAGTAGAATAACGAGCTGGAGGCAGTGAAATTGCATGGCATCTGCGGCCCTCCTGGGCCTACATAGCCGCAACAACGGCTGGGAGGCCCGCGCGTGGCCCAATTGTACTCTGCTGCCACCATCGCTCACTGTGAAAAGGCAGGCAGGCAGGCACCAGGAAGCTCTGGAGTTAGGGTGATCTGTTTTTTTGCCACATATTGAGACCATGGAGGCACCACCATACAATATCCTTGCCCTTACCTGGACCTCACCGAGCCACAGCAGACTTGTACCTCCCCTCCTCCCTATACTGTTGTAGCCTGGGGAAACTGGTTACACTGCTTCACCAAGCAAGGTCCCCTCCGCTGACCAAACCCCGCCATACCAAAAAGCATGACCAGGCAGCTGAGTTGCCAAGGAGGGGGAAAAACAGTGCACCATCCCTAGTCTCATACTTACCAGCTTGTTGGGGGTATCCCGCAGGACATTAGGCCCTACTACAAGCCGACCTGGATACTGTTCCCCCACATCTGATTGCGCCAGTGAGAGTAAGGAGTTCACGCCCCTTCCTCCCTCATTGACTGTGCTGGATTTCATGCTCGACCATGAGGAGGTGACTCTCTAACCCTTGCACCCTTAGTAAGAGTGTCCAACACACACAGCCTTAGTGTCAGGACAATCCTCAATCTCCGAAAGCAGTCATGGTGTACGGCGACATGAACAGCGCAAGCTCCCCTTTGAAAAGAACACATCTGTAGATGTGACCGCCTCGACCCTGACCATGTGGGAGGCACTACTGTTGGCACTACGCCTGGACAACTCGTTGGTATGGAGGCCATAATGGCAGAGTAATGGGCGGGCTTCTGTGCCACAGATACCCGGTTTGACACCCTCACTATTAGGCTTGACAAAATGGGGGACTGTCTGGACCAACAATAAACTCGCCTAAAGGGGGCACAGAGGAGTGCTTTTCAGGGCTTGAGAATAGTGCCATGAGAGCAGAGAAACGACTGGAAAAGCTGGAGTCCAGGCTCTAGACAGTGGCAATAAAGAAGGAGCACCTGGAGCCAGGGGCCGCCATAACAAACTGCGCATTTCTGGAATCGCAGAGACCATGAACACTCCACTGGCCGCATGGATCTGCTTGCGAAACTGTTGGGTTGCCAGAACTTTACTTCCACATTTGTGGCTGAAAGGGCAAACCACACTCTTGGACAGCGGCCAGTGCCAGGAGCACCGGCCAGACAACAGTGCAAGATTGCTCAATTACCAAGGTCACGACACAGCACTCCAACTTGCCAGAGAACAGTGTCCACTCCATTGCCGGGGCATGTTGGTTTCACTGTTTCCAGACTTCACACCAACAGTCCAGGAAGCCAGACAAAAATTTGCAGATGCTAAAAACACGCTTCATAAATTAGGTCTCTGATATGATATGCTCTACCCGGCCAGACTTCGTGTTGATGTAAATGGCATACCCCACTACTTCAACACTCCTGAGGATGCCCTAGCATTCTGCAAGCAACATGCTAAGAACAACACTCCCCCAGTGTGAGCGACCCCGGAGTGTGATCACCTGGATACAGACCCCAACACCTGCATGAATCGCTCTCCTCTAGACTAATGTTGGCACCCCCAGTAATGAGGATGAACGCTTTGGACACTTAACTCCACTTTCTAATGAGATAGCTGTGCCCACTGCAATGTTGTCTTACATAGTTTGATTATTGCCTTACCCTGCAGCTTGCCAATTCCCATTCCCTCTTATTGTATACAATTCTACTTCTGTACGAGGTTTGCTGCCCCCACATTGTCACTCTCACATGGCTGATACCAAGTTGCCCATGCTCCTCTCGTTTTGTAGTAATCTTGCACTTTGCCTCTGTGTTGAGGGGTTATGGGAGGAATTAAATTAATGTATGTACTTTAATTAAGGGAAGCTTTTTAGAGCAATGCATGGTTAGCAGAGCTGTCCCGTTTGCTGCTTTCTTGTTATTCTTAAGACCTAGCTATTCGAGCATTAGCAACCCCCCCCCCAGCGCCTTGAGATCCTAAGAGTGAGTAGCGAGCTTTACAAGTGATTGATTGATTCGATCCTCTTTTATGAATTTCGCTGGTAGTTTTAATCATGTAAAGTATTTTTTTTACACTACCAAATAAAAAGAATGAAAAGAAAATTTGAAAAGAAGGTCTACAACTTTGCATGCATAAATGTATAATATAAAGTGAAGTAACACTTTTGGACAAGCCCCTTTCCTTACACTGACACATTTTATGGGTGCTCCCTTGACAAGAGTAAACCGTGGACCATTTACATAGTGGGTTTCTTGCTTCAATATGTAAGTGATTACCCCAAATCGTGAAATTTGGACAACCCACCCCTCTGAGCAGATAGAGTCACAGGTAACTATTTTGTGGGAGTAAATCCCTTTATAATAGTACAATGGTAAAATCCAACCATTGTTTATTTTGTAAATCATTAACCACATTTTGCCCACATAGATATCATACATATACCTAAGTAATGCTTAACTGCTCAAACAGCATCTATGAATATTTGGGGCTCAGGCACATCTTTTTTATATGAATTACCTAGTGACTTGGTGCACTTCAGAATTAGGGGTAGCCTATTGTAAAAAAAAAAGAAAAAAAAAGTTGCAGGTCCTGGCGACCCCATGATGTGTCTGATTCTGACAACCAGCACTGTGGTTACCCTCTGTAAGGAGATAAAAGGTGCAGGTACTTCGGTTGTAACTCCCAGTTTGTAAGGGAAACACATATGCCAGCTCTCTTCAAAAAGGGTAAACTGTGTGACCCATGATGTTACAAGACTATCTCACTGATAACGTTCTTGAAACTGAGGTGCTAAATAGAAGTGGTCAATGCCCTGATGGAGGAACAGTTTATCTTTAGTCTTGGTGAGGTACAACAGATAAATGTTTCAGACTGACCACTACCAAAGATTAACATGGAAATGTAATATATTTTTATTGTGTACCACATTTGAGCCACCTAATGGAGCACTCAATGAGACACCTCACCTAGGGCTCTATTTAGAGTTTGGTGGACAGGATACTCTATCACAAACAGGAAACAGCCTTTGCAATGAGTTTTTTTGCCACGCAGTACCATTACCATGCATTTTTTTACCACAACATTTTTTACAACATACATATATATATATATATATATATATATATATATATGTATGTTGTAAAAAATGTATATATATATATATATATTTCTATAAAAATCAAACCAACTGGCTTATCACACAAACCAAAGGAGCACTCTGTCCAACAGTATCCAATTGAATTAGGATCACCTAGCATGATGCGTTTCAGCCATTGCCTTTTTCAAATGCTTGCTACACCTTAAACACTCGCATACACATCTTTAACTAGCATTCCTCATTAGTAGAATAGTCATAAGTAAAAACAGACTTCGGTGTCTCTATATCTTACTATGTTCATAGCGCGCCCATCATAATGTTTGTCTTTTACTTTGCCTGTTGACTTAGTAGCCAACAATTATCTGTTAGTGAGTGCATCTCACCACTTGTATACTGTCCTTTTTTTGCGAGTGTCATTAATCTCCAAGGAATTCAATATTTGACCCCTTCGTCTCCACATAACACCACAGAGGGGTACTGTCTTTCTGCCACTGGACGTTTTACTTATGTTATTTTCCTTCTATACAAAAACTTCCCTTTGATAATGATTCACACACATGGGAGAATGCCATTATTTTTTATCATTATCTGAATGTTTATGCGGAATGGCTGGGTAGGATTAGCCTCCTTGACGTCTATAATGCATGTTTTTCTAAGCAGCGATACAATGTATTAATACTTCTATAAGGTTTTGTTTATTCACCTTTGTGTTAAGACTGCATGTTTTGTCCTGCTAAGTGTAAATACAAACTAATGCTTTCTATATACGACAATGTTTTTCGGACTGGCATGACCACAATAGTCTGTTTTCACTTATATTACAGGTTTTGAGAAAGACCTCACCGTCAAAACTTTTTGGCCACATGAATTAAATTTGTCATGGATTACACTGCTTGGAGTGCTAGCTTTCTTTCGTGTGAATGTTTAGCGTGTCCTGTGAACTGTTGCGAGCTAGATATAACTGTAGAACGGAAGGGATAATATATGCATGGGGGGAGTTCTAGCACTAGGGGGGCCGTAAAAATGGTGCAAAGGAATCTATGTGATTCCTTTGTACCATTTTTAACTGTATTTTTTAACCCCTGCTAAGTGCAGGCATCAAAATGAGGCTCCCATTGTGTTCAGTGGGCCTCTATGTGCTTTGCAGGATTAACGCCAACATTGTTTACGCTAATCCTGCAAAGCACCGACCAGCGTCAACAATTATGATGCTAGTCCCCCTGACTACCGCCACGGTGCGCCATATTTTGAATACGGCGCACACATGGTTGCATTGGGGGGGCACTAAGGGGCGGAAGAAAAGTGGAGCACCCTCCTTTTTTAGAGCATTTTAAAGCCCCCAAGGTGACCCTCCTATTTAAGGTCCCCAATCCCCACAGGAGACCACTCTTTTTTTTTAAAAACAGATGATTTTTAGCCCTGGTGGGGGCCCTTATGGACACCTAAACAAAGACTAGTGGCTCAGGGTGTCCCCAGCCTGGCCCCTTTTTGTTTTTTTTAGTGGGGTTGAGCTGAAGCCAAGTCCTGGTTGAAGTGCTGGCAGCCAATTAGATATCATCACTGGGCCAGTTGGATCCACATAGTACCGTGTGCCCAGATATTCATATTGTTTGGCCTTTAATATCTCTAAAAGTACTGAACACATTTACACCAAAGTGTGCTTTCTGGACCCAGAGTTAGCTTTCTGCCAAATCTGGTGTAATTCCATTCAGTGGTTAGGCCTGTAGTTGTGTTTGGGAGAAAGGTAGCTCTTGGCCCAGAAAAAATACCTTTTTGTTAATTGGTGTAAACCCATTCAGTAGTTTTGGAGAAATTAAAGAAAAACAAATTTGTATATATAGGGATAAAAAGGCTCCATTACCCCTCTCGATCTCGCGCTGAGATCTGATTGGCTACTAACTCTTCAACAAGGAAGTGTTGGCAGCCATCTTGGGACTGAAGCTGAGTTCCCGAAAAAGGAATAAACTAAAGGAAAGGGGCCAGGGTAGGCACACCCTGATCCCTTAACACTGGCACTGGGGTCCCAGAGGGATCCCCCCCCCCCCCCCCCCACAAGAGCAAGAAAACATTTTTTTTTAATTTTCAGCAGGAGTCACTGCGTATCGGAGGTGGTGGTCCTCAGGGCAGCTGGGCTCTCATGCTTGCTAAAATGAAGCCCCTGTGTGGTCCATGCAGTGGGGAAATGTTAAAAATAAGAAGGGGGCCCCCTCATGGGTTCACTAAAGCCCCGGGAACCACCATCTCCCTGTGGCAAATATTCAAATAAGTGTGGGGGGGCCTCCCAGCCTCCCCCCATCCCTGGGGCAAATATTCAATTAAGTGCAGAGGGCCATGTAGTCTGCTTGCAGCCCCAGGGACTTCCACCTCCCTCGGGCCACTCATACAATTAAGTGCAGGGGGCTGCACTACAGCCCTAGGACCTGCCAAATCCCCAGGTTAAATACTGAATTAAATGTGGGGGTAACATGACCCTCTGCAGCCCTGGGGACCACCACCTCCCTGGGGCAAATATTTAATTCAGTTTTTGGGGCCACACGCACCTCACTGACCATGGACTGCCACTTCCCTTGGGCTAAATTTAAATAGGATAGGGGGTCAGTTGCGAACTCCCAGCTCCGGGGACCACCTCCTCCCCAGGGCAAATTGCAATGTTGGAGGGGGGCCACGCAGCCCCCCTTGTGGAGTCAATAACGGCCCTGGAGACGGCCAACCACCAGAGCCAGCTTCTACTATGTCCTGTGGTGCCCACCTCCAGGACATAGCTGTTTGCTATGACTTGGCAGGAGCTTTGACAGCTCCTGCCAAATCAATGCAAACATTCCATTTCCAGTTAATGAGAGCTGTCAAACAGCTCTCACTTGCTGAATGTGGCGGTTCCCTCTGTTTTCCTGCCTGCATGTCTGCAGGCAGGGAAACAGAGGAAACAATTGCTCTCACAGAGAGAGAGCTGCATGTTTAGCAGCACCATCTGTGACAGCAATGCTGGTTCCCGCAGGAGGTGGGGAGCCCGCTGGGATCATGGAGGCCTTGTGAATGCCACCCATGGTCTCCAAACATTTGACTTGGTGCCCTGGGTGGCACCCAGGTGACATCGTTGAGCCCTGGAGATGGGGACCCCGGGGGGGCAAGATTGGCCTGGGGAGGGGGCTGTGCGGTCCCCCTCACCCCAAAAACAATCAAATGTTTAGGCAGGACCCTAGGGGATGGGTCACCAGATGTGAGTCAGCCTAGGAAGAGGGGCCACAGCTCTCCCCCCCCCCAATAATATACTAATGCCAGGCCCTGGGGGATGGGGTACCAGGGACTGAAATTGGATAGGGGAGGAAGGCCGCATGCTCCCCCCAAAAACAATTTAGAAGGCCAGGCCCCTGGGTAGGGGTCCTAAGGCCAATATCAGCCTGGGGATTGAGGCCACGCGGCTTCCCTCCCCTAACAAAATAAATGTATTAATAAATGTATTAATGCTGATCCCTGAAGAAGAGGTCTCTGGGGCCAGTGGCCTCCTCCTCCCCCCAACAAAACATTTTTAGAAGGCTGGGTCCTTGGGGATGGGGTCCCGGGACCAAAATCGGCCTGGGAAAAGGGGGGCGCATTTATTTGTTTCCCCCCCCCCTCAAAAACAAATAAATGTTTTAATGCCAGGCCCATGGGATGAGGTCCCCTGGGGCGGAATCAGCCAGGGTAGGATGGCTGCATGGCATCACTATCCCCCCCTCCAAAAAAAAAAAATAGAAGGCCAAGCCCTGTCTTAAATAAAATAAATAAGAGTTGGGAAATTTTATCTTTAGAGAAATATATCGAGGTGAAAAGGATTCCAAGGGGCTTACGCATATTTTTGATGCCAACTTATACTGGGATTAAGCCTGAACTGTTCACAGAGGGGGCAGAAAACAACACACAATGCTCTTTGAACATGATGAAAATATTAATTAAGCATGCTAGATTAGATTTGGAAGAAACACATGTTAAAATCAGAGAATTGGAAGACTTGTTGAATAATCAAAATGATAAAAGTGGACAAACCACCTTGCGACAAGCTATGGAAACCCGTTTGAATAATTATGAAGATGAAGTCCAGCAGAGAAAAAATAGTACATTTTTAAGGGATGAAAAAGATTATAAGTTTGGGTGAGTATATACATTTGCGAAAAGATTTGACCAATTGAAACGAGAATCGAGGTTCACTAGAGGACAATCAAATCACAGTGGAGAGGAAACCTCGATTGAATCTGAAGTAGAACTTAGTGAAGGGGAAGGTACTGATACCAGTAAAAACACTTTTTTAGAGGAAATGCAAGTACTCTACTTGGACCAAAAGTTATCAAGAGGAAGAGGCAGAATCAAAGGGCGGGGTTATGGAAACAAACAAAATCAGGCAGGATCAACAAGAGAAAAACAAGAAGAGCCAAAAGAAACAGGCAAAAGACAATATTCTCTCAGAAGTTTGAGGAAATAACAAAATCCCCAAATTTAGTAGTTAATCTTTCGGATTATGAATTAACGAACTTTGAACTACAAACCCTCAATAAAGGTCTATCCTTCTGCCCTGAAATTCATCATAATTTTGTGGATACTCGCATTGATATTTACAAATTTGTTAGGAAATTGAAATTATTAAAATTTCATACACAGCAAAGGAAGAAAACACCATCTACTTCTGAAGATAACACCACAAAGGAATTGGAAGAAACTCCACTTAAGATTGATCAAGTTATAGATCTCAAAACCTTATTTGATTTGACTTATAATCTACAAGATGAAGATTACACCGAGATGGAAGTATTACAACAATTAGATATTAACACAAAATGTCATAAACCATCTGGTTTAAAAGAAAGATCAAAGTTTTGTCCTATACTTTCACCAGGCAACAAAATAGATTTATATTCGGAACTAGTTTTAGAAGATCTGGAACGTCTTCAAAACAAAAGACTAATTAGTAAAACAGAAAATTTAACTAAGAAAGAACGGTTGGCATTAAAAAGTCTGAAGGCTAATAACAAAATTATAATAAAAGCAGCAGATAAAGGAGGTAATGTTATTATTCTAAACATGTCTGATTATATGATGGAAGCCTACAGACAATTGAGGAATCCAGCTGAATATAAGAAATTGACGAGAAATCCTATAAAGAATATGACCTATATGTTACATGCAAAACTAGGTATTTGGCATCAACAATTGCTACTTGATCGTGAAGAATATATGTATTTGAAAAAGGAGAATTCAACAATACCTACGATTTATTTTCTACCGAAAATTCATAAATCATTGACATCGCCACCAGGAAGACCAATAGTATCGGCATGTGATTCATTGTTTGAAAGAGTTTCTAATTATGTAGATGTTTATTTAGCCCCAATTGTTAAGACACTTAGTTCATATATTAAGGATTCTGGAGATCTTTTAAAGATATTATTAGATTTGGATTGGCATGAAAATTATTTACTAGCGACAACAGATGTGATCTCACTTTATACTTCCATTAATCATGCAATTGGTTTAAATGCCTGTGAATATTTTTTGAAGCAGCGTAATATCTCAGAATTAGAACATTCAAAAATGCTACTAGATATGATTGATATGTGTTTGAAAAATAATATCTTTATATTTAATCATGAGATATATTATCAATTATGTGGTACAGCCATGGGCATCTCCTTTTCTCCAAATTATGCCAACCTAGTAATGGGTTGGTGGGAAAGAGAGATAGCATGGAATAAAAGAAATGAGGGATTTGCTGAAAAAGCATTATTGTGGGTTCGTTTCATAGATGACCTTTTTATAATCTGGAATGGATCAATTGATGAATTTTTGCAATATTTTAATATTTTAAATGACAATGAGGTTGGTCTGAAATGCACCTGTGAAACCAGTAAAACATCTATAAATTTTCTAGATATTACCATTTATATTGAGAACAACAAAATTGAAACCACAGTGTACTGCAAGGATACGGCTTGTAATAGTGTACTACATGGGAAAAGCTTTCATCCCAAACCTTTGGTAAACAGCATTCCCTTGGGGGAATTTATTAGAATGAGGAGAAATTGTTCTCATGAAAAGGACTTATTACTAAAACTTGATGAAACATATGAGAGATTTAAGACTCGAGGATATAATGAAAAGATCCTTAAAAGTAATTTAAATATTATTCAGTCCAAAAAACTTGAGGAGTTTCTGTTTAATAAAAGAGAAAGAGAATCTGAAGAAAGAGTGCGAATGATTATGCAATATACCAAAGAAAGCACATTAATAAAAAATATTTTGTGCAAACACTGGAGAATAATAAGCAGAGATCCGGATGTAGGACCCATAGTAGGTTCGAAACCTTTGTTCTCATACAAAAAGGCACCCAGCATTAAGGATATATTGGTTAAAAGTCACCTTGTGTTAGAAAAGGATAGCAATTGGCTAGAGGTGGAGAATAAGGGTTTCGTCAAATGCAATTCCTGCAAAGCATGTAAAATTGGGCAATCAATGAAAAAAAATAATTTACCAAACGGACAGGAATGGCTCATTAAACATAAAATTAAATGTGATACAAAATACGTAATCTATATTATAGAATGTCATTGTGGCCTAAAGTACATTGGGAGTACAATTTGTGCGCTTAAGAAAAGAATCCTTGAACATATCAGAGCTATCACTCATAGAGATTATACATATGCGACAGCCAGACATCTACAGACACATACATCAAATGATTGGAAGACACTGAGATATTATGGTATAGATCATATCCCAGATCATGAAAGAGGAGGGGATCGAGTGAGAAAGTTGAGGCAATTAGAATCGAGATTTATAATTCGAATGAAAACGAAGGCCCCTTTTGGGATGAACAATGATGAAGAACTTTATGTTCATTTATGAGTGTATAATCCAAATAACACATAACTCTGAATTGTTAAGTGAAATTTTTGATCGGTTGAGATTTTTAATAACTGTCTTAATTATTTTTGTGAGCATTGGAGAGAAATTGTATTTTTCTTTCTTTTTTTAAGCAAGTCCTGATTCACACGAAATTAAAATTTGTAAAAATATAAAATCCAAGTTATATTCATTATATTACCACTAGGAAAAAGTAAGTTAAAAATGGCAGTATAAAGTTAACTAAACTAATGGTGAGAATAACAGAATTTGAATTGTAAATAACAAATGAAGTGAATTTGCTATTTGGTTACTTCTTTACAGAATGTTGGAATTTCAATATGATTGTATTCTCCCTGAGAACGATTGATTGTGAAATTTTGCATTTAAATTACTTATTTATGTTTAAACTACAACTCCCAGCATGCATCATGTGCGTATAATATTTTCCATTATAAAAGGAACTTGTAGTGTGAACTGGATGTTTGAACTCGAAAAAGACCATTCAGTCGAAACGCGTTGTTCTGCTTTCTTGTTTCAAATAAAATCAAGAATTATTGTACCTTGGTGGAGTGCACTGCTAAATTTTTGATGAAAAAAAAAATATATATATATATATATTATTAATACTTCCTTAAATAGACTATCAATTTCATGGTAAAGGCATGTATTGTAAAAGTAAATGCATAGTGAGAAAATGCTTGATAAAAAATGTGGGTTAAAGATATGCATTGTATTTAAAGTGTTGTAATGCCGTGCAACCTCACAAACATTGCAGGTACCCTGCTTGCTGTATTACAATTGTTTTAAAACGTATGGCACATAGAATCTTGTATGTTTTGATAGGGTACCCAACTGCCAAACTCTGAATAAAGTTCTAAGTCTAAGATTTATTTGCTGTCTAGCTATAGTAGTGATGCAATTTATCACACTGATCAAGGCTTGATCTCTAATATGAAACATAAGCAATCAGAAGGCACTTTACAGGAAATAAGCTACGAGTAGCAGCACCAGAGTGCAAACACCCCTTCGACCAATAGGGGCATACAAAATAACTGATCCTTGCATCTGTGAAATTTCATATTTGCTCAAGATACTCTCTAAGGCACTGATTACAAGTATAGATGCCATTTATAACAAGAATAGAAGAATACCACTGGGATATTACTAATCGGTTGCCAGAAATAGCAGCACTTACAAGCTTCTGGGGAGTAACATGTATGATACAGTAAATAAGATGTCTTTCCTGTTAAATTTCAGCAGGTTTGACCTGTTGAAATCTAATGAAGGTTGAGGATTTTATTCACCCGATAGTTAATGCATGTGTGACTTAGAACCAAACATGTAATTTAGACCCCTGCGCAAACAGGAGTTTACTCAGGTGGCGGAAAACAATGTTCCACACATAGTGAGGCTCCATTACTGTTTATAAGTTGGCCGAAAGAAAGCCAATAGCAGTGTTCAGAGCAGTCTTCAAAGCAAACATGACCATGAGATATAGAGGATTGTTGGAGAGGTATTAGGGCAAAAAATGTAATTGCCCAGTGCTAGAAATGGGGTCTCTAGTAGGCAGTTGGTTTGCACCCTGTCCAAGTAGGGACCCTCACTCTAGTCAGGATAAGGGAGATACCTGATCAGATAACCCCTGCTCACCCCCTTGGTAGGTTGGGATGAGCAGTCAGGCTTATCTCAGAAGCAATGTGTGAAGCATTTGCACATAACACACAGTAATATAGTGAAAACACTACAAAAGGACACCACACCAGTTTTAGAAAAATATCCAATACGTATATGTATAAAACAAGACCAAATATGATACAAATTCAACATACAATAAATAAGATACAAATTTTGCAAGAATTACTTAAAAAGACATTTCCTTGAAGTCACTAACTCCGTCTGGGGCTATCATGGCATCATGAACAACAAATACAATGGTTCAGGCCAGCTGCAGCATCGGAAGCCAGCTGCAGTGTCGGGAAGACCTGAAAACAGTACCTTGGAAATGCAGGGCGTTGCGATCCTCGCAATGAGGTCTGGAGAGCGGCGTTTCTGAAATTGCGGTGTCAGTTCCAGTGGTCGATGTGGGGGGGGGGGGGGGTCATCAAGCCCTTGAAGTCACACGTGTTACAGATCGAACTCTGGGCTGATGAAGTCAGGTGCACTGGCGTGGATGGAGTCGGGGCTGTGGTGCGAAGTGGGACGATGTGACGTACGGTGTCCACAGGTCACAGTGAAGGCAGTGGCTCAGTAATGGCATCCAGTGGTGTTGGGGAAACCAGGGATGCAGTGTGAAGCGGGGTGATGCTTGTGCAGTGTCACCAGGTCACAGTGCAGGCAGCGGCATCGTCATTGCTGAAGCTCTGTCATCAGTAGGCCTGTGTCGGCAGTGCAGCATGAGATGGGCTCTGTGCGGCATCCCCAGGTTGCAGTGCAGACATGGACGCCTGGTGACGACACTGGAGTCGATGGTGCTAGCGTCGGTGGAAACAGAAGCCTTTGGTATCTCTGAGACTCCCAACAAGAGGCAAGCTCTACTCGAAGCTCTTGGAGAACCCTCTCAAGCAGGATACACAGCAAAGATCACCCTTTGCTCTCTTTTAAGGCAGAAGCAGCAAATGCAGGCCAACCAAGCAAACCATACACAGCAACAAGGCAGTACTCCTCCTATGGCTCTTCAGCTCTACTCCTTGGCAGAGGTTCCTCTTGATCCAGGAAGATTCTAAAAGTCTGGGGTTTTGGGTCCACTACTTATACCCATTTCTGCCTTTGAAGTAGGCAAACTTCAAAGGAAAGTATATGTTGTTGACAAGATCCTGCCTTGCCCAGGCCTGGCCCCAGACACACACCAGGGGGTCGGAGACTGCACTCTGTGAGGGCAGACACAGCATTTTCAGGTCTAAGTGTCCTTTCCTCCCTCCACTCTAGCCCAGATGGCCCCTTAGGATATGTAGGCTACACCCCAGCTCCCTTTGTGTCACTGTCTAGAGGGAATTCACAACAGCCCAACTGTCAGTCTGACCCAGACGTGGAATACACAAGCTGCAGAAGCACAGAATGGTTTAAGGAAGAAAATGCCCACTTCCTAAAAGTGGAATTTTCAAACTGACAATCTAAAAAACAACTTTACCAAAAAGTGTATTTTGAAATTGTGAGTTCAGAAGCCACAAACTCCCTATTTCTATCTGCTGTCAAAGGGAAACTGCACTTTAAGAATATTTAAAGGCAGCCCCCATGTTAACCTGTGGGAGAGAGAGGCCTTGCAGCAGTGAAACCCGAATTTGGCAGTATTTCACTGTTAGGACACGTAAAACACATCAGTACATGTCCCACCTTTAACATACACTGAACCTAGCCCATGGGGCTACCTAGGGCCTACCGTAGGGGTGCCGTACATGTATAAAAAGGTAAAGTTTAGGACTGGCAAGTGGGTACATTTGCTAAGTCAAACTGGCAGTTTAAAACTGCACACACAGACACTGCAGTGACAGGTCTGTGCCATGTTTACAGGGCGACTAATGTGGGTGACAAGATCAGTGCTGCAGGCCCACAAGTAACATTTGATTTACAGGCCCTGGGCACCTCTGGTGCACTTTACTAGGGACTTACCATTAAATCAAATATGCCAATCATGGATAAACCAATCAACAGTATAATTTATATAGGGAGCACTTCCACTTTAGCACTGATTAGGAGTGGTAAAGTGCGCGGAGACAATAAATCAGCAAGAACTAGATCAGTATACCATAGAAACAGGAGGTCAGAAGGCAAAAAGACACGGGAGACACGCCAAAAGCTTCCAGGTCTAACATCCAGTAAAATATATATATATATATATATATATATATATATATATATATATATATGTATATATATATATATATATATTTTAACCAGGAAATAAGTGGATGTGTCAGTTGGCAGTATTGACTGACATATATTTATACACAAATATACAAAATATGTATGTTGTTCAGCACATGGCAAAAGTGTGCATTTTCAACCCCTTATATTTTTGTAATCCCATGAATAACAGAAAAAAGACTATTACATGTTAGAAAGAGCCATTGGCATGATTAACGAAGAGCCTCACATTCTCATTGTGGAGACTGTGCCACAACTGCAGAGCCTCTGCCACGACTGCAAGGACTCCTTGTGGAGCAGGCCCATAATTTTGCAGCCAATACCTCATAAAAAACTTCAATTTTCTGAAAGAATGTATTCTGAAGAAGATGTCACTAGCACATTAAAAACTGGTGTAAGTCACAAAATTTAAAATTTGGTTTCTTAATGCAATATAGCCTTATACCCCACTGTAGCGGGCTACACCAGCCATTAAAGACCCGCTACACTGTTTAACTAGGAAGCAAACTTTAAAGGCCAGTGTAGCCCCGCTACAAAGGGTTATGAGGCTATAAAAACATTCTGCCACAAGAGGGCAGAATATTCGTATAAATAAAACAAAGAGCTCATGCTCTGTGACGGCTTTGTTCACAGCTGTTACTGTGTGAAAAACAATGTAATGTTGGAGCTCAGGGCTTCTACCAGCCATTAGAAGCCTTAAGCACTTCATTGCCTTCAATGGAGCTCCCAAGGTATGAAATATTATACTTAAAATATTAAGAGCCTTCAAATAGGTGTGCTCAGCATGTGCACTATACAAAAACGTCTTGTTTTTTTTTTAATAGACTATAATGTTGCGCCAACTACAATGACAATCTGCAGGACATATATAGGCTACAAATGACAGCTGACGTTTATTAGTTCAGTAAATGCTTTGATAGAAGGTCGGTGGGGGCAGGAATGCTTTAAAGTTATTGTTTAAAAAACATATATTTTAATAAATACTTCGCAATGCGGTCATATAACCTAAAGTACTAAAACGCATCCACGTGTTAAAGAACACAATTTTTTTATTTTGAAGCAACTTCATCATATTTTAACATGATGTTTGCTGCCTGACTTACAAGCAAAATATTTGCAGGACTCAGCTCTTGCACGGGCTTTTAGAGCCAAGCCAGAACCTTGACTCAGGTTTGGCTCGCCCATCTCTAGTATTATGTGCAATTCTGTGCCTCTGTAAGCTTGTGTTCATGCGTTTGTGATTGTAGTATGCGGAGAATGCATCAGTAAGTTGCATCAGATGTTTTACTAGGAGTGTCTTTCTCGCCTAATAGTGAAAGAGGGAGCGCTCTCGATGTCACAAAATAGTTCAAAACTCCTGCTGACATCATCAAGCAAATCAACATTTTAACAGGCTTATAATATGGAATTTAATGAACGGTTACACATACTCAAAAAGGAAAAAAGCTTCTTACCATCATGTGTAGCAAATAAGGCTATCATTGTGACTGCTACAATTGTCAGCATAACCACAATGGCAATGAGCGCTATTTCCAGGGAAGACCATCGTGACTTTTTCTTGGGTTTTGGAGAATTATTATCTGTTATATCCATCTGGCTTTCTGACTTGCCCATCACCCTAACTCTGCAAAAAAACCAGGAAAAAATACATTTAATTTAGTGGGCACTATCAGACAACACATTTTTTTGTTCTATTCTGTTATTACAACACAAATATAGAAAACAAGTGCATTAAAATATGAAAACAATAGAAACAATTATAACACCCTATCAACAATTCAGATTGATTTCCTCTGCAAAAAAACTATAAATACTGTTGTTCTAAAAAGCCAACTAAAATCAGACAGGAACTTTCAGGATTACATACTTGTATTAATCAGGCACAGTTCGGCGACAAGTTGTGGGCTCCTTCGTGACTGGATAAACAGGAACACAGCACTTGCACACAGGCTTTTAAACCTTGATCGCTTGTCAAACATTAGTCATGCACTTTGCTATGCTGAGCATTTTTACCTCTTCATTAATCAGCAATTGGAGCGCTGATGTCCTGGCTCCACCTCAGAACAAATCTATTTTATTACTTTAACAAGTCACCTATTGAGATTGCGTTTAGTTCGGAATTAAAGTCCCATACCTTTCTGCCCAGTTGGTTTTAATCCCGTCAAGGTAACTGTTGACATTTTACCTAAAAGTAGAACTCGGTATCCTGGTATCTTTTTAATTTTCTTGCTTCTTCCTTTGACTAAGGGCCTAATTTAGTGGTTGGTAGGCAAAATACTTCATCACAAACGTGATGAAGTACCCTATCTACTAAACCCTTTGGCCGTCTGCTCTTTGATGAGCAAAGGAGGGGCGGTCAATTTTCCACTGCCTCTGCCATATGAAAACTCACTCCTGCAGCCTGACTGAGTAGGGGCCATCAGAGTATGAGCATCAGACAGTCTGCGCTACATAGATAAACAGTTAGATGTCCTCTTGTTTCTATCTATCATCGCCAGGTAAATCCCCATGGCTACAAACAGAAAATAAAATGACTGCCCACACTTTGGGAGAAAATGTTCATGGTGTGGGGGGGTATTAGTTTTATTTTTCATAATAAAACAAACTGCTTTGGGAGCGTTGTTTCCCAAAAACATTAAATGATTGGTGCCTAGAAGCCTAAAGAAGCCGGCTGTGCACTAAACTCCTTATGCACACACAGAAGTCACTACAGGGCTGGTGGATCTCTTAATTTGGCAGCAGGAAGTCGACCGGGGTGGCAGAGCAGATGATCTCCACCACTCTGATGGACAAGATGCTGACTGCTAAGATCTAAACCAGGCCCTATGTCCCCGAATCCTCCTTCCACTCAGTCTTCTATCATCCTGTTCTCCTTACTCACAACATCCATTAACTATTGACAAGATCTGTATTCACCCAACATATCACAATTGGGATAGGCAGCATTTTTACACACGAGCAATGCTGCAGATAGATCCCCAATTTTGGCCTACCTGGTTTGAAGAGTTTCTCACTTTGACTATGCTTTGACTTAGTTTTTACACACAAACTGGACACATTTTTTGGTGAGTTTAGTTGGCACTGAAAATGGATGTGTCATTTTTTTATGACTTTGTATTCGGACAGATGTTCGGAATTCTTCTCTCCTGCAACAAAAAGGACATGAAAACCAACACGAAGAAAAATGTGCCAACTACGGATGGAAATGGCAGTATTCAGGAAAACAAAAGAAGTTCCAAGAAAAAACGGCAACTCTGAAACACTTAATGCTCACAATAACACTCAGCCATTAGCGGCAGTGCAAAGGAGGTGAAGTGATGAGACTGCATGTTTATACATCGGCAGGGTCGAAATGGGACAGAAAATAGATCTGGCCACCAAATTAAAACCGCCCTTTATATTGAATCAGGAAGCTAAAGTGTCTCGTGTTTGCAAATCAGGGCACGTTTGAACTTCTACAGACAGGCTGTGTACATGTTTTGCATGGTATGGAAGACTGCATGGATTTAAGCCTGCTGCATGCAATGTGTGTTTTAATACCAAGGAAATCAATATTAAAAACCAACCCAGCAGACCATGCAACAGACCCACAAAACAGCCAATTAAGAGGTCCACACACTGACCGGACAAACCAGCCTATTGGGACTGCCAGATTGCCCAATAGGCCAGTCCGACTCTGTTGCAATAAAGGAACAAGCATTTACAATGCAACGGGTCTCGAGTTTGCTCATGTTAGAGCTGATCGCGTTGTAAACTCCTAACCCGACTTTTCACCTATCGGGCAAAAGTGCATTTATGTACATAACCCGAAAAAGTGAAATTAACTCTGTAAAGTGCTCGACTTCTGCCAAGCGAGATCGCGCTCGTAAATTAGAGAAAAAGAAGTCCACGAGCCCGATGGAAAACAGCGAGCCTCGCATGTTTTCTGTACTTAGTCGCTGCGCTCGAGGAGGGCCAGCTACCGGAAAAGGCATGACGTATGCGTGCCTTCGACTAATGAAAGCAAGCAGATTTTATTAGGCAAGCCCACGAACCAATAAAAAACACTGACGTGAAGTTGACAGGGCTCCGAGCCCTTTTCTAAATACTAAAGCGTCTCGCTGCAATACGCATGCGCGAGCGCATGCAACGCAGGCTCGACCCTAAAAAAGTAACCACTTGCATGTGATTGATGATGCCACAGAAAGTTACAGGTACTCCTTTGAAGACAAAACCTTCAGAGAAAATCACTAGAAGAGCTGTTACACGGAGGGAATGATGAAACATATATAGTTTGAGGAGGGGACTAAACAATGTAATATTGCGAGCATGTAGCACAAAATTTATATTACCTAGAAAGCTACAAGATGTGTTTAAAATCTTCGATTTTACAGGTTTGATTGCCAAGGAAAGAGTTCTGCCATGTCTGTGAATTGCCTTTGAAAAAGTGTTTAAAATAATGTTTTTCAAGGTATGTGGCTACATTCTTCCTAGAAAACGTAAGATGCCCCAGGGATCTGTGCTGGTAAATTCAAATAAAATTTCCTATTTGTATTTTTGGTTCGTTTTGGGAACTTCACTTTTTTTGGTGGGAGTAAGGTTCCAGAATATTGCGTGTAAGTAGGTTGAGATTTCTTAGGAAGTACAGGCCGTCATTTGGAGGGGCCAGGAATGCCTTCACTATTAAGTAAAAGGAGTTACCAGCTGTTTCAGTAATCTTTAGCAGTACAGGATTACTACACCTGGTTTCCCGGGTGGGGGAATCCTGCATATTTTGTTTGGGGAAAGTCCACCAGGTCACACTTAGAGTACTTATCCCTAGTAAAAAGATTGTAATTATGGTTTCATGCGCAGGAATCAATTTAGAACATCGACTACCACATGATATTCCCACATTCATAAGGGGATAAAATGCATGAAATTATTATTCTACGATAATACCGGGGCCAGTGTTACAGATATCACTAATGTCATTAACACCCAATGAGGTATTACTGCCACATAATGCAGTCCAACCATAATAAAATCCATATTTGTGAGATAATAGGTACATTATACTTTATTAGTGCTAAATGACAACTGAACGTGTAAAGCGAAGTGGAAAGAAAACAATGAATCAAAAATCAGAAGAATGCACCACAAAGAGGATAAACAGCATCTAATGCTAATGGTCTCTCGCTCTATAAAGTGGGCTCTGAGAGCTGGGCATGGACAGGTGCATGCCAGAATGTCAAATTGAAAAATATCGACTTACACAAATATTGACTCCACAATATTATTAAGGTAAGTATACATATGGAGGTTCAGATTTACTATTCTCAAATCCACATCTTCTTACTTAGATGATATATAAATCCAGTGGCAGGCAATATTACGGCATTAGTATTTTTGCAGGCTGATATTAAAACTGTGTTATTACTATGATAACCTGCTTGGCTTTTCCATATGCCAAATACAGTTGTCTGCAAATTCTGTTGTACATGGCCCTTGGCTGTGTTCTGTATTCGCTAGTCACTGATTATGCCATGGGTAAATCCTATCCTAAACCTCGTGCCCAGAAAACCCACCCTGCGCAGCTTTGGGAATGTGCAGCAAGCTTTTGGTGCAGGGAGTGGCCTCCAACAAAGCCCTGCAATCAAACTTTACCGAAGTTCTAGCCTGACTTGTAATTGAAGCCAAACCCCAGAGCCCCCAAGGGGGTGTTGCACATGGTATTCCATGTGCCATGGGCTTTGTTAACAACAAGCATTAGCAAAGTCAGTAGATCTCACCTATTGAAACGCTACCGGCTTTTTGTGTTTTTGTGTTTTAGCCATGTTGTATATCAGTGTGGCTGCTGTTCAGCATGGCTAAAAGTCAGTGGCATACAGGAGAGTGTCATGGAGTGGAGTGGTGTTAAGTGGAGTGGTAACAGTGGAGTATAGTGGCGAAGAGTAGAGTAGAGTAGTGGAGTGAAGTAGAATGGTGTAGAGTAAAGTGGCATAGTGTGGAGTGGAGGAAAGTGTCATAGAGTGGAGTGGCAAAGCGTGGTGTGGTGTAGAGTGGAGTACAGGATAAACAGCATCTAATGCTAATAGTCTCTCGCTCTATGAAGTGGGCTCTGGGAGCTGAGCATGGACAGATGCATGCCAGAATGTCAAATTGAAAAATATCGACTTACACAAATATTGACTCCACAATATTATTAAGGTAAGTATAGATATGGAGGTTCAGATTTACTATTCTCAAATCCACATCTTCTTACTTAGATGATATATAAATCCAGTGGCAGGCAATATTACGGCATTAGTAGAGTGGAGTGGCAAAGCGTGGTGTGGTGTAGAGTGGAGTAAAGTGGCATAGAGTGTCCTAGAGCGGAGTAAAGTGGCATAGTGTTGTGGAGTGTCATGGAGTGGAGTTACATAGAATTTTGTAGAGTGGGGTAAAGTGGTCTAGAGTGAAGTGGCATAGAGTGGCATGCAGTGTCATGTGATAGCATGAAGTGCTTTGTACTAGAGTGTGATATAATGTAGCAGAGGAGGGTAGAGTTTTGTACAGGGAGTGGCACAGAGTGAATTGGTATAAAGTGGAGTATGCATGGTGTGCTGGTGCACTGCCATTACAGACAACACATTTTCATTTGAAATCACTATTACATTTGCACATACGGTTTACTGATAGAACTGTACAGTGCACAAACAATAATGTGTGAAAGTAGGGGTCAACGAAAAAAACGATCAAAAGGGCCTTGAGAGCAAACACTTTTTGGTTAATTATTTTTTTGTGTATTTCCACCTTTCCTTTGGTTCATTTAGAGAACTGTTTCAGAATGGTTCAAGAACATCTTTTTAGTTTTCACATTTTTTGTGCCAACTTAAGCTATTGGTCTTGGGAGCAAAGGGCATTTTCAATACTTCTATGATTTTGCCAAGTTCCAAATGTGGCTGTTCGCTGCCCTGGATCTCCTTCATCCTTAGATTCTTCCAAGGTGAAAGCAGCCATGGACAGGAAGCAGCTGCCTATCTTCACTCTTGTAAAATGCTAGTAGGAAAGTAGCATGCCACACGAGGACATCTGTTGCTGCCTCAGTATATATTTTCTAGCTATTGGGCAAGGTAGGAGGCATGAAATTCACTTCTGCTATTGGGCAAGTGAGTGATCAGTGAGATTTGAGCCAAGATTCTGGAGGGGGGAACAATTTGCTCCCCAGCCCTTAGGAAAAACAGGGGGTAGCAAATATCTACCCTGCCTTGGACAACGTGTGTGGATTTAGCATGTATTTAGCAACCCTGGACTAGGAGAAATCTCAAAATCCACCCGGACCTCAAGCAAAGGGTGTGTGTATATGAATGTGTCTATGTCACAATTTTTCTTGGGAAAGGCATTTTTTGTTTTTTAACTAACATTGGCTCTGATCAAAGAATTTGCACAAAACATACCAAAAAAGTACATTTATTTGGGTTCTTGAAGGTAAGTCTTGTGCAGAAGTAATAAAAAGGGTCTGGGGGTCCCAAATGTGCTTTATCTATTATACTCCTCATAGGATGATTAGCTTTTCAATACAGAAAAAACAGTTGAACAGAACTACATCAAATCTGGTGTGAAGAGGGAGCTTTATTAAAGGATTTTACCTTTCCTGTTTGTGTAAATCTGTTAAGTAGTTTTTTGAGAATTTAGATGTTACAAAGATGCTTGGGTTGGGCAGGAAGAGCTTCAACTACAGAGTCATCTGGACCAATAATTCACAGAGGATCTACGGTACCAGTACTGCAAACCTACACAGCTCTAAAATTAAAAAGATACCCTGATATGACTGGTCAAGTGAGCTTTTTTCCTATTGGCCTTTTACTAGTGTGGATCTGAAGGTGGATCGACAGTACCAGAACAATCCAGTTGGCTGCCCGCAACATCAGAAGAAAATGTTGTGGTTGCCATTAGACCACGTGAGGATGAGTCCTCACTTCCTGAAAGTTCATAAAAATGGACACATGAGAGGAAAGGTGAGTCCACACTAACTCCCAGGTGGGGGGTGGTTCCTACTGGACCTTCCGTACAGGTAAAACTAAGTAAAATTATAGTTCTTTTCATGGGACAAGTGGGTCCTTCACTGCTCCCACTGTGACCCCTCCCCCCGACCAGATACCACAGTACTATGGGGGTCATTCTAACATTGGCGGGCGGCGGAGGCCGCCCGCCAATGTTCCCCCGTCAAAATACCGCTCCGCGGTCACAAGACGGCTGAGGGTATTTTGAAATTTGCCCTGGGCTGGCGGGCGGCGGCCAAAAGGCCGCCCGCCAGCCCAGGGCAAATCTACCTTCCCACGAGGACGCCGGCTCCGAATGGAGCCGGCGTAGTGGGAAGGTGCGACGGGTGCAGTTGCACCCGTCGCGTATTTCAGTGTCTGCTTTGCAGACACTGAAATACACAGTGGGGCCCTCTTACGGGGGCCCCTGCAGTGCCCATGCCATGGGCATGGGCACTGCAGGGGCCCCCAGGGGCCCCGCGGCACCCCCTACCGCCATCCTGTTCCTGGCGGGAGACCCGCCAGGAACAGGATGGCAGTAGGGGGTGTCAGAATCCCCATGGCTGCGGAGCGCGCTCCGCAGCCATGGAGGATTCACCCGAGCAGCGGAAAGTCGGCGGGAGACCGCCGACTTTCCGTTTCTGACCGCGGCTGAACCGCCGTGGTCAGAATGCTCGAGGGAGCACCGCCAGCCTGTTGGCGGTACTCCTGTGGTCGGTGACCCTGGCGGTCAGAATGACCCCCTATGTGTCTGAGCACTCTGCAAGCTTAGTGCTGTAAAACCAGTGCAAGCTCGTGGACCTGCTTTAGCCTATTGTATGTTATGCAGATCTTGTTCTTGTACCATGGATCCAGTACAATTCCTTGAAGCTGGCCAGAGGGCAGACCCTTTGGTGCTAGTGACCTTCTTCCTGTGCACACGATAATAGATTATGTGCAGCGGAGATTGCCCGCCTGTGGAGTATGGGGTGCAGGGCACGGTCCAGGCCACATCATTCATTCCCATCCCATGTGCATCGGTGGGGGGGGGCTCTCACTTCTCAGGAGGGTTGGGTGCAGGCCTTGATAGGGTGAGGTGAATGACTGAAGACTGTGCAAAGGGGGCCTGTATGACCACATAGAATGGGGCACATGGCTTGTTTGGACGCCTAGCCCATCACCCTAATTCCATTGCACATGGTCATAGATCATGTGCATCAGTGGTAGGATACCCATGGACTGTGGGTTGCAGCACCACCGAGGGGGTGCAGAGTGTGGATGAAGACCAGTTACTATGGTTACCCCCATTGCTTATAGCAAAAGGCCATACACAGTGTGGGTTGGGTGCCAAAAGGAGTGAGGTGCAGGGCTTGCCTGTCTGCTTGCGGCTGGCCTAATGTCAGCAGAGGATGGGGTGCAGGGCCTAGCTAGAGAACAGGCACTATGCATACCTCATGTTACTTATTTAATTAATGACATACTAACTTTTTTGCTACGAATAGGATATGTAGATCCTCTTCCAATCATGGATTGCTGGGGAAACCATGATTAAAATATCATTTTTTCCCGGGACCAGAGAAAATCTGTGGATCGTAAAAAATTTCACAACATGTTTTTATTAAACAAAAGTGTTTATTAAGGAAAGTTAACTCTTAAAGAGGTATAGCTATAATAATTGGATACATGTCCTCCGGTTATTAATTAAGATCCTATTGTTTTCTGTTCTGAAATGTACTATATTTCTTCGGAAAATTCCAGCCAGTTCAATTGAATTTTATTGCTGTAGCTAGATCCCTGCCATGGTCCTGGAGCTAGCACATTTATGATCCAAATTGGTCGGATGAGTTCCACTTTAGTCTTTGACATATTTTAAAATATGCAAAGGTTGTGTGTCGGAAAGGATGTATTATCTTTCCAAACGTTTATCTCATTTTGAAAGATAAAGCAATACCAGTCACTGTTCCTAAATCATTCCCTTCACAGTGCACAATCATTACATCTGGTTGCACACATTTAGAAATGTTTTCCATCAAAGGGAAAAGTTAATGCTATTGCATTCCATATATACCACTACTATGTCTACCATACTCACGAGCTCTGGGGACACAGGCGTGACCAACCGGAGTCCTTCTGAAACTCTGGAATTAGTCACAAAATGTGAAATCTTCACCAAGAAGTAGCAATTTTAATAAAAAAATAATTTATTTATTGTAACTGCTTTCTGATTGGATGTTGTGTGCGTGAAAAACAACATAACAGTAGGTTACAAATAAAGGTGGAAATTAACCATTGGATAGTGGTTTTCATTCTAGCAAAAAATTGCTTAACCATCCCAGCTTTTCAAGAGTGCACTTCAAAGCATGGTCAATGCAGTCATTAATTCAAACTCATAAAGTGATACCACGAACTATTAGTGATTCTAAAGTTGCAGTTTGATGAAGAACAGGCTACATTTGCTGAGCCTTTGACTTGATTGGACACTGGGGACATGCTGTGATCTGGCAATCTTGGAAACTGGTGGACAAAAGAAAGGTATTTCTTATTATTAAGTAAAGATAGAAATGTTATGCTAGGTTCAGTCACTGAGGGCAGCATTCCATAACGAGGCTGAATTAAGTTCAAATATTCTATGAGGTGATATGTTTTGTTGAATGTGCTTGCCAGGGTTTTCGTTGCAATATTTCCAATACTTTCTAAAAGAGTCAGATAATCTGCATTTTGAGTGCTACTTATGTTTCGTGAAAGTGATTTTTTTTTTTTGCATCACTCTCTGCGAAATAAAAATATGATGTACTGTTAAGGTTAAAGATCTTTAAATGACAAGTTGATGAGATAACAAATGAGAAGAAGTCATTAAAAGGAAACCAACTGATGTATTTTCATAGCAAAAACGCCTGTGTTGCCATTGTTAAACTGCAGCAGTGAGCAACATTGCAGTATGAGCATTAACTATACAACTAGATATTCTATAAAGAATAGGAAGAAAGATGCAACTTTCAGTGGAATTCATTTACGCTGTTTTCAGACTAAGAGCTCCACCTATGTAATTGTGTACAGCTCTATTACATGGACATTTACCATACTATTGCAACTTCCACACACGGGGCAAGGTTTAGTAAGGGTTTGTGGCAGCTCAAAGTCATGGAAAGTGGCACTGTCATCCTAGGAATTTTGGGGAGGCGGGGAAGAAATATTTTGGGGGGCCCTGTGTGGCAGAGGTCGAATAGAGAGAATGTTCACTTTCCTAGGGAGGCCCTTGAAGGGTGGGTGCCATAAACAATTTCCCACTTTGCCCATGCCTTAAAACGCCTCTTCAAAGGGGCATAATGTTTATCAACAGTATTACTTTTCAGCACAACACGTATTAGTGTGGAATCGACCCTTCTCTATGCATAATAGTGCCTATCACTGCTTTGAGCCACTTTCCATCAAGGGTTGATACTTGGGTGGTTCAAAGCAAGTACCTATAATTTTTTAGACAAAGCCTGAACACTAAGATAGTCAAATTGGGTTTTAGGTGGAAAAATAACACCTCCTTAAAAGCATGCACTAACAATGATAAATGTTTTGACCTTCTCAATCATTCCATGGGTTGCATGTGTGCTACACTGTACAGCATAAGTCTAATATGTGGAATGTTTCACAATGTGTCTAGGTATAAGATGTTAAACTGTAACTGTGTGCTACCAGTACAAATCATATGTTACAAAGTATGCACACAGCGTTCCACCATTCCGATGTGCATTAAGCAAGGCTTCCTTTAAAAGAGGCAGCTACAGGGATGACAGGAGCAGTGCATTTCTAAAAAAATGGTTTTGCTCTATTTTCTTCAATTTGTACAACTCAGCATAGTAGGGTCGGTTGCTCTACTGTATTAAACCAAAAGGTTACACATTTGGGTCACAATCTCACACAGTGCTAAGACAAATACTCACTAATGTTAGTGGTATATCCAACAATCAATGTTATTCTATTGAGTATTGAGAGGGAACAGTAAAACATATGTGGAGACTTGAGACATCCCAGACATATAGGCCATCATTACAACTCTAGCGGTCAAAGACCGCCTGGGCTGTTTCGTCGGAAGCACCGCCAACAGGCTGGCGGTGCATTGCTTGGGATTACGACCGCAGCAGAAGCGGCGCGGTCGCACCACCGGGACAGGTGGTTTTCCGCCACGTTGGTCCCAGCGGTTGTAATCCCCCAGGGCAGCGCTGCCCAGGGGATTACGAGTCCCCCTCCTGCCGGACTTTTCATGGCGGTAGGAACCGCCATGAAAAGTCTGGTGGAAAGGGGAGATGTGGGGCCTCTGGCATGGCAAGTGCAGGAGCCCCCTGCCATGGCCCCATGGAGCTTTTCACTGTCTACATAGCAGACAATGAAAAGTGCGACGGGTGCAACTTCACCCCTTGCACCGCCGCAACACCGCCGGCTCCATTTGGAGCCGGCTCCCATGTTGCGGCTGACATCCCCGCTGGGGCGGCGGACGGAAACTAGGTTTCTGCCCGCCGGCCCAGCGGGGGTGCCGAAATGGCCACCACGGGAGTGCGGCCGCATTGCCAGTGTTGTAATGAGGGCCATAATATTTTAAGAAAAGTATTCACAGTGTGGTTCTTCATTAAGTGGAAAGTGAAAGTGTATTTAGAGATGGTGTTGTGGACAGTAATCTTATGGTAAGTTGCTTTTCAACACTTTGGACAGACCAAAGCTCTACTACAGGTGCATTAATCATGGGACTACAATTGTAACACTCAATGACACAAAACAGTTACTGAAACGCCCTCACATGGAGCAGGCATTGGCCTCCTGTGGAGGGTGGACCGCAGTACTTGGCCAAAGACCATGTGCAGTGGATGTTGGTCATCTTTAATGAGTAGGTTGCTCCTGATGCCCACCGCTGCGTAGAGCCTGCTTATCATGCGTAGCCGTGTTTGCGGGATACAGAGCATGGGCTTCAGGAATTGGCAGGAGGACTGGCTGTCCAAAAAGGTTTAAAACGTGAAATTTTAAAAATGTGTGAATACAGTTGTGAGTTTTAAGTTGCACTTGGCAAACCCCTACCTTCAAACAATATAAATGATCTTGTCTTCTTAACAAATTCAACTTATATATTCAACTCAAATAAATATGCTGCTCAAAGCACCACTTTTGGTTTTTCAGTATCTGGGAAGGAAGCCCCTCCCTTCCCGTTCTCACGAGAGTGCTGCTGCACAGTAGCAAAGATTTTATTGGAGTAATTATCTGCCCAAGACAGTTGCGTGTAATTTAAAACTGGAGGCAATTAGACATAATCTCTGGGTGTTGGTGCAGCTGAAAATCTAGAAGTGCTGCAATCAGCCCAGGTCTTTAAAAAAAAGGACAAGGGGGTCTCCAACTTCTGAAGGAACACCAAGTTTGTCCATGATGAGCATCCGGTTTGCAGTTTGGGGGGATTCTCATGATCAGGACTCCAGCAAAATGTTGCCAAAACATCAAGAATACTGGTAACTGCAGAAATATGCCGGACTTTACATCTGCACAGATGTTTGGGGACTTTTGGCATGAAACTTTGAAGGAGTGGTCGCAAAATAAATTAATGTACACATTTTCCAGGCCCTGTGAATGTTGACCAACGTATGTGGCATTGGGGGTAAAGCAATAGAACCAATAGGTCAGTAACTGATCTAATGCTCTATACAAAGCAGACTGTGCCACAGATACTGGAAAAAATAACCCTGCCTCCCAACAATTTCCACATCCTAAAATGTCTACAGACATTTGGCAATCACTTTGCAATATATCGCTAGGAGCCCCTAGCCCTCAAAATCCCTTTTCTGAGCTCTTTTTTCCAGTACTGGTACTATGTGCTTTAAAATGCACCCCCTCCTTTTTGTATCACAGCAGAAAATAGCTCCACCAACAGGTAATTTGGACTTGGGTGTCACGCAGTCTTAGAAGATGACTCTGCCCTCCCTTAAAATCGTTAAATCCCCTTTCCATTCTCCTAAAAAATGTGTTTCTCCTTTCTCTGAAATGACCAATATGCAACACATTAGCCGAGTTTCATACGGATATCGTACACGTGAAAACGCATGTAAAGTGGACCGCAAGGACCGACTTTGGCCTCCTGAAAGCTATAAATGGCTATCGATAGGACCTTTTGAGTGGCACTGCTGGGATAAGTGCCTGGTCAGTAAATATTGTGCAACTGTACGATGTCTTGTTTCCTTGCTGGTGTTTTCATGCTGACTCAAGTTGGACTTTGAAAGTTTATGAGCAGCTAATTATTTTATTTTCAGTCAAGCCCTTTCGGTGTAAACATGACAAAGCATTTCCACAAAAGAATTAAAGTAATAGCAGAAAAATTAAAAGAGTGAACAAGGCGGGGAACTTGAGTAAATGCATGCCAGCAGCATATAAAAGTGCAAGCGGTGGCCTTGTAAAGGGGTCTGTATGTTGATAGTGAACAGCAATGCAAGCAGCTAATTAAAGCACAGGCCAGCGATTATGAAAATGCTACACCCTTAATGAGAAAGATAAGGTGATTGCACCTTTATTTATGATTGTGAAGCAGCTTTTGGTATCCAGTAGACATAAACATACACACACAAATGATGTTCTCCCTTATATTTCACCAGTAAGGTGAGTGTAAATAGAATCACAGTGGGACTTGCAGAAATAGGTTAACCCTCAGGAACGTGCTAAATTCACAAACCTTGGCAAACGAGTTTTATCCTGAATATGATTTAGATTTATCTTCCAGAAAATTCAACAGTAAAACTCTATCAATGCTGGAATATTAGGGGAACTCCACCATAATCAGTTGGGTGTACGAGAAGGAGTTTCTACAACGGTAATAATAGTTTCTTTGGAGACGATTAAAAAAGTGTAAATGAGCAAATGGAGCACACTTGTGTTTTACATTTGTTCAGGTAAATGCTCACTTGTTATAAGTACTTATGTGTAAATACTTCTGCACATGAGTAACTTCTGTAGATGCCACAGCGACAGTTTCCCAGAAGTACTCCTGATTTTTTTGAGAATTCTTTAAAAAATAAATCTGGTCACTCTTAAAACAGCTATGTTCTGGCTTTTTAGTAAATCCAGCCATTTGAGTTTAAGACAAAAGAGGCTTAATTTAGACTTTGGGGGCACAGAAATAAAATGTAGCAGAAATCCTAACTGCCATATTTACTGTGCAATTTACTATAATGCTCTTGTAATGTGACTAACATGACATCCACCACATTTGTGATCAAGTGCCCTCTCTGTCAAACTCTAAATATGACCCAAAATCTTGCACATCTGAAATAACTCTCCAACCTGGCACAAGTAGTTTGCAAACTACAGTTTTCAACATAGTGCTTACAAAGACTCATGTCTGTGCAGGCACGTTATTTAAACAGACTGTTGATAAAGCTAGGGATGCAATACAGGTGTCCTGACAGTATACCAGTGGTAATACACATAAGCCCAAGAGGCTGGATTCATGTTAGATCTTCAGAATAGTCACAATATAAATGAGTGCCAATTAACTTCATATGTGTGAGAAAGTAGTGTCTTTCTAGCGTGGTTACCCTGACTTTTGGCTTGTTTGTGAGTGTGTGTGAGTGTGTTTTCACTGGGATCCTGCTAGCCAGGACCCCAGTGCTCATAGTTGAAACCCTATTTGTCAGTGTGTCTTGCCTGTCTCAATGGGATCCTGCTGGCCAGGACCCCAGTGCTCATAGTTTGTGGCCTAATGTGTGTGTTGCCAGTAGTGCTTAACAGTGTTACTGAAGTTCTGCTAACCAGAACTCCAGTGCTTATGCTCTCTCTGCTTCCAAATTAGTCACTGTTGTTTAATTACTTCATATTCCAATTTCAATTGGCACACTGGACCCACTAAGTCCCTAGTGTGTGGTACCTAAGTACCCAGGGCATTGGGGTTCCAGGAGATCTTTATAGGCTGCAGAATTTCTTTTGCCACCCATTAGGAGATCAGACAAACCCTTTTTCAGGACTGCCACTGCAGCCTGCATGAAATAGTGCACACACTATTTCACAGCCATTTTCACTGCACTTAAGTAACTTATAAGTCCCCTATAAGTGTCACCTTCATTTACTGAATGCTAGGTGCAAAGTTACTTAGTGTGAGGGCACCCTTGCACCAGCAGAGGTGCCCCCACACTGTCCAAGGCAAATTCGTCAGACTTTGTGAGTGCGGGGATACCATTACATGTGTGCACTCCATATAGGTCAATATCTATATGTAGCTTCACAATGGTAACTCCAAATATGGCCATGTAAGTTGTCTAAGATCATAGAATTATCCCCCCATTCCAAATCTGGTTTTGGGGGCCCAATCCCATGCATCGTGAGGGCTCCACCATGGACCCCCAGTACTGCCAAACCAGCTCTCTGAGGCTTGCACTGCAGCCACCGCTGCTGCCATTTCACAGACATGGCTCTGCCCTCCTGGGGTCTGAGCAGCTCAGTCCCAAGAAGGCAGAACAATGCATTTCCTTTGGGGGGAGGATGTTACACCCTCTCCCATTGGAAAAAGGTGTTACAGGCTTCAGAGGGGTAGCCTCCTAGAGCCTCTGGAAATGCTTTGAAGGGAACAGATTATGCCCTCCTTGCATAAGCCAGTCTACACTGGTTCAGGGGCCCCCAGTCCCGGCTCTGGCACGAAACTGGACAAAGGAAAGGGGAGTGACCACTCCCCTGTCCACCATCACCCAAGGGGTGGTGCCCAGAGCTTCTCCAGTGTGTCCCTGGTGTTAGCTATCTTGTTTTCCAAGGTGTGCAGACACTCTGGAGATTTCTGAGTGGCTAGTGCCAGCAGGTGACATCAGAGACCCCTCCTGATAGGTGCAAACCTAGGTAGGTAGCCAATCCCCCTCTCAGGGCTATTTAGGGTCTCTCCTGTGGGTTCCTCTTAAGATTCAGCTTGCAAGACTCCTCCAGGAATCCTCTGCATCCTCTGATTCACCTTCTGACCGTCGGATCAACCGCAGACTGCTCCAGGAACTGCTGTAATTACAACAAAGTATCCAGGACGACTCCTGTGACCTGCAACTTCAGCTCCAGCCAACAGTTACAACAGTTTCCAAGGTGTGCACTTTCTGAGGACTCCCTGTTTCACCCTGCACCAGAAGAACTGAAGGAATCTCCCGTGGAGTGACAGATTCACTTCCCTGCTCCTGCAGGCACCTTCTAAGACGATGACCGCTTCTCTGGGATTCCTCTTCTGACGATGAGCATGCTCCCTGGATCACAGGTGGTGGACCAACAAGACCCAGACTGTCTTAAGGTCCAGCTTTCCAAATTTGGAGGAGGTAAGTGCTTGCCTTCCCGGTTTGCGACAGTACCCTTCTGCACTGCATCATCTCTAGCTCTTTGGGCTTCTGCGCAATTCTTCCAAGAACCCTTTGTGCACAGTGTAGCCCAGGTCCCCAACACTCCATCCTGCAATGCACAACTTGCAGAGTTGTTCTCCGACGGCCTGGAACCTTACTTTGTTTTGCTGCACCAACCGCAATTTGCACCTTCTTTGTCCCCGTGTCCTGGAGCTTCCGTGGGTGCTACCTGGTCATCTGTGGGCTCCCTCCAGTGTTGGGAGCCCCCTCTGCCTCCTCAGTCCGAGTTGAGGCCACCAGGTCCCTCCTGGGACCAGGCAGTGCCATTTTGATGCAAACCGCATCCTTGCTTGAACCAAGGCTTGTTGGATGAATCCAGTGACGCAAACAGCCTGAATCCAACATCTCGACTTGGGACATCTCCTGCACCATGCAGGAACCTGCAGCCATCTTCTTTGGTGCTCTTTTGCAGACTTCTTCTAACCAGAGAATACTCTTTTGCACCATCTTCTAGGTTGGCAGGGGCTCCTGTCTTTCCTGGAATCTTCTGCAACTTCTGGACTTGGTCTCCTCCCTTCATGGGTCTTCAGGTCCAGGAATCCACCATTTCTTGCATGCAGTCTTGCTTAGTTCTTGCAATAACTCTTATCGCGACTTGTAGTGTGTCCTGAGGAAACTTGCAGTACTTTACTCCTACTTTCCTGGGCTCTGGGGTGGGGTAATTTACTTACCTTTGGTGTTCTCTCACACCCCCAGCGCCCCTCTACACACTACACTTGCCTAGAGGGGAATTTGTGACTCACATTCCACTTTCTTAGTATATGGTTTGTGTTGTTCCTAGGCCTACTGCATTCTATTGCATTTTCTACTGTTTGCACTATTCTATGACTATTTACTTACCGATTTTGGTCTCTAGTGTATATATTGTGTATAATACTTACCTCCAGAAGGAAAAGTGCCCATTCTCTGGAACCTTTGCGTACAGCAGAACAAATGCTATTAAAGGGGCATGAGACACACTAGGAAGGTTCAAAAGTTAGCAGTGAACTGCAGGAATGTGTGAAGAAAAACAAAATGGAAGGTGATCAAATGATTTCAGCAGCTTCTCCGAGGTGCTTTCCCATACAATCATTATCCCCCTTAAAATTTACGTTTTCACTCGCAGTGCACACATGGCACTGCATTATGGTTTGCAAGAAAAAGGGATCATTCATTGGGGAGTTCCTCTGCCTTTTCAACAAACATTGGTAGGACAAACGGTTTGAAAGCCTTTTCGAGGTCGCTAAGCATGGGATCATTATCGCCTGCCGAGGGCCAGTGGTAACCATCTGCAAAGTGTGAGTTGTCAATATTTGGAAACTTTGACTGTGTTTGTTCAGACTGGCGCCTAAAGAGGTGCACACCGTACGTTCTGAAATTCATGGTTTCATGGACCGCGGCCTGTACTTCCCAATGTGCAGTTCACAATGTGCCTGTGTTTGTGGTATTAATTTGTGTGCCTTAACTTTTTACGTGGCAAGGATCGTAATAGAGGCACACTGCCATTGGTAATGCTGGAATGGTGGCCTGCTGTCCAGGCAGGCTTATGTTCTAGCATTTCTGAACTGAGTCCCAACCCAATTCCCACTCAAATAATATTTATGAACAGGCAATTTGTGACTACTTTGAACACCCAACAGATTTTAAAAAATGACCTTGCTCTGGAAAGGGAAAGGCAGTTCACAGCAAATTCAAAGCATTAGTCTGGTTTGGATTTAGTTTCTTAAGTTCTTTAAGCATCTTGATTACTTTTCTTCACGAGTGGATGTAAGTTGATTCTTATCTTCAATGGTCAAAGAGCAAGAGATGAACGCTGTGGTTTTGTAGTCGCAAAAGGCAAAAATTGAACAATCCCTATTTTGTGAGTTGGTATCCAGTTACCGACTCGCAAAAAAGGAATTGTAACTCGCTAATCGGAGGGGCATCCCTTCCTAATTGCGACTCACAGGGGGTTGTATGATTGTTTCTGGCCATGAATGCGGTCGTAAAACAATTGCAATTAACACGAATTTCAAATTGGTGTTAATTCATTCGCAAACGGTAAGGCGACCCCATGGGACTCCTTCCCCTTTAAGAGTGGTAGCAAAAATGTTTTTTCAGAGCACGCAGTGGTCGGATGGACCACTGCCTACTCTGAAAAAAATTAAAAGAAAACTTTTCATTTTTATTTTTGAAATGCATCCCTTTTTCCTTTAAAAGGACTGTATCAAAAAAAAAATGCTTTATTGAAAAAGCAGTCACAGCCATGGTGGTCTGCTAACCCAAGCAAGTCACCATCCCTGTGAGAAAGGCCTTTCCCAAATGGGTCACAAATTGCTACCTGCCTCATGAATATTAATGAGGCAGGTCCCTTGCCACTCATTTGGGAATTGCAAACATTGTGGTTAACACTGTTGTACATTTTGTTTTGCGACTTGCAATTTGTAATTCACAAATGGATCGCAAATTGCTAGTCGCAAAACAAAAGGTCGTACATCTGGCCCTGTTTCACCTGTGACTTGCAGGGCCTCTTATGTAATTTGCTTAACCAATGCAGTTAGCAACTTGCAATTTGAGCTTTCTTATAGGTGAGACCTGTAGTAAAAACCTATCTACCTTACTTATGAGTCATGGGATTTATGCCACCCCTTTCTGCTGAAGTATCTCTGTATACAGTATATTTAAATGTATGGGATTGCTTAAAAAATAATTTAAATTTATAGCAGGAAGCTATATCTGCTTGGAGAATTTCTAAATATCTCTAACGAGAAACACAGCACATTTATTAGAAGTGTGTGTGTTTATATGGGTGTGTCACTTTGTATGTGTCTGCACAAGCACTTGAAACACAGAGACACACACACACAGAGTCGAGCACATGTACACAAAGGATACTATTATCGTACCGTCAAGTAGCGTAATTGCTGTTGCAAAACTGTTTTATTTATCAGAATGGTTTAAGTGCCGTTGTGCTACTTACAAAGCGCCTAGGTACTGGCTCATTGTGGTGCTTAACTACTCACAGGCACTGGCACAGGTCTGTGAAGGAGAAAGAGAGAGAGCTACAGGCATATTCCCTATAGGCTCTGTTGGGGAGTCGGATGATAGCTGAAGCTCCTGAAACTATGCAGCAGCAGAGGACCAAATTAAGCAGCAGGACAGACTACATTTTGCGTCAAGAAGGGACAAATTATGCGGCGCAATGCAACACATTTGTTGATACAATTGCTTCATTATATTGGCAAATGTATACATATTAAAACTGGGTGGGCCATGATTTTACCTTACCATTACCAGTTTAACACTCAAATAAGCAATAAGAAATTGAAAGACTTTGCGAAGGGCTTTTCCCTGCACCTGGACAAGTCACCATGTTTTTAGTAACTTTTGATGCGATGAGCTAGAGACAATTTTTTTTGTTAAAACCTACAGTTGCAACAGGCAATGGATTGTGTTGCAAATGTGGCAAATTCATAATTATGAGGCCGCAGAATTGCATAACTCCATTGGCCCTACTGCTATCACATTCTCGTTGCTCCTGGGTGTCTCTCACGCAGTGGTGTGGATGTACAGAGGTGTGGTCTACTCCTGGTCTGCATTTCTGCTGTGATCACACCTTGGGTTCCTTTAATGGAAGCGATCAGCCTCAGCATCCCTTGGAACCACTGCCAAGTGTCAGTGGCTACCAGATGCCTAGACACCCAAAGTTTTGTTGCATTGGACCAGATTGGATCATGACTTCATGGGTTCAAATCAGTTAACAACTGTGCCACTCAACATGTTTTCGCCCCAACAGCCCTGAATTGGGGCATGAGAAGTAAGTGGCTGTGCAGACTTTTTCTGCTCTCCCTGTGCATTCCCAGTGGCTTCAGTCCAAAAAACGTAAGCATCCTCTGTTTAGCACGCAGCAGACTGACTAGTTAGGTGGAAACAGTGCTTAATTTGTAAATAAAAAAGTGCTGGTGCCCAAAGCACTCCTCTTAAACATGTGGCTGCAGCAATTAAATGTATGAACACGGAATACTGAGGCGGAGTAATCCTGAAGCCATCTCGGGCCTCTTCAATCCATTTAAAGCCACTACCTGCCCCTTCAGCTCACTCTAGCAGCTTTCTACTTTCTCCCTGTGTGACGCTTTTTCGCTTTTCCCTTTCTCCGTCTGTCCTATGTGTGTCTTTTGCTCGTAGCAAATGCTTGAGGCAGAAGAATAGACCCCAGCCCTCAAAAATAAGTGCCGGCGCTCAGCACCGGAAACAACAAGCACAAATTAAGCACTGGGTGGAAGTGTTCCTTGTCTAAACCAATCACCGACATACGGGACATCCCTTAAAGCATCCTGTACCTCCTGCAGGATAAAATGTCACTTGTTGCAGTGTTCACATGATAACATGCTTGTTGTTTTATAGTCTTAGTCGAGTCAGTATTTTTTCTGGTGCAAGAAATCCATGTCATGGTTAAGACTTGGAGGAATTTACTCAAATCCAGCATAATCTGTGTAATTTCAGGAATTTCGTGGTGCATTTGTTACATGAAACTCCCCAAATTATATCAGTATGCCATTTAACGTCATTATGCAAAATGTGTGGTAAAAATTCACAGCCAATATGCTATTCATAATAAAAACACACTGCAAGCCCACATGACCAACGAAACGTGAGCAGCTGTTGCTCCTGGTGAATTTGTTATTTTTTCTAGTGAGAAATGCATCTTTGCACCAAAAATTGGCACAAGTACACAATTCATGGTAAAATTAGAGCAAAATGACAGCTTTGCATAATTTCACCTAATTTTTCCAAAATTTCACGTAATTACACAAAAGCAAATTGTATATAATTGGCCTATATCTAGCCATGAGTCTCTTCAGGTTCTGCTAGATTGTACGTGCTAGAATTTATTGATTATTGGGCACCACCCAAAATGGTATCTTTTAGTATGACTGACTACTGGTCTCGTGACACTAAGGGCCATATGTACGAACACATTTTCCCATTGACACAGAATGGGAAAAACCCTTTGCTACATCTGGCCCTAAGATCGGTCGGTGGTAGTTTATTAGAGTATAGGAGAACACGCCTTTTCACTTGAACACCAGTGGGAAGACTGCCTATTGCCTGTGCCTGGAAAATTAGCGTAGTCTGTTATGGTTGGGCCCTCTTGTGTCCCATACTTGTAAGCAGAACGTGTTTGCAAGTGCTTGGGTAAAGGGTAAGGTGGTAGGCAGATTTTGCGTTCCCCTGCGTGCATGTAGCCCCTGAAGATGCTCCACACTGTTAGTGGAACCCAGAATTTTCTGATTTGCCTTTTCCTGCATGTCTCCCTCCATGATTGTCTGCTGACAATTCTTTGTGAAGCAAAAAACAGTTCCTGGCTGTAAATCATCATCCAGAGAAATGGTTGCTTATTGTAACCGGAACAAAAACAATCCAGCTAGTCAATGTATTACTTGAACAGATAGTGACCCTAGGGCAAAACCAGTAACTTGGAAACCTATCCCACCAAAGAACACCCCACCAAAGAAAGACTTGCGCTCCCTCCCCTGTTTCCTGTGCTGTTTGCTAATTGGATGAACTGCCTACTTGTAATCCACAACAGAATGGTAGCAGTAATACTGCTAGGTGGCTACCATGGCGCTCAGGCCAATCAAAGAAAATGCACTGCATGTTAAATGTTTCTGTCAAAACTTTTGGTGCAGACTTTAAATTTATTGGCCACTTAGGGAAGCTTATTGTCCCCGTTTTTTAAAACAAATTTTATTGACTTTTCAGAAAACACATTCAAACATAACATTCAAGTCTATCGCAGTCCAGGGGTTTAGTAGCATCTAATAGCTCTTCGTAAGTTCATATTAGTCCTCTCTCCTTGCATTCCAAACATATATCTCTTTCCAACCTCCTGTACCAATTGAGTATTCCCTCGCCCTCCTCCTCACACTGTGTCCAATGTCCCATCCCTTTAACAGTATTACTTCATTGGTGTGTATGAGAAAGGTGTTCCTGCCATGGATCAGGATCTCTTTATTGGTACCCCCAATTCTTTCTATTTTGGACATTATCCTAGTCCTGGTGTATAGTAATCACTGTTCGCTCCTGTTCAGAGGGGGAGTTTATGGTGAGGTGAAATCATCGTCCGATGGTGTCGTATCGTGTAGGTCTAATGGTGTAACCAGTGCCTCCCAGGCCGCAGCACCGTCCATTAACCCTCGCCCTCTTCTGGCAACCTGTATTTTAATCACCTCCTCATATCCCACCCATTTCAGCGTCTCTCATTCCCAACCCTCATAGGTCAGTCCCCGGGGACTCATCTATGGTCTTGTAATTTCTCTTTTGGCTAGGATGTATGCCAAGTCTTGAAACTAGCTTGTGATTTTTGATTTGGGGTATGGGGAAACCAGTGAAGGACGCAATGGCCCAGGGCATGGGGATTTCTTGTTCCATGATCAAAGCCACCGTTTTGATAATCTTACCCTTATAATCTACTAGCTGGGGGAGATTCCTGAACATATGTAAATATTCCACTTGTAGCTCTCCACATCGGGAGCATTTTGCCTCCATATCCCCAAAGTGCTGACTGATTCTACCCAGTGTAAGGTAAGCTCTGTGGAGTACATAAAGATTAATTACCTAAAAGCAAGCGTTACAGGACATCTTAGGTGTCCGCTCCAGAATGCACTCCTAGTCTCTATCACCTATGGGGCTATCTAAATCTTATTCCCGCTTCGTTTTAGGTGTCATTAATGGTAAATTGAGTTCCCGCCTCTGTCGCCTATAAACACACCTGACCACTTTGTATTTCCTAGTTGAAATAACCAGATAGTGCCATACCTCTGGTGGGTCCGGTTCTCCTAACCTGTTTCCAACATCGACGTATAGTAGTCTTCACCGCTTGGTACAGGAGAAAATGTCCCAGATTCAAAAAGTAACTTTCCTGAACATCTGCAAATGGTAGACAGGTATCCGCCCCATATAATGTGGTTGCCCCAGCGGCAATCCATTAATGAATCCCCTGCCGGTCTCCTGCATGTGGCAACGTTAGGAGTAACTTCATTGGGATGTGAGGAACAAATTGCATTTTGAGCTTGTTTCTGCGGAGACATAAATCCCAGGATGATTACCAACCAAGGCCTGCCAGGTCTCTCTAGCAATCGGGGATTTCGGCCAGAGGAGGATACTAACTAACTCACTCATATTTGGGTTATCTTTGAAGGCTTCCCTGTCAGGAGATAAGCAAGCAGCCATCTATTGGGTCAGCCACTGCAGTTGACCTGCTAAGTAATAGGCTTCAAAGTCTGGAATGGCCACACCTCCTTCCATCACCGGCCGCTGGAGCTTAGCGAGTGCTAGCCTTCGGAGGCCTGTTTCCCATAGGAACCCTGTTATCAGTGAATCGAGTTCAATTATCCAGGAACACAGGTGATTAGTGGAGCACTGCACAATAAAAAAGCAGGCGTGGCAAGGCCACCATTTTCAAAAGCGCCCCTTGTCCCACTATTGAAATTGGGAGGGCACTCCAAAAGTCCATACTGGCTCTCAGTCCACATATAACTTTCCCCAGGTTGCTCTTTAGTATGCCTTCTGGTTTGGGATATATGTTTGTCCCCAAATATGGGAAGCATTGGGCATCCCACTGCAAATGTCCCAAGTCAGGCAGTGGGGTTGTAAGGGATTTTACGGGAAATATACAGGATTTTTGCCAATTCACTCGTAAGCCCAACACTTCTCCAAAGTATTCCAAGAGAGAGCGAGTGCCTGCTAGGGCCTCCTCTGTGTCTCATTAACAAAGGATGAGGTCTTCAGCATAGAGTGCTATATGCTGCATTTGTCCACCTGCTCGTAGGCCATCTTACGCCTCACCTTTGCAGGCGTGGCATGCCAGGGTCCCCATCGTGAGTGCAAAAAGCAGGGGCAAAAGAGGGCACCCCTATCTCGTACCGCGCTCCACTCTATATTCCTCTGAAATAACCCCACCCATGTGGACCCATGCTCAGGCACTGTTATAAAGTTTTGTCCACTCCCCAAACCTTTCACTCAGCCCAAAATGTCAGAAGATTTTCTTGTAGATATGGCCACTCTAGGCTTTCAAATGCTTTTTCAATATTGACAGCTAATATAGCCGCCATTGTTGCATCATAGGTCTCCTTCTCCATCACCGACAGCAGGAGATCTATTATTCAGTGCCGTACCATGGCCTGGTATGAAATCATTTTGATCTTTCTGTATGAGAGCATTCATATGTTACATTAGTCTGGTGGCCAAGAGTCTAATGAGTATTTTGTAATCAATGCTTAACATCGGCAAGGGGCGGTACCCCTTCATGTCTGTGCCCTCTCTTCCAAGCTTCAAAAGGGGTACAATGAGCACTTCTCTAGTGGAGCATGGGAAGGGACCCTCTTGTTTGGCCGCTTGGTATAGGGTGTGTAATTCAGGGGGCTAAGTGCTCCAGTAAACAGGAGTAAAACTCCACGGGTAAGCCGTCTGTGCCCAGAGTCTACCCTTGCGCCATCTGCTTTACCACAGTTTTGATCTCTGGGAGAGTTATGTCTCCACCCATGTACACAGCCACTTGGAATGGCAACTTTGGAAGCTCCGCAGTCGTTAAGAATGCCCGTAAAGCATCTGCTCCGTTAATGGCGGTGTGATGGTATAACATTGGATAGTATGCCCAGAACTTCTCATTAATATCGGCCTAGATGTATAATCTGTCCCCAGATTATGCTGTTAATTTGACAATGACAGGGCCACATTTGGCCAAGTTTGCTAGCCACGCCATGAGTGTCCCTGTCCAATCTCACTCTACATGCGCCCAGGTCATATATTTTTTATAGTCAAGGCATCTGAGGCATTCCAACTCTTCTGACACCTTCTCTTTAACCTCCAAGAGAACAGGGTGGAGCTCTGGGTGGTCTGGATGCTGTTGTTCTTAGTCCCTGAGGTGTCTTTCTACGGTCTCTATGTCCTGGGGTAACGTTCTTCGCACTCCTGTAACCTCAGATATGCAGTGGCCTCGTATCACAGACTTAAAAGCCTCTCATTCTATGAGGCGGGACAAGGAAGTACGAGTATTTTTGATAAAATAAGAGACTATGGAAGTGTGCAGGGCTTCCCGTAACACTGGGTCCTCCATCTCTTCTCGGTGTAATCACCAGGTCGATATGGGCGGTGTGGTGAATCCATTTTAGTTCCTTTTGGGGCTCAGGAGTTTAGCTTAGCCTTTGGCTTGCAGGCCTCTGCCCCATCACCTAGTGACTTTTTACCTACTTAGCTTGCTCTGTTTCATTCCATTTATTTTATTATTTCTTCTAGCTGACTGCCATTGTTTATATTTTATAAAAATGTTTTTATTTACATTATTAGTGCCACTCTGAGAAGACGTCATTATCAACGTCATAATCAGTGAGGTACATGGTTATTGTCCGATGGGCCCCACAAGGGAGCTCTATGCTGGAGATCTTTTTGAAGTGCATGCCCGAAGATAAGTAGGAAAAAAATCAGACCTCCTATAAAGCCAGTGAGCTAGAAGCTTTAAAATTGGCTCGAGAACCACCCTGCAAAACATTTATTGTAAATGATGGTCTCGGTTAAGGTTAAAAACGGGGGGAGTATGAGGGAAATGATGTTCCTCTACTCTAACCAAAAACGTGTGGGGAAAAAGGACATTGACTCTAGTCCTAACTATAGGTGAACATGTTTCATGCCTCGGGTGTCCCTAAGGATCAAATGGCGTTTCATCAGGACCCAAAAAAACCTTAGCTACTCAAAAAAAGAAAAACAAAAATGGGTGTGAAGAAATAAAAAAAAAACTTACATGAACAGCTCCGCAAAAAAAGGCCACAATTGGTGTAGACCCTCCTATGTTAAGAAAAGAGCACCATGGGTAGAGTGCTGGCCGAGAGACTGTTGTCATAATTTTGGACAGAGCCCCTGCTGGGAGACCTACCCGCGGCTACACACCCTGAAGTACTTCGGGTCCTGATGAAACAGTGATGAGCACGTATCTGCCCTGTGGATCTATTATCTGACTGGTGCACTGAAAAGGTACTTCCGCCCTGATTCATATTAAAGCCCCATAGGCATAGGAAGAATACGTGATATAATAAAGTTGCCCTCCCTATCTACGTCCATGTGCTAGTCCCTTTTTAGCAGTAATATGGGTATCTTGAATCAATGCAATCTGTGTTCCTCCCCTTATCACATGTGAGTATACCTTATGTTGCTTGTGCATGGATATTCCAGTATGTGCCCCGTATGTTCCAGGAAAACAGTTTGTACTTCAGGGGGTGCCATTTCATGTTATAGTGGGTAATCTGTTCGGCCCAAGGCCTGAGTGGTCGACATCATAGCCCAGGGATTCACCTACCTCCCCTATCTTGACTGCAGTATTCTAGACCACAGTGTGTGGGTTCCCTACTAACAACTGAACAACAACTGACCCAACTCCCCATCCCCAGGACAAGTAGCCATTCTTCACTCATCCAAACCAACAATCTTACAAAAGTCAACTTTAAGTGTATGCCCAAGGCTAACGTTGCAGAGTAACATCAAGAGAACCCCAACCCAATTAGGTGCCGGTCAATGATAGTCCTCAGGAGTAAGTCTGTGAGTTTCTATCCCTTGAGGTAGACCCAGGTTCCATGGTCAGGGCCCCTTCAGTGGGGGATGAAATGTTCAACCTCATTGCTTGTCAGCGGTATTTTTGATTAAGTTCTTCAGTGCTGGGCGACGATGGGGGTTGATTCTCCCTCCTGCCCAATGCAGCTACTTTCTCCGCTGCCCTTTGCAGACCTCTTTGGAGCTCCTTGTCTGTGGAGGCACTGGATCTGGAGTTGCGTTGTGTCTTCATGTTTGGGTACCAACGTGCTCCCCATTCCCTGAAACTTTGACTGGGGCCGGCTTCTGGATTTGCTTCTAGTCAGCCCCATACTTCTCTTGGAGAGGGGAACAATTGTGTCCCATCTGGGATGATAACCCTTAGAAGCGCCTGGAAAAGCATCAAGTACTTCAGTCTGGTTTCCCAGAGTTGCTTCTTAGCTTCTAAGAAGGGTGTGCGCTGGTGTTGCACCTCCCATGTAAAGTCTGGGAAGACTTTGATTCTGCTGTTGTTCAATAGCAGCAGGCCCTTGGTTCTGGCTTGGGCAACAAGATGGTCTCTGTCACAGTAATACTACAGGCGGTCTACGATTGGACATGCGGAGGCTCCAGACAAGGGCGGTTTAGACGGGACTCTGTGAGCCCTTTCCATGGCAAACAAAGGGGGATAACCCTGTCTGTGCCACTTCTTCCCGGATCCAGTGTTCCAAAAAGTCCACCGTGTCCGACCCCTCTGTTTTCTGTGGAATGCCTATGATCCATAGATTATTCCACCTTGACATATTTTCTCCATCCTTCACCCTAGCTTAGAGGGTCTAATCCTTGGACTCCAGTTCGTAATGCGGGCCTGCATACCAGATATGTTATTGGGTAGCTCATCCACTATTCGCTCTGTTACAGTTATTCTCTCAGAGAGGCATTGATGATCGCCCCTTAGAAGATTTCGATCTGTTTCAAGTGCATCTATTTTGGTCTCCAACACCTCTCTGGAAGCAGTTAGAGCCTGTAGAATGTCCTGCAGTGAAAGGGTAGATTGTGTGCCATGTTGGGGTAATGGTCTCTCCTCTGCCAGCTCCCCCTGCTCCAAGTGTGTGCTCCTCAATCTATCCAGTACCCGTGTCCATTTCCTTCTCCCTGGTGGCTTTTCCAATATTAACTGTCAGGTCAGAGGGGTGTTTTGATTTGCTTGTGAGGAGAGCACCTCCGCCTCTCTCTCCATACCCCACTAAGGAGCTAAGAAGGGTCCAGTCAGGTTATCTCCGGGAAGGTATCTGGCATCAGGCAGTCAGAAGGGACAGTTGCCAGCATGGGTAGGACAGTACTTATTTCTCTCCTGGTTCTATTTGTATACCTGTGAAGTGGATGATCCATGCTGTTTAGTCTACCTGCAACATTCCTCACTGGTATCAGATCGCTAGTCCCCAATGTTACCCTCCATTGCAGGCCTACCTGGGGATGACCAGTTCCTTCTCCACCTCTCTATCTCACTCCAATGGCTCACATGAAAAGCCATGAGGAGATTCTCTGTATTAGTATTGGAGGTCGTGGCTATGGGAGAAAGGCCCCAAAATGGGTGCATGAGTATGTCAGTAATGCCCACCAAGGTGTGTTTTGCTTTGATCTCTTATGGGGCACGGGGTGCAATGTTTGTTCAGGATACTTCTTCAAATGACCCTGCACTGGTATGTTGCTATTAGATTCTGACGAGCTAAATCAGGAAACGACTTTCCCAATCCAGTTTCAGGGGAAAGGGGGACTGCTAGCTAGGTGACCCCTCACCCCATGCTTATTGAGAGTCATCCTGGGTCTCCTCAGATGTGGGTGAAGACTTTGCTGCTATCCTATAAAGCCCGTTGCATGGGTCCAGGCATCATTACTGGCTGTGCATCATGCCTGCAGAGCTCCCTCTTCTGTCTTATCTTCATGGCTGCAGGAGAGAGGGGTTGGATTGGCATTGGGTTAGCCCTGAGAGATCCTCCACCCTACTCCCTGATGGTGAGTTCCTTTATTGTCCAGTTAGTGAAAGGGGCCTCAGGGTTAACGGTCCGGTGGATGTCTGGCTCAGGGTGCTCCTCTCCCATCTGCTATGGGCCGCATTGTTTCCAGTGCACCAATGTCCCTAGCTCCCCACTTTAGTATCTACCCTCTCCTTACCTCTCTGGTTGCCGTCAGGAATCACTGAGGCAGCACTGGGGAACGTCTAACTTCTCTTCCAGGGACTCTGTTCGCGGGTCAGAATACGCGCAAGGACGGCCTTACAGTTCTCATGCGTGATCCCCTGTGCCACTCAACCATCGCCCCAACCTGTGGCAGATGTTGCATCAATCCTGTGCCTTCAGGTCAGCAGCAAGGCTCTCCTGTCGTTCAGTCCCCAGCACCCTCCGGGGGAGGGTTCGTAGCCTCCTCACTGCAAGGCAGGCCGCTTCCTTGAAAAATCTTGGGTGCCTTCCCCTCTCAACGATAGGTGGCTGACAACCACTTGGTGCATGTTGGCCTGATGGCGCCGGGGGAGGATATCTTTGACCTCATTGGGTTAGAGAAGGTCAGCATGCCGGAAGCTCATGCTCTGTGTTGAAACCATTGGGGGGAAGGTTTTTGGGGGGCTTCGGAGCCAATGTTATACTCAGGAGGTGGGCAGATTGGAGCTCCTGCGGTCTGAGCTCACAGATCCACGACTGTTCACTTCTGAGTCCTGCCCACGCCCCCAACTACTGTTCCCATGAATGTATATATGCTCAGCTCTCTGGCATATAGGCAAAACAGACGGACCATTAGGGAGGATTTCAGGCTGAAACTTAATTCAGCATGAGCGTCTTCATGTTACAGATGCTGAGTCTTCCCAGTTCAGGAGCGGTGAACTGCTCAGTGCTTAATTTGAGCTGGTGTTTGCCGGTGGAGACCAAAGGAACTCTATTTAGGGATTACCACTTATTTCAGACACTTCCCAAGAGCAAGAGAGGAAAAAACACACAAAGAGGAAAGACGAAGGAAGAAAAGGATAGGAAAACAGTCACAAAGGGATAAAAGAGGAACATACAAGAGTGAGATAAGGGGCAAGGAGTGTCTGCTAGTGGATTGAAGAGACCTGGGGTGGATTCAAGACTACTCAGCCTTGTTATTCAGTGCACTGACTTTTAAAAGCACTGGCTGTGCACTTCTGAACAGAGCTTTGAGCAACGGTACTCATTTTGTTTTACGAATTAAGCCCTGGATCTGTTCCTCATCTGACTTCTGTGATTCCCTGTGTTCAGCCTCCAAAGCCACTGCACTTTGTCCTGTTTTCTGTTAGATGAGCTTAAGACACATGTGTGCCTGAAACCTGAAATGCTAAAATCTTTTCTGCACCTCATGGTCTTGCCACATCCTGCCATCCTGTTCTGTGCCTGATGATCGTATGTGACCCCTGTGCCTGCTCTTCACTTGATGGTTGGAAAAGGTTCACAGCCCTGTATCTTACATCATCACTTCATGTTCTGCTCCCAGTGATTAGGAAAGGCCTGCAGGCCTGAATCCTGAATTGCCACCAATGATCATGAGACCCCAGTGTGTCTGAACCCTGTATTGCTACGTTCTTCTGCCTCGATGATCGTAACATATCCATGGACCTCAAACCATGCAGTGTTCCAACATTTCTTCAAACAACTGATGATCTGGCATGGCCTGTGTACTCTGACTTTCATTCTCCACATCCTTAATCCAAATCTACTGCAATGCCAATCAGTCCCTAACCTTCATTAACCAAATCATTTCTTTAAGAGACTCCTGACCATTGACCATGCTTGGTCTGTCTGCTCTGACCTTTTGTGTACTACATCATTTCTTAAAGTGACCTGTGAGCCTGGGGTTATGTGCTTCATTACCTTCATCCTCCACTCACCACCCGTTCTAGGAATGGATGTCTCCACACCAGAGCTCATACCCTCACTCACACTGTTGCCTTTCACAACATGTGACCTGCAGCACATCTCCCACCATCTGTGGTCTCAAGTGCTGTGCAACTCAAAGTGTGCCCCATGCCACCTCTTTCCAAAAAGGCATCAGGGACTGACAGGTATCCAGCTGTGATAATTCAAACACTTACAATCCAGTGTTGCTCTGATCTCTCCAGTGAGGATTTAGGGCCTGATTTAGCCTTTGGTGGCAGACAGGATATTCATCATATTCATGATAGAGTAACCCCTCCGCCAAACTCTAATTCTAATTCTGTGTATGGTTCTAAATCACGGTTTGGTTAGAGAGTAATCATGATAGACTGTCAGTTATATTGCTGATGCCACAAGACATAGCAAGACATAGTTTGTTATTAATATTAATACTATTAATACAACTACCAATACTACTACTACTACTAGTAGTAGTACTACTACTACTACTACTATTACTAATAATAATAATAATAATAATAATAATAATAATATTCTCTACAACAATATCACAGCTTATAGTATAGATTTATAGTGAGTCACCTCAAATTACCTCCCATTCTTAACCTAAAACAAACTCCCACTCGAAACAATGGATCAAGAGTAATCTAAAATGTAATTCTAACCTATCTCTCATTTTAATGGCAGCCATAACCCTAACTCTATCTCTCACCCTAACCTCTACTCTAGCTCTCTTGCAGAACCATTTTGTGACATTAATGTTATCCTTACCCCTAATCCTGTCCCTCATCTCAAACTAGCTATTGCCTTTATCTCAAATGGGATTCACCTGCAATGTCCTTCACTGGTTCTCCTCCTACCTTTCCAACTGACACCACTTTGTTCACATGTGCACCTCCTTATCACATGGGGATACCCCAGGGGTAACATACTGTGTCCTGTCATCTTTAACCTTTATATGGAGCTGCTTGGGGTTCTACCCACAGATAACAGCATCAACATTCACAAATATGCAGATGATGCACAACTCTACTTGAAAGTCCCCTCTGCTTCTGAAACTGAACACCTCAAACAATGATTGCACATCACCCAAACCTAGATATCCAGAGCCTTCTTGAAGCTCACCTCAACTAAGACATAAACTGATTTTATTTGCCAAGAACAACAAGCAAAATACAGTACAAACCTAGCTCAATGTCAAGAACCTTGACAGTTTATAACCCAAATCACACTGAGTGCGAAATCACTTGGAGTCACTTTCAACATCAGCCTCTCCCTCAAAAACACATTGCCAAAAACACAGACAGCATACTACCAGCTCTCTCTTCTTAAGAAAGTTAAACTGTTTGTCTATAAAGCTGCTTCAGAACTGCTGTTTGAGTCATTGTACTCTCACATCTGGATGGTGGTAATTCCCTATTCTAAGGCCCCCCTCATTCCATACTGGCACCCATTAGTGACATCCTACATGCCACAGCACATCTTGTCCAGGGCCTGAAGAAATATTATCTCATCACCCACCCTGATGGAACTTCATTGGCTCCCTTGCTAGCCTGCACCTTTTTTTAAAAAGCTGCATCATTCAGAAAGTCATCACAACCAGCATCCCTCTTATCTTGCAGACAAGCTCACCATCTCTGGGTGTTCTCAGCACACCTGCAGTTAGGACACCATCAGACTGCAGACTAAGAAGTGTAAAAAAGAAAAAAACAAGACAGCAGGCTGTTTCAATCTATGCATCCGCGATCTGTAACAACATCCATGTGTCCATCAGAACTGCCCCAACACTCCTCCACTTTGGGAAAGAATTGAAGACCCATCTCTTTTCTTTCAAAAAAATGCTACATCACAATGCTTTAACTGTCCACAGCTCGAATTCCCCTCATAGTACTCACCAGACTTTAAGATGCCGTTGATCATGAATAGCGTTCCGCTGCCCTTTGGCTAGGTTTGTGCTAAAGAAATACCATGTACATACATTCCTAAAACAAACTTTTACCTTAATCCTGGCTCCAATCAGTGCTTAATTTGTAAATAAAAAGGTGACGGTGCCCAAAGCCCTCCTCGTAAACACGCGGCTGTTGCAATTAACTGTGGGAACACGGAATACTGAGGAGGCGTAATCCTGAAGCCATATCGGGCCTCTTCAGTCCACATCAAGCCTCTCCCTGCCCATTCAGCTCACTCTTGCAGCTTTCTACTTTCTCCCTTTATGACGCTTTTTCGTTTTTCCCTTCCTCTGTCTTTCCCATATGTGTCTTTTGCTCGCAGCACATGCTTGAGACAGAAGAATAAGCCCCGGCCCTCAGAAATAAGTGCCGGTGCTCAGCACTAGAAACAACAAGCACAAATGAAGCACTGGCTCCAATTTAAAGCGTCACCCACACTGTAGTTCTAACAAGGGTTGTTTGAAATTTCTGTAAATTTATTTTGTGTGACTACCTCAAATTTCTGAAACATGATTTGACATTTTGTGTAAATACAATAATGTAATTTAGCACTTTGTTTAGCGTGAAATGCATCCTCCTGTTACATTTTTTATGCAATTTTTTTATGCAAGCGGCACTTTGTGTCAAAAAAGTGTAAAAAATCCCTAAAGCACCATGGACAACAGCTGTTGTCGTTCTATTGGTCCTGTGCATTTGATCTATGTTTTTACCATTAATGGTGTGTTCTCTGTAAATATATACTGCGAATAGCACGTAATTATGCAATGTGGTGTAACAGCATAATTTCTAGAATTTCTTGCTCCAAATGTAATGCAAAATTACACAAATTATGCCACTTAATTCAAATTTCACCTGGGCCTAATTCTAACCTATGCCTTATTTTACACGCTGCCATCTCTATCCCTTTCACTAAAAACTTACCCTTACCCTTCACCTGACCATACCACTGCCCTGACGTGCTGTTTCGTTACCTTGTTTCCTTTATCCATGTTTGGTTCCTAACTGTTTCACCTACTTGAATTGAAATATACAAAATGTAAACCAAATAGTTCAGACTAGCCACTGATTCCCAGGATTACATCTAACTAAAACTTTGGACCCTAGAAAAAGACTTTACAAATGAATCACTGTGGGTTATTGTGTTCATAAAATGCCTTTAAGAGTCATGGTGCAGTATCATGAAGAGCTTTGCTGGCTTAGCACAGAGGTGAGTGTCTGTTTTCATGCTCTGCTCTGTACAATGTGCTCTCATTTAACACAGGTCCATGTCATGAAGACTGCTCTCTGGCAGTGCCGAGTGACTATTTGGATGCGCCTGCACTGTTTAAAGCACACTCGTTTAACATGGGGCTTTAACATGAAGGGTTGTGCTGTCTGAGTGCAGAGTCAAACACCTAGTTTTGTGTGCCTGAGGTGAGGAGTTTCTCCGAGTTAAAGCATGGAGTTTAAACCTACCTAGTAAGAAACAGATAGAGGCAATCTTTGCTCACTGTGTTGGGCATGCCCTAGTATCATGAGTAGAGTAACAAAAGTAAAAATTGACAATCTTGGGGAGGTAAAAAAGAACGAAGGAGGCAACCTAAAGAATGTGGGACAGAAGCCCTCAAATATTACTGTGAAATCAATAACATCCATAACCGGATTACCCAGGTCATCCTCCTCCTAGCGAACTGAAGGGCCTACCCCCATTCCTCTAGGCCCACAGCAAGTTCTGCTGGAAAGCATACTGCTAAAAGTCATGAATGCAACAGTAGATTTTCAGATGCTCCAATGAATTATTTCAAGTCGACACCAGTGTTGATAATGTCCTGACAACACAACTTCCCAAAAGAGGTCCCTTTAAATACGTCAGAAATATGTAATGATGGTCAATAAAGTTCAATAGCTGAAACCTCCAGGCATGCATGGTCATTTACTATGATTTCGCAATGGTGCTTACATTTTGCAAAACATAGCATCATACGTTTGCCATTATAAAAGCCTGAACAACTGTGCAGCACCTTGTGAACTTCTGTGCAACCCTTAGTAAATAAACCTTGAGTTTTAAAGAATGAAAGAGCACTTTGAAGAAGAAATCCTGCATGACCACAATTATGGAAAATTATGTAGGACCTCATTTAGTTTGGGATTTGGCATAATCGGAGCCTCACACTAAGTTGGTAAGGCTCCCATCAAAACAGACCTGTGGTTCACACATCTCATTTCAGGATGAGGGAAATGGTCACATTTCTGCTGGTGAAGAAACCTAGTCTGTGGTGAATGACAAAACAAATTTCCTAACCACTCACAGCCCCAAGAAGCTGAAATGTGAGCCCTTTGACATAACCTGTGAGGTAAGCCACCCATAAATTTAGGCACAGGACTTGAGATCCGTGGCCAAGATTAGTGACTGTGCATTGGACCTGTGGAAGACAAAATTGTGTTATACACCTCAGATGGTCTCAGACAGCTTTGATTCCTTCACCAAAGATGAAGTTAATCATTTGATTTAAGTAAGAACCAAGGGACTGATATATCAAAGGATTTTACCCATTCTGTGTCTATGGAAAAATGCATTAGTAAATAGGGAACCAAATTCCCACTAGAAAGCATATTTGGCACAGGCTGGTATTGTTGCATCTCCCATTTTCTGATGCAGTTTGACTGGGAATGTATGGAGGCATCGTCCCTCTTTTTACTAATGATGTTAAACTATTTTCAATATGATGTTATTGGCTTAGTTTATAAGGTGTAACGTAGGCCCCTGCAACTCCTGCAGCATCGGGGACCCTCCCCCTTTATGGCCTCCCCTCTTCACCTTTTGGTCTATGAATACCAGTGAGATTGGGTGTTTCGGGGGTCCCGCAACACAGTACTGTGTCTTCGGGAAGCAAAACTCCACAGGACATAAACTCTACTGTGATCTAACGAAGTGTTTACCTATACATTTACCTCGAACTTCCATAATCGATTGTTTTCCCTTAATTTTCCGATATTTTAGGTTCGCTGTACGCAAGGGCCGACCGTTACGCCAAATGTAGATTATAAAAAACAAACATGGAAACATGAGCTAAAGGATAACTGGTTTATAAATGTTGCGGGAACCCCGAAGTGCCATCTATATTTTTTCTACGTAATACCCGTTTCATTAGTACAACACTTGTAATACCTTTAAGACAAATATTTCCGATTGGTTAAAAACAGGGATTCAACGTGACGGTGTAATTTGCGGATCTCCCATCGTTCCCGTGATTACGGATTTTAAAACCACGTGTGGTTCTGTAATTACAAGAGCTACTCCCAACCTGTAATTTAATGATATAATGCAACAGAGACGTTACGTTAACATAATATTTACCTTATACTGAATCCGGTAAGGGAAAATATGTGCAAATATCACTGCTATGTTTATGCATACAAACTGCAGAAGCAAATGTACGTGTCTGTGGGGCTGCGTTTGATTTATGCATACATTCTGCCTCAGAGTGACTGCTGTCCTTTTAAATATGCGAGGTGTAACGCGGGCACTTTTTGTCACAATGTAAACACGTTATTTAACCTCTTTCGCAACGACTGCTCTCAGGAGATGTGTTGCCCGTGGAACAGCGTGTCTACCTGATCATTACGGTGAATGGCACACAGCAGGCCGACGCATGCGGCTTTCATCTCCGGGACTCTAGGCGCTGCGCACCGCAGACGACTCTTACTGTAATGCTCTCACAAGGAACTCTTGTGGGAAGGCTCCTCTTCTACCAAATCACAACGCAGTCTGAAATTCTTTACCCCTGGGTGACCCGGTGAATTCTTGGAAAAATAACAGCGTGACCGCTGAAGGGTTAAGATAAGTGGACCGTGTCGTGTCTGCGCCACTCTTCACGTCGGTGGATAAAATATAGGTTAATGAAACTTCCAGGCATTACGACGTGCATGGTAAAAAATCAATCAAAATGACATCGAAAAGTGAGAACAAGTCAAACAAAAAAATCGTTTTGAGCACAAATACAACGGTTCAGTGATCCACTTTCCTTGCCTGGTAAAGCTGTGCCCCGTTGGCTGCATCTGGAGGACAAAGGCACTTTACAACATGCCAGGTTCATTGACTTAAGTTTAATGTTATTACTTGTAAAGCGCAGGCAAACGCTGCCACAGGATTCTTGACACTATCGACGCGATCAATAAAATACATAGTACTGAAGTGATATCGCTGTTACTCTAGTTTAAGTGTATGTACCAGTCATACCCCGAAGTGGAATAAAGAAGTTAATCGAGAATTTAGCAGCATGTTTTCTGCTCTGTCAAAACCGGAAGAAAGAACTTCGCGAACAGGTTACTGGAGGTGTGAAACATAAAACTATCTGATATTCATTCAATCAAATGACATTGGATATAACTAAAGCAAAAATATATGTTTGGAGCAATAAATCGGCGCAAAACTCACATCACTGCGAAGTGGCTGGCGTTCGAAATCTGAGCGAAATGGTGAACGGCCAGATGTGGTCGGATGGCGACAGCTGTTGCAAGTAGAGAAGTAAGCCCTTGGGCACTTAAACGAAATATGCATCGCCCTCCTACTCCCTCTACTCCCCCCTGTCTTACTCACCAGGTGTGGTTCCGGGAAGTGTCTCGGGGTTGCACTCTGGCATGGCCGACCAATCAAAAAGTGGGACGCGACCTCCCTGAAAAGGGCTGAGGAGAGCAGTTGTCCATTGAGTACAGGTGAATAACGCGGTCTGCATGGGCTGATAGGAACATAGCACTGCCTGGATGGTTCTGGGCGCTCGCAGCTCATCTATGTGTAGTAGCAGGACAGACAGCAAGTGCCAGAGAATCACCTGCCCATCATGAAAGACCGAACAACGAGGATCTTGTGACATACACCACGGCTCGAGGACAGTCTATATCGAAAGTGACACCGAAACGAGCACAGGATTTTTATATTTGAAGAATTCAGTCGTTTTCACGAATGTCTCCGCTCTACCACAGGGTACTGGGTCACAGGTTATCGCCTCATTTGTAGGGTGATGTTTAATCAAATAGGTTATTCACAAAAAAACAATTTTAGGAGATAAAAAAAGAGTTAAAATCAGGCGGTCCACGTGGTGGTCGACCTATGGGAGTCATAAGTACAGCAAACACGGTTCAGCAGCAAGGTTCCCGAGCGCAGGTCTATCCACAGAACTGTTAACCCGACGTGATCCACATCGCAGCTACACACAGGACTCAGAGGTGCACAGAGCATGGACTCCGTGCGCCCAGGGAAGCACCGCGCGCTCTGCTGGCTGCAGGGACAGAGCAGGGCGTAAATGAAGAGAATTCGTCGCGTGACAAGCAGCTCGGCGTGACCTCAAGGGTGCGCACTTAAAATCATCGTAAAATGTGATCCGCCAGGCAGTCTGTCTCACTTTGCCCCTGCCATACGCGCAGCTTTGCCAAACATTCCCCGGATAGCTGAACGGGGGCTGTTTCTTTGACCGAACAGCAGCGACGATGCTTGAGACACGGCGCAAAGGATGTGCTGGGCTGATAGTGCCGAACCGCAGCTGCAGTTGATGACCTGGACTTCTAAACGCTTAGCTCACTCTGTGAACGCCAGGACACCTGGGAGAACAGCTGTGTGCTTTGCTCGAAGTAGCGTAGCCAGTCACCACCCCCAAAAGTGGAAGGAAGAAAATGTCCCGTCCCCCACTCCTAGGCTGCTGTTTGAATGATAAAACACAGCAAGAAACAAGGTTCAGTGTGACCCCCCTAAGCCCAGGTGCTACTGTACGTGCTGCACCAATTGGAACTACGCTTCTGGTTGTCGCAATCTTTCCTCTGAACACAGTATTTTCCATGTAACCAAGAGCAACAGGTCTGTGAAATAATGTTTTGTATCTAACGCTTGAAACAAGGGGTATGAACCTTTACTTTTTGGTAAACTTCACTACCCCGATTCACGTCCTCCTTGTCCCAGTTATGATGTAGTGAGTCGGCCCCACCCACGGACAGGATTGTAACACGCTAGTCCGTCTACAGTTTCAACAACACTGTAGACAAACCCCCCCACCCGCATTTACTGTTAGTAACAAGAAGAAAATGGAGGTGCACAACTTTTTTGTGGGAAGGGAAGGTGTGTTGACTGGGACAAGGAGGACCTGAATAGGGGTAATGAAGTTTTACAGGTAAGTAATGGGTTCATTATCCCATCATAGGTCGTCCTCATCCCAGTCATGACCTAGCAAGGAAATCACACGTTTTGAACTGTTCTATGTAATTACACATTTATTAAGAACAACAATTACTTCATGGCTACTTTAACCTCTTAGCTGCTGGGCCGTCTCCCCCCCCCTCCCCCCCCATGCTGAGCCCTTTTTTGGCTATTTAGGGTAGTTCGCGCTTAGGCCTTAATAACTTTTTGTCCACATAAGCTATCCATGCCAAACATCCTAGGGATTCTAAAGGTACCCAGTGTTTGTGGTTTCCCCTGGAGGAGACCAAGAAATTAGCCAAAATAGAGCAACATTTTTGTTTTTTTCAAAACAAATTTGAAAAAAGGGCTACCGAAGAAGGCTTGTGGTTTTTCCCCTGAAAATTGCATCAACAATGGGTTTGCGGAGCCAAAATCACCAGCTTCCCAGCTTTCAGGAAAAGGCAGACTTGAATCAGAAAAACAAATTTTTCAACACAATTTTGGCATTTTTCTGAGACATACCCCATTTTTACTATTTTTTGTGCTTTCAGCCTCCTTCCAGTTAGTGACAGAAATGGGTGTGAAACCAATGATGGATCCCGGGAAGCTAAATATTTTAAAAAAATGAACAAAATTCTGAATTCAGCAAAGGTTCATTTGTGTAGATCCTACAAGGTTTTCCTACAGAAAACGACAGCTGAAACAAACAAATATTGAAATTGAGCTGAAAACAACAGTCATTTTTCTTTATATTTTACTCTGTAACCTTTTCCTGTGATGTCAGATTTTTGAAAGCAATATACCGTTATGTCTGGTAGGTTGATCAAGAACCCTAGGTACCCAGAGCCAATAAATGAGCTGCACCCTGCAGTGGGTTTTCATTCTGTACCGGGTATACAGAAATTCATTTGCTGAAATATAAAGAGTGACAAATAGGTATCAAGAAAATCTTTGTATTTCTAAAATGGGCAGAAGATAAGGTGTTGAGGAGGAGTGGTTATTTGCACATCTCTGAATTCCGGGGTGCCCTTACTAACATGTGAATTACAGGGCATTTCTCAAATAGATGTCTTTTTTATACACTCTCTTATATTTGGAAGGAAAAAACATAGAGAAAGATAAGGGGCAATAACACTAGTTTTGCTATTCTATGTCCCCCCAAGTCTCCCGATAAAAATGGTACCTCACTTGTGTGGGTAGGCCTAGTGAATGCAACAGGAAATGCCCCAAAACACAACGTGGACACATCACATTTTCCCAAAGAAAACAGAGCTGTTTTTTGCAAAGTACCTACCTGTGGATTTTGGCCTTTAGCTCAGCCGGCACCTAGGGAAACCTACCAAACCTGTGCATTTATGAAAACTAGAGAACTAGGGAAATCCAAGAAGGGGTGACTTGTGGGACTCTCACCAGGTTCTGTTACCCAGAATCCTTTGCAAACCTCAAAATATGGCTAAAAAAACAAGTTTTCCACATATTTCGGTGACAGAGAATTCTGTAATCTGAGAGGAGCCACAAAATTCCTTCCACCCAGCGTTCCTCCAAGTGTTCCGATAAAAATGGTACCTCACTTGTGTGGGTAGGCCTAGTGCCCGCGACAGGAAATGCCCCAAAACACAAAGTAGACACATCACATTTTCTCAAAGAAAAAAGAGGTGTTTTTTGCAAAGTTCCTACCTGTGGATTTTGGCCACTAGCTCAGCCGGCAGCTAGGGAAACCTACCAAACCTGTACATTTTTAAAAACTAGAGACCTAGGGGAATCTAAGATGGGGTGACTTGTGGGGCTCTCACCAGGTTCTGTTACCCAGAATCCTTTGCAAACCTCAAAATGTGGCTAAAAAAACACCCTTTCCTCACATTTCGGTGACAGAGAGTTCCTGAATCTGAGAGGAGCCACAAATTTCCTTCCACCCAGCATTCCCCCCAAGTGTCCCGATAAAAATGGTACCTCACTTGTGTGGGTAGGCCTAGTGCCCGCAACAGGAAATTCCTCAAAACACAAAGTAGACACATCACATTTTCTCAAAGAAAAAAGAGGTGTTTTTTGCAAAGTTCCTACCTGTGGATTTTGGCCACTAGCTCAGCCGGCAGCTAGGGAAACCTACCAAACCTGTACATTTTTAAAAACTAGAGACCTAGGGGAATCTAAGATGGGGTGACTTGTAGGGCTCTCACCAGGTTCTGTTACCCAGAAACCTTTGCAAACCTCAAAATTTGGCTAAAACAACACTTTTTCCTCACATTTCGGTGACAGAGAGTTCTGGAATCTGAGAGGAGCCACACATTTCCTTCCACCCAGCGTTCCCCCAAGTGTCCCGATATAAATGGTACCTCACTTGTGTGGGTAGGCCTAGTGCCCGCGACAGGAAATGGCCCAAAACACAAAGTGGACATTTCACATTTTCTCAAAGAAAACAGAGGTGTTTTTTGCAAAGTGCCTACCTGTGGATTTTGGCCTCTAGCTCAGCCGGCACCTAGGGAAACCTACCAAACCTGTGCATTTTTAAAAACTAGAGACCTAGGGCAATCCAAGATGAGGTGACTTGTGGGGCTCTCACTAGGTTCTGTTACCCAGAATCCTTTGCAAACCTCAAAATATGGCTAAAAAAACACTTTCCTCACATTTCGGTGACACAAAGTTCTGGAATCTGAGAGGAGCCACAAATTTCCTTCCACCCAGCGTTCCCTCAAGTCTCCCGATAAAAATGATACCTCACTTGTGTGGGTAGGCCTTGTGCCCGCGACAGGAAAAGCCCCAAAACACAATTTGGACACATCACATTTTTCCACAGAAAACAAAGGTGTTTTTTGCAAAGTGCATACCTGTGGATTTTGGCCTCTAGCTCAGCCGGCACCTAGGGAAACCTACCAAACCTGTGCATTTTTGAAAACTAGAGACGTAGGGGAATCCATGATGGGGTGACTTGTGTGGCTCTTCACCAGGTTCTGTTACCCAGAATCGTTTTCAAACCTAAAAATTTGGCCAAAAATACACTTTTTCCTCACAATTCGGTGACAGAGAGTTCTGGAATCTGAGAGGATTCACGAATTTCCTTTCACTCAGCGTTCCCCCAAGTGTCCCGATAAAAATGGTACCTCACTTGTGTGGGTAGGCCTAGTGCCCGCAACATGAATGGATCACACAAGGGTCAATAGTAGTCCTCGCATGAGGGCTACTGTTAACCCTGCAGTGATCCATTTCTGAAGCAGGCACTAGGCGCAGGCACACAAGCGGGGTTGTGTTTTTATCAGGACAAGTGGGGAAACACTGGGTGGTAGGAATTTTGAGGATCCCTGCACATTCCTGTTGTTTCTGTGATAAAAAAGAAAGGATAAATAGTGGTTTTAATCAACATTTCACTTTTGCAGGGTATTCTGGGTAAGAAAACTTTGTTAAATCCAAACACGCCACATTTATGTGGGCTGCCTTGGGTGTCTAGTTTTCAGAAATGTCTGCGTTTGGTAGGTTTCCCTATATGGCTGCCGAGCCCAGGACCAAATACTTAGGTGACTGTCTTAAAAAAACGAGGCTGTTTTGTGGTAGGTAATTTTAATGTCTTCACAATCCGTTTTAGGTACTTCCCTGTTGTGGTCACTTGCCCACTCACTAAAGTGAGGCAGTTTTTCGCTGGAGACTTAGTGGAACTTGTGGCTCCCTGCAGATCCCTGGACTTCTGCTCATTGAAATGCAAGCCAAAGGTGTTTTTTAAGCACATTTTGTGATTTCAAGGGGATACTGGGTGAAGGAAAACTGGTGAGAGCCAAGCAAGTCCTGCACCCTTGGACTCCCCTGGTACTAGTTTGTTAAAGTTAACCCACCACTCACACTGGTTGGTTTTAGCACCTCCAGAAATTATTGTTTCAAAGCATGAATACTTATCACAGTATCTGAATATTGGAACCAAACCTTCTGGATGTGGGCCATAAAGCCACGTCCAGGCGCCAACCTCTTTATGGTCCATTCACACGCCATTCACGCATAACAAACAACCCTTTCATACCACTGGCCACGGGCCCAATCCAACCAATCACTGCACTCACATTAACTTACCGCTGCCAGACAAGGGCCCATCACATTCACACCACACATAACGGAATAAGTTTGACTACATTTTACCACCTGTCAAGGAACTGCCTCCTTCTTCCTTAACATTACCAAATGCATGCGTAACAGACCTTAACTAATGACTCCTGTGACAGCCACCTGAGGCTCAGGAAGACATGTTTTTCATGCGCCTTTAACGCACTCTCTGTGCTAAATCCAACTCCTTCCAGTTTGTAGATGCTAGTTGGGGGTGTCCGAGTATGCTGTACAAAGCGATTCCTCAAACCTAGTGAGCATATCTACCTTTGAAACTAAGGGAGACATGCTGGGGATTTCTAATGATGTTCCATAAAGAGAAGGTCATAGGCTATGAAAAAGGGTAGTGTTTGGCACAGAGGGGAGTCCATGAGAACGTAGCATATGTCCCAGCAAACATTATGTGCAGTGATGTGACTGTAATGCACTTATACAGCAAACTGAACATCTACTAAGTTCTGATGGAGGATGAACATGAAAAGCAGGTCAAACACTGACCTATACAAGTAATTCTCCTTCAGTGCTGGGATGGCACCAATGGGTTTGAATCCATAGGTGTGGATGATGTACATCTGTACTACCTTTACTATCTACCTTCTACCTGGGCAATATCCCTGTGAAGGCACACCTAGCATAAGCTTTCCTTACCCATTAATGTCTCTGTTCTCATCAGAGTCCTGACAAATCCTGTATAATTGCCAAGTGAACCTATACTAGTTTGTGGATGCAAGTTGGGGGTTTCCAAGTATGCCGTACAAAGTGATTCTTCAAACCAAGAGAGCATATCTACCGTTGAAAGTAAGGTAGACATGCTGGTGAAGAAAGGGTACTCCGTGACAATGTGGCATATGTTCTGTCCACTAGTATATGCAGTAGGGGGAATATAATGCATGTTAATTGAACAGAACACCGACCATGTTCTGACGGTGGATTTAGCTCTCAAGCAGTCCAAAAGGAAGTCCATGATGAAGTAGAGGAAGTACAATTCTGTGGCTCCTTACCTAACAAAGCAGTGGCCCATGGATGTTCGGTATCCATGCACTGCCACTGAAAGGATTACCCAACGGCAGCTCAACCTCAGTCGATTTCCCAAACTTTGCTTTAGTATGATACAACGTAAAGCAAGTAGGGTTACAGAGGCCTGGTTGTGATGGACACTGGGGACAGTAATACCGACTCTCCTGCAGCTTTACATGCTTCGAGCACACTTTACAGCGACGACATGGACGATCCTTTTTGGGTGTTTTAGGAATGTGATCCGCAAAGTGTCGCTCCTGCAGCCTTGCCACATCCCCCAGAACATATGAGGTGGAGGCTGCTGTCGCTTCTGTAACAGCAGTGAGGCTTTCAATTACAGACAACTGGAAGTCAAAGAAATTCATGAGTCTTCCTGAGGTTGTCTGACGGTAAACAACATACGCATTATAGGTTGCCATCTGAATCAGGTAGGTAAACAGTTTCTTGTACCAAGTGCAAGTTTTACGACACGCATTGTATGGTTGAAGAACCTGGTCGTTCTTGTCCACTCTGCCCATGTACTTATTGCAATCAAGTATACAGATGGGCTTGTGGACTTCGACCATCTGACCCCAAACCGTGATGGGGGAAGTGCTCTCATCATTAATTGTAGTGAGCACGTATACATCACGCCTATCCAAGAACTTGACTGTGAGCAGTTCGTTAGAACTCAATGCAGTACTCCCTGATTACTGGAGCTACTTGCAAACAAGCTCCTGCGGGAATCCTTTGTGGTTACAACGAACTGTACCGCAGGCCACAGTGCCAGCTTTGTAGAGCTCACTGAACAGCTCGACTCCTGTATATAAATTGTCCACATAAAGGTTATAACCTTTGTAAAGAAGTGGCTGGACAAGTTCCCATACAATCTTACCTGTGACCCCTAATGCGGGAGGGCAACCTACAGGGTTTAGGGTAGAATCCTTCCCTGTATACACTCTCAAGCTGTACACATAGCCAGAAGAGCTCTCACACAGCATGTACAGCTTTATGCCATAGCGAGCTCTTTTGCTCGCAATGTACTGTCTGAAAAGCAGCCGTCCTTTGTATAGGATCAAGGACTCATTGACTGCTATATTCTTTCCAGGAGTATAGATCTCTGGAAACCTGGCAGACAAATGTTCCATGACAGGCTGAATTTTGAACAACCTGTCATGGTCTGAATGGTCCCGGGGCAATGCAGCAGAATTGTCATTGAAATGTAGCATGCGCTGCTGTAGCAAAAAATGATCTCTGCTCATGTATGGGGCGAAGATGGGAGTTACCCAAACCGTGCGAGTCGTCCAGTAGGACTGCAAGGTGGGTTTCTGCACTAACCCCATTTTGAGCGTAAGGCCCAAAAATATCTTCAACTCCGCCAGCAAAGTGGGAGTCCACTGGCGTGCCCTAAAACGGGGACCTAGAGTGGCTCCACGCTCCCTCAGAAATTGGTCTGCACGCAAATTTGTTTTCTGCACAATTTTCTGAAGGAAGTCAGCATCCAAAAATAGATGGATGTAGTCGGTAAAAAGTTAGCTGTATCGACTTTACACCAGCGTCACCAGTACGCAGTGGAATTTGGGGCTGAACTAAACAGGGCGGCTGCCAAGAGAGCACTCTCTCTGTGCTTGCGGCCGCAAGCACCTGCTCTCTGGGTTCGGCTAACCCAATGTTGTCCCGCTGCACAGAATGTGCTTGCGAAGGGACAGCATGGGTGTCGTCATTGTCTCCTTCAGACTCACTGGAAGAGGTGTCCTCGGTAGGACTCCGCCGACTGAAAAATCACTCTCAGATTCTGCCCCATTGTCCTCTCCCTCAGATGCTGTCTCAGTATCTGCTGTCTCAGTCTCTGAGCTTACATCAGAACTGGCCTCCATAACCCGTGTTAGGGCTTGATCAGCAGTCATCCAACGAGATGGCATCTCTGTTACTGGCTAAACTGTCCCTCTAAATTACAAACCTACGTAGAAGGTAGATAGTAAAACATTGCTTGTGGGTATGTTTGATGTGTACAATAGGAAATGTCGTGATCCTTACCTTCGCTTCTTCTCCAATTCAGCAGATTCTCTGAAAACGCTGAAAAAAACAAAAAAGAATGTATTACTTCACCTTACCACATACCCATCGTCACAGCCTTCAGCGCTTGTGGCACCCAGTGCGACTGTCATTTTTGGTGCTCTGCCTCCCATTACCTCCTCTTCTAATTCCCTCAGTACCACCCAGCAAAAGTGCCGCTCATATCTCCATAGTCCCCCTCGCATAACATTTGTTTTAAAGTGCAGGTAACGCTTGCCTTTACTAATCCACTCAGCTAAATACATATAAATGTATATCCTTTGCAGCAGGACAATAAACCATGTGCGTTACTTTATGGCAACTGCCACTAGAGAAAAGACATACATGCATGCATATATATATATTTTGTGAACAAGAATCTCACCGCACTCCACGAGGTTCAAATTGACATGTTTTATTGCAAGCAACAGCCACCTGCGCGTTTCGACTCTCAATGAGTCTTTATCACGGTAAATGAGTCCCTCTTTTCTTTCATTTTTTATACTTGCAATAAAACATGTCACTTTGAACCTCGTGGAGTGCGGTGAGATTCTTGTTCACAAAATATTTTTGAGGTTGGTCTCCTCCGTCACCGAGCACCGGCAGTGGAGTGCGCCGTGCAACAATCTTTTGACCAATTTGTGTTGCATATATATATATATATATATATATATATATATATATATATATATATATATAGATATAGATATAGATATAGATATGACTTTAATATATATGTGAGGTTTCCCGGGGGGCCAATTGTGGCTCCCGGAAAACAACACACGAAAGAAAAAAATATACATATATATATATATTTGCATATATATATATATATATATATATATATGTATATATATATATATATAGAGCAAGAGAGAGAGAGAAAGCAAGACTAACTCTCTACATAACCTATTTTTTCATACATGTGTGCTTTCCCTTGGCAAAGCACTCATGTATAAAAAAAAAATGGCCCTATAGAGGGTCACCCTAAGGGCTGACCCCCAACATTTTCTATTTAAAAAAAAATAGAATCTAGTTTTCCCTGGGGAGCAATTGGGCCCCCCCAGGGAAAACTAGATTCTTTTTTTATCCCCCAGGGGTCGGCCCATGTTCGGAGGGCCGATCCCGCCAGTTTTTTTCTTTTAAATACTTTTTTTTTCATCTGGGGGGCGCGATCGCCCCCCAAAGCAACCCAAAACAGTTATTTTTTTAAAGTAGTGCCCCCATGGGGTGGGGCGGACTATTCACAGGGGGCCGACCCCCCCAAAGAAAATCCCTGGTGTCTAGGGGCGTTTCCTGGCCATGGATTGCAGCCGCGCTGCGATCCATGGCCAGGAAACGGTGCCAGAGAGGCATCGATGAAAAGGGGAGAGTCTCCTCTTTCCATCAATGCCTCCCTGGCATCTGGGGAGGCCGTTTTGGCCTTTTTTTCCCCACAGGAGTAGGAAGAGGACGCTTACCTGCTCCTCTGCTGCTCCGGTGGGGACAAATGTGATGTCAGCGCGCCTTATGGCGCACTGACGTCACAAAGGGGCAGGAAGTGGGCAGGGGGGAGACACGGAAGTTGTTCCGTGTCTCCAACGGTAAAAAAATAATAATAATCCTCCTCCCTGGTGTCGACCACTGGTCGTGACCCGCACCAGGGAGATAGTGTGGGCGTCGGCCATTGCCCGACGCCCGCACTTATCGGGTTAAGAACCATATTTCAAAAATTGTCAGAAACGGGACCAACCACATTGTTGTAATCTTCCTGAGAGATTGTTAGAACTGCCTAATAGAATGTTAGGCGTGGATGCTCTCTGACCTGGCAGTTGCCAGCTTCTATTAAACCTACTCTGACCGCATCCGAGAAGTGCTGTTCTTCTTTACATCATTTTTGGCGACGAGTGCAGCAGGTACACCGTGGACACTCAGTGTGGATGCTCAGAACTCACTATATGAAGATTTCAAGTAAGGCTTCGTTTACTACGCATGGCATGGGCTTCATTCAAGGAGTCTGGCACTAATACGCTTTAAAATGTTACTCCTGATAAAGAAAGCTTTCAAGAATTTCTTTGCCCTATGTCAGTGCCGTAGAATCGCGTCCAGCGCGTTCTCTTCAATTTCGGTCGCGCGCACGCATCTCTTGAAATTTGAAGTGTCGCGAGAGTGTTGGAGTGCTCGTGCTACGCGCAACGTGGAGAAGCTCTATTTACTTTAGAAACAGGCCACGCTCAATGACGCTACTGGCGGCCATCTTAAAGCGTTGGGAAGACTTCTATTGTTTCAATTGATCTCAAGGCATTATTCAATGCTTTCTTCTGTGACATACTCACATACATATGGGAGGAGTGGATAGACATGTTCGACAACTATTTAAAAGCTTTAGATGGTTATAATTCTCTTCTAACAGGAAGAGAGCAATTTTACTTAGTTCTTTAGGCAAGGAGGGCCATCAAGTGTTTAAATATTTGCCCAAAGCTGTTGACCAGGCCGGACAACCTATTGGGTATGTATTTGTAGAAGCGAGGCGAAGGTTGGAGTTGAGATTTGCTAAAACTGAAAACTTTTTCATGCAAAGATTAACATTTTATACGCAACCGCAAAAAGATGGTGAGTCCGTGGATTAATTTGTTGCACGGTTAAGGGAGCTTTCAGTTAAGTGTAGATTTGGGGCAATGACAGAGGAATTGATCAGAGACCAACTCATTGTACAATGTAGAAACAAGAAGATGCAAGAAAGGTTGTGGGCAGCAAAAGATCCCACGTTGAAAGATGCCATTGAAATTGCGAAAGTTGTTGAGGAATCTGAATTTTGTATGAAGCAGATGGAAAGGAAAGAGGCAAGGTGTTCTGAAGAAATAACCTTAGTAGAAAGTGAGGTAGCTGTCACGTCTAAGTAGGAGCAGAAACTCTTTTACCAACAATTGTAGAGCTAATAACAAAATGTGTACTAAGTGTGGTAGTAGGTACCACACTTCTGAGTCAAAAAATTGTTTTGTCATTGCGAAAGAGGGTCGGAGATGTAGTCGTAAAGGGCACTTTGCAAGAGTCTTCAGAGAGAAAGAATCCAGTAAAGGAATAGTGGCTGTTGTTGTTGATGCAGTAGGGGACACCTCGAAGTGTGATAATTTTGAGAGAGTATTCTGTGTATCCGAGTCTCATGGTGCGGAAGTAGATGCAGACAGAATGCGAAGGCCCAAAGCATTATTTATCATAAAGAATGTGTCAGTGGAATTAATGGTGGACTCTGGCTCATTGTATTCCATTATACCAAAAAATGTGTTCATGCAAAAATGTCCGTTAACTAAGTTGCTACCTAAAGATATAAATCTTGGAGGATATCAAGGTGAGCAGATCAATATAATTGGCTATATGCTCACTGAACTTGCATTCAAAGAAAGGAAGGTCATAGGCAAGGTTTATGTTGCAGAGTCTGGTCCTCCTATTTTAGGATGGCAGCATCAATATGATCTTCATATTATAATAAATCTATGTGCTTCCACCCATGCTATGCTTGTGGAAAATATCACCCTGGCAGATATTTTACGAGGAGCAAAGGATGAAAGGTAATAGGAGAATTGAGAGGGTACGTGCATGAAATTAAATTGAAGCATGGGGCTATTCCCGTACAACACAAAGGGGGTCATTACAACATTGGCGGTATAAGGCGCTTACCGCCGTGCAGAAGACCGCCAATACACCGCCGCGGTGGCGGTAGACCGCCACAGCAATTATGACACACATCACGGAATCCGCAGAAATTCAGACACCCACACAATACCGCCACACCAAAGGTCAGCGATAAACATGCGGAAACAAATCCTCCACGCCAACAGAAACACGCCCATGCCATTACGACCCACGAATCCACGCAGTGGTCTTTCAACCGCGGTATTCCATTGGCGGTACACACCGCCGTGCTCAAAATACACACACATTTACAATACACCGCCACATTGGACAAATCGAAATACACACACCTGATACACATACACACACCACTCCCACACACTCAATACAATATAAAACACACACCCACATCACCCACAAACCTCTACAACCAAAAATTCTGAGAGAAGGCGAGAGAGAGAGCACAGAATAGACAACCCCATCACACAGAGGCACACAACACCATCACCCACACAACATCCAAGCACAAAACACCACATACCACTACACTCAACACACTCTTCACCACATACGCCACCCCACACATCACACACACCACCCCATGTCACGCCAAAGACACCCCCGCTTCTCCGAGGAGGAGCTCAGGGTCATGGTGGAGGAAATCCTACGGGTAGAGCCACAGCTATTTGGCTCACAGGTACAGCACACATCCATAGCCAGGAAGATGGAGCTATAGATCAGAATAGTGGACAGGGTCAACGCAGTGGGACAGCACCCAAGAAATAGGGAGGACATCAGGAAGAGGTGGAATGACCTAAGGGGGAAGGTGCGTTCCACGGTATCCAGGCACCACATCGCGGTACAGCGGACTGGCGGCGGACCCCCACCTCCTCCCCCTCAGCTAACAACACGGGAGGAGCAAGTCTTGACCATCTTGCATCCTGAGGGCCTCGGAGGAGTCGTTGGCGGAACGGACACTGGTAAGTCAAATCTTAACTATCATATCCCCCACCCTACCTGCATGCTATCACACACCCCCACCCTCACACCCTCCCCCATCACCCAAACTCCTCACTAATGTACTAATAACACCAACTACACATCCCAAGACCTGCATGACACAACCAAGCATGGACACCCATCACTAAAGCATGCCCACTGCACATACCCAGAACACCCCCCAACCATCAGCACACAAGCCCCCACACAGGAATGCCTGCACTGGGGTTCACGCACACCCAACCATTGCACACCATGAAACACACACATGTAATAATCATGTACTTATACCCCCCGCAGGAACCCGAAGGAACGTAACCACACCAGAGGGTCCAGACAACACCACTCCACCCCCAGAAGAGGCCCGCAGTGACGACAGCAGCTCTGCCCTACTGGATCTTGATGACTAGCCCGGACCATCGTGGGCCTCAGGACAGTCGGTTCCCCTTGCCCAGCCACAGCCCAACGCCGAACTTCCACCCTCTGGTAACACCGGAACAGCACCCACCCAGCGGGCCCAAACCTCCCTACCCAGGACAGGTCAATCAGCGGTGTGTCCACCACTACAGGGCACCCAGGCTAACCCACCACCCCAACAACAACAGGGACCTGGGGGCAGTGGTAGTGGGCACACGGTCCATGGGACGGAGGCACAGGAACATAGGGGAACTGGGAGGGCTGCTGTGCGACAGAGGGAGGACAGGCCAAGGGAACCAACTCTCCACGAGGCCCTCTCCTCCATAATGGGAGCATACCACCACTCCCAGGAGACGATGGCGACGGTCCTGGACAAGTTGCTGGAGAACCTGTGTCTGCAGGAGGAGCAGTATTTGGGGTCCAGGGAGGAGCTCAGGACCATCGGCTCCGCCCTGGGCACCATCGTAGGGGTGCTGACGGACATTCAAAAGACCTTGAGGGACACCGTGGCACTCCAAGGGGCCCCTGACACTAGCCACGACGATGAACTGCCCACCACCTCCGCCGGCGCTAGTGGACAGGACGCCCCGCTACAGGACTACCACACCAGCACCCCATCCCCTGCAGACGGACAACCACCACGCAAGCGGGTCCTGAGATCCAGGAACAGGACAGAGCAAGATGGCAAGACCCCCACCATGATTGTCTCCCCACTGTCCCACTTTGTTACCCTGTCCAAATCGGAACTGCCCCAGCTCCACTTCCAATGGTCAGATGTGCAATGTACCTGTGAGACTAATAGACTGGACTCTGCCATGGACATTCCTCCACCATCACCATTTTACAACCCCCCCTTCATTTTTTAGCACTTAAATAAACACTCTTGAAACACTAAAAAAACTGGAGTCAGTCTATGATTTGTATTTTTGTATTTTCAATTACAGTGTCATAATGGGTTACCCATTGGAAGGCTAACATACCAATGTCACACATCACAAGCCCTTAAAGGATGCAAGCAGTTGACACGTAGGTTACCACATTTGTGAAACTGAAATGGAAGGGGACAACTTAGTTAACAAATAGTGAGTGAAATGTCAGTACAGGATAGAGGTAGACGTGTGAAAGTTAATGTAATGTTAAACCTGAAAATGTACTCACCTGAGTTTCACTGGAAATATTGCTGTATGACTGACTCCCTGTTGTCGTTTTCTTCTTCCTCAGCTTCATCCTCATCACTGTCCACAGGCTCCACAGGCTCCACAGCTGCTACAACACCGTCATCTGGATCATCCTTCTGCAGAAAAGGCACCTGGCATCGCAATGCCAAATTATGGAGCATGGAGCAGGCGATGATGATGTCGCACACCTTCTTCGGTGAGTAGAATAGGGACCCACCTGTCATATGGAGGCACCTGAACCTGGCCTTAAGGAGGCCGAAGGTGCGTTTGATAACCCTCCTAGTCTGCCCATGTACCTCATTGTAGCGTTCCTCTGCCCTTGTCCTGGGATTCCTCACTGGGGTCAATAGCCAGGAAAGGTTGGGGTAACCAGAGTCCCCCAATAGCCATACACAGTGCCTCTGGAGTTGACCCATCATATCAGGGATGCTGCTATTGCGCAGGATGTAGGCGTCATTCACAGAGCCAGGGAACATAGCATTTACCTGCGAGATGTACTGGTCTGCCAAACAGACCATCTGGACATTCATGGAATGATAACTCTTCCTGTTCCTGTACACCTGTTCACTCCTGCGGGGGGGACCAGAGCTACATGGGTCCCATCAATGGCACCTATGATGTTGGGGATATGTCCAAGGGCATAGAAGTCACCTTTCACTGTAGGCAAATCCTCCACCTCAGGGAAAATGATGTATCTACTTACGTGTTTCAGCAGGGCAGACAACACTCTGGACAACACGTTGGAAAACATAGGCTGGGACATTCCTGATGCCATGGCCACTTTTGTCTGAAAAGACCCACTTGCAAGGAAATGGAGCACTGACAGCACCTGCACGTCAGGGGGGATTCCAGTTGGATGGCGGATTGGTGACATCAGGTCTGGCTCCAACTGGGTACATAGTTCCTGGATTGTGGCACGGTCAAACCTGTAGGTGACGATTAAATGTCTCTGTTCCATTGTCAACAGGTCCACCAGCGGTCGGTACACCGGAGGATTCCGCCATCTCCTCATATGTCCCAGCTGACGGTGCCTAAGAAGGACAACAGCGAAGAAACAGTCACTATTCCTCCAGGTATGTACCCACAGTCACACACAAGACTACACCCGACAATAAACCCTTCCTGTATGTGTGTTGAGTGTAGGCCTCGGTATGTGTGACGCAGTTGAAAATGAATCCATGTGGGCCCCGGAAATGGCGGCTGCCTGACCTCTAAACTGGGACAATGGGATTGTGGGGTAACAGTGCTGGCGTTGCACACTGTCGCGGTAGGCGGTTGTAGCCCGCGGCGCACTGCTGCATTGGTTAACATTGGACCCTATGGGTCCCAGGAGCCAATGAACAGGTGCACCGGCGGTGATGTTGCACCCCGCTGCGGACGTCACCGCCGCGGACGTCACTGCCATTTTCTATCTGTTGAATCACTAGATACCTGACCTTCGACAGGAGAGCACCTACACTGCTAGTGCTGCTGTGACCTCGGTCTGGAAGCGACGATGGCTGCTGCGTCTGGGTAAAGGGCCCCTGCCTTCACTGCACAGGAGTTGGAGAAACTTGTGGATGGGGTCCTCCCTCAGTACATGCTACTCTACCAACAGGTTAGTACACAGGGAGCACGTTGTATGGGCTAGGCCTGGGTGGACAGGGCTGGGTGGAAGATGGAAGGGGGCAGAGTTCATACTACAGTAAAGCATGGGAATAAATGGGCCACATGGTCAGAGTAGGGAGGGGGCCACTCACATTGATGGTGCAGTTGGTAATGACTGTTCCTCTTCCCTTGTGCATGTCATGTAGGTCAGCGCCCACCAGAAGAGGGACATTTGGCGTGCCATCGCCAAGGAGGTCCGGACCCTGGGGGCCCACCAGAGACGGGGCACCCACTGCCGTAAGAGATGGGAGGACATTCGCCGCTGCAGCAAGAAGACGGCGGAGGCTCAGCTGGGGATGGCCTCCCAATGTGGGAGGGGTGCCCGTCGCACCATGACCCCCCTGATGTTCCGGATCCTGGCGGTGGCCTACCCGGAGTTGGATGGGCGCTTAAGGACATCACAGCAGACCCAAGGGGGTGAGTACAACCTCATTCTGTGGACTTTGCGTGCAGTGGATGGGTCTGGCTGGGGGAGGTGGGCTGTGGGTGTCCCTAGGCCAGGGCGAGTTAGGTAGGCAAGGCCCCTCCGTAATGTAGGCCATGTGGCACTCTACCCCACCTCAGAAGAGTGGCAAGTTGAGGTATAGTTGCCCCTGTGGCATCCATGTGCGCAGATTTCCACCATTGCCATGTAGGCCATATCCCAGAAATTGCATGTGCAGAGGCCAGGAGCACGGCGTTATGCATGGGGCTGCTGCGTCTGTCTTGTCCGCCAACGGTAGCAGTATGCCATGCACTAAAACTCTCTTTCTTCGGTCTCCCCCACCCTTTTCCTGCTTCCCCTGTCCTTTTGTACATCAGCATCATCAGGTGGAGGTACAGTGGCACCGGAGCACGAGGGAGCTGCATCCCACATGGTCATGGAGGGCCACACCACAGACTCTGAATGCACCAGTGGGACGGAGGGCGAGGGGAGCTTCACGTCGGCCACCGGATCACCAACCAGCGACACGGACTCGTCCGCCGATGGGAGCTCCCCTGTGGTGAAGGCACCATCTGTGCGCCCCACTTCTACAGGTACAGCCGCCACCTCCCCTACCAGCACCGCCCTCCCAGCAGCCCCTCAGCGTTCGCCGCATGCCCGCTCACCCAGGAGGGTGGGCATCAACTTCGCCCCAGGCACCCCAGGCCCTGCCACCGTCACCCCTGCTGCCGTCAGTGAGGAGGCCATTGACCTCCTCAGGTCACTCACTGTTGGGCAGTCTACCATTGTGAATGCCATCCAGGGTGTAGAACGAGAGTTGCAACACGGTAATGCATTCCTGGAGGGCATTCATTCTGGTCAGGCTGCCCTTCAGCAAACCCTGCAATCTCTGGCCTCAGCACTGATGGCAGCCATTGTCCCTGTGTCTAGCCTCCCCCCTCCAACTTCCTCCACCCAGACCCAATCCCCTGTACCCCAGCCCATCCCAAGCACACCTGCAGACCAGCATGCACACAAGTCAACACACACAAGTAGCTCAAGCAAACATAGGCGCCACACACACTACAGGCACTCACACAAGCATCACACCCACAGCCACAGCAACATCCACTGTCTCCACTGTGTCCCCCTCCTCCTCTTCTCCCTCCTCCCTCCCAGTCTCGTCTACACACGCACCTGCATGCACCACATCTACAGGCACTAGGACTCGCACCAGGACACCCAGCACCACAAGCCGCTCACCTGCACTCACCACCTCCACTGCCATTTACACGTCCCCTGTGTCCTCTCCCAGTGTGTCTGTGACGCCCCCTCCCAAAGTACCCAAACGCCGGCAATCACTCACCCAACATCCATCCACCTCACGACAGCCTCCAGTACCTGCACCTGCACCCAAAATACCTAAAGTGACACCTCCTACAACCACCTCCTCTTCCTCCACTCCCAGACCCCCTCCAGCTACCCATCCCAGTGTCCGTCAGAAACTGTCCCTATGTCAAATTGACATTTTTGCCCCCACCCCCCCTCCAATTGATCAGTCCCGTCGTAGCACCTCAGCCAAAAAGCCTCCAGTACCAGTGGTGCATGTTCCAGGTTTTTGGAGTGCACTGTCCACCAGGGCAGGCAGTAGGACTCGGAGCCAAGGCACTGGCAGCCCACCCCCTGTAAAGGCTCTGAAATTGGAGAGTGGACGACGGGACCGTGTCAAGACTCCTGGTGGGACAACAAGTGAAATGGGATCGAAGGCGCTTGGTGATCCAGCTGTAACTCCAAAAATGGTGGGGAAGGTCCAGAGGAAGTCTCCCCAGCCTGTTGTGAGTGTCACAGCGGACAAGTGCGCCATCATTTCCAGCGGTCCAGACACAACCGCCAGCACCGTCGTCACTGGTCCAGAGACCACCGCCAGAGTCACAGCCCAGGAGGGCCCAAGTATAGTTACTGGTCCAGAGACCACCGCCGGAGTCACAGCCCAGGAGGGCCCAAGTATAGTTACTGGTCCAGAGACCACCGCCGGAGTAACAGCCCAGGAGGGCCCAAGTATCGTTACTGGTCCAGAGACCACCGCCGGAATCACAGCCCAGGAGAGCCCAAGTATCGTCACTGGTCAGGAGAGCACCGCCGGAGTCACAGCCCAGGAGGGCACAAGTATCGTCACTGGTCCAGAGACCACCGCCAGAGTCACAGCCCAGGAGGGCCCAAGTATAGTTACTGGTCCAGAGACCACCGCCGGAGTCACAGCCCAGGAGGGCCCAAGTATAGTTACTGGTCCAGAGACCACCGCCGGAGTCACAGCCCAGGAGTGCCCAAGTATAGTTACTGGTCCAGAGAACACCGCCGGAGTCACAGCCCAGGAGGGCCCAAGTATCGTTACTGGTCCGGAGACCACCGCCGGAGTCACAGCCCAGGAGGGCCCAAGTATCGTCACTGGTCAGGAGACCACCGCCGGAGTCACAGCCCAGGAGGGCCCAAGTATCATCACTGGTCCAGAGACCACCGCCAGAGTCACAGCCCAGGAGGGCCCAAGTATCGTCACTGGTCCAGAGACCACCACCAGAGTCACAGCCCAGGAGGGGACAGGATGCCACAGCCCCGCTGCCCAATGATGGAACGTCATGCCACACACCAATGTCCAGTGTGAAGATCGTCATGCCACACACCAATGTCCAGTGTGGAGATCATCATGCCACACACCAATGTCCAGTATGGAGATCGTCATGCCACACACCAATGTCCAGTGTGGAGATCGTCATGCCACACACCAATGTCCAGTATGGAGATCGTCATGCCACACTCCAGTGTCCAGTATGGAGATCGTCATGCCACACACCAATGTCCAGTGTGGAGATTGTCATGCCACACACCTATGTCAGTATCAGAACCGCCATGGCAAAGCACCGCTGAACAGTCCTGAACCGCCATGTCAAAGCACCGCTGAACAGGGCAAAGACCGCCATTGCAAAGCACCGCTGAACAGTCCTGAACCGCCATGGCAAAGCACCGCTGAACAGGGCAAAGACCGTCATGGCAAAGCACCGCTGAACAGTCCTGAACCGCTATGTCAAAGCCCCGCTGAACAGGGCAAAGACCGCCATTGCAAAGCACCACTGAACAGTCCTGAACCGCCATGGCAAAGCACAGCTGAACAGGACAAAGACCGCCATTGCAAAGCACCGCTGAACAGTCCTGAACCGCCATGGCAAAGCACCGCTGAACAGGGCAAAGACCGCCATGGCAAAGCACCGCTGAACAGTCCTGAACCGCCATGTCAAAGCACCGCTGAACAGGGCAAAGATCGCCATGGCAAAGCACCGCTGAACAGTCCTGAACCGCCATGGCAAAGCACAGCTGAACAGTCCTGAACTGCCATGTCAAAGCACCGCTGAACAGTCCTGAACCGCCATGTCAAAGCACCGCTGAACAGGGCAAAGACCGCCATGGCAAAGCACCGCTGAACAGTCCTGAACCGCCATGTCAAAGCACCGCTGAACAGGGCAAAGACCGCCATTGCAAAGCACCGCTGAACAGTCCTGAACCGCCATGGCAAAGCACCGCTGAACAGGGCAAAGACCGCAATGGCAAAGCACCGCTGAACAGTCCTGAACCGCCATGTCAAAGCACCGCTGAACAGTCCTGAACCGCCATGTCAAAGCACCGCTGAACAGGGCAAAGACCGCCATGGCAAAAGCACCGCTGAACAGTCCTGAACCGCCATGGCAAAGCACCGCTGAACAGGGCATGCACCGGGTAGGAATGAATGTACCGCCACATCAGGCATCCTTATCCCATGTGCAGCTGGGACAGTGACAGGACAGGAACTTTCACGGGGAGACTCATCCAGTCTGGGCACCAGTCACCCTCCAGAACCAGTGGAGACCTGCTACTTGAGAGACTGTGGCTTTGCACTCCCCAGGATGGTACAGTGGGCAACCCACCCACTGTAGAGACTTGAGAGACTGTGGCTTTGCACTCCTCAGGATGGTACAGTGGGCAACCCACCCACTGTAGAGACTTGAGAGACTGTGACTTTGCACTCCCCAGGATGGTACAGTGGGCAAGCCACCCACTGTAGAGACTTGAGAGACTGTGGCTTTGCACTCCCCAGGATGGCACAGTGGGCAACCCACCCACTGTAGTGACTTGAGAGACTGTGGCTTTGCACTCCCCAGGATACATCAATGGGCATGGAGCCCGTTGTGGATCTGGCTTCGCATTCATGTGGCTGAGGTGCACCCCCTTCCCTTCCCCCTGAGGTGCCTGTAGTGTTTCTATCTGATGCTCCGGCAGTGTTCTCTCCGATTTTGGTCAGGTATCTATTGTGGGCCTCGCCCATGCATTTTTGGACTGTTGGTGCACAGACATTGTTGTGTACATATCTGCACTACTTCTTGTATTGTATATTTAATTATGAGTGATTTAGAGATATATATCTGTATATTTTTGTATGACATGTATATTGGCACATTACAAAGTTTGACCGACATTCGCTTTGTCTTTGCATTCTTCCGGGGGGATTGTGGGTTGTTAATGTGATATTTTTGACTGCATTGGTGTGTATGTTGTAATATGCTGGGGTGGGGGTGTTTGGTGGGTGCCCCCCTAACTTTTGCCTCCCCCTCCCCTGTGTCGTAGATGCAGTACTCACCAGTATCTTCTGCACCTACGTCGCTGTTGGTCGTAAAGGAGCAGAAAGACAAGGGCAGGTATTATTTGGAGTTCCGGGTCCATGGAGTCGTCGTTCTTCGTGGGATGTGTTGAGGTGAGCGTTTTCCCATAGCAAAAGCTCTTTCCGCCGTGTTTTTATCCACGGTGAATCCGCCCCGGAAAAGGTGGCGGATTGGCGGGTTGTAATGGTGTGGGCGGTACATTGTCTTCCGCCTGTCTGTTGGCGGTAACCGCCGCGCTGCTTGTCTGTACCGCAGTGGCGGACGGTGTGTTAAAGTGGCTGTCTTTGTTGGCGGTTTCCGCCAGGGTCATAATTCCCTTTTTTTTGGTCCGTCGGCCTGTTTGCGGTATTAGCGCACCTTTTACACCGTACGCCAGGGTTCTTATGACCCCCAAAGTCAGGAAAGTGCCAGTATCCGTTAGGGAAGAGGTTAAAGAATTACTCAAGGAAATGCTAGAAAATTGAGTAATCGAACCTGTGGAGGCATCAGAATGGTTATCCCCCGTTGTAATTTCTAAAAAAAAGGATGGAAATTGAGATTTTGTGTGGATTTAAGATGGTTAAAACAGAATATTGTGACAGATAATTTTCCATTGCCTAATATCAATGAATTAATCTAATTAATAAAAGGTGCTTAGTATTTTTCAAAACTAGATCTTAAACATGCATATCATCAGATCAAGCTGCATGCGAAATCCAAGGCACTGACAGCGTTCATCACCACAGAAGGGACCTTTCGGTCTTGCATCTGCAGCCAGTGTCTTCCAGAGAATGATGAGTGATATCTTCAAGGGTTTGGATAATATAATGTACTTTCAGGATGACATTCTAGTTTTTGGTGACACCATTGAAAATCATAATGTTACCTTGAAAATGATGTTGGATAGACTATCGGAATTTGGGCTGACCTTAAGGCAAGAAAAGTGTCAGTTCCTCGTAAGAGAAGTGGAATATCTTGGTCACTCTTTGTCCGAGGAAGGAATTAAGCCAAACAAAGATTTCTTAGAAGCTATCAAATCTGCCCCAGCACCAAAGGACAAAGAACAGCTGCAATCTTTCTTGTGTTTGATTGAATATTACTCCAAATTTGTGAAAAACGTTGCTAGTAAGACAGAAAGTTTGAAGATTCTTATGCGTAAAGGAGCAAACTTTGTTTGGGGGATGGCACAACAGCATTGCTTTCATGAAATAAAGGAGGAGGTATGCAGTGCTGACATTTTGGTACCTTTTGACACTAGAAAGAAAACTGTAATAACTGTTGATGCCAGTGCAATTGGCATTGGGCAGTTATGTCTCAAGTGCATGGAACCTCTGAGAAAACAGTTGCTTTTGTTTCCCGGACTTTAACAACTGCTGAGAGTTGTTGAGAGAGAGACATTGGCGGCAGCATGGGGTGTGGAGTACTTTTGCACATACTTATGGGACAGTAATATCATTCTGCATACGGATCACAAGCCGTTGTTAAGAATTCTTTCACCTGGAGGAACTGGCAAAGGTTCAGCAAGATTGGCCAGATTAGCTTCACGCTTACAAGAGTACACTACAAAGTTGAATACATTCCGGGCTGAAAAAGTTTTCAGGCAGATTGCCTGTCACACTTAGCCCTTGATTGGCAACTATTGGATGAAAAAGAAGTGCTGGAAAAGGAACAAGAAGGGGCTGTTGCGAGTGTACTTGAGGTTACTAATTGGAGTAAGGGCATTATAAAGGAAAAAGACTGGTATTTGGCTATGGAGAATGACAATGTCTTAAAAAATGTTATAGTCTTGATAGAGAAAGGGGGAAGACATGAAAGCACTCGTCCGGTACTGGTACGGCCCTATGGCAAGATTTTGGATGAGTTATCTGTGAGAAATGGGATGATGGTTTTGCGGGGAGAAGAAATCGTCCCACCCACTGATGTACGGAGAAAGTTGTTTGACATTGCTCATGAAGGACACCTGGGGCAAACTATTACAAAGAAAAGACTCAGAATGGAGTTTTGGTGGCCTGGCATGGATGACGATGTGGTTAGATGGGTTGAGCGGTGTTCTGTATGCAAAAGAGAGTGAAAAGCGTTTGAGAGTTGGGACACAGTCTGGATGTGGGAGTATAACAGATCCGGGCAAACCATGGCACAGTGTATGCGTGGATTTCATTGGACCATTGTCAAGAACTGGTAGAGGAAGGAATCTTGCATTAGTTATGGTTGATGTGCATCCTAAATGGCTGGTCGTTAAATTCATGGCTGAAGTCACTGCATCAGCTACCATAAGAGTTTTGAGAGAAGTGTTTGGTGAGGACGGTTTTCCTGTGGTTCTTATCACAGACAATGGTACGCAATTGACTTCGGTAGAAATGAAAGATTTCTTTGAGTCGTGTGGTGTAAGACATGCACGCACAGTATTGTATAACCCTCGTGCCAGAGGGATTGTAGAACGGGCTAATTGCGTGATCGAAGAGGGGTTACAGTTAGCTATAGCTAACAGATTGGATGTAGAGCTCGTGATCTCAGAGCTGGTTTGGATGTATCGTACCACAGAGAACTTAAGTACAGGCATGATACCGTTTATTGTCATGAGAGGTAGAAAGCCAGTTTGCAAACTTAAACCTTCGTGGATGGGAAATTTAATTGAAGGACGAGTTTTTTCTTATGGGGGTCATGAATCTAAACCAGATGGCAGTAGACATTGAATTAAGTCAGGTGATTGGGTTAAGATTAAGACAGGAAGGGTTAAAAAAGGGATGGGCAGGTTTTTGGGACCATTCAAAGTGCAGGAGGTTCACAGGTGGCATGTGCGTCTTGTTAATGGTCAACATTGGAATTTGAGGAGAGTGACGAAGTATGGATCTGAAATGAATGGTGAGAAGAGTTGTGAGTGCAGTGGCTACATGTTAATATAAGATGAGGAAGTGGTGAATCCTCATGAGACTTGCAGTGGTGTAAATAGACGTGTAGGTGGTGGAGATGGGGAACAGTGTGCTAACTTCACAGCTGGTTGTGATTCCACTAGTACAATTCCTAATCATGTGTGCACTAGAGTTTCTAGACCCAGAACCCCACCTGTATTTGTGAAGGATTATGTAATGTGATATTTATTGTCGTTTAATATTCGCTATGTTATTTTCTTTCTTTTTATTTTCTTGAGGAAGTTATTCTTCGTTCATTTTAATTTGCTGATATTCTCAGCTAATTGTTTCAATTGTTCTTTTGTGTTAACGAGGGAGGATGTGTTGCAAACTTCCTGAGAGTTTGTTAGAACGTGCCTAATAGAATGTTAGGCGTGGATTTTCTCTGAACTGGCAGTTGCCTGCCGACTGGGGAAGAGAGCACCACACATGAGTTACCAGCTTCTATTAAACCTACTCTGACCACATCCGAGAAGTGCTGTTCTTCTTTACATCACACATCTAACCTGCATTGATGGAAAAAAAATATGGTAGGACATCCAGGTGGTTTCCCTGCATATCGTTTGAATGCCACTCCCCTTTCACTTCAGGCCAATATGTGGAAACTGATCTAGATGATGTACTCTGTATGGAGGAGCTTCATGAACAGATGTATATGCCTGACAAATAGCTTGGTAGATCCATATACTCAGGGTGGCCACAATCATCTTCTTCCCTTTATTCACACTCCCAAAGGAAAGAAGAAGTGAATTTGCTAATCTGAATTCTTGAGTTTGCTGAAGATAAATCAATAAGGACCTTATTACATCAAATGAAATAGGATTGTTCAGAATGTTACCTTAGTAGAAAAGAGATTCAGAGCTCAATCTCAAAAGCATCTCAGCTTTAAGGAGATGGCTGGAAACCTGAGTCTTTTGTTCACACTGGGTGTACATTTCATGAAAACGCAGATTTCGTACTCTTCCTCCTCCTGTCCTTTTCCCCCTAGAGGGCATCTGGGGGTGAAATATAAAGGCCATTCTTCAGAAGATAAGAGAAAGAAGATTGTTCTACTAACAAAGTCTGCTATTAATCCACCTCATGCTATGCCTATAAACGAGGAGCGAAATTCCACTATTTCTAGTTCAGGTACAGAAGAAGAAGGTGTGAAGGTAACTCTTCAGAGTTAAACGGGAATAAAATTAATAAGGATATGTTGCCTGAATCCTGACAAGAATAAGGCAAAAGATGGGGTTTCTGGCAGAGAACTGCCTAGAATTTCATCGGAACCAGATTTGAGACAATTCCAGAAACCATCTTGCTTGGGTCTACCTATACTTCTACATGTTTCTGTTATGTTGAAAAGGGAATGGAAGAACTATGACAAAACCCATGTTCCTAGATATTTGCCTAGACTTAAGAAAGGGAAGCAAAAAACATCTTAACAGAACATATGTGAACACAAAGATTGATAAACTGGGGTTGTGCTCCTGGCACCTCTTTTTGAGGATGCCAAATCCGCACAAGTAACCTTCTCAAGCGGTTCCTAAAAATCTAATATTGACTTCACATTAATAAATGAAAGCGCACTGTCATTGATTTTAGCATACAGGATTCAACAACGCAGAGAGAGCGATCATTTCCCACAACTCATTAAGATTAGGAACTAATGGAATCGGCTCCCCTCAGCAAATATCATAATTTCTGCTCCAGTGACTTATGATATAAAGAAATTGAAATGGAAGGGACACAGCCTAGGCAAAGTAAAGGAAGATGTGCACCGCAATGCAGGCACACTTGTAGAGCTTAAAGAAATATTAAGAAATTGGGAAAAAAAAGATTATTTATAAGGAGAACGAGTGGCAGCTTGGAAACAATTGAGCGATTCCTTAATTCCCAAATTTTCCATCAAAAAAGTCCCACAATTTTGGACATAGATTTAAACAACATAGTTAAGAGAGGCAGAACAGAAAAGCCATTGAATAATAAGGCACTGCGTTATCAGAAAAATCAAGTCTCAAGAGAATTAAAAAAAAGTCCAAAAGGACAAACAATGGGGCAGGAAATCTGATAATACAAGGCTATTTAAATTAAGAGCCAAATACAAGAAACATTGTTGGATGGCAAAACAGAGGTACCAAGAGGACTTTTGGACTAAGCAACTCATGTCTAACAAAAAGAAAAATAATAAAAAGTTTTGGGAACTGATAAACAGATTAAATCAGGGGAAAAATCGACAAATGAACGCAGGCATCAATGCTGCTACATGGGAAGCCCACATACAAACAATGTTCTCACTTTCAGTGCTCAACGAGAAGGAGGAGGCCATTAAAGAATTAAAGAAGCTGGTAACTCATATAAGATGAATTTTGGCTTTAGAGTGACAACACAGACCGATCTATTATCAGATAATGAACCAAAACATGCGCTAATGAATATACATCGAAAAGCTGACTAGCCTCATTAAGAAACTAAAACTGGAAGAAGCAGCAGGCAAAAATGGTATTCCAAATGCCCTTTTTAGAGGGGACCCCTAATACTGGGCTCACTATCTGGCATTGCTTTTTAACGACCTTCAGGGCACCACGGGATACCAGAAGCATGGAAAGGCAGCGTTACTCATCCAATATATAAATCAGGAAACCTGGCAACTCCCTCAAATTATAGGCTAATAGAAGTGGAAGCAAAACTCTATGTAGCCTGTCTACTGCAACAACTTGCAGAATGGATTAACAATAGACATCTAATGCCAAAATACCAGACAGGCTTTACAGCAGGCATAGGAGCTATCACTGCCCTGGCCCTGCTGGGAAACAAAGCAAGACTAAAGGACAAAAGGCTATCTGCATGTTTTATTGACCTGAAGGCAGCTTTTGATTGTGTACCAAGGCTCCATCTATGGGAGAAATTGAAAGGCAGGGGTTTATCTTGCAGCCTTCTTAATGCACTGATGGATTTATATACGGGTACTTGGGTGCAAGTAAAAATTACAGAGGGCAGCCACCTTACCAACAGAATATCAACAGCAAAAGGACTAAAACAAGGGTGTGCACAAGCTCTCATACTGTTTAATTTATATCTTGCAAACCTAGTGGAGACCCTCGCCCCCATGATTAGTCATCCACAAATACTGGCCAGGAAAGGAATGGCATAGTTGAAATTCGCAGATTACATAGTTTTACTCAGTCAAACACCAGTCGGACTACAGCATAGTATGGATGCATTTCACAAATATATAACATAGCAAGGTCTGGAACTGAAGTTGAGTAAAACAAAAGTTATCCGCATGGTCAACAAGAAATTGAAATCTGCTTCATGGTACTTAAACAGAACCCCGGTGGAGGTCGCCCCCACATATAAATACCTTGTATTTACTATTGATCGCCTCTTGTCTTTTAAACCACAGTTTGCTGTTGCTCAGGCCAAAGCCCACTCATTGACCTTTGGCTTCAAAGTACTAAAACAAAAATTAAACTGCCCGTCATACACTCACCTACTTTCGGTCATGGCAACAAGGTTAATTCCTTCTGTTACCTATGGAGCTTAAATTATGCTGGGGAAGGAGGCAGTTTTTTTCAATCGAGTCCAGACGAAAGCCTACAAATAGGTTTTTCAGATTCCACGTTCAGCATCACCAGCCCAGGTTCACTTTAAATTGGGTTTAAAAAACTAGGAACATCAGTGCAAATGTGCCTTTATTAAACTATGCTGAAGAATGCGCACAGCAGAGACTGATACCATTAACAACCTGTGTTAGACTGAAATTGAGGAGCAACAGCATCATAATGCCAAGGGCACCTGGTGTCACCACTTAAACAATTGCATAAATGTGCTAGGTTTGCGAGACACTTGGGAGCAGAAACTGGGTAAAGGGGAGTTCTATCGAAAGGTAAACGCTGTTACTAAAATGAAGTCTTTAACTTTTGATAAACATAAACTGGCAAGATGACAGCATGCATGGGCCATTTTAACATCATATAAAACTTTACGGGCTCAGGAATATCTAATTGCATCCTTCAACCAGTCATTAAAACATTGGTTTATGCTTTTTCAATTTGAATTGATGGAAACGAAAGACATCGTCCCCTCACGGAGACAGCAATTACAGACACATTCTTGCCGACTGTGTGGGTATAGATTAGAATCATTAGAGCATATTTTTTGTGTGTGCCCGCCTTTAATAGGCCTCAGGAAATTGTATTTGAAAAATACCCTTAGGTCATTAAATATTCAATCATGTAGGCCGGCCATTATTAGTTGGCTTAGCAGTTGCTCAATCCAATCTTCTTGTCGAGGGACCAAATTTATGGTGCAAGCCCAAAAAGAACTAGGGAATAAACTGTAGTAAGCCATGAGTGCATGGTTTATTGATTGGTGTTAGAAAAGTTTAAAACAGCTAATTGCAGCCAAAAATCTGCTATAAGAATGGGGTAGAGATATCTATTTTTAGCAATTAATAATGCTGTTGCAACATGGGAGCAAGAAAACAGATTAAGAACAAGGCTACAATTAGTGGAGCAGGTTTTAAAGACGTACAATTTAATTATCACGATAAAGGATATAGGTAAGATTTAGAGTTAATTATTTAAGGATACTCCCTGAAACATATTTTGAGCCATTAATAGTGCAGCTGCAATATGGGAATAAGAAAACTGATCAAGAACAAGAATGAAATTAGCAGAGCAGTTTTTTATGACATATAAATTATTATGATTTTTTTTTTAAATAAGCAAATCATGTCTTTAAGAATTTTAATTTATTTATTGAGTTGTTAAGTATTTCTATTGGATGTACACTTGAATTGTGATGGTTTTAATTAACCTTGTCAATAAACGTTCTATGTTATAGATATTTGCCTAAGTTATAGCCTTTAGACAAGATAGAGAATACAGAAAAGACTATGCCCGGATCAGGTTCTGTGGATTCTCTTATGATCAGCTTAGTCAAGTGGAGGAGGAGGAGGAGGAGAGTATCCTAAAGGCCAGATGAAAAAGAAGATTGGTTCTGCACTGTACAAGTCTTATGCGTGGGCCATTTAGCAACACAGACGAGAATTCATGTGGCTTACACAACACAAACATTGATCTCTGACATTAAGAGTCTGTTCTATTTGGCTCAATAGGGTTATGAGGATTCTTACCTTGTGGAAGCATAGGAGACCCAGGTAGAATTCTTTTTTGCTATCACCTTTGAAATATTAGGAGCATCAAAATTGGCAGAAGAAGTAACTATTTCTGAAAAAGGGAAACCTTTATTTGAAGGAGTGGCATAGGTATACAACTCAAAAACAGTGGCTTCATGTATGGCATTTGAGGGAAGTAGATTATTTGGGTCACATCTGAAAAATAATTACACAGAATCTTCAAAGAGACTAAACATTTCTTATAATTGTTTCAGAATGTAGGGAAAGCTGGTTCAATATTTCATAATACTTTAAAGTCTTACTTTCATCAGCCCTCAAGAATAAGAAGTCAATAACATCAGTTCTCATTTTCTAGGAGGCAGAGAGGCAAGGGCAACTGGAATCAGGGAGATCAAAAAGGGAAATCTGGGTCCCTCTCCAGAGACCAGCCTTTTTGACTATGCAGAGGAAGGCTTACTTCAGCCAGTGGGAGGAAGAATAAGGTTGTTCCAAGCAGCATGAAAGGAATCTTCTTATGATGTCTGTATTCATCAGGTGGAGAGGGAAGCATACAAAATAGAGTTTCTGGAAACTCCAATAGAGAATAGCATCATTCCTACTCCAGAACCTTGAAATCAAATAAGGAAAAAGGCACTAAGAGCATCACTTCATAGTAAGATGGTGATGGGCTTCTATTTCAGTGCCAAGAGAGCAGAGGGGAGAGGGAGGGTATTTGATCATATTCTTGTTCCCAAACCTTCAGTGCAATTCAGATTAAATATAAACCTACGAGGAGTGAACAACTGGATAAAAAGATTTCAATTAAAAATGGAAACATTACCTAGGATGATTCCTTTAATTTTAGGCAAATCAGTGGATTTGACCAATGCTTGCTTATATATTCCCATCTTAAAGGGGGCTTCAAAACAAACCTCCAAATTTCAGGATTTTCAGAAATGGAAGTTCACACAATAAAGCTCCAAGTTCATTCATACTCCTAGCTGAAGTCATGGCCATTAAAGTAAAAGTATACCTTCTACAAATAACTATTTTATATCAACCAAAATCAGTGGCTCAAAGGGCACACCCTGAAGTGCTTGCAAAGCCAATAGTAGATCCTCTGGTGGAGCAGTAGGTATTGATATAGGCCTTGGCTCCTTCCCAGGACAGAATATTTATCTGATCCCATTTCAAGATGGATATTGGCATGGAATTTCTGCCAGAGGTGAAAGCGGCGAGACTAAAAGAAAACCCTATTTACTTGTTATCCTGAACAGAAGCACCTGCAAGTTTGCAGCTGAAGATGCAGTGACACATTGCACTGCATGTATTCCTTGTGCTATGGGCAAGACGTCATATGAGACCACTCTTACCACATCTTGCAAAATATTGTAGACTATCTTCCATGGATTGGGAGAAGGAGATTCCAGTTAAAAGTTGATCAAAGGATAGTTCCTGTGGTGGCTAAAGCAGAAGACGTTGAGTGAAGGATTCCCCCACAGCCCCCCCTAGACATGATAACATCTAATGCCAACTCCATTGGAAGGAGAGCAACAACATGGAGCAAAAAGGCTCATAGAAGATGGTCAGTAAAAGGCATCCCATGATCATCTAATTAGACTGAATTATCAGTGATCTTTCAAGCAATGATGCAATTCAGTAAGGATGTTGTAAATCATCATGTGATTATCCAGACAGACAACACAACAGCAGTGTCATTTATAAACAGGCAAAGGAGAACAAAGTCTGCCTCACCCATTCTAGTAGCACTGAGGATTAGTATTTGGGCAGAGAATCACTTCCTTTCCCTGAAGGCATCTCACAATAAGGAGAATGAGAATATGGGAACATAAAAACTAAACAGAGTCTTTATGTCAGCCTAGATTCTGTCTCTCACCCCTAACAGTTTTGCCCAAATATGCCAAAGGTACAGGGTACCCCTTCATAAGCGTGTTTCCTTCCAGTGAAGGCACTCAGTTCCGGAGGTTCCTCTCTGGATATCAGGATTCAGAGGCATGGGCTGTAGATGTTCCATCTTCAGCTTACACTTCTCAGCTACTGTATGCATTTCTATCTATTCCACTCACACCTCACATACTTATAAAAGTTCAGAGGAAAGCAGCGGGGTGATAGCAGTAATCCTGTTTTGCTCCCCCGTCCCACTCTTGGTTTCCACTTCCAAAGCCCATGCCTATTCTTCACCATTGGAGGATTCCATTGTTCACCTATCCTATCAGATCATTGGGGTGCCTCCCTCTTCAGAAACTGGCTGTGTCAACCTGTAAGTGAAGAGGATCAGGCTTCAAAGAAGAGGAGTACAAGGACACTTAGGAGGAATTATTCAGGGTTCCAGATGCCCCAGACTTTGGAATCTTAGTCTAAATATTGGGTGAATTTTAAAGAATCATGTTCATCTAGATCTCTCTCTTCAGTAAAGTGTGAAATATTATTAATTCTTCAGTTTTTCTCAGATGAGTTTCAAAAACATCTGTTTGTTACTACTTAAACTCCCAAAGGTCAGCTGTCAGAATATTTAGAGAACAATGTTGTAACTCTAGCAAGGATTTTGATTTGGTGATCGGTTGTCTGAAAAAGTTAGCTATTTCAAGGCCGTTATCTAGACCTGCTGTTCCACAGTGGGATCAGCCATTGGTTTTGCAAGCACTTCAGAGTGTGCCTTTTGAGCCACTGATTTTGGCTGGTCCAAAATATTCATGTTGAGTAGGGGTATTTTTAATTTAATGGCCACCACTTCAGCTAGAAGTATGGATGAACTTGGAGCTTTGGTGTGTAGACTCCCATTTCTGAAAATGCTGAAAGATGGGGCTTTGCTTAAACATAATCAGGCTTCTGTTCCTAAGGTGGATACCAAGATGCAAATGGAACAGGCAACCTTACTGTCTGTGTTTTTTATATCTTCTTCATTTAAGGAGGAAGAACATTTTCATTTGTAGGATTTAAGGATGGAACTTTCCATTATACTTCAGAGATCTGAGGGGGATAGGAAGTTGGTGAATTGCTTTGTGACTTTTGGGGGGCTAACCACGGTCAAAATGCATCTAATACTACTTTCAGTTGATTGGTCAGATCAACTATTGTACTGGCATTTTCTATGTCTAATGTCCCTATACATGAAGGACTACAGCAGGGAAGCTCCTCTAGAGGGGTGTCAGATTCTTGGTATGAGGCAGAGGCGGTCCCCTTGTCTCAAATTTGTCAAACAGACACTTGGGATTAAATTCTAAATTTGTTAAGCATTCTTGAATTCAGTGAGTAATGGAGGTTAAATATTTTGGGGAAAATATGTAAAATGCAGTGTTTTTCACATGCATTGAGCTGTCTAGTGTGCACTGAGTAATCATGATTAGCTTACTGCTTCAGCTGTGTTTTGAGATGGGTTGATTGTGAAGGCCAGCCTGAGCTTGAGTAATTCACAAAAGTAATGATTGGGATGAGGGCATTGGATGTAGGAATAATGCCTGGTTCCTTACTGGTAAATTTCATTGCACATAATAACTTTTGCCCTCATCACTGCCATTACAACAAACTTGCCCACCCCGAATGCTGCTCTTTAGGGGTTTGGTATTTTCAGGAAGGGATGTGGGTAGGCTAGTGTCTTAAGGACACATAGGGTGGGTGACCTACAGGGGAGGGTACGTTTTGTGGTATCCAGACACCAGGGAGCCGTACAGAGGACTGGCGGTGGACCCCCACCTCCTCCCCCACAACTAACAACATGGGAGGAGCAAGTCTTGGCAATTATGCATCCCGAGGGCCTCGCAGGAGCAGCAGGAGGACTGGACTCTGGTAAGGCAAATGTTTACTATTATATCCCCCCCACCCTACCTGCATGCCATCACAAACTCCTACCCCTACCCTCACCCCATCACTCCACCACCTCACATATACCCCACCATCACAACCCACACATCCCAAAACCAAGCCCTGCATGCAACAACAATGCATGGACATCTATCACAGACCTGCATGGACACTCATCACCAAAGCAAGTCCAAGAGAGAGACTCACCCAGGGCACATAATCACCACTCACACAAGGGCCAATGCGATAGTGCAAGCACAGTAATAGAGGAAAACACACCCATTGCACAAGATGGCACACACAGATATAATAACAATGCCTTTACACCCCAACAGGACCACTACCCAACGTCACAGGACAGGAGGTGCCAGCCATATCCAGTCCCCCCACAGAAGAGGCCCATAGTGATGACAGCAGCTCTGCACGCCTGGATCAAGATGACCTGCCCGGCCCATCAGGGGGCTCTGGACATTCGGTTCCCCGTCACAGTCCCAAGCCACCACAGAACCTCCCCCCTCAGGAAACACCAGCATAGCACCCACCCAGCGGTCCCATGCCACTGTCCCCAGGACACATCAATCAGCAGTGTGTCCACCACTACAGGGACCCCAGGCAAACCCACTAACCCAAGACAATGAGGGACCTGGGGTCAGTGGCAGTGGGCACACAGTTCAGGGGACAGAGGCACAGGACAACAGGGAAGCTGGGAGGACTGCTGTGCGACGGGGGAGGACAGACCAAGGGAACCCACTCTCCATGAGGCACTTTCAAACATCATAGGAGCATACCACCATTCCCAGGAGACTATTGGCACAGTACTGGCCAAGTTTCAGGAAACCCAGCGGCTGCAGGAGGGACACTGCATGGGATCAGGGAGGACTTGAACTCCATTAACACCACCCTGGTCACCATTGCAGGGGTACTGGCAGACATGGCCAACACCATGAGGGAGACAGTGGCGTACCACCAGGCACCTGACACTAGCCCAACCGATGATCAGCCTTCCACGTCCACCGGCGCTAGTGGACAGGAGGCCCGCCACAGGACCAACAGGCCACCAGCAACCTACCCCTGCAGAAGGAGAACCACCCCGCAAACGGTCCCTGCGATCAAGGCAAAAGACAGAGAACATTGCCAAGACCCCCGCCAGGAAATAAGACTCTCCTGAATGTCACCCTCCTGTCCCACTCTGTCACCCTGTCCATCCTGGAACTGACATTGCTCCCCTTCCTATGCCCCATTGGACAATGCACCTGTGATACCAAGAGACTGGACTCTACTATGGGCCTTCCTCCACCATCACCCCAGCCCCTTCCACATACCCCTATACACATTAGCCCATTCATAAACACCCTTGAATCACTAACCAATCTGGAGTCAGTCTGTTTTTTCACAAATGTATAATTACAACATCATCCACTAATATCAATGTAAATGTTCATTTGCTCATACCACTGTATGACAGTTGTTGGCCAGCAGTAAATATAGCAGAAGGCAGAATGAGGTACCAAGATCTGTGAAATGGAAAGCCAAAACGAACTGTCAGTGTCCATAGACAGAGGTTAAGAGACTGACTTATACAATGTCCTACAGCAGTCAGATATGAGAGGAGCAGTTCCAGTCTCTTACCTGTGTGTCACTCGAAGTACTGCATGATGATGTTAACCGCCAGCCTGTTAGCGGTATTACCGCCACTTTAACACCGACCGCCAGGGTTGTAATGAGGGCCTGAATGCCATATGTTTGTAATGTGGCCTAAGTGTGTTTTTTTTTATTTAATAAGAACTGTCCAGGAGAAGTCATAAATTATCTTCTAATTGGAAGGGAAAGAGAACACTATGGACCATAAAAAGTGAACTTTTAACTCTTCTTAAAATTCACCCATCAGATTTTATTTACTCTTTGAAAGGAGTTTAAATATAAACTAACTTATAAAAGTACCACAGTTCTGATTACAAATGTTGTCACTTTGAGTTATTTGTACATTCAATTACACATTGAGATGTGGAAAGCATAAATGTGATTTATAAAAAGTAAAACAAAAACACATTTCATTGTGATTAGATTTGATTTTTGGGGGTTGGACATATGCATTTAGGAAGACACTTCAGAGCGATGATACACCAGTCTTGATCTAATGGTCCATGTCACAGTTCTAAATTATTTTCTTTGGAGTTCATGGGACATCCCTGATAGCAACTTGACAAGCAATCCTTCAGGGCATGAGTGGAGAGGCAATAACAGTAGCACAGCCAGTGTGTTAGAGGCAGTAGTGTAATGAAGGAAATCTGAATTATGAAATACAGAAATAATCAAAGTTCACAGGGCTCCTCTGGCTCCCATGCAGTCAGGTGCTACTGTACCTGCTACACCATTGGAAGCTATGACTGCTAGCCAACATCCCTAGTGGAGTGAGACTTTGAACCGGAAGACAGCCAACACCAAGAGCAAAAGATACAAAGCACAGGCAAGTGTCAAGGATGCTCTCAAGAGTAACAACACCAGCAATGTCTTTAGAGTTTCTGTCCTTGGAGGCAGTTAGTGCCCTAGTTCTACTCTGCCACCTGCGCTTCTAACCCATGAGGTAAACAGCACCATACACTGGTTGGACACTGCAAATGACAGTTGTGCGACTTGGCCCTGTCTGCAGGGTGACCCCCAAACATTTTGCCTTCACCCTTCTCTTTTGTGAGCCCATTTATGTTGGCTTTTACGACTCAGTGCACCTTACTACTACTAACCAATGCTAAAGTGATTGTACACTCTCCTCCAAACAAGGTAAAATTGACTGACACCCAAATGGTGCATTTAATGTAGTTGTAAGACCATAGTAAAGTGGTATTTAATGTACCGAGGGCCTGTAAATTAAATGCTACTAGTAGGTCTGCAGCACCTATTGTGCCACCCACTTATGTTGTGTTTTAAGCATGTCTCAGGCCTACTATCTGCAGACTGTGTGTGCAGTTTTAAAGTCCTGTTTTGGCCTGGAAAAACAAACCTTTTGCCAGGCCCAAACCTTCCGTTTTATTACATATGTATCACCCCTAGGGTAGGCCCTACACAGCCCATAGTGCAGAGGGTAGTGTATTTAAAATGTTGGACATTTACTGTTAAGTTTTACATGTCCTGGTAGTCAAACACTCTGAAATTCGTTTTTTCACTACTGCAAGGCCTACGTCTCCCATAGGGTAATATTGGGTTATCTTATTATATTTAAGTTTTGATAACTTTCGATTGAGAGTAGGTAAGAATGCCGAGTTTGATCTCTAAATATTTTTAATTTAAAACCCTTTTAATTGTAAAGTCACAATTCTGAAAATGACAATTTTAGAAAGTTGGTGTTTTCTTGTTCTAACCATTTGGTGCCTGTACACTGTTACCTAGGTCACATGACTAGATGTAGTTGGCAGTTGACTTCAGTGTATTCCTCCCAGACAGCCACACAATAGAGGGCCAGCGTGTTGACAAGAAGGGACACCTTGACTTAATGGGATGGGCAAAGCTGTCACCTGTTACACTTGCACTTTAAATACACTGCCTCAGCTCACACACAAAGAAATTCTCACTAGCCTATTGTAACTGCAGACAGACTGGAACCAGGACAAGGAGGCAGGAAATTCCAAACGCATGTTTGGGGGGGCAGGTTCCAGAAGCTTCCCACAGTTCACAAGGGGCAACAGGTATAAAAAGGGGATCCTCAGACCCTCTTTTCAGTACACTCCATATACTTCAGAAGGACTGCCCTGCTGCCAGAGGACTGCCCTGAAGCTTGAGGGCTGCCCTACTGTCTGAGAAGAAAGACTGGACCCACACACTTCATCCAAGGCTGACAAAACTCCAGGGATCAGCTGACTGACCTCCTGTTTAGAGTTACAGGGGCACAACAAGCTCCAGAGGCCTCTCTGTAAATGTCCCACTTACCTGCTACACGGGACCTGCCTGGACCTGAAAATGGACCTGTCCCAGCACTACTGGACTCTGCTGGAGTGAGTTCCTGATTCCCAAGAGTTGCCTTTCAGGTCCTGGACCCTTGGTGTGGCATAAGTTGAGCTTCTTCTAGAAGAAAAGGAGGAATTCTCACGTTTTGGGCTCTTCGTAGCTGCGTCTGGGCCATTCAACCCATGATCTTGCTGCCTGCGCTGACTGCCACTGCAAAGCTCTGGTGAAATCGACTCATCACACTACAGCAAACATCACAGCCACACTCCTCTGCGACCTCCACAGAAGGACCAGCATTACTCCCCACCTCAGAGCCCTCCACTGGCTCCCTGTACAGCAAATTTGCCTCTTCATACACCTCCCACATGCATACAAAGCCCTCCATAACAGTAGACCCACCTACCTCAATAACTGCCTTTTACTCCACCAACAACCTGAGAACTCTGATCAGCCACCCTCACCTGATTCAGATGCCACACATCTCCCCGTGAACGCTTTGGAGGACACTCCTTCTCAGAATTTGCTGCCAAGTCCTGCAATGTCCTCCCCATACACCTTTGTACTTCCCCCTCACTGAAGGACTTCAGAAAACAGCTCAAGACCTGGCTCATTGACCACCACCTCTGCCAGCCAGGCTAGCCCCACAACACCAAACCAGCACCCGGAGACCCCCCTCAGTGACAAGATCGTGCTTTACAAGAACACCCTGATTGATACATCGATCAGCGATGCTCTCCCTGCTCCTTGCTGCTTCCTACACCACACACGGAACTCATTATGCTGGACTCTATAAGGTAAACCTTTTAGAGGAACTAACCTGGTCCCTGTTTCCAACCCATGCTCCATTGTGGTCAGCCTCAACTTGAACCTTGTACCCGGTCCTGAATAAACAGATAACCACTAGTAGTGCTTATATGCCTTATACTTAAGTTGTATTTGAAATTACATATCTCCTGTTCTACTCAATGGCTTTTTGTCATTTTGTCACATAATTTATAACATTTTACTGTATTTTTGGGAACTGATGTGGGATATTGCTTGTGTTGTGTTTTTACTGTTACTTTTTGTGTGCTGCATAAAACCTTTACACATTTCCTGTAAGTTAAACTTGACTGCTTTTATGCCAAGCTTTCAGGGGTTTAGGCAAAGGTTCATTTACTGACATTTCTGGTTCACCTTGACAAGGATTGTGGCTGTTGTTTTAGAAGGGCACACACCACCTCAACCAACAACCCAATTTTTTACACCAGTGCAAATATTTTCAGTCACCAGTAGAAGATTTCTCAGTCTCCAGTGTCACTGCATGCAAAATCCTTAAGAAAACACTGTGGCTCAGCTGGCCATAAAAACACCATTACATTAGGCTGCTGGATATCAAATGCAAAAAGAACAAGTGATGGACTAGCTTGAATTCAGTGGCATGGGAAGCACGGGACCCACGTCTGGGCACACCCTTCCCACTTGGGGTGACAAATGCAAAAAGAACAAGTGATGGACGGAATGCTGAACAAGGTCAAACATTCACCCCCGTACACAGATCCGAACAAGTGATGGACGGAATGCTGAACAAGGTCAAACATTCACCCCCGTACACAGATCTGGGCCTAAATTCATCGTTTTTTTGCAGCCCATGCCATTCCAGTTTGGACCCAGCCATATGCAAAACAGTCTTGACCCTGTTCCCCATGGGAACAGTCCAGCCTGAACTGCCAGGCCAGGTCTTCTTTGGACTGGAAACAAGCATCCTGGGACTGGTTTCGGGGTTTCACCCTTCATCAGCAAAGCTAGCTTGAATTCAGTGGCATGGGAAGCACGGGACCCACGTCTGGGCACACCCTTCCCACTTGGGGCGACAAATGCAAAAAGAACAAGTGATGGACGGAATGCTGAACAAGGTCAAACATTCACCCCCGTACAGAGATCTGGGCCTAAATTCATCATTTGTTTGCTGCCCATGCGATTCCAGTTTGGACCCAGCCATATGCAAAACAGTCTTGACCCTGTTCCCCATGGGAACAGTCCAGCGTGAACTGCCAGGCCAGGTCTTCTCTGGACTGGAAACAAGCATCCTGGGACTGGTTTCGGGGTTTCACCCTTCATCAGCCACACTAGCTTGAATCCAGTGGCATGGGAAGCACGGGACCCACGTCTGGGCATACCTTTCCCACTTAGGGCAACAAATGCAAAAAGAACAAGTGATGGACGGAATGCTGAACAATGTCAAACATTCACCCCCAGTACAGAGATCTGGGCCTAAATCCATCGTTTTTTTGTTGGCCGTGCCATTCCAGTTTGGACCCAGCCATATGCAAATCAGTCTTGACCCTGTTCCCCATGGGAACAGTCCAGCCCAAACTGCCAGGCCAGGTCTTCCCTGGACTGGAAACAAGCATCCTGGGACCGGTTTCGGGGTTTCACCCCTCATCAGCCAAGCTAGCTTGAATCCAGTGGCATGGGAAGCACGGGACCCACGTCTGGCCATACCCTTCCCACTTAGGGCGACAAATGCAAAAAGAACAAATGATGGACAGAATGCCGAACAATGTCAAACATTCACCCCCAGTACAGAGATCTGGGCCTAAATCCATCGTTTTTTTTGCTGCCCATGCCACTCCAGTTTCGACCCAGCCATATGCAAATCAGTCTTGACCCTGTTCCCCATGGGAACAGTCCAGCCCGAACTGCCAGGCCAGATCTTCCCTGGACTGGAAACAAGCACACTGGTACCGGTTTCGGGGTATCACCATTCATCAGCCAAGCTAGCTTGAATCCAGTGGCATGCACAGGACCCATGTCTGGGCATATTCTTCCAACTGAGGGCGACAAATGCAAAAAGAACAAGTGATGGACAGAATGCTGAACAATGTCAAACATTCACCCCCAGTGCAGAGATCTGGGCCTAAATCCATCGTTTTTTTGCTGCCCATGCCATTCCAGTTTGGACCCAGCCATTTGTAAATCAGTCTTGACCCTGTTCCCCATGGGAACAGTCCAGCCCAAACTGCCAGGCCAGGTCTTCCCTGCACTGGAAACAAGCATCCTGGGACCAGTTTCGGGGTTTCACCCCTCATCAGCCAAGCTAGCTTGAATCCAGTGGCACCGGAAGCACGGGACCCACGTCTGGGCATACCCTTCCCACTTAGGGCGACAAATGCAAAAAGAACAAGTGATGGATGGAATGCTAAACAATGTCAAACATTCACCCCCATTGCAGAAATCTGGGCCTAAATCCATAGTTTTTTTGCTGCCCATGCCCTTCCAGTTTGGACCCAGCCATATGCAAATCAGTCTTGACCCTGTTCCCCATGGGAACAGTCCAGCCCGAACTGCCAGGCCAGGAATTCCCTGGACTGGAAACAAGCATCCTGGGACCGGTTTCGGGGTTTCACTCCCCATCAGCCAAGCTAGTTTGAATCCAGTGGCATGGGAAGCACGGGACCCACGTCTGGGCATACCCTTCCCACTGGATATCAAAGACAGAATATTGGGAGACACATTGAAAGGTAAGTGCATATAGGGAAGCATAGGTTTACTAATCCTAACTCCACATTTACGTGTCTTGAAGATACATGTACCACATAAGTTCACATTTGTGGAGTTACATAGAAAATCTAGACATAAGTGTCAATATTGTTTTCAACATTTTGCCCACAGTATTCTGTCCCACTGTTAGAAACTGGGTGTCTAGTTGGTAGAGGTATGTACCCTGTCCAAGTAGAAACCACAATTCCTAGTCAGGGTAAGTAAGTTATACACCATTAATTAACCTGTCATCACCCTCCGGTAGCTTGGCACACAGCAGGCAGGCTTAACAAAGGAGGTAATGTGTAAATTATTTCTGCAACACTTAAAACAATAAAACAACGAACACACCACACAAAAACAATCCACATCAAGTTAGAAAAATAGCTCTTAAGGGACAAAACAAGATCAAAACAAAAGAAATCCAATAAGTAGAAGCCGAGATCTGAATTTTTAAAGGATATATGCAAGTATAGGGCTTAGAAACTTAAAGTGCCAACTAGCGCTATCTGGTTGTGCTAGACTATGGTAAATCCAAAGTTCAGGCCAACCACAATGGAGCACAGGCCAGCTACACAGACTAACCCTGTCCCACTGAAAAAGGACCTTGCATGGAGGATTGTGTTTGCCTCGAAGATTCGATGCTTGGAGCAGAAGGGGCGATGCAAACGTGTTGCTTTGGTACCAATATGCGCAGTCAGGGATAGCAATGCATCATCTAGCCATGCAGTTGTTGATGTGATGTCCCCAAGGTGCAGCATCGGACACTTTGCATAAAGATGATGCGTTATCATTGAGCCACCCAGCTGGCAATGCAAAGGCAATGCATCGGGTTGAGGGTGATGCAGTGGTTCCAAGTTCCGCAGTTTGTACTGCGATGTCTTTGTCCTCAGCGGTGGGGATGCATCGAGGAGGGATGCAGCAGTACCGATTGGGTCAGTGATGGCAATGGATGGATTTCTTTAAAGAACAGCCTTTGAACCTACTTCCAAGGGCCCAGGACTGGATTGGAACCTCTTGGCAGGGTAGGACTCAAAGTTGGCAGAGTCCAGCAGCTGTAACAGAGGTAAGTGGAGTCTTTGATGTCCCTAAGACTTCAGAACAGGAGGGAAGCCAGCAAGCCCTTGAAGTCACTTTGGTTCTGGGGATGCAGAGATACAGGTCTAGTTCTTCTCACTCTCAGAAAAAGAGGGCAGCAGGGCAGGCAGAGCAAAGCAGGAGTCCAGCAAAGTTTTGCTGAGTTCCAGCAGAGTGACAGTCCCTTTAGCAGTACTACAGTTCTTCCTGGCAGAATGTCCTCAGATCCAGAAGTGTACTGATTTGGTAAGGCCAGAAGTCCAATTCTTATACCGGTGGTGCCCTTGTGGTGGGGGGAACTTCAAAGAGAGGCCTTTGAAGTGCTTCCTGTCCAGGCTCCAGGCACACTACAGGGTGTTATGCAGCTTTTTGTGAGGGCTCAGGACCCAACCCATTCAGGTGTAAGTGTCAGCTCTGTCCTCCTATCCTGCACAAGATGGGCCATCAAGATGCAGATGACCACTCAGTCACACCTATGTTCTCTTTATGTGTGACTGTCTAAAGGAAATGCACAAGAGCCCAGCTGTCACCCACCCAGACATGTATTCAGAAATAGGCAGAAGCCACTAGATGATTTAAAGTAAGAAAATGCCAACTTTCTCAAAGTGGCATTTTCAGAACTGCTATTTAAAATCAGACTTCAGAATAAGTTGTGATTTTAACTTGTGGCTCCAGAGACACCAAACTTGGGGGTCTCATCTCTTGCCAATTGGAAATTACACTTATAAAATGTTATAAGGCAATCCCAATGTCAACCTATTGGAGAGATAGGCATTGCAGTAGTGAAACAAATTCAAGAGTTCTTCAATACCTGGATATGTAAAACTTGAAGTACATGCCCAACTTTACAAATACACTGCACCCTGTCCTTGGGACTGTCCAGGGCCTACCTTAGGGTTGACCTAAATGTATTTAAAAGAAAGGTTTGAGACTGGTAAGAAGGATAACTTGCCAGGTCGACATGGAAGTATACAACTGCACACACAGGCTTTGCAATGAGAGGCCTGAGCCCTGTTTAAAGGTCTACGTAAATGGGTGGCACAATCAATGCTGCAGGCCCACTAGTAGCATTTACTTTACAGGGCTTGGGCACATGAAGTACATTTTACTAGGGACTTATAAGTAAATTAAATATGCCAATTGTAGAGAAGCCAACTGTAACATGTTTTAGGGAAAGAGCAAATGCACTTTAGCACTGGTTGGTAGCGGTAAAGTGCCCAGAGTCCTAAAGCCAACAAAAATTAATTCATCAGAAAGGGAATAAGGAAGGCAAAACATTTGGGGATGACCCTGCAGAAATAGCCATGTCCCACACCTACTGATATTGTGGGTTCGATATTCAGGGTGCACACCAGTCATCTCATGTGACTCTGCTTATGGGTGTCTAGGCCTGACCAGGGTAGTGTCTGAACAGGGTCGCGCATGAGTAGGGACACATTAGAGACCCAGTTAAAGAGATCAGCTGTTGCACTTTGCTGCTTTCACACCGGGAATTCTGACTAGCAGTTCTCAAAAACACTTACTGGCAGGTATATATGCATTATGCACCTTATTTTGTGTAAGGATATCCTAGTTATCAGTATTTTTCCTGTACCTGAGCCCACCACGAGTATGTTATGTTATTTTGGGCTACGTATTTTATTGTATGTTGTGCTGTGCTATGTATTAGGAAGGAATCGTAAATTGTGTTATGAAGTGGTGTGATATTGTATGCCAGTTTCAAATCAAATCAAATCAGTGTTTATAAAGAGCAGCTACTCACCTGTGCAGATCTCAAGGTACTCAGGGGGGTTTGTCCTCTGAGCTTCAGTTGAAGAGGCAGGTTTTAAGGTCCTTGCTGAAGTGATGCAGAGATGGTGACTGCTTGAGGTGCAGGGCCAGGGTGTTCCAGCTCTTTACCCTAATAGTTCTAGTAGGATGAGGGCTGTTGTACAGTTGCAGTCGAGGAGTGAGCGCATGTCATCTGTGATGGTGGTCTCCATGCTGTGGTTGCTCCCAAAACCTGATTAGGAGATGACTAGGATGTTCGTTGACCTTGGCTGGGAAAGGCATCAGATTGATGGGGCAGTAATTCTTGAGGTCCAGAGGGTCGACTGTGGGTTTCTTCAGGAGTGGGTGAATCTCTGCATGCTTTCAGTCCTCCGGGAAGATGATTCTTTCTTTGGACTGTGGCGGGGCTCAAGTGTGATGGAGGTATTGACTTTGTTGAAAATGTGGTGAGGACAGGGGTCTGTAGGGGCTCAGGAGTGGATACTGCTCATGATTGTGCAGGTCTCGTCCATGGTGAGGGTGGTACAGCAGGGCAGGATCTGTGAAGGTTTGGGGGGGTCAGAGCTGGGGCGTTGTAGGAGTGCTTGGAGGGTCTTGGGGCCTGAAGCTGTCATATATGTCTTCGATTTTCTGGTGGAAGAAGGTGGCTGGTCTGTCACTGAGGTCTTGAGATGGAGGGATGTTTCCTGTTTCTGATTGGGGTTTGGGAAACTCCTTGACCACGGCAAAGAGCTCTTTCGTGTTGTGAGCAGTGGCGCTGATATGATCCTGCAGGCTGACTTTCCTGGTGACTCTGATGAGGTAGTGGTGGGATTTGGTGACAGCTCTGTAGGCTTCGAAGTCTTCAGCAGACTTGCTGTTTATCTATTTTATCTCTAGCGTCTGCAGGTGCCCTTGGAGTCCTGGAGTGTGGGGGAGAACCAGCTGGCCTTCTTGAGGTGGTGTTTAACTGAGGTCTTACGGAGAGGTGCTGGAGTGTTGGTGCTTTAAGAGATCCATTGGTGGAAGTTCAGTGCTGAAATGTTAGCTTCTGTGGTGAGGGGCAGGGGTGACTTACTGAGGGTGTTGGTGAGCTGTTCTTCAGTGATATAGTTACATTTTCTGCTTCAGGTGTGCTGAGGTGGATGGTCAATGAGGTGATGGTGAAATGGATGCAATAGCGGTCAGTCCAGTGAAGTATGGAGGTGCTGTTAACAGTGATGTTGTTGCTGGTGGAAAAGATGGTGTTGAGTATGTGTCCAGCGATGTGTGTTGGTGAGGTGACCAGTAGCATAAGTCCTATTATGGCAAGACTACTGAGCTGGGAAGCAGTGTTGGTGTCATTGCCAGTCAATGTGGTAGTTGAGGTCACTGAGGAGGAAGTAGTTCAAGGAGGCAAGATTGTGCGGAGAGATGATGCCGACGATGGAGTCGCTGAAGGTTGGGTGGGGGCTGGATGGCCTGTAGATAAGGGTGCAGTGAAAGGTAGACCTGGGGTTGGCGTGAATCTGTAAATGGAGGAACTCCATTAGGTGGGAGTGTTCCTCCAGGGTGGTTGTCAGGTGGAGGGTGGATTTGTGTATGATGGCCAGGCCGCCACCTGGGTGAGACGGACGGTCTTTGGGGAGCAGTTTGTAGTCACTGGGAATAGCCAGTTAAGTGTTGTGTTTTGTTTATCATGGCATGTTGAATTGTGGGATGGAATTGTAATCATTAGAATGTAATGACATGTAATTTTATAGTGGGGTATAGTATGTTATGCTATGGTATATTTGGAGTGTTGTACTCTGGTGCCTTATACTGTTATTTTATTGAATGTTGATTATGTTATTTTATTCAAAGTCGTGCAAGGCAATGTATGTTATGGTGTAGTAAGTTTTTATGGTGTGGTATCGTGTGGCAGTTATATTGTAATGTGCTATCAAAAGGTATGGTATGACATGCTGTACTGCGGTATTGTATTATATGTGAAAATATAATGGTACGTTATATCATATTATGGAAAATTATGCAATTGTGTAGTAGGAATGCTGTGCTCCAGTACCTGACATATTATGGTATTTTAATTATTGTGCTGTGTTATTATTTTCTATAGTATGTTATTATATGGTGCAGTCTGGTCTATTTCACAATGATGTGGTATGTATATCACTTGTGGTGTATTGTGAAGTGGAATGGTGTGACATGCAATGAATTGCTGTGGCATGTAATGCTATGGGGTGGGACTTAATGATATGTTATGTAATGGTGAGGTATGGTATGCCGATTTATAGTAGGAGTACTGCGCTGTGTTACCTTACACTATGTCAATGCATTTAATGATGTACTTTGTCAGTCTTGTGCTGTGATTTATTATGGAATGCTATATTGTGATATGTTTTATTATCATGTGGAATATTATGTCAGCCATGGGGTAGTATGGTGTGGAAAGGAATAGCTTGAAACAACATATTACTATTTCAATTTAATGATACGTAATGTCATGGTTAGGTATGGTATGCTACACCATGGTGTAGTAAGAATGTTATGGTAGGTGACTCAATAATTTTTCCTAGTGCTGTGCTACACTCTGTTGTTTAAGTTTGTGCTGTGCCATGGGTTGGTATGGAGTTTTTGCTATGGTGTGTTATGCAATGTAATTTATGGCAGAGTATTATGGAATTTTATGACATGGAATGTTGTTATGTGTTAGTTTTGCATTGTTGAGAATAATGGCTTGTTATATTCTGAAATGTATGAATGTATGTGATGCTCTGATGCAGTGTGCAATGTTATGCACCAGTAAGCTATATTGTAGGTGGAAAAATGTTATGTTATATTATGATATTCTATGGAAAGTTAGCACCAAGAAGCGGATGAAGAAGCAGGACTTGAGGTTCATGTTCCTGCGGGTACAGTGTGGCAGTGCTCAAAACCTGCCTGTGCTGATGTTACTGCTATTAAGACTTGTAATGTGTGCAGTGTCTGTGACAACTGCCAGAAGCCTGAACACCCATGGAAAGCATGCTGTGCAATGTTCCCTGCCTGTGAACTACAAAAACACAGAATTCCTGAACTCTCATATTGTTTGCAGCTGGTGGTGACCATATAGGAATAGTGGGTATAACTTATTCCCATATTTAAAGGCATCCTTTCTAGGTAGTCAAATGAATATGTTACTGCTCCCAAGACCAAAACTTCAAAGAATTGTGATTTATGTTTGTGTCACCTATCATACTGAGAATTTGCTAAGGACAAATAAATTACATAGAAGTATTCTCAAAGTCAATGTGTTTGGGAAAAACTTTGAACTAAGACTGTTTGAGAATTGAATGGTTCTGTGAGACATTAGCACCAAAGACTTTTGAAATGTATCAGTTTTTTTAACTTGAATTATTTTGTGAAGAAAAATTAGGAATTTCTTTGTTAATGGCCTCATTACAACCCTGGCGGTCGGTGGCAAAGCGGCGGTAATACCGCCAACAGGCCGGCGGGAAAAAAATGGAATCACGACCACGGCGGAAACCGCCAACATAGACATCCACTTTAACACTCCGACCGCCACAGCAGTACAAACAAACAGCACGGCGGTAACCGCAAACAGACAGGCGGAAGATAATGTAACACCCTATCACAAGATGCCAATCCGCCACCTTTTCCGGGGCGGAACCAACGTGAACAAAAACACGGCGGAAACAGTACACAGAAGGGGAAATCACTCACCTCTCCACACCCCATGAGGAACCAGGACGCCATGGAGCCAGAACTGCAGATCCTGCCGGCGAACGTCTTCCTGCTCCTCTTTCAGGAGCTCCAGAGACGGCTGCGACGACCACGGTGAGTACTGAACTTACAACACAGGGAAGGGGGGGGAGGGAAAAGAGAGTGACACACACACGGAACATGCAACACCCCCACCCTCACCCTCACCCACAACACCAAACACACAAATACATGCAGCACCATTACATATACACCCCTCAACCCCCCTTCAATAACGCAACGACAAAAGGAATTGATTTGAACGATTGTAATCAATAAAAATCCAGTAGTCAAAACTCTAAATACAGTATATACAATTATGTACACCACATACACAAGTCCAGATAGTGCACCAATCATTGTCTGTGGACCACTGGGCCAAAAATGCATGGGCGAGGCACACACTAGATACCTGACTCCAAACGGAGAGAACACTGGAGGGGCATCAGATGGAAAATAAACAGGCACCTCAGGGGGAGGGGGGCACCTCAGCCTGATGAACGCACGACACCACTGCTCCTCGAGGGGGCTCCATGCCCATTGATGTATCTTGGGGAGTGCAAAGCCACAGTCTCTCAAGTCTTTTCAGTGGGTGGTGTGCCCACTGCTTTATCCTGGGGAGTGCAAAGCCACAGTCTCTCAAGTCTTTTCAGTGTGTGGTTTGCCCACTGCTTTATCCTGGGAAGTGCAAAGCCACAGTCTATCAAGTGTTTTCAGTGGGTGGTTTGCCCACTGCTTTATCCTGGGGAGTGCCAAGCCACAGTATCACAAGTGGATGCCTTTCTCCACTGGTTCTGGAGGGGGGTTTGTGCCCAGAGTGCTTCTTCCTGCCAAGGACAGAGGTAGTGGATGTATCTCTCCACTGGTTCTGGAGGGGGCTTTGTGCCCAGAGTGCTTCTTCCTGCCAAGGACAGAGGTAGTGGATTTATCTCTCCACTGGGTCTGGAGGGGGCTTGGTGGCCACAGTGCTTCATCGGACGAATGACCACTGGGGATGGCTGCCATGTCTGTGGTGGTGCCACTGGCTCAGGATGTTGCGGGGCCCCTGGCGGTGCTTGTGGCGGTGTCAGTCGCGGCGGTTCTTGCGGCGGTGCTTGTGGCGGTGTCAGTCGCGGCAGTGCTGGTGGCGGGCTCTGTGGCGGCGGTGCCGGCTGCGGGCTCTGTGGCAGCGGTGCTGGCTGCGGGCTCTGTGGCAGCGGTGCTGGCGGCGGGCTCTGTGGCGGCGGTGCTGGTGGCAGGCTCAATGACAGTGGTGCTGGCGGCGGGCTCTGTGGCGGTGGTGCTGGTGTGGGCTCAATGACAGTGGTACTGGCTGCGGTCTCTGTGGCAGCGGTGCTGGTGGCGGGCTCAATGACAGTGGTGCTGGCTGCGGGCTCTGTGGCGGCGGTGCTGGCAGCGGGCTCTGTGGCGGCAGTGCAGGTGGCGGGCTCAATGACAGCGGTGCTGGTGGCGGGCTCTGTGGCGGTGCAGGTGGCGGTCTTCTCCAGTACAGGTTGGCGTCGACGTGGACAGAAACTGTGACACTGGTCCCATAGTCGGTGCCACAATGCATTCTCCTGACCTGCCCTTTAGTTTCTGGCCCTTTCCCACCCTGGATGGTGGCGCAGCTGTCTTGCCACTATCGCCTTTCATTTTCCCTGAGCCCTTGGTGGCAGGTGTTTTCTGCTTCTCCCTCTGGGATGTAGGCACCATTTTTAGTTTTGCATGTGGCGGAATGTCCTTGCCCTCGCTCCGTGGCACACTGGCAGCCCTGATGACTCCAATAGCCCGCAGTTGCTGGCACCACTGTGCCTGGGGATGTGGTGGCTGAGGTGCTGGGTTGGGACCTGGAAAGCCTGGCCCTAGGGGACGGACGATGGGGGGAGGTGTAGGGAAGAGGTCAATATTAGCCAGGAAAAGTTTTTTAGCCACACTGGGACGGGTAGATGGAGGGGGTTTGGGAGTGGAGGTAGAGATAGTCGTTGTAGGAGGTATACGTCTGCTGAATTTGGGTGAAGGTGCATGGGCTGGAGGCTGTTGTGAGGTGGATGGCTGTTGGGTGGGTGTGTGCCTGCGTTTGTGTACTTTGGGAGGAGGGCTCACAGACACGCTGGCAGAGGACACAGGGGATGTGTGAATGGTAGTGGGGGTGGTGAGTGCAAGTGAGCGGTGTGTGGTGATGGGCGTGCTGGTGATGGAGGTAGTGGCTGAAGATGTAGTGCATGCAGGTTTGAGTGGAGACGAGACTGGGAGGTAGGAGGGAGACGTGGAGGAGGGGGACACAGTGGAGGCAGTGGATGTTGGTATGTCTACATGGGTATGATGCTTGTTTGAGTGCCTGTGGGATGTGTGGTGCTTATGTTTGCCTGAGCCACCCTTGTGTGTTGATGTGTGTGCATGCTGGTCTGATGGTGTGCTTGGGACAGGCTGATGTGCAGGGGATTGGGACTGGGTGGAGGAAGTTGGAGGGGGGAGTCTGGACACAGGGACAATGGCTGCCATCAGTGCTGAGGCCAGAGCCTGAAATGCTCTCTGTTGGCCTGCCGGGCCAGAATGAATGCCCTCCAGGTATGCATTTGTTTGTTGCTAATGCCTCTCAACACACTGGATGGCATTCAGATTGGTAGACTGCCCAACAGTGAGGGATCTCAGGAGGTCAATAGCCTCCTCACTAAGGGCAGCAGGGCTGACTGGGGCAGGGTCTGAGCTGCCTGGGGCAAAGGAGATGCCACCCTCCTGGGTAAGCAGGCACAGGAAACTTGCTTAGAGGCTACAGGGAGGGCCATGCTGGTACGGGGGTGGCGGCTGTACCTGTAGCTGGGGTGGTCACAGAGTTGTCTGCCACCACCAGGGCGCTCCCATCGGAGGAGATATCAGAGTCTGTGTTGTCCCCTCCAGTATCCGCTGTGGTGCTCCCCTCACCCTCCATCCCACTTGTTCCCTCGGCGTGGGTGGACTCTGCCTCCAGGGTCCTGTGGGATGCAACTCCCTCTGTTGCCGGTGACTCTGCTCCTCCACCAAATGATGCTAATGCACACAAGGACAGGAAGACCGAACAAGAAAGGGGGGAGAGACGAAAGATACACTAGGTCAGTGACCTCACCAACACCACCATTGGCATACACAGCACCCTCACACACGGGGAACAGGCCTAAACACTATGCATTGCACTTCCAGTGAAATGGCTAGTCACCAAGGAATGAGGAGGAGCACCCACTGCCAACTGCATCACACCTGGGACCCACGCAGCCCTGCCTAGAAGTGAATACTAACAATCTAGGTTACCTGTATTTGCCATGCAACCATTATTCTTCAGAGGACCCACGCTGCAATGTCTGGCCTGGCCTTAGGGGCACCCACTTGACACAACTACCACCTAGATACCACCAACCAGCAATAAGTTATAATGATACCCACTGTACTCACCCCCTTGTGGCTTCTGTGATTCCCTAAAGTGCCCATCCAGCTCAGGGTATGCCACCACCAGTATGCGGGCCATCAGGGGGGTCAGGGTCTGACAGACAACCCTTCCTCATTGGGAGGACATCCCCAGCTGGGCCTCCACGGTCTTCCATGCCCAGCGTCTCAGGTCCTCCCACCGTTTCTGACTGTGGGTGCTCTGCCTTCCATAGACCCCCAGGATCTGCACATCCTTGGCGAAGGCACGCCATAATCCCTTCTTTTGATGGCCGCTGACCTGCAGAGGTAATACATACAGGAGAACTCCATTAAACAAACAGTCCAGCCTTTCACACACATGGCCCACCATACTCGATCCCATCACCATTGGCACACACAAACGCCAGCTCACAACATGTACACCGCCAACAGACAATCCCCCCACCCACCCTTACATGATGCCTTCTCACACAACTCCATGCATTCAACCACATGCATCGTGCCCACAGTGTACTCACCTATTGGTCTGGAAGCCCACCAGTCACTCCAACTCCTCTGAAGTGAAGGCTGGGGCCCTTTCTCCGGTCACACGGGCCATGGTAGGTTCCAGACACAAGTCACGGCAGCACATGCAGTGTAGGTCTTCTCCTGTGGAATGTCAGGAAACAAGTGAGGAATGATAGAGAAAATGGCAGTCACATCCACGTATGCACCGTCACCACCGGCGTAGATCCCGATTGGCCACTGTACCCCATAGGGTTCAATATTATCCAATGAGGAATTGCACAGTGGTTCACGACCGCCTACCGCCACAGCGCACAAAGTTGGCGGACTTACCTCTCTTCCACCTGTCCCTCCTAACAGGACAGGCAGTTGCCATTTTGGGGGGGTGAACAGGCCTGTCGATAATTGCTGCGTCACAGGATAAATAGGCACATAGTTTTAAATTACACCGTCCCAAAACATAATAGTACGATGGCGACTGCCGTTGTGATATAGTTGTTCAAATTGTGACAGCCTTCTCACTCTTGTGTCCCTTAGATACCTACCGCTGTGGATGAATAGGAGATGGAGACATACCCCAGTGTACAGACCCATAGTGGACTTAGCTACACTGGAGGACACTGGAGGACAGGCATTTATACTCACCTATATACTGGACAGGGCCACAATCCCAGAGCTGTGTGCCCAGTTGTAGCCTGACCAGATATCAGCTATCCATCATCTGACTGGGATCCCTCTATTGTACAGGTTCTATCTGTGCTCCATTTTCTGGCAACAGGTTCTTTCCAAGTGACAGTGGGCTTGGCAGCAGGAATGCCACAGCCAATAATCTCAATTGTGCTGGTAAGAGTCTTTTCTGCCCTGGTAAAACACATGTGCATCTACATTGCTTTCCCCCAGGTGGAAGATTTGGCCACTGTGAAGGCCGGATTTTATGCAATGGGACATATGCCCAATATTATTGGGGCGATTGATGGGACATATATTGCGTTTGTCCCCCCCTGCCAGAATGAACAGGTGTACAGGAATCGTAAGAGTTTCCACTCCATGAATGTGCAGTTGTGAGTCTGGCGGACCAGTACATCTCCCACATCAATGCTAAATATCCTGGGTTGGTGCATGATGCCTTTGCCTGAGGAATAGCAGCATCCCAATTGTGATGGCCCAACTACAGAGGCACAGGGTGTGGCTTATAGGTGAGCCTTGGTCCCCACCCAGTGTATGTTGGTGTATGCCTCTGCTGTTAGCCAAATAGGATAGTGTGTGGCTAAATGTTGTCCCTCAATACTTGCAGGTGACTCTGGCTCCCCAAACCTATCATGGCTGCTGAACCCTGTGAGGAATGCCAGGACAAGGGCTGAAGATCGTTATAATGAGGCACATGGGTGAACCAGAAGGATATTTGAGAGGACCTTCGGCCTCCTGAAGGCCAGGTTCAGGTGCCTCCATCTGATCAGGTGGATCACTGTGCTACTCACCCGAGAAGGTCTGCCATATATTAGTGGCATGCTGCATGTTGCACAACCTGGCCATCAGACGGCATGTACCTTTTCTGCAGGAGGAGGAGACTGGAGATGCTTCTTTGGCAGCAGTGGACCCTGAGGACAGTAAGGTTGAGGAGGCAGAGAATGAGGATGTGGACAACAGAACATCTGTGATCCATCCATACTTCCCATGACACACAGGTGAGACAGTGCAACTTCACATTTCTATGACTATTGGTGTATTCTGTGTGACAGTGGCATTCTGGCTTTACCCACTTGTTACCTCTACTTACTGTCACCTATGGATTATCATTTTATAGATGGTGATATGACAACAAAGTTGTGATGTGATCACTACGTCCAGCAACAGATCATTCATTCTATGCTCTCACTATATACAGTTCATTTGCAATAGATGTAGCTGTTTCAATCAATGCACATGTGCAATACATGAAATACTAGTATAGAGTTTTATCGAAGGGTGTTTCTTGTAGTGCTAAGAAATTGAGGGGAAAGTGCAATGGAATGGGGTGATGATGGGGGAAAGTCCAGGGTATTGTTCCAGTCTGTTTGTAGCACAATTGCCTGGGGTCCCTGTACAGGTGGGCACATTGCTGATTGACATGCCCTGGGGACATAGGTTTTGCGGATGCTGGGTGGGTGCTGTGGAGTTGGTTCCTGATGGGGGAGACTCTGTTGTGGTCTGTGAGTGGGCTTGGCTGACGGGCTGTCCAGGGGCCCTGATGGGCCAGGTAGATCCTCCAGACCCAGAAGTCAAGAGTTACTGTCATCACTGGGGGGGCTCTTCTGTTGGATAGTTGTGGCACCTCCTCTCCACTGACATTGGCTGAGGTACCTGTGGGGATGTAAGTTATATATTATGCTTCATGTGTATGACATTTGTACATCCCTGGCTTCCCCTCTATGGTTGCTGTTGGCCTGCCAGCTTTTGTTTGTGAATGGTGATGTATTGTGTGATTGTTAGTTTCCCTTTGCTGTGCATGCTTTAGTGATGGGTGTCCATGCAGGGCTGGGAGGGCTGTCCATGGATTGGTATGGCATGCAGGACTTGGCATCGGGATTAGTGAGTTGTGCAGGTGCAGTGTGTGGGATGTAGTGGAGTGATGGGAGTGAGGGTGTGAGATTGAATGCAGGTATAGGGGGGTGATAGGTAGTAAATATTCACGATCACGGTCACGATCCGAGTTGGGCCTTAGGCCCTTTAACCATTGGACTGGGCAGTGTCCCTTTGTGTACATGTGTAAATATCTGTTTCATTGACAAATCGAATTATTAATTTTGATGTTGATCTGATTACAATCACTTTAGTCAATTCCTGTTGTCCTTGCATTATTCTGCTGTTTTCAGGGACAAATTGTTTGTGTGTCAGGTGAGTGTTGTGCGTCTGTGTGTGTCACTCTTGTTTTCCTCCCACCCTCCCTTGTGTGCTAGGTGGCTGTACTCACCATCGTCATATTCCTCGGCGTTGGCGTGTTAGGTGGAGCACAACGTATAAGATCATTGGGAAAACATGCAGTTCGGGTTCCATGGTGGCGTGGTTCTCCCCTGAGTCTCCAATGATGAGTCGTTTCACTTCTGTGCTCTGCTTCCACCAGGCTTTTGTTGGCGTTGGTACCGCCCCGGAAAAGGTGGTCAAAATATGGTGGGCTGTACTTCGTCTTCTGCCTGGCTGTTGGCGGCTACCACTGTGGTGGCTGTTGTTTCCTCCGTGGCGGTTGGTGTGGTACATTGGCTGTCTATGGGAGTTATCACCTCCATGGTCATAATTTGGCAGAACGTACCACCAGCCTGTTGGCGGTATTACTGCCACTTTATCACCCAGGGTTGTAATGAGGGCCTACGTTCCCTGTTCTGAAGTTAAAAAAATAATAATATAAGGGGGCACTGTAGGGAGACCCTTCACCTTGGCCCTCTGGGAGGGACCCGGTGGGAAACCCCCCAGGGCCAAAAGGAGTAAGAATTCAGCAAATTTAGTCACAACCCTTCAAGAGTCCAATAGGATTGTGACAAAAAATAAATAAAACAAAATGATAGCTGCCATTTTTTTTACAATTTATTGGGAGGGAGCATCAGTAGGGCCACATCCCCTGCCCATTCAGGTCCCCACCGACACCATGCCCAAGGGCCTGGAATATTTAAGGGGAGAGCAGTGCACAGCCCCCCCTCCTCGAGCAGATGGTGGCCGATTCCTAATGGACAATTTTGTAAAAAAGGGGAGAGGAACGCACCCCTCCCCAAGCCTGTGAAGGTCCTGAGGGTCTCATCCTCCATGCGGACCCCCTTCTTGAACTGGTTTAGGCCCCGCTGACCCCATCCATAGGGCCAAAATGTATAAAAAAGGGGATGGGGCAGTGCAGGACTCTCTCTCTGAGCCTTAAAAAGCTCTTGGGACCTCATCCACCAGGGCTGTAATTTAATTTAAAAAGGAGGGGTGCTGCGTGGCCCCCACACTGAGCGTTTAAGGGCCCCAGGGACCCAATACCCCATGACCCACTCACTTACTGTGTGTCCTGGAGTCCACCCTGCGGCACAGTAGTTTGCCTGCTCACACTAGTGCAGGCAGGGAAACATGTTTGTTCACGTCTGGTGGGAGCATACACTAAGGGGGTCATTCTGGTTTTTTGGCGGGTGGAAAAGGCCGCCACCAAACTCCTGCGGTCAGGTTGTCGGCCCTGAGTGGGGGTGCACAGAAGTCAAAAGGTTAAGAACAACAGACCTAGATTGCATGGGACTTTGGCCTCTGAATCCAGCTTCACTGCCTGCCTGGAGCAAGAAGGAGGAGCCAATATGCAAATTAGGACTTTAGCCTCCGCTAGCCATATCCGCACATTTCTTACTCGGAAGTGTTTGTAACCTCTGCTCTGAAACCCTGTCTATATCATCTTTACAAGCGAGCAATATGTGGCTCCAACCCTTCAATTCCACATTAGGAAATGCCACTTTTATTTGATGTTTCATTGTCCACATTTGTTAGAATAATTTAAACACTACAGTAGAATTTATTTCAGAATGTAGAAGATAATGCACCACGACAAATGTAACAATAGTTGGAATGTATTTCAAAGCCAAACATAAGGAAATGTGGCCCATCAATACTATCTTTAAAGTAGGAATGTGCAAAATGTGAGTAATTCCTTTTGTGAAATTATGCAAAAGTCCAAAACAATTATGCAAAATTATGTAAAATACAAATCTGGCATACCACTATATTTTGGCCTGAAATACACCCTCAAGTCTATTTTGAACACAAGAATGTATTTCACACTAAACATATGGTACAAAAAACTGCCACGATCAACAGCTGCTTGCGATCTGATCATTTTCATTCTTTTTGTGCTTCTACAATATGGGGCTTCCCTGAAGATACTTGAAATCGTATTATAGGGTGCAATGGTGTAATTTCGAGAATTTCGTATAATGAGCGTAATCTGAAGTTCCCAGAATTATGCAAGATTATTCAAGTGTAATAAAAATGTTGACTACTTTAAAGTTTATGTTGTTGCCTACTAAAAATGACTTTTTTTGTTTTAAATAGCTCTTTATTAACATTCTACATGCTCTCAGTAGCAATCATCAGTGCTCTCATACATCATTGATGTTGATAGGATCATATATCTTGTGTGGTATATTGCTAGAAATCTTGCATTGTGCGAGCTGTGAGTGAACTGATCATTACAAACAAACATACACACAAACATACAAACTTAGTCCTACGAATAATAACTTAACCACATGTATGTCAAATGTTTCTGTTTATTAGTCTGTGTACATGTTCATGGCTTTTGGTGCAGGGATAAATTTGCTATAAACTGAATGTCATCTCTAAGATCATTGTCATTTATTCCCTCTCACCTCCCGTCCCTTTTCAGAAACCATGCTGCTTACCTAAGTGCCCTGCTGTCATTGCTCACTAAATTGTTCTCAGCACTCTCGGTGTGGAGTTGTCAGTCCCTGCCTCCTGCTACTCCAATGCTAAGATGATAGTGCTGTTATTGGAAATCTGCCTTTTCTGCAGGGTTATCCCAGATGTTTCACCTTTTTTTGGATCCTATGTTTGGTGTCTTAGGAATTCTGCACACATTACACATGCTAACCAGGAGTAAAGTACCTGTGCTTCCCAGTTAACCATGGTTAAATTGGCTAATGCAGGACTGGCTCATTTGAATTGTCTATAAAACCCCAGTATATAATTAAGGCTCCTGGTATTCCATTTAAATGGATTTTTGCATATAAGCACAGAGAGAAAACCAATTGGTCTTGCTCCTCTGTGCTCCTCTATAAAATCCGTGTATGAGTCGCGCAGGGGCAATGGAAAGAAATCTGAAACTGCTGTCCACAAATTGCTGCTTTAGAGAGGGGTGAACAATTGCGTCTGTAAGTGCCGTGTCTGTAGAGACGCTCCAGCACCCCTCGTCGCAGTGCTCACGCAAGGTAAATTGTTGGAGTAGTGCAAGCAGCTGATGTGGATTAAGAAGTGTGAAAACACCCCAGGACATGGATTGCAGCACCAGCAACCTTTTGTTTTTTTGTTGCATGGGAGGGGAAAGGAGGTAGATGGGGTCAGACAGACTCAGCAGCTGAGACCACAGCTCCTGTTTCAGTGGTACCAAACAGAAAACAAGCATTTGCAATGCAATAGTGTCTCGCATTTCTCCGAGTTACAGCTATTAGCAGTTGTGCACTCCAAACCGGATTTTTCTTGCCACATTGAATGGAAAAAAAACAGCTCGATCGCGCTGCTACAGTTCACTCCTAGTGAAACCTATTGGCAAAAGTGCAATTATTTACGTAAACCGCAAAGGTGCAATTAACTATGTAACAGGGTTGATTTTATGCAAAGTGCTCGACTTCTGCCAAGCGAGATCGCGCTGCGAACAAAAGATAAAAAGTAGTCCACAAACCTGACGGGAAACAGCAAGCCTCGCATGTTTTCAGTACTTGGTCGCTGCACTCGAGGAGGGCTAACCACCAGAAAAGGCATGACGTATGCATGCCTTACACTAATGAAAGCAATCAGATTTTACCAGGCAAGCCCACAAACCAATGAATGACAAAGACATGACATAAATGGGGCTCTGAGCCCTTTTCGAACTCCTAAAGCGCCTCGCAGGCAAAACACATGTGCAAGCGCATGCGACACAGGATCAACCCTAAAAAGGCCTTGGTCCCACAAAACCCACCAAAAAGAACAGTTGATGGACAGAATGTAGAACAAATCAAACATTCACCCCAGTCACAGATCTGGCTTTAATCCATCAGGTTTTTTGCTCACTATGCCATTCCAGTTTGGACCCAGTCATATGCAAATCAGTCTTGACCCTGTTGCCCATGGGAACAGTCCAGCCCGAACTGCCAGACCAGGTCCTCCCTGGACCAGGAACAAGCATCCTGGGACCGGTTTCGGGGTATCACCCCTCTTCAGCTAGCTAGCTGCTGCTAGCTTGAATCTGGTGGCATAGTGAGCACGGGACCCACGTCTGGGCATACCCTTCCCACTCGGGGTGACAAACACAAAAAGAACAGTTGATGGACGGAATATAGAACAAATCAAACATTCACCCCCAGAATCAAGACTGATTTGCATATGGCTGGGTCCAAACTGGGGTGGCATGGTGAGCAAAAGAACGATGGATTAAACCCAGATCTGTGACTGGGGGTGAGTGTCTGCATTGTTCAGCACTCCGTCCATCATCCTTTTGTTTTCCCACAAAACCCACCAGCCAAACAACAAGGGTCCAACCCCAGTAAAATCAGCAGTAGAGTTAAGGTGCAAGAATCTCAGGTCCACTCAGGTCACAATGCAGTTCAAGAGCTGTGAACACAAAAACTGCTATTCTAAAACAAGATATTTTAAATAGTAATATAGTGTTGTGTATGTGCGTTGCATGCTATTCATTTATTTAAGGAATTCTCTGTAGTGTCCTCATCCGAACACTATTCTGTAAAAATAAATATGCAGGATTCTTTAGATATTTTGGTGATTTACAATGCCTCATGGTGTAGGTCGTCTTCTAGAACACACTAAGAATGATCCGATATTCTTTGAGCAGACACTCTCTGTGATGGCTGATAAAATGCAAGTAAAAGTGGGAGTAATGCTTTGACCTTTTGTCAGACAGCTGCTCAGATGAGTCTTAATCAATATCACTAATTCACACACCTTTTCATAGAGGACAGGGAAGACTTTTGCTCCTAATATGTAAAGTGCAGTAACGTAGGCTTAAAAAAAAAAAAACAGCTATAACATCTGAGTGCAAATGTGCATGTCTATGTAAATAAATGTGGAAAAATACTAGCTGAAGTGTCTTCTTTTTCTTATGACAAAAATAAATGTGTAAATATACAGATAAAATGATCAAACCAAATATGGAAAACATTGGATCAAAATGTTAAAAGAATATATACCATAATACAGGGAGCTCGATATACAATGTAGAAAATGCAGCCAGGACCTGCAAGTTAAATCGCTTAAATACTACAGCACCCATGGTGAGGATTTTATAGTAACAGTGCAAGGTTGGCTTCAGGCACACAGTGTGTAGCCTGACTGCTGCAGTGTAAAACATTTATCACAACCTTTCAACATAACTCTTATTGACATGTAAAGACCCCCCCGTTTAATATTAATAAGCCCTTTAACCTACAAATTAGGATGCCTGGTATTTAAAAGTGGGATATGCAGAAAAGTATTTTTACCCTATAGTGACAAGGCCATAAAACCTATTTTCACTGTGGCACAGCTAGAAGTTGTATTTAGAAAACCACAGTGCATATGAATAAAACACTAACACTGCTAACTCAGAAAAGGGGCCAGCTATAGCAATAATGAAACCACTATTTTTAATTGTTATTAAAAATCAAATGCAAAGGTGAAGTTGGACTAACTTTTAAACTGCCACCTTTTCCCTACCTGAAGATCCTGGAGGCTAATTTACATAAGCTAGATGTCATTTTTGTTAAGCCTGAACTAGTTACCATTCATAGCATCACCCCAATCACATGGTCAGACCACCATTTGATACCTTACCGACATAAAGCTCCACAAATCAACACACCTCACAACTACTGACATACATGCACCTATTGACCTTGGAACAAACTCCATTTTGATGACTTAGAAACACAACTAACAGCCAACACATATCTAGATACAATTAATTCTGTTCCAAAAGTTTATGAGTAGCTACAGGAAGCTTTTGATATCCTAATACCACTCAGAAAAACTAAACACAACAAAAGAAAACCAACACCTTGGAGAAACACAGAACTTAAAAAGATAAAACAACAAATCAGAAAGTTGCAGCGGACCTGGCTCAAAACAAACACCAGTCAAGACAAACTGCAGCAACACAAACTTAACAGAGTATACAATTCATCAATCAAAAAAGCTAAAAAAGGTTCTACTCAGACAGAATTCAAAATGCTAAATCTACAAACAAGGAATTTTATAAAATTCTCAATGAAGTTCGAAAACCTACATGCATGGAAGGAAGTCATCCCACTACTCAAGATTTCACAAACAAACTGGCAACTCATTACACAACCAAAGCAGACACATTGGACTCCTATTTAAAAGAGAAGAAAACCATCAGCACCAACCACTTTCCTAAAATACCCTCAGAGAATAAACCAACCCATCCTCTACAGTCCTTCAAACAAACATCCTAAGGTGAATTTATGGATTTGGTCAAAGCAAGCAGGCCTTCTGGTCGCTCTTTTGACCCTTGTGCACCACACATCTTCAAGAACATTCTTTTATCTACTTCATCTGCCACACCTGTAAGAAGAATCATCAACAACTCTTTAACTACAGGAACTTTTCCTGTAGACCTGAAAAAGGCATACATACAACTGTTATTAAAGAAAACAAACCTAGACCAGCAGGACCCCAACAACTACAGACCAATCACAAATGGACTTTGCCTGGGCAAACTGATAGAATGAGCATCATTTGCCCATATGTCACAATTCATTGAAGACAATTCTATACTTTCAGACTTCCAAACTGGATTCCGCCCAGGAAGAGGCACTGAGTCGACACTCTTTGCAATCTGCGATGATCTTAAAAACACAGTTGACTGCAATGGAGTTGGTGCACTACTTCTCTTGGACCTCTCGACTGCCTTTGATACGGTTGACAATGACACCCTAATTCAAAGACGCCACGAAGCCGGCATAGAAGAGACTGCTCTCAACTGGATTACATCCTATCTTAAAAAAAGATCTAATATCACCTATTCTCCCCCCTTCTCGTCCAAACCCTACCTCACAAAAGCAAGGGTTCCCCCAAGGATCAATCATCTCACCTTTGCTTTTCAACATCTACATGATATCATTACCAGAACTGATCAATGATTTTCATCTCACATGCTACAACTATGCAGATGACACACAAATACTACTTAAATTAGAATGCCCCAAAAACATTGAAAACTCAGAAATCTTCAGTTGCCTCAGAGCCGTTGATCAGTGGATGACCTGGAGCCATCTCAAACTAAATGCCTGCAAAACAGAAATACTCATATGTGGTGACTGGAAAATTTATGATCCACTGTGCGCCTGATGATCTTGGACGACCATCTCAATTATCCAAGGACGTTAAAAACCTTGGAATCACCATGGACTCCAAGTTAACTATGAATAACCAAGTGGACAAATTAGCAGGAACAAGCTTCATCACCTTGAAGACTCTACGACGCATCTTCCCCCACCTCGGATTTCCACACAACGTGCAAGCTACTATCTCGCTTGTACTATCCAAACTGGATTATGCCAATGGCCTCTACCATGGATCATATCTATCTATTATGAAAAAACTACAACTTATTCAGAACTCCGCAGCCAGGCTACTTTTACATGTAAAGCCACAAGCCCACATCTCCACTGCCTTGAGAGCACTACACTGGTTACCCGTTGACAGAAGATGCACTTTCAAGCTTCTTTGTATCACCCACAAAGCTATACATGGAACAGGACCGCTTTTTATCAGAAACAAAATAACCAAATACATTCAACAAAGAAACCTCTGCTCAAGATTGCCACCCCCCTTAGAACACCACCATACAAGAAGAATACTATAGGTGGTACATCCTTCTCTTTTCAAGCAGCCAAACTATGGAATTCATTACCCCCAACTATAAGAGCCACAGATAACCTTCTTGTATTCAGAAAACAACTCAAGAGTTGGCTCTTTCCTTCATAACCACCATATTCAAACGACTATGGACTGCATATGCCTATGTTGATAAATATTTTTTCCTGATTATGTGTATATTCTAGTTATATATAGTTCTTTATAAAAATAAGTATTGTTACTATGTCATAACAATAAACTACACACGCACTCTTTAAACCTGTTTAACTAAGTACATTTATTCATGGTTTAAAAATGTATATGTATGTACATATATGTGTGCATATGTGTGTATTCATGTATGTATATATGTGTGTGTGTGTGTGTGTGTATATATATATATATATATATATATATATATATATATATATATATATTTATGTTATTCTATGCTTAACATGTTCATAGGTCATTGCATAACTCCTAGATAAGTTGTTATAATAGATACTTCTGAATCCCTGCTTTCATCTTATATCACAATTATCTACCCATCGCCATATGTCATGTCTCTATCAATCTATCCTGCATTCCCACTCTGACTCTTCCCAAATGCATTCTACTACTTTCATCTCCTAAATAACCCTGCCTAAGCTCTTCCCTCTGCTTCCACATCTAACTCAGCAAACCTCACTTTACTACCATGATCTCCCAAACAACCCTACTTAATTCTCCCACATTTATCTCACCCTGCTACTATGATCTCCCTAACCCCTTCCACAGACTCTTCCCTCCTCCATCCTCCCTTTACTCATCCCAAGCCTAAATCCTATTACCATAAACTCCCAATTAACACTTCTGGATTCTTTCCTCCTACACCCTTCCATTACTCCAGTCAATCTAACTAACAAACTCTCATATCTGCGGCTCAAATTAACTCATAATAATACTAAAACTGTACTCATATTTCCCTATACTAAACCATCGCTAATTCTTGTTGGGTTCCGGAGTAGCGTGCTACTCTCCGAAAAGCGCTTCAACGCCTCGTATGGGGTCGTAAGCGCAATATAAATACTATTACAATACAATACATTATAATAAGCTCTCCAGCTTCTCCCAGTGTGTACTTGGCCTGAATAATGTGTGAAAATACTCATAGGAGCACTGAACAGGTTAGCCTGAATTGTCAGAGAAGACACCCCTAAGCTCAATAGAATATGGAGGGTATGGGCTGTGCCCTTTTACTTAACAACGCAGTGTCATTTCCTCAAGAACAGGTCTTCCCGAGGCACATGTAAACGTATAGCACCCTTTAAAGGGAGCAAAAAGGATGCCTGGGCTATTCTTGCATATCATTGATTTGCTGAAGGATCCTGCTTTTGTCCTACCAGACCTCTATTATCTCTGGGGTTTTTGGTGGGTAGAGTGTGTGGTTCAAAATGGATTTTAGTGTTAAATGTGGGCGTACACTAGGATTACCACAGTACACTCCCACTCACACCTACAGCCTTAGTGCCCAAGTTTAGTGCAGCAGAAGCACTTTGCCATTTTAGATATACCCTGACACATGGCATTTTAAACATTTTAAGTCTTTTGAACTTTTATGCATTAAAGCAAACAGGAACTACTGCAAAAGTGGTAGGACCTGGAATCTTGACTTCATTGTTCAGAAAGGCACTAGGGGTATCTTAGCATGTGCCCCACCAACAGGTTGTTGAACTCTACAAAGCTGGATCTTAGACTGCCTTCCTTAAACATTTTCTGAACTTACAGAAGATCAGAAGCAGAAGCAGACTGAACTTGATGTCTGTGACCTCAGGCCTGGTGACTGTTGTACCCAGGACAAACAAGTGGACTCCAGTTGTCAGTTGGCTACACCTAAGTGTGGCTACAGGGAGACAATAAGCTGCAAGAGGCCTTTCCCTGGAAGTACCCAGCTTAAGAGTGGCAACTGGACCTGGTCTGGCCCCGGCTGGTACCCTCCGCCTGACATTCTATGAGCTTCTAAGTGCTTCTCCTGAAGACAGGGGCAGAGGTCCAAGTGTACTCCTGGTGTTATTTGGACACCTGAAGAACATTTGGAATCTTTTCTCCAGACCAGTGGGACACAAAAATGTTTTGAAACTTTCTGGCTTCCAGACTTTCCAATCATCTTGGTGTATCCAACTGAGCACATTGGTCCTGTAATACCAAAACTATTGATTATAATCGGTGTTTGACTTGTTTGTGGTGCTATTTTTAATTAAAACTTTAAAAATGTATATCTATGGTTCCTCCTATTGGATCAGTGTCATTGTGGTGTCATTTTGTTTATTACATACTACTCCATTTTTTTTTAGTTTGGGACTTATATTGTTCCACATTTTACTTTATGGTATTGCTTAAACTCTTTAATTTAAGCCTGTCTGCTTTGTGCATTATCTACTTGTTTGAGTTCAGGTTAGTTTTGTGGCTTTAAGTTTTCCCTGAGCTGTGAATTTTCCTTGAGGTAAACAGTTGTTCAGCACAATTAATAATCCAATTTCTTACAGCAACCATAAAACATCTAATCTATTACATGACCTTACACACCCATTGAGAAAATGGAGGAGAAGGAGCATGAGATAGCTTTTGGTAATAGGTACTTTAATGGAGTGTGACAAGGCCAGTGCTTAACTTGAGCTGCTGAGTGCTGGTGGGGGGCACCAACACATACTTTTGGGGACCTGCACATATTTATCTGCATTAGACTTTTACTGTGAGCAAGCAACATAAAATAAAAAGGCAGGAAGACAGGGGAAGAGAAAGTCATACAAATCTCCACTAAGGGATAAAGCAGGAACCTGCAGAAGTAAGATAAAGACAAATGGTGTATCTGTTAGAAAATTAAAGATTGATTTAGGACTACACAACCTTGGAATTCCATGTGCACACATTTTAATTACACCAGCCACATGTTTCAGAGCAGACCTTTGGGCACTGGCACTGCTTCAGTTAAAAATTAACCATTGGACAAGGCACTGTGTTTTGCTGCTCCTCCATATCACAAAAATCTGTGTTGCTTTTTCATGCTGCAATTACTCTTGACAGCTGATAATTCTCACTATTTCTCCCTCTACGCTTTAGTTGATCCCGATTTACATTTTCTTTCTTTCTGTTATGTAGACTGCCAAACTTAATTTTACTGCTCAAGTCTTTATGATTTCAATTAATTGCAGCCTGGTGCTTCTAACAATCCATCCATCCGTCCATCTCATGAAAAACCTCTAAGGCCTGGCTCCATTTTATGTAGGCCCCAACTCCATCTTGGATAATTGATAGTCACCATCTTCTCAATCTTAGACACTGGAAGTCACCATGTTCCCTGATTTATCCAGAATCATTTTCATGTCTGTCATCACATGCAGATGTTGCATGATTTTATCTTTCTTGGCACTATGAAATGTCAAGCCGTTTGACTAATGACATAGATACAACACTTGATGCAACATTTGTCTAGGTCAACTATCTACTCTTCATCAGGTCAAGGTTAAATAGGAAAAAATACAGATATTTAGCTGAAATAGTGTGGTCTGAACCGATATCCTTTGGCATTATATGTTCACAAGGACACATCTGGGACACAAACATTGATGCACATAGTCTATGTCAGACATTCCTAAACCTATGTTAGAAATGTCAGTTCCTGATAGAATTTAGTATATGAGGACTGCTACGTGACCACTTTTCAGGAGAGGTCCTTCACCTAGACTATCACCCAAGATTCCGCCAAAGATGTTCTCACCTACTACCAGCAGAATTTGCAGATGCTACCTCTCACCTGAAACAGATAAAGCTGAGTCCCAGAGGAAGACTGCAGCATGTGTTTGCCCATTATAGGGAATACTTTCTTCACACCTCTGCTGTTAACATCAGCCTTTGCTGTCAAATAAGGTTTTCTGAGCATCTCTTCTCCCTAAGAAACACTAGATTAGAAGTTGCTCTATCTTCCATGCTCTCTTAGTTTAGTGCATAAATGTAGGCCTTAAGGTGTTAGGATCTAGATAACAATGTAACTATGTTAGAAATGTTCATTTTAGTCTCATTATTGTTCCTTTATTGAGCAATAATGTTTACCTTAAAGTGTTCATAGTATACTGTGTTTGTGCAACACTGTGAACAATGACATTGGGTTGTTACTATTACCACAATGCCACGGATCCATTCATGGCGATTGGTAGTAACCCAAAAGCAACATCTCTTTTCCAATAAATAATTGAATAGTTTTTTGCTGGACTACAGTAACCTGCCTTTCCTATTTATTGTTGGCACATTGAACCAAGTTCACCTGTGCTCGGGTGAATGAGAAAGCACACCTTTTAGAGCCTCACCAAAGTCATACCCTAAGTAACGACTGACACCCAATATGGGGCTTATAATTATCGTTACAACTTGAGTAGTTTTTCACTATTCACTCACAAACAAGGACCATTGTTACATCATTACAGAGACGTCAATAGTTATCATGGTTACCTCCTACTGGGGAGAAGAAAGCACCTATTTCTATAGGTTTGTCAAGCTTGACTCATGAAAGGTAATTCCCTTTCTGTGGGTTTTTTAATTCTTTGAATACAACCTCCACTTGAATCTGTTCAATAGGACTGCACCTATTGTGATGGGGGCCATTTACAAAAAAAGTAGTTACTCCGTATGTTAAAGCTCGAAGTTTTCCGGAGGAGGGAGGGCAGTTACTTTTTTAATAACTGCACATCCAGTGTCTTCCTTTGAGACATTTATTCATGAGTGCAGTCCGAGCCTATTGATGCTGCTTAAGGGAAGTTTCAAGAATATACTGCAGTAGACTGACAGGCACACTTATACCGCTTACAAAGATTTAGAAATCAATTTAACTTACCAGGACCACCAGAACTGGCCTAGTGGTGAGTTGGTATATCCCCACAGAAATGTGTGTTTTGGGCCCCTGAGCAATGAAGGGGCCTCTTTGCCTTTTTTGGCTGGTTGCGCTCTGTTCCTCGTCCTGACAAATTAATAGACGCTGTGGCGGTATGACTGTTAAATTACACAGTCGCCCTATACAGGAGACTTGTACATGTAATACAACACACTTAAAGTTTCGTCACAGCACTACATGCCGCTCCCACACAAATATAGACCATTAGTCCACAGACTATTAACGCTATCATGGAAAAAGCGCCCATGAACTGTGGTGAAATGGCTTTCTGGATTGCTGGTAAGACCAACTACTTAGAAGAAATGTATCCATACACTACCCCTCAATACAAACATAGAAAACTGATTATGTGTCTCCCTCTTAGAAAGATGCCTCCCATAGAGAAGTAAAACACAAAAGGAATCATCTTTGTATGCATTTACACAACTACACATGGTAAACATTAATTGGCAGTTCACCTAATGTATTTAGATAGGTACAGGATGAACACAGAGCTTCACCAGCTCTGGACTTAGGAATGAAGGAAATGGAGAAGTCAGAGACCGGAAGCAGTTCTAGTTCAAGCTTGTGAACAGGAATCTCCAAAAATAATCGTAGAAGTTTATAGTTCTATAGGTAGAGATACCTTGGGTGCTCGACCAAGTAACCAAATTCAAAACATAAAAATGACACTGAGAGTTCCATTAAGGAGAAATCTGAAAAGGAAGGAAAGAAAAAACAGAAAGACAAAGATAAAAGATGTACTGAATGAACCACTTCTCGAGAATCTGGCAGGGCTGGTTAAAACTTAAGAGACTGTAAGAAAAATATAAAACCAGAACTGTATCAGTATTCTGATAGCCGGTTGTCGTGTTCTTTTCAGGACACTGAAGGTAAAAGGACAGAGAATGGGAGCTGATTTGATTACCAAAGAAAGGAGGAGTACAATAGAAAAAGTGAAACAGGATGCAAGACAGAAGTCAAATAAAGAGGGAGGAAAAAAGGTTGGAGATAAAGCTCCAGAAAAGAAGAAGAAAGTTGCAGGAATTTCTTAAAAACATGCCAATCCAGCTATAAGTCCGCCTGCAAAACAGGACTTAGGAGAGGGCACTTCTTTACAGCACTGCAGAATTCACAATAGTACATCAGATGCGTCAGGGCTTTCTAGATGTGAATCCAACTGATGACTTTATGCAGATCGACATTCCAGATAAACATTGAAATCCTCCTGATGGGGCGTACAACCTAAAAATACAAATTGAAGGCATAACATATTTGATCAAAGCAGTCTTTTGGTTATAATTATCTGATGATTATGACCTCATCCCAGTGGAAAAAGACTGGCCTCCAGTCTTTACTAGAAAACACCCAGGGGAGGAAGTCATGAGTATCTGTAAAGATGAGTCTTCCAGTGTAGTTTAGTTCCATCTTTTTATTTAATAATTAATGTACAGCACCTGCAGCACAGCTCCTCCCTACTTCCTCTGTCCTTTTCCTCTGGACTTCCACACATTCCATTTGAGATCACCATCTACCTCATCACATTCTAGTATTGACCCTTCTACAGTACATAGAATACCAACCCATCTTCACACTTCTCCCCTCTATATGATATACAACGAATAACAAAGAACAAGGGTAAGTTCACAACACAAGTTCTAAAAAATAATTAAGAAACTTTATGTTTTAACTATGAACTTTGTACACACTTCCCATACTCCAGGAAGAACCATCCTCTAAAATTACTACATTTTGTTTGACTTCCTTCACCAATTGAGGAGCAGAATACTTGCTGTCTCCCTTCACAACTACTCCACCTCTTCTTGTCACTACCCAATTCCCTTTATCTATGTGACAATATTTCACACTCATTCTTTTGTTATACTGTCGAATATTTTTCTTCTGCATCTCCTCTACTTTCTCTTTTATTGCCTCCCTGTCCACTCTCACATTCCTTTCAGTTTTTAACCACACTGGGCATTCTTTCACACCAGGCATACTCCCTTTAAGAGATACAAACGGTGCCACGCCAGTGACTGAATGTGGAGTTGTGCGATATGTCCACATCTTTTCCAAGAGAGATGATTAGCTAAAGACAACTGAATATTATCCATTATCACGTGATTCACCCTCTCAACCAAGCCTTTGGCCTGTGGCCGGAAGAGGGCAACTCTTTCATGACTAATACCCATCTTCCGTAAATATTCCACCATTTCACGTGACACAAATTCTACACCATTGTCAGACACAATAGTTTTTGGAATCCCTTCTAAGAAAAATTCTTCAAAAAACTCTTTGACTCTTGCAGTATTCACCTGATCAACAATTTTGACGACAAACCATTTAGAGTGATAGTCTACTAGCACAATAATGAACTTGCTCCTAGCACCCAACTTGGAGACGGGACCAATGAAATCTACAGCTAGTTTTTCCCAAGGTCTTTTTGGAAATCTTATGGGAGCTAAAGGAGTTTGCCTTAGGACCTTAATTTTGTCACTATTACTACAAGGTATACAATTCTTCACTGTCTCTTCCACCTGTTTATCTATTCCTGGCCACAAGAACAATTGTCTTATTTTCCTCTTCTTTACTCCTTGTCCTAAATGTCCCTGGTGAGTGATGTCAATAATGTGCTTCCTAACACCCTCAGGGGGAACAATTTGATTCCTCCTATACAGCCTACCCTCCTGTACACTTAGTTGATTCTTAATCCTAAAGTAACAAGACACATCACTACTTCGTTCGTCCTCATATGTCCACCCATTAATTATTTTACTTTCCACCTTACTCATAACGGAATTGTTCACCTTAGCAGTAGCCCACTCGCTTTCGCTCAAGGCCAGTTCACCCAGTATTGTTCCCACAAAATTCTCAACTCCTTCGTCTACAATTTCTTCCACGACCACAGGCATTCTTGACTAACAATCCGCCACCACATTTCTATTTCCTTTTACGAACTCTACATCAAAATTATACTCCATTACAGATAATAGCCATCTTGAAGTTTGCAGTGTTACATTTCCTTCTAAACCACGCCCCCCCTTAAAAAATATAAATTAAGGGCTTATGGTCTGTTTTTAGTTTAAAAGGCACTCCCCATAAGTAAAACCTGAAGTGATTGATTCCCCAGCAACAAGCCAAGGCCTCTCTTTCAATTACAGAATATGATAATTCCGCACCTTGCAATCGTCTTGAAGCTAAACCCACAACATACTCATCACCATCCTTTACCTGTGTCAAAACTGCTCCCAGTCCTACATTGCTCGCATCTGAAGTTACATAAGTCTTTGCTGTTACATAAAAAACACCTAAAGTAGGGGCACTCAAAATACACTTCTTCACATTCTCAGAGGCACATTTGCAATCCTCACTCCACTCACATACTACTCCTTGCTTCATTAATCTCCTTAAGGGTTCTACAATCTCTGTAAAATTCCTTATGAACTTGGCACAGTACTCTGCAAGACCCAAGAAAGATCTTAACTCATCCTTGTAGTTGGCTCTGGTGCTTTTTCGATTGTAGCCACTATGCTTTTCTTAGGTCTAATGCCATCCTCACTAACAGTGTGTCCCAGATAAGTTACTTCAGATTTTCCAATTTGGCATTTTTCCTCCTTAATGGTTAGGCCTCTCTTCTCCAATTTGGACATTACCTCTTCAAATAAGAGGTCATGCTCTCTTTCATCATTACCCACAATCAAAATGTCATATTGAAAGCATAACACTTTGTCCATATCTCCAAAAATCTCTTCCATCAGTCTCTGGAAAACGGCTGTGGCAGAGGCTAATCCAAAAGGCATCCTCTTGTAGAGGAATGCCCCCAGAGGTGTCACAAAGGATGTCAAGTGCCTAGAATCTTCATGTACATTAATCTGATGATATGCTGAGGACATATCCAACACACTAAAAACGCACCCTTTGCATTTTATAGACAACATCTGAGAAATATTTGGCAATTGTTGTCTGTCCACCCAGATATTTTTGTTTAAATCTCTAAGATCGATGCATAAATGAATCCTTCCTGCCTCCTTGGGTGCTACAACAATTGGAGCGAGCCATTTTGAAGACTCAATAGGCTCAATGATACCATCTTGCAACAACCTGTCCAATTCCTTTTTCAAAGGTTCTTTCATGAAGTTAGGTATGCCTCGCACTCTGTGAACTACTGGTCTTGTATCTCTCTTTAGTACAATCTTGTGATAAAACCCTTTCAAGATGCCTAATCTTGGAGAAAAAACCTGTGGATGCTTTTGGATTAAGGGATGACGAGAGTTTTCTTTTACTTCACCAATTCTTTGTTTTTCCATAATCATTACAGGCTCTTTAGCATTGGGGTTCAGAATTATGGCCAAATCTTTCTGGTGACGCCAGCCTAATAGATTAGTTCCAAAGTCTGTGATATATAACCTTCCTTTAACTGCTCTCCCCTTGAAAACAATTGTCATCCAAATTATGCCTATCATTTCTATTATTTTCCCTGCATACCCCACAGCTTTTATATTCGGTTCCAACAAATTCTCATTTCCAGCGTTATTCCACAATTCCTCATAAGTCTTTTTTGATATGAGGGTAAACAGACTCCCAGAATCTACCAAAAGATTAACTGGCATGTTGTTCAGTAACACCTGAGCATGAGGTTTCTCTAATACATTTGTACTTTCCAGATCAACCTTGAGTGTCAAATCCTGTACACTCGTAGTTCTCTCATTAGGCGCTAGATCAATGAGGTTTCCTTCCACTGTTAATATTATTTCTTCCAGGTTCCCACACAGATCCTGAATTTCTTGGATTGTGCGTCCACTACCTTTTTAATTTTAAATTTACAGACTTTGGGAAAATGCCCTCTTTTTCCACAATTGAGACATATTGCGCTCCTTGCAGCACACATTTTACTTGATGCAATGTGCCCAGGCGCTCTGCACCGATAGCATTTTACTTCCCTCAAGTCGAACTTTCCCCGATCTGGGTCTTCCCAACTCCTTGTTGATTTCTTCTTCTCTTCATTAACTAGGAATTTACTCTTATTCTTTATTTCACTAATTATATTTTGTTTCCCTTCTTTATTTGAATCATCCATTTCCTGTAGCCATACAGCCGTGTGCTCCATTCTTTTAGCGATTTGTATTGCTTCATCCAGATTAGGATCTTTCATTAATAGTTTCTCCCTTATCTTCTTGTTATAAACACACCTTACTATCTGGTCTCTTATCAGGGAATCAGATAACTGTTTGAAGTGACAAGACAACGCAAGTCCACGTAAGGTTGCTACGTATGATGCCATATCTTCCTCAGCATTTTGCATCCTTGAGAAAAACTTATGACGCTCTAAAACTAAATTGGTTTACGCGTAAATTGCAAATCTAGCATTTGAAAGGACATTTTTAACACGTTGGAGGGTTGACCATCACCCATACCTAAGGAAACCTCAGGTAGGTCCTCATAGATTCTTCTTCCTTCTATACCTAAATGATGAAGAAGAATCGCCTGCCTCCTGATAGGACTGTAGCGATCTCCACCAATTGCAAGTAAGTAGGTAGTAAACATATTTTTCCACTGTTTCCATGGGATAGGTAGCTCCCCAGGAGTTGGTAAAAAGGGTGGTGGTGAGGATATGCTTTGATCACTCATAGTTCTGATTATTTAACTCAATAAATATTTCCTTAGTTCCTTATTTAATATTATTGTTATATTTTATTTTATTTATATTATATATGGTTTTTTATCTTGCTAATTGTTATGTAGTTTGCACTTAATGTTTTGATCCAATCCCTTTTTCCATTCACATTGTCATTTTTTTTTCTTTGCTGCTTTTATTTTTTTTGCTCAAAGTCTTTCTTTACTTGCAGCATTTAGCTTCGACCAAGTCCTTCTTCTCTTTCCTTAAAATGAGGATTAGGAAGTCTGAAGTGCACAGGTAAGGTCCTTTTCTTTGTGTAACACGTATAATATTTAAGTAATCCTTTTATTTTTGTTTATCGCGAACCTAATGTACAAATGTAAGATAATTTCACTCGCGCCAGGAAGCCACGGTCCGCGTTGCTTGCGGCAGGAATCTGCACTTCCGATTCAAGCCGTAATGAAAGTTGCTCCCGGCAGGGAGCCGCGTCTCGGATCTCTTCAGATCGCTGCACGCACCTCGTGCCGCACGCGTCTCGCCCGCTCACCGCTAGTTTAAGAGTTCGGGTGAACGCGGTTTTAAAAATACACACTGTCCGTTTGAAATTATAGTACAGTTGTAATAATAATTTTGCTCACCAGTTCGAAGAGAAATGAAGGTTGAAAAGTTATTTTGAAAGTTTTCTTTTCTTCTTTTGTTTCTTTTCTTTTCGGTTAAGTTGTTGACTTATTGAGCTGTATTCACTTCCAGGAGTGGAGGTGTTCTACTCAATCCGTCTCCTGCATGGCCACCTTCGTCGCCAATGTAAAGATGAGTCTTCCAGTGTAGTTTAGTACCATCTTTTTATTTCATAATTAATGTACAGCACCTCCAGCACAGCTCCTCCTTTCTTCCTCTGTCCTTCTCCTCTGGACTTCCACACATTCCATTTGAGATCACCATCTACCTCATCACATTCTAGTATTGACCCTTCTACAGTACATAGAATACCAAGCCATCTTCACAGTATCCTTCTCTCCCACAGTACCTGGGAATGTCATGGAAATTTATGCTAGCAAATGGGCTGAGAGACAATCTCCAGTCTTATACATAAATCAAGCAGGGTGGGATGAACACTCCAGTCCATATGTTATACCCTTTTGAAGCAAAGTCCAGCCACTAGCTCAATACCCTTTACAGCCAGAAGCAAACCTTGGTGTAAAAGCAATAATAGATCAATTGCAGTACCAGGGTCCAATAGCGCCCTGCCTCTTACCAATGAAGATGCTTTTTTTTCTGTCTCCAAGTCAGGTGGCTCCTATAGAATAGTTTTAGACTACAGGAATCTGAATTCACACACATGGACCTACGTGGTACAAAATGCACAGGTTTATTGACCAACCCGGTGTGAAAGAAATACAAAATGAACCTGGATATTTCTGCTTGGTCCTATAGTCAAAACATAGCACCTGAGAGTGAGTATCTAACCACTTTCAGTTTTGTCGGAGAGCAGTTTTTATTCTGTTTCCTTATGGGCTCTAAGAATAGTCCTGGCTTATGTGCAGCAAATATCCTGAAGATCTTGCAACCAGTTTCCAACAGATTGTTGTATAATTGATGATATCTATCTTACTGAAGGTGATCTAAATCTACACATAACCAGGGAAGACAGAGTGGTCACAATATTAACATCCCATGGTTATAAAATACATTTAAAAAAACTGAAGATTGCATTCCTGACGTTGACCTTATTTGGACACAAGATATCCAGCAAAGGCAAGAGTTTAGCTCCAGACGTCCTTCAGAAGTGCACTGCCATGCAACTTCTTGATACACTGAAAATGTTGCAATCCATGCTGGGAATTATAAACTTTGGGTATACTTACTTGCCTCTCTACATGGAGAGAGTGAAGCCCTTGTATGGCCCGATTTCTGAACATGGCTGAACATGCACACTGAACAATGGCTGAACATGCACACTGATATCTTACAAGCACTACAAGCACTACAAGCATACATGCTTGAGAACAAATATTTACAAAGTAGGGATAACAAAACCAACCTATTTATCAGTCATACTCAGTCACTATGATCATACCTATGTGATTTACAATGAAGGAAAGACTGTCCAAAGTCTCACATGTATTCTCTGGCTGAAGCACGTTATGCTTCCATCTGAAAGATCCTGTTGGCTTGTTGAAAATGGCCCTCTTTGCATGGTCACCCCCAAACCTTTTTGCCTTTTCCCCTCTACTTTTTGCTGAATTTGTTTTTGTTGGCCTTAGGACTATGTGCACTTTACTACTGCTAATCAATGCTAACGTGCTTGTGCTCTCCCTTAAAACATAGTTTGACTGGCATATACTCAATCAGCATATTGTTTTACTTTTAAGTCCTCATTAGAATGCACTATGCTTGCCCAGGGCTTGTATTTTAAATGCTACTAGAGGGCTTTCAGCTATGCTTGTGCCACCCTTTAAGTAGCACTTTAAAACATGAAAACATGTCCCATGCTTGCCATTACAGCATGAATGCTATGCTACACAGCCATGATGACTTGGCACTTAAAACCCCTTACAAGCCCTAAAGTCCCCCTTTCTTACATATAAGTCACCCCTAAGATAGTCCTTAATTAGCCCATTGGGCAGGGTGCGATGTAATTAAAAGGAAGGACATGTACTTTTAACTTTTACACATCCTGGTTGGTTAAAACTCCCAAATTTAGGTTTCACCTGCTGTGAGGCCTACCCCTCTCAATATGTAACATTGGGGATACTGTAATACATTTAATAAGCTGTAATTTCTGATTAGAAGGGATAGATCTGTCATATTTATTGTTACTGTCAGATTTATTGTTACAATTTTAAAAGTGCCTCTTTTACAAAGTTGTTTTTTCCCCTGCCCTTAGCCCTCTGTGCCAATGCCTGTCTGAGGTCGGGTGACAACTGGGCTTATTTCAGTCCCTTTAGACCACCATACACAATGGGAGCTTAGGTGTGACTCGATGGGCCCTGATGGGCTATTAACTGAATTGACAGTGGCAGAGCTAAACACAACCCCACTTGCACCTGAATATGCTGTGCCCTGTCTCCTCACCATGGGCCTAATGACCCAGCATTGTCACTCCAGACATCTTGAAGTCAATGCAGTGGAGGAAGGGAATTCCTTGCACTTCAAAGCCACTGTCTAAAGGCTTCTCCCACCTTCCAGATCCAGGGCACCAATGTATAAATACTGGACTACAGATACCACTACTGCAGTGCACTTTTAGACCTGTGGATACTCTACCAGGAAGAAGGGCTTCTGTGCTGCTGAAAAGATCGTTACTCTGCTGGACTCCAGCTCTGCTGTGCTGTCCTGCTAAACCCTTTCATGGTAGTGAGAAGGATTGGACCTGAATCTCTCCAACCCCGAACCAAAGTGACTCCAAGTGCTCGCTGGCTTCCCTCCTGTACATCTGAATTCTCAGGGACCCAAAAGACTGCCAACTCATCACCTAAGGCACCTGGACTCTGCCAGTTGTGTGTCTTGCCCTGCCAAGTGGTGCCAATCCAGCCCCGGGCCATTGGAAGTGGGTATAAAGTGCCGCTCTGGCCAAAACCAACGCATCATTACTGTTGAAAGGGACAGAACCGGCATAGTGCCCCATAAGCATGGATTGGAACTGGCGCATTGCCTCTACTGTGAGGATCACAACCAATGCATCAACTTCAGAACTGCTGCACTTTGGAGCCACGGTATTGCCACTGCTGCTGTGTGGAGCAAATTGATGCATTGCCTCTGCTGCAGGGATCAACTCTGGTGCATCACCTTCAGAAACCACCACACCCTAGTATCATCACATCGCCGCTGCTGCATATCCTCAAGTGCATGTTGACAATCAACACATCGCCTTTGCTGTGGATCCTCCTTTACTGTAAATCACTCCCGTTGCTCCCCGCATCTCCATCAACTCAACCAGGATTAAGGTACTCTTTGTTTGGCTGGGCTCAATGGATCCCTGTAGCCATACCACGCTCAATCTCGGTCGATCTGAACTCTTTACTCTGTCCCGGCCCAACACAACCAGATGTCCCAAGTAAGTGCTTTTTGCTTCTATGCAATATTCTGCTCTCTGTTCTTTAAAAAATCATAACTCAAGTACTACTTTTTGGATTTTTGTTTTTTGGTCTTGTTTAATTTCATAAATTAAGTTCTATTTTGTAACCAGGTGTGGAATCTTTTTGCGTGGTGTTTTCATTATTTTACTGTTTGAAGTATTGCACAAATACTTTATACATTGCCTCTTAAGTTAGGCCTGCCCGTTCTGTCCCGAGCTACTAGAGGGTGAGCAGAAGTTAGTTTCTGGTTTGTAACTGAGTTACCCTGACTAGGATTGTGGTTCTTGCTCTAACAAGGTGTGTGCCTCTGCCAACCAGAAACTCAATTTCTAAAATGGCTGTACAAACAACTATTTTGCCTCAGGGAAAACATATTGTTATTGTTTCTCCCATGCCAGCAGTAGATGTGACCACCAAGGCAGGCATTTCTAATGCTCGTGCCCTACACCCACGATGGGTAGAATGTAACGCATCCTTAAATGCAGTGGATGTGAAGTTTCATAATAATACCTCACTTTGTACACAAGCTTTTCTCCAATATGAGCAAGATTTTGCTCCAACTACAGTAACTTTACTCATGGACCCTTATTAGAGTATATTCTATATGGATGCTCTGCTCAATCTGCGATAGGGACAAAATACAAATACTCCGCAGCTTGTGTGGCAGTACAAGGTGTAGTGAAGGATGGTGAGTTCATCCTACAGAGCACCCACACCACAATCTTAGGTAATAGTACTGCACAGCATGCACAACATGCAGAACCACTTTCCCTGTTATTTGCATCAATGTGGAAGGTTACAATGTTGATTTGCAGCACTGACTGTTGAATGGATAAAAGGATTCAAAGGGAAAACCTATGAAGAATGAACAGCTCTGTAGAACGGTAGCTGTCTTACAGGACAAGCTTTGATTGGTCCATGTGAGCCATTTTGGGCACTTAGCATGGTAGTATTCACACCAAAGTGAACTGTGCAGCTGAGCCAGCGGTGAAGGCTGTAATTCAGACTGTTAGAGTAGTAGTCTTAACCAGTCTTCAAAAAAAAAAAACCATAGATATCATAGCAGCAATAAATGCAACTGAGCAAGGTAGGAAACCTCCTGCAGGTTTTCCTCCTGAATGCTTCTACACCCTTAATTCAAATTGTACTCCTGAAGTCACAATACCAGGAGCTGGAGATGGAATAATACTTAATAGTCTGTCTAGATTAGATTTAATCAAAGAAACCCATGAGGGTTTGGCATCTGCTCATGCAGGAATTAACGCAGTTGTGGCAATGCTACAGCAATACTACCGGTGGCCCAGTTTATATAAACAGCTTAGGGATTATGATAGGAAGTGTGGCATTTGTTACCAGGTCAAACCTTACACTGTCAAAAGACCCTCATCAACTCCCCTGATGATCTCAAATGTTGCCTTCCAAGTGATTTATTCATATCACTCAGCCAACACAATATATTTTGGTGGCTATTGATCCATGTGCTTGATTCCTATGGGTTTGGCCACATAGAAATGCACGTGCCTCAGCAGTAGTAAAAGATGTGCATTGCCTAGTAGCGACTAGGGCAGTTCATTTATTTCATCCAGATAAAAGTCCTGCTTTCTATCTAAGCCTTACAATGATTCAATGTTTGCTCTGGCAGTTTGACTGCAACTCAGCAACCACTTCAAAACTGAATCAAACGGCATTGTAGAGCATGCCGGTGGTATGATTAAACAGGCATTGACTGATAGGGAGCTAAGTACAGGTCATAGATGGTACCACAGCCTGTACTGAGTTCAGAGAGCATGAAATAACTTGCCTAGGTGAGTATAAAGAGAACACACCTCATACAAGGTTCTCCTCAGAGTTCTAATTCTTGAAAGATGGTGAATGAAGATACATTTGACTTGCAGAAATGGTTGAATGTTTTGCAGAGTATCCAAGAAGTCAGAGACTAGCTGTCTAACACCAAGCACTGTGACACTGCCACCTGTGAAGAGAAGGTTAACAGGTGGTGTGAAGAGAAGGTTACCACTGCTGCCCAAGTGTGGGTTTGCAAAGTTAGAGACATAGTTCTGGAAATAATCCATGGGAATCAAGCTTTTGAACCATCTTATAGACCATCCATCAATGTTCTTGGGATAAAAGACAACAGAACCGGTATGCTGCTTTCTCTGTCCGACTCAAGGAGAAATAGATAGGTGTTTATTGACCATGTCAAAAGTACTATGTAGCCAGGTCCCTACAGCCAACCACTGCACTATCAACAAGCTGATTTGTTCTATTTGTTTTAGTCAAAATTTGGCTATTCAAGGATATGAGTATTGGAAACCAAATGTTGATGAGAAAAGTATTCGGCGAATCAATGTTTGACAGACATAAGGTAAAGAGGCCTTATTTTGAGCCAGTATAATATTGAATGAAATTATTTTTCTACACAAAACTATCCAACAGATTAACTGTCTGTGATTTGGAACAATGAAATACTTAAAGAACCATTCTATACTAAAAGCCAATTTGACCATGTTTTGTAATTGGCAATTCCAAATGAATCTGATAATTTGAAAAGGATATGATACAAAATGGAACCTATAATCCAACCCAATTTCCTGTTGAAGGTACAGCATTATTGCCATATAATCCTGATACCTCATGTGGCATTTCCTTTACAGCTCTCCTGGACCTAAAATTAATGGCCCTGAACCATGTTATAATACACAAATACCTGTGGTAGTTACTACATATAGTGTAGGTAAGCTGTGCCAGTAATTGTTAGAGCATTCTAGCCTTTAAGTGGTGAAAGAACACTTTTTCTTAATCAATGAAAACATGGATTTTACTGATTTTTTTCTAGGACCGCATCCTATAAGAAATAAAAGATTGTTAGAGCATTCTAGCCTTTAAGTGGTGGAAGAACACTTTTCCTTATACAATGAAAACATGGATTTTACTGATTTTCTTCTAGGACCGCATCCTATAAGAAATAAAAGATTTCTTGCCACAGGAGTATATGTAGTTTTAAATGAATTAAAACGTGTTCAGAGAAAGAAGCTGTAAGCAGAAGTAGACTGTAGGAGGCTGGACAGGCTTGTAGTGAGTACCAAGGGGTACTTGCACCTTGCACCAGGCCCAGTTATCCCTAATTAGTGTATAGGGTGTCTAGCAGCATAGGCTGATAGATAATGGTAGCTTAGCAGAGCAGCTTAGGCTGAACTAGGAGACGAGTGAAGCTCCTACAGTACCACTTAGTGTCATATGCACAATATCATATGAAAACACAATACACAATTATACTAAAAATAAAGGTACTTTATTTTTTATGACAATATGCCAAAGTATCTCAGAGTGTACCCTCAGTGAGAGGATAGGAAATATACACAAGATATATATACACAATACCAAAATATGCAGTAATAGTCTTAGAAAACAGTGCAAACAATGTATAGTTACAATAGGATGCAATGGAGACACATAGGGATAGGGGCAACACAAACCATATACTCCAAAAGTGGAATGCGAATCACGAATGGACCCCAAACCTATGTGACCTTGTAGAGGGTCGCTGGGACTATTAGAAAATAGTGAGGGTTAGAAAAATAGCCCACCCCAAGACCCTGAAAAGTGAGTGCAAAGTGCACTAAAGTTCCCCAAAGGACAAAGAAGTCGTGATAGGGGAATACTGCAGGAAAGACACAAACCAGCAATGCAACAACGATGGATTTCCAGTCGAGGGTACCTGTGGAACAAGGGGACCAAGTCCAAAAGTCACAAGCAAGTCGGAGATGGGCAGATGCCCAGGAAATGCCAGCTGTGGGTGCAAAGAAGCTTCTACTGGACAGGAGAAGCTTAGATTTCTGCAGGAACGACAAGGGCTAGAGACTTTCCCTTTGGAGGACGGATCCCACACGCGATGGAAAGTCGTGCAGAAGTGTTTTACCGCTGAAAGACCGCCAACAAGCCTTGCTAGCTGCAAATTGTGCGGTAAGCGTTTTTGGATGTTGCTGTGGCCCAGGAGGGACCAGGATGTCGCAAATTGCGTCAGGAGAGAGAGGGGACGTCGAGCAAGACAGAGAGCCCTCTCAGCAGCAGGTAGCACCCTGAGAAGTGCCAGAAACAGGCACTACAAGGATGCGTGAAACGGTGCTCACCCGAAGTCGCACAAAGAAGTCCCACGTCGCCGGAGAACAACTTAGGAGGTCGTGCAATGCAGGTTAGAGTGCCGTGGACCCAGGCTGGACTGTGCACAAAGGATTTTCTCCCAAAGTGCACGGAGGCCGGAGTAGCTGCAAAAGTCGCGGTTCCCAGCAATGCAGTCTGGTGTGGGGAGGCAAGGACTTACCTCCACCAAACTTGGACTAAAGAGTCACTGGACTGTGGGAGTCACTTGGACAGAGTTGCTGGATTCGAGGGACCTCGCTCGTCGTGCTGAGAGGAGACCCAAGGGACCGGTAATGCAGCTTTTTGGTGCCTGCGGTTTGCAGGGGGAAGATTCCGTCAACCCACGGGAGATTTCTTTGGAGCTTCTAGTGCAGAGAGGAGGCAGACTACCCCCACAGCATGCACCACCAGGAAAACAGTCGAGAAGGCGGCAGGATCAGCGTTACAGAGTTGCAGTAGTCGTCTTAGCTACTATGTTGCAGTTTTGCAGGCTTCCAGCGCGGTCAACAGTCGATTCCTTGGCAGAAGGCGAAGAGAGAGATGCAGAGGAACTCGGATGAGCTCTTGCATTCGTTATCTAAAGTTTCCCCAGAGACAGAGTCCCTAAATAGCCAGAAAAGAGGGTTTGGCTACATAGGAGAGAGGATAGGCTAGCAACACCTGAAGGAGCCTATCAGAAGGAGTCTCTGACATCACCTGGTGGCACTGGCCACTCAGAGCAGTCCAGTGTGCAAGCAGCACCTCTGTTTCCAAGATGGCAGAGGTCTGGAGCACACTGGAGGAGCTCTGGACACCTCCCAGGGGAGGTGTAGGTCAGGGGAGTGGTCACTCCCCTTTCCTTTGTCCAGTTTCACGCCAGGGCTAAGGGGTCCCCTGAACCGGTGTAGACTGGCTTATGCAGAATTGGGCACATCTGTGCCCAAGAAAGCATTTCCAGAGGCTGGGGGAGGCTACTCCTCCCCTGCCTTCACACCATTTTCTAAAGGGAGAGGGTGTAACACCCTCTCTCAGAGGAAGTCCTTTGTTCTGCCATCCTGGGCCAGGCCTGGCTGGACCCCAGGAGGGCAGATGCCTGTCTGAGGGGTTGGCAGCAGCACCAGCTGCAGTGAAACCCCGGGAAAGGCAGTTTGGCAGTACCAGGGTCTGTGCTACAGGCCACTGGGATCATGGGATTGTGCCAACTATGCCAGGATGGTATAGAGGGGGCAATTCCATGATCATAGACATATTACATGGCCATATTCGGAGTTACCATTGTGAAGCTACATATAGGTAGTGACCTATATGTAGTGCACACGTGTAATGGTGTCCCCGCACTCACAAAGTCTGGGGAATTGGCCCTGAACAATGTGGGGGCACCTTGGCTAGTGCCAGGGTGCCCTCACACTAAGTAACTTTGCTCCTAACCTTTACCAGGTAAAGGTTAGACATATAGGTGACTTATAAGTTACTTAAGTGCAGTGTAAAATGGCTGTGAAATAACGTGGACGTTATTTCACTCAGGCTGCAGTGGCAGGCCTGTGTAAGAATTGTCAGAGCTCCCTATGGGTGGCAAAAGAAATGCTGCATCCCATAGGGATCTCCTGGAACCCCAATACCCTGGGTACCTCAGTACCATATACTAGGGAATTATAAGGGTGTTCCAGTAAGCCAATGTAAATTGGTAAAATTGGTCACTAGCCTGTTAGTGACAATTTGGAAAGAAATGAGAGAGCATAACCACTGAGGTTCTGGTTAGCAGAGCCTCAGTGAGACAGTTAGTCACTACACAGGTAACGCATTCAGGCACACTTATGAGCACTGGGGCCCTGGGTGACAGGGTCCCAGTGACACATACAACTAAAACAACATATATATACAGTGAAAAAATGGGGGTAACATGCCAGGCAAGATGGTACTTTCCTACACAACCCCCCCCCCCCCAAACGAAGGACAATAAGACTAGCCATGACCTGATGAGTCTTCATTGTCTAAGTGGAAATATCTGGAGAGTCCATCTGCATTGGAGTGGCTACTCCCAGGTCTATGTTCCACTGTATAGTCCATTCCCTGTAGGGATATGGACCACCTCAATAATTTAGGATTTTCACCTTTCATTTGTTTTAGCCAAAGTAGAGGTTTGTGGTCTGTCTGAACAATGAAGTGAGTGCCAAACAGGTATGGCCTCAACTTCTTCAGAGCCCAGACCACAGCAAAGGCCTCCCTCTCTATGGCAGACCAACGCTTTTCTCTAGGGGTCAACCTTCTACTAATAAAAGCAACAGGTTGATCCTGGCCCTCAGAATTAAGTTGTGATAGGACTACCCCTACTCCTAATTCAGATGCATCAGTTTGGACATAGAATTTTTTAGAGTAACAAGGGCTTTTCAGGACAGGTGCAGAGCACATGGCCTGCTTCAGCTCCTCAAAAGCTTTCTGACAGTTTGCTGTCCATAATACCTTTTTAGGCATTTTCTTGGATGTGAGGTTATTAAGAGGGGCTGCAATGGAGCCATAGTTCTTAATGAACCTCCTGTAATACCCAGTGAGGCCTAGGAAGGCTCTCACCTGAGTCTGAGTAGTAGGGGGAACCCAATCAATAATTGTTTGGATTTTCCCCTGAAGTGGTGCAATCTGTTCCCCACCAACAAGGTGTCCCAGATAAACCACCTTTCCCTGCCCTATCTGGCACTTTGAAGCCTTGATAGTGAGGCCTGCCTTTTGCAGGGCCTCCAAAACTTTCCATAGGTGGACCAGGTGATCATCCCAGCTGGAGGTAAAGACAGCTATATCGTCCAAATATGCTGAACTGAAAGCCTCCAGCCCTTGCAGGACTGTGTTCACCAACCTTTGAAAAGTGGCAGGTGCATTTTTCAATCCAAAAGGCATTACTGTAAATTGGTAATGGCCTCCAATGGTTGAAAATGCAGTTTTAGGTTTAGCATCTTCTGATAATTTGATCTGCCAATACCCTGCAGTCAAATCAAAAGTGCTTAGATACTTGGCAGATGCCAGTGTATCTATGAGCTCATCTGCCCTGGGTATAGGGTGAGCATCAGTTTTGGTTACCTGGTTGAGACCTCTGTAGTCTACACAAAACCGCATTTCCTTCTTTCCATCTTTGGAATGGGGTTTTGGTACAAGTACCACAGGAGAAGCCCATGGACTTTCAGAGTGCTCAACCACTCCCAGTTCTAGCATTTTCTGCACCTCTTGCTTTATGCAGTCCCTGACATGGTCAGGCTGCCTATAGATTTTACTTTTGACAGGTAAACTGTCTCCAGTACCTATAGTGTGCTCACACCAAGAAGTGGTACCTGGCACAGTAGAGAAGAGTTCAGAAAACTGACCCAGGAGATTTATGCAATGGTCTTTCTGCTCAGTAGTAAGACAATCAGCCAAAACTACACCTTCCACAAGAGCATCTTATTCTGTGGAAGAGAAGAGATCAGGTAGAGGATCACTGTCTTCTTCCTGTCCCTCATCAGTTGCCATGAGCAGGGTGAGATCAGCCCTGTCATAGTAGGGTTTCAGGCGGTTGACATGGAGCACCCTAAGGGGACTCCTGGCAGTGCCTAAGTCAACTAAATAGGTGACTTCACCCTTTTTCTCAACAATTGTGTGGGGTCCACTCCATTTATCTTGGAGTGCTCTTGGGGCCACAGGCTCCAAGACCCACACTTTCTGCCCTGGTTTGTACTGAACCAAAACAGCCTTCTGATCATGCCATTGCTTCTGGAGCTCTTGGCTGGCCTGAAGGATTTTACTGGCCTTTTTCATATACTCAGCCATCCTTGATCTGAGGCCAAGTACATAATCCACAATATCTTGTTTTGGAGCTTTTAAAGGTTGTTCCCAACCCTCCTTGACAAGTGTTAGTGGACCCCTAACAGGGTGTCCAAAGAGGAGTTCAAAGGGGCTGAAGCCCACTCCTTTCTGGGGTACCTCCCTGTAGGCAAAAAGGAGGCATGGTAAGAGGATATCCCATCTCCTGCAGAGTTTTTCAGGGAGACCCATAATCATGCCTTTGAAAGTTTTGTTAAATCTCTCCACCAGTCCATTTGTTTGTGGATGATAGGGTGTAGTGAACTTGTAAGTCACACCACACTCTTTCCACATGGCCTTTAAGTATGCAGACATGAAATTGCTTCCCCTGTCTGATACTACTTCCTTTGGGAAGCCCACCCTAGAAAATATTCCCAGGAGGGCCTTTGCCACTGCAGGTGCTGTAGTGGTCCTTAAAGGAATTGCTTCAGGATATCTTGTGGCATGGTCCACTACCACCAAGATAAACCTATTGCCTGAAGCAGTAGGAGGGTCAAGGGGGCCAACTATGTCAACCCCTACCCTTTCAAAGGGAACCCCAACCACAGGCAGTGGAATAAGATGTGCCTTTGGAGTGCTACCTGTCTTGCCACTGGCTTGACAGGTTTCACAGGACTTACAAAATTCCTTTGTGTCCTCAGACATCCTAGGCCAATGAAACGAGGGAACAAGTCTGTCCCAGGTTTTCATTTGTCCTAGATGTCCAGCTAGGGGAATGTCGTGGGCTAGAGTTAGGAGGAACTTTCTGTACTCCTGAGGAATCACTAACCTCCTGGCAGTTCCAGGTTTAGGATCCCTTGCTTCAGTGTACAAGAGGTTGTCCTCCCAGTAAACTCTGTGAGAGTCACTGACATCCCCATTAGCCTGTTTGACAGCTTGCTGTCTTAGACCCTCTAGTGTGGGACAGGTTTGCTGTGCCACACTCAGCTCCTCCCTGGCAGGCCCCCCTTCACCCAAAAGCTCAGCAGTGTCTGCTTCCAGCTCCTCTGGTGTAGGTTCTGCACAGGGTGGAAATTCTTCTTCCTCAGAAGTAGAATCCACTGTAGAGGGAGGGATAGTAGGAAGTGCTTTACTTCTACTAGCCCTAGCTTTAGGGAGCACTTGGTCCATTGTTCCAGGATCCAAGCTTCCCTGTCCTTTTTGCTTTTTGGCCTGAGCCCTGGTTAAAGCAAAAATATGCCCTGGGATGCCCAGCATTGCTGCATGGGCCTCCAACTCTACATCTGACCAAGCTGATGTCTCCAAATCATTTCCTAGTAGACAGTCTACAGGTAAATCTGTGGCTACCACAACTTTCTTTGGATGAGTAACCCCCCCCCCAGTTGAGATTTACAACAGCCATGGGGTGGCTAAGTGTGTTGTTGTGAGCATCGGTTACTTGGTACTGGTGACCAAGTAGGTGTTGTTCAGGGTGGACCAGTTTCTCTATGACCATAGTCACACTGGCTCCAGTGTCCCTGTAGGCCTGAACCTCAACACCATTTATTAGGGGTAGCTGCTTGTACTTATCCATATTAAGGGGACAAGCAACTAAGGTGGCTAAATCAATAGCCCCCTCAGAGACTAATATAGCCTCTGTGGTCTCCCTAACAAGACCAACCCCAACTAAGTTACCAATAGTGAGCTCAGCTACTCCCTTGGATTGGCTATTAGTAGGTTTGCTCCCACCACCACTGCTATTAGTAGGGACACTAGGTGTAGCAGTACGGGTTGTAGTGGTAGGAGGCTTGGTGCTTTTCTTTGGACAACTGAGATCTGTTGTCCAATGGCCTTTTATTTTACATAAATAGCACCATGGTTTCTTTTCCTTGTTTTGATTAGAAGAGGATTTGGGGCCACCACCCCCACCTGAGTGTTTTTGTGGGCCTGATGAAGACTCATTTTTAGATTTGTCCCCACCCTTGTCAGAAGACTTACCATCCTTCTTCTTGTTGCCATCTTTGTCACCCCCTGTATGAACTTTTCTGTTCACCCTTGTTCTGACCCATTTGTCTGCCTTCTTTCCCAATTCTTGGGGAGAGGTCAGATCAGAGTCCACCAAGTACTGGTGCAACAAATCAGACACACAATTATTAAGAATATGCTCTCTCAGGATTAAGTTATACAGGCTGTCATAATCAGTAACTTTACTGCCATGTAACCACCCCTCCAAGGCCTTCACTGAATGGTCAATGAAATCAACCCAGTCTTGTGAAGACTCCTTTTTGGTCTCTCTGAACTTTATCCTGTATTGTTCAGTGGTTAAGCCATAACCATCCAGGAGTGCATTCTTAAGAACTTTGTAATCATTAGCTTCATTTTCTTTCACAGTAAGGAGCCTATCCCTACCTTTTCCACTAAATGATAGCCATAGGATAGCAGCCCACTGCCTTTGAGGGACATCCTGTACAGCACAGGCCCTCTCAAGTGCAGCAAACCACTTGTTAATGTCATCCCCCTCCTTATAAGGGGGAACTATCTTGTGCAGATTCCTGGAATCATGCTCTTTTGCAGGATGACTATGGGGAATACTGCTGCTGCCACCATGGGTTTCTAAACCCAGTTTCTGTCTCTCCTTCTCTACTTCTAAAGTCTGTCTATCCAAATCCAGCTGTTGCTTCTTGAGCTTCAGTCTGGTTTGTTCCACTCTCAATCTATTGAGCTCCCTTTCTAACAATCTGTCATCAGGGTGGGTGGGAGGGACATGTCTTGAAACAGAAGTATGATGAGAATGGACAGAAGGAGACCTGTCCCTTACAGAGGGCACCCTAACAGCTTGGCTAACAGAAACATCATTTCTACTGTGATGAGAATGAATGCTCTTGCTATGATGTGAGACAACACTATCTGTATGGTGTGACTGAACATCAGTACCAACTATGCTAGACTGTCTAGTAATGGGCAGGCTTGGAAGTTTCTTTCCTGAATCTTTTCCTGGGGGAGTCCCTGGATCAGATTGGGAACCATTAGCTACTTTTTCACCAGATGGTGTACTTTTAGCCTTATCTTGTTCTCTAAGCATGTTAAGTAACAATTCCAAGGAAGGATTCTTCCCAACACTCAAACCTCTATCTACACAGAGACTCCTTGCTCCTTTCCAGCTAAGGTGGTCATATGCAAGTTTGGACAGATCAACATTTTGGCCTGTGCCAGACATTCTTAGAAAGAGTTAAAGTGATAGAAAAAGGATAAAAAGTTTGTCAGAGCTTTTGAGAAAGACAGAGAAAAAAACTTTTAAAACTTTTTAGAACTTTTTAGAAAGTTAGAAGTACTTTTCAGCACTTAGAAAAGAGTGAAAAGAGGAAATGCAAAACTTTTTGGTTATGTGTATATACACTGAACTTGTTTTGTATATTTTTCTCTTATGAAAAGTACAATGACAAGAGTGGTAAGTAGTCTCAAAGCACTTATCCCACCGCTGCACAACCAATGTAGGAGGCTGGACTGGCTTGTAGTGAGTACCAAGGGGTACTTGCTCCTTGCACCAGGCCCAGTTATCCCTTATTAGTGTATAGGGTGTCTAGCAGCATAGGCTGATAGATAATTGTAGCTTAGCAGAGCAGCTTAGGCTGAACTAGGAGACGAGTGAAGCTCCTACAGTACCACTTAGTGTCATATGCAAAATATCATAAGAAAACACAATACACAGTTATACTAAAAATAAAGGTACTTTATTTTTTATGACAATATGCCAAAGTATCTCAGAGTGTACCCTCAGTGAGAGGATAGGAAATATACACAAGATATATATACACAATACCAAAATATGCAGTAATAGTCTTAGAAAACAGTGCAAACAATGTATAGTTACAATGGGATGCAATGGAGACACATAGGGATAGGGGCAACACAAACCATATACTCCAAAAGTGGAATGCGAATCACGAATGGACCCCAAACCTATGTGACCTTGTAGAGGGTCGCTGGGACTATTAGAAAATAGTGAGGGTTAGAAAAATAGCCCACCCCAAGACCCTGAAAAGTGAGTGCAAAGTGCACTAAAGTTCCCCAAAGGACAAAGAAGTCGTGATAGGGGAATACTGCAGGAAAGACACAAACCAGCAATGCAACAACGATGGATTTCCAGTCGAGGGTACCTGTGGAACAAGGGGACCAAGTCCAAAAGTCACAAGCAAGTCGGAGATGGGCAGATGCCCAGGAAATGCCAGCTGTGGGTGCAAAGAAGCTTCTACTGGACAGGAGAAGCTTAGGTTTCTGCAGGAACGACAAGGGCTAGAGACTTCCCCTTTGGAGGACGGATCCCACACGCCGTGGAAAGTCGTGCAGAAGTGTTTTCCCGCCGAAAGACCGCCAACAAGCCTTGTTAGCTGCAAATTGTGCGGTAAGCGTTTTTGGATGCTGCTGTAGCCCAGGAGGGACCAGGATGTCGCAAATTGCGTCAGGAGAGAGAGGGGATGTCGAGCAAGACAGGGAGTCCTCTCAGCAGCAGGTAGCACCCAGAAAAGTGCCAGAAACAGGCACTACGAGGATGCGTGAAACAGTGCTCACCCGAAGTTGCACAAAGAAGTCCCACGTCGCCGGAGAACAACTTAGGAGGTCGTGCAATGCAGGTTAGAGTGCCGTGGACCCAGGCTGGACTGTGCACAAAGGATTTCCGCCGGAAGTGCACAGAGGCCGGAATAGCTGCAAAAGTCGCGGTTCCCAGCAATGTAGTCTGGCGTGGGGAGGCAAGGACTTACCTCCACCAAACTTGGACTGAAGAGTCACTGGACTGTGGGAGTCACTTGGACAGAGTTGCTGGATTCGAGGGACCTCGCTCGTCGTGCTGAGAGGAGACCCAAGGGACCAGTAATGCAGCTTTTTGGTGCCTGCGGTTTGCAGGGGGAAGATTCCGTCGACCCACGGGAGATTTCTTCGGAGCTTCTAGTGCAGAGAGGAGGCAGACTACCCCCACAGCATGCACCACCAGGAAAACAGTTGAGAAGGCGGCAGGATCAGCGTTACAGAGTTGCAGTAGTCGTCTTAGCTACTATGTTGCAGTTTTGCCGGCTTTCAGCGCGGTCAGCAGTCGATTCCTTGGCAGAAGATGAAGAGAGAGATGCAGAGGAACTTGGATGAGCTCTTGCATTCGTTATCTAAAGTTTCCCCAGAGACAGAGACCCTAAATAGCCAGAAAAGAGGGTTTGGCTACCTAGGAGAGAGGATAGGCTAGCAACACCTGAAGGAGCCTATCAGAAGGAGTCTCTGACATCACCTGGTGGCACTGGCCACTCAGGGCAGTCCAGTGTGCCAGCAGCACCTCTGTTTCCAAGATGGCAGAGGTCTGGAGCACACTGGAGGATCTCTGGACACCTCCCAGGGGAGGTGCAGGTCAGGGGAGTGGTCACTCCCCTTTCCTTTGTCCAGTTTCGCGCCAGAGCAGGGCTAAGGGGTCCCCTGAACCTGTGTAGACTGGCTTATGCAGAATTGGGCACATCTGTGCCCAAGAAAGCATTTCCAGAGGCTGGGGGAGACTACTCCTCCCCTGCCTTCACACCATTTTCCAAAGGGAGAGGGTGTAACACCCTCTCTCAGAGGAAGTCCTTTGTTCTGCCATCCTGGGCCAGGCCTGGCTGGACCCCAGGAGGGCAGATGTCTGTCTGAGGGGTTGGCAGCAGCAGCAGCTGCAGTGAAACCCCGGGAAAGGCAGTTTGGCAGTACCAGGGTCTGTGCTACAGGCCACTGGGATCATGGGATTGTGCCAACTATGCCAGGATGGTATAGAGGGGGCAATTCCATGATCATAGACATATTACATGGCCATATTCGGAGTTACCATTGTGAAGCTACATATAGGTAGTGACCTATATGTAGTGCACGCGTGTAATGGTGTCCCCGCACTCACAAAGTCCGGGGAATTGGCCCTGAACAATGTGGGGGCACCTTGGCTATTGCCAGGGTGCCCTCACACTAAGTAACTTTGCACCTAACCTTTACCAGGTAAAGGTTAGACATATAGGTGACTTATAAGTTACTTAAGTGCAGTGTAAAATGGCTGTGAAATAACGTGGACGTTATTTCACTCAGGCTGCAGTGGCAGGCCTGTGTAAGAATTGTCAGAGCTCCCTATGGGTGGCAAAAGAAATGCTGCAGCCCATAGGGATCTCCTGGAACCCCAATACCCTGGGTACCTCAGTACCATATACTAGGGAATTATAAGGGTGTTCCAGTAAGCCAATGTAAATTGGTAAAATTGGTCACTAGCCTGTTAGTGACAATTTGGAAAGAAATGAGAGAGCATAACCACTGAGGTTCTGGTTAGCAGAGCCTCAGTGAGACAGTTAGTCACTACACAGGTAACACATTCAGGCACACTTATGAGCACTGGGGCCCTGGGTGACAGGGTCCCAGTGACACATACAACTAAAACAACATATATACAGTGAAAAAATGGGGGTAACATGCCAGGCAAGATGGTACTTTCCTACACAACCCCCCTCCCAAACAAAGGACAATAAGACTAGCCATGACCTGATGAGTCTTCATTGTCTAAGTGGAAATATCTGGAGAGTCCATCTGCATTGGAGTGGCTACTCCCAGGTCTATGTTCCACTGTATAGTCCATTCCCTGTAGGGATATGGAACACCTCAATAATTTAGGATTTTCACCTTTCATTTGTTTTAGCCAAAGTAGAGGGTTGTGGTCTGTCTGAACAATGAAGTGAGTGCCAAACAGGTGTGGCCTCAATTTCTTCAGAGCCCAGACCACAGCAAAGGCCTCCCTCTCTATGGCAGACCAACGCTTTTCTCTAGGGGTCAACCTTCTACTAATAAAAGCAACAGGTTGATCCTGGCCCTCAGAATTAAGTTGTGATAGGACTGCCCCTACTCCTAATTCAGATGCATCAGTTTGGACATAGAATTTTTTAGAGTAACAAGGGCTTTTCAGGACAGGTGCAGAGCACATGGCCTGCTTCAGTTCCTCAAAAGCTTTCTGACAGTTTGCTGTCCATAATACCTTTTTAGGCATTTTCTTGGATGTGAGGTCATTAAGAGGGGCTGCAATGGAGCCATAGTTCTTAATGAACCTCCTGTAATACCCAGTGAGGCCTAGGAAGGCTCTCACCTGAGTCTGAGTGGTAGGGGGAACCCAATCAATAATTGTTTGGATTTTATCCTGACGTGGTGCAATCTGTTCCCCACCAACAAGGTGTCCCAGATAAACCAACTTTCCCTGCCCTATCTGGCACTTTGAAGCCTTGATAGTGAGGCCTGCCTTTTGCAGGGTCTCCAAAACTTTCCATAGGTGGACCAGGTGATCATCCCAGCTGGAGCTAAAGACAGCTATATCGTCCAAATATGCTGAACTGAAAGCCTCCGGCCCTTGCAGGACTGTATTCACCAACCTTTGAAAAGTGGCAGGTGCATTTTTCAATCCAAAAGGCATTACTGTAAATTGGTAATGGCTTCCAATGGTTGAAAATGCAGTTTTAGGTTTAGCATCTTCTGATAATTTGATCTGCCAATACCCTGCAGTCAAATCAAAAGTGCTTAGATACTTGGCAGATGCCAGTGTATCTATGAGCTCATCTGCCCTGGGTATAGGGTGAGCATCAGTTTTGGTTACCTGGTTGAGACCTCTGTAGTCTACACAAAACCGCATTTCCTTCTTTCCATCTTTGGAATGGGGTTTTGGTACAAGTACCACAGGAGAAGCCCATGGACTTTCAGAGTGCTCAACCACTCCCAGTTCTAGCATTTTCTGCACCTCTTGCTTTATGCAGTCCCTGACATGGTCAGGCTGCCTATAGATTTTACTTTTGACAGGTAAACTGTCTCCAGTATCTATAGTGTGCTCACACCAAGAAGTGGTACCTGGCACAGTAGAGAAGAGTTCAGAAAACTGACCCAGGAGATTTATGCAATGGTCTTTCTGCTCAGTAGTAAGACAATCAGCCAAAACTACACCTTCCACAAGAGCATCTTGTTCTGTGGAAGAGAAGAGATCAGGTATAGGATCACTGTCTTCTTCCTGTCCCTCATCAGTTGCCATGAGCAGGGTGAGATCAGCCCTGTCATAGTAGGGTTTCAGGCGGTTGACATGGAGCACCCTAAGGGGACTCCTGGCAGTGCCTAAGTCAACTAAATAGGTGACTTCACCCTTTTTCTCAACAATTGTGTGGGGTCCACTCCATTTATCTTGGAGTGCTCTTGGGGCCACAGGCTCCAAGACCCACACTTTCTGCCCTGGTTTGTACTGAACCAAAACAGCCTTCTGATCATGCCATTGCTCCTGGAGCTCTTGGCTGGCCTGAAGGTTTTTACTGGCCTTTTTCATATACTCAGCCATCCTTGATCTGAGGCCAAGTACATAATCCACAATATCTTGTTTTGGAGCTTTTAAAGGTTGTTCCCAACCCTCCTTGACAAGTGTTAGTGGACCCCTAACAGGGTGTCCAAAGAGGAGTTCAAAGGGGCTGAAGCCCACTCCTTTCTGGGGTACCTCCCTGTAGGCAAAAAGGAGGCATGGTAAGAGGATATCCCATCTCCTGCGGAGTTTTTCAGGGAGACTCATAATCATGCCTTTGAGAGTTTTGTTAAATCTCTCCACCAGTCCATTTGTTTGTGGATGATAGGGTGTAGTGAACTTGTAAGTCACACCACACTCTTTCCACATGGCCTTTAAGTATGCAGACATGAAATTGCTTCCCCTGTCTGATACTACTTCCTTTGGGAAGCCCACCCTAGAAAATATTCCCAGGAGGGCCTTTGCCACTGCAGGTGCTGTAGTGGTCCTTAAAGGAATTGCTTCAGGATATCTTGTGGCATGGTCCACTACCACCAAGATAAACCTATTGCCTGAAGCAGTAGGAGGGTCAAGGGGGCCAACTATGTCAACCCCTACCCTTTCAAAGGGAACCCCAACCACAGGCAGTGGAATAAGGGGTGCCTTTGGAGTGCCACCTGTCTTGCCACTGGCTTGACAGGTTTCACAGGACTTACAAAATTCCTTTGTGTCCTCAGACATCCTAGGCCAATGAAACAAGGGAACAAGTCTGTCCCAAGTTTTCATTTGTCCTAGATGTCCAGCTAGGGGAATGTCGTGGGCTAGAGTTAGGAGGAACTTTCTGTACTCCTGAGGAATCACTAACCTCCTGGCAGTTCCAGGTTTAGGATCCCTTGCTTCAGTGTACAAGAGGTTGTCCTCCCAGTAAACTCTGTGAGAGTCACTGACATCCCCATTAGCCTGTTTGACAGCTTGCTGTCTTAGACCCTCTAGTGTGGGACAGGTTTGCTGTGCCACACTCAGCTCCTCCCTGGCAGGCCCCCCTTCACCCAAAAGCTCAGCAGTGTCTGCTTCCAGCTCCTCTGGTGTAGGTTCTGCACAGGGTGGTTTCATGCCTTGACAACTTCTAAATTAAATAGCCCTGGTTGAACTTTATAATTTGACACTCACTCAGAACAATGGCAAAGAAAGAATCTATGTACACACTATTAAGTGTAAAACAAGTTGAAGATGCACCACTTACTGTTAGTGAGAGTCCACTGATTACCTGACTAATGCACAGGTATTATTTCCTTGCCCAGGACATTTCATTTTCCGGACTGTCAAAAATATAAATCTATTGGCTATAGATGTATAGATAAATATATTGGCCATGCACATTTTACAATTGTTCCATTCATGGAAATTTCCTTTCTCACACATCTGTATAAATGAGAAAGAAGATGATTCTGTGTTTTTCAGTACAGTAAATTGCTGAAATCCCCTTGAACACTGTCTTCTGCGTGACACTATATCATTGCACAGAAAGTGTAGCACTTTGATGCCAGAGGTAAGTTGTTCTTTATCTGTTTCCCCTATCAATTCCATACTCACACGTCATGAACTTCTGGATGATCGTTCTCATTTATTTCTCAAAAATGTTGCTTGCTGTGGGTTGTAAACTGCCCAACCATACCTGATAAAAGCTTCACAAACAATATAGCGTTGTGAAGGATCCTGTATCCAATGTGTTTTGATGATCTAAACAAGCCATTGCCTGTTCTGTTGCAAAAAGAAGTCCCTTTGTATTTAACAGTTGAAGTTTATATTCTGCAGATAGCCCTAACTGTGTCAGAAATTCAGTGGCTGTTACACACGCAATACCTGACACATTTTGCAGATATCTGACAACTGATATTTAATTTGTCTGTGATAACTGGTGTTGTGCAATTTTTTGAGAACATTCGATCTGGTCTGATGTCTGGTTTTAAAGCAGTATTGGGACTGATTCTCAATTTCTTTATTCTCTGGTCCCCAGCCTATTTGTTCAATTTACAATAATCACACTGCTAATCGGCTGTAGTATCATTGTCTTTCTTCTCTACCGACAAATAAATCAACAGCATGGAATACATGTATCCAGCTAAAGAAAGCTGCAGCGAGACTCTAGCACATTACATGGGACATGCCTAGCAATTTGAGATCACTGAGCACTAGATGCTCACATTTCCCAAAATGGATGGTCCACAGGTGAAACGTATATTCTGGTGCATAAGCTGTCCAAATGAAATCGTCTTGGACTTATAGTTGAAACAGCCTCCAGTGGCTTATCTTGCAATGAAAGAATATTTCAGCTTCTGCATGAGCACCAGGAAAAATGCCAAGCAATACATCTGTCCCTTCTACAGGCTGCTACCTATGACAGAGCAATATCACCAGTGGCACTTTTTGACACAGCTCTTGATGAGTGACTTACTCATTGTTGTCCTGTGAGCACTCTGAAGAGGAACCCAAATTACAAGAGAGTGCCTCAGATAAATAACCAATTACTGGCCTATGAGATACACAGACTGATAATTATGAACATCCTCTGTATGGTGTTTGCACAGATCATACGTATGCTGTGTGATAATCCGATGATGTTGGTATGAGTTGATGAACCACAAGATTTCAGTACATATTCTACTAAAGCAGGTAGGAGCAATGGCCTAAGGAAAACTTTTTTTCTTTTTAATAGAATCTTTTGAAAACATTTTTTTTACATATACCGCAAATTTTTAATCTGACCTATTGCATATCATCACTGGTATGTTTAATCGCCAACATGCATAAAACAATCTAGATAGATAACAATATATGATCATTAACTATCTGAAATGATACAAGGCTTTAAAGTATTTATGTTTCGCTATACTTATTTACTATGTGTATCACTTTCTGATATGTCGATTGTCTTTGTTTTATGTTTCATTTATATTTTGAGATGTTGGTTGCTCTTGGTGTATTTTACACATATAGTTCGATCATTTGTATATTTTATTCTAGATATGTTAGACATAATTATTTTGAGAACATGAATCTCCTTAATCATTAGATTAAATACCTATTGGTTAGATATGCTCCTATGACATCTGAGTCAGATGTACAGCTAGGGATGACGTAAAGCCCCTAAGGTCTAATTTAATTTTATGTAGACTCGGGCTCCATCTTGGATAATGGAGCCTTCATCTGTTCAATCTTAGACAATGAAAGTCATCATGTTCCCTTGTTTATGCAGAATCATTGTCATGTCTGCCATCAGACGCAGATGTCACTTGACCTTATCTTTCTTAGGATTTGGAAGTGTCAAGCCATTCAATTAATGACATGGATGGCATTTAGCTGAAATAGTGTAGTCTGAATTGACGTCCCTTTACCTTATATGCTCATAAGGAAGCGTCAGGGACACACACCTTGATGAATATGATATATGTCAAACATTCCTAAACTTATGTCAGAAATTCCAGTTTCTGGGAAGATTTAGTATATGAGGACTGACACTTGATAACTTGCCAGTAGATGTTACATCTCACCTGATCCAATAAGACTGAGGGGGTCATTCTGACCCTGGCGGTCATGGACCGCCAGGGCCAATGACCGCGGAAGCACCGGCAACAGGCTGGCGGTGCTTCCTGGCCAATTCTGACCGCGGCAGTAAAGCCGCGGTCAGAAAAGGGAAACCAGCGGTTTCCCGACGGTTTTCCCCTGGCCATAGGAATCCTCCATGGCGGCGCTGCAAGCAGCGCCGCCATGGGGATTCTGACCCCCTTCCCGCCATCCTGTTCCTGGCAGTTCTTACCGCCAGGAACAGGATGGTGGGAACGGGTGTCGTGGGGCCCATGGGGGCCCCTGCACTGCCCATGCCACTGGCATGGGCAGTGCAGGGGCCCCCTAACAGGGCCCCATAATGATTTTCAGTGTCTGCTTAGCAGACACTGAAAATCGTGACGGGTGCCACTGCACCCGTCGCACCCCAGCAACTCCGCCGGCTCCATTCGGAGCCGGCTTCATCGTTGCTGGGTCTTTCCCGCTGGGCGGGCGGGCGGCCTTTTGGCGGTCGCCCGCCCGCCCAGCGGGAAAGTCAGAATTACCGCTGCGGTCATTTGACCGCGGTGCGGTCTTCTGGCGGGGGAACTTTGGCAGGCGGCCTCCGCCGCCCGCCGAAGTTGGAATGACCCCCTGAGTCCCAGAGTAAGACAGCAACATATGTTTGCTCTTCGCAGCGAACAGTGGCTTCATGCCTCTGCTGATAAACACAGCCTCTGTTGTCAACAAGCTATACAGTGTGTCTCTCTTCTCCCTAAGAAACTCTCGATTGCAAGTTTCTCTTCGTTCCATGCTCTCTTAGTGCGGTGCATTGAAGTAGGCCTTAGGGTATTAGGTTCTAGATTACATTTTAACCATGTTAAAAATTACAACGTGTCTTCTTGCACTTTTTATAATATTTTGTGTAGTTGGTTGTTCTAGACGTGCTAAGGAACAGATTGATCTTGTAGTAATTAACACTTTTTACTAAAAAGTGTTCATTCTTCTTAGTGCATTGTGTGTGTACTATGAATAACAAAATGTGTTTGTCACTTTTACCACCTTGTCGCTGATCCCTACATCGGGATTGTTAGTGAGCTAAAAGCAACATCTTTATTTCGATAACACATTGAATAGTCTTTTGAGGGGGTATAATAATTTGTCTTCTACATTCATCATTGGTGCATTGATCCAAGTTCACCTGTGTCAACAGTGGGTGGGAAAGCATACCTTGTAGAACTACACCAAAGTCATAGCTTATGCAACACATCCATCCATCAATTCATCCATTCGTAATTCCAGCTGTCCTTCCATTCATCTATCCATCCATCCACTTATCAATCTCCCAACCAACTCTTTAACCCTTTTGCTTACTCACCCTTGCTTTCATCAGCTACTCGTACTTCTGTTCACCCACATTTTCATTGATCTGCTTATTTATTCATCAGCTCTGCCTGATACCTCATCCATCCGTCAACTCGCCCGTCAGTTTGTTCCTCATTAAGTCGTTCATGCCAATTTCGACAATTATTGATTTACCTACCACTAGTCCATCAACTACCACCTTTCTTGATGTATCAATTTTACCAAGAATGTCGTCCACACTCTCTGTATGAAACAGCTCATGTAAACATTCAGTAACCAAATTCAATCTTCTGTTCACTAACTCAGACATATTAGTCACCAATAACCTTGCTCACTGAATCATATTTTCCTTTTGCGTGTATTACCCATCCTCAAACTATTCCTTCCACTCATTCATACAACAGCAGTCCTCCATTTATCAACTCATAAATCCATTTTCCTCCATCTACTCACTCTGCTACACACCACTTACCTCACTGACCCATCAACTCGCAAATCCATCATTTTTCATCCATGAGCTCTTTCTTCCACTCACTCAGCTATTTACTCGTCTCACCCTATTGTATCATACATCCAATGCAATAACTCAATAACTCACCCCTTCGTATACCTCACTGTGCCATATAACCCTCCCACTTGATCCTCTTCTACATACCTCTGCCTGCTCTCTAACTTATCCATGTTCCTCGATCTAATAATATACTCTCCCATAACGTTTTTAAGGCTCACAGATCCATTCATTCAATCACATATCAATTTACGCACTCACGTATTTGTTCATTCTAAATCACTCACGTATCTATTTAAAACTGACCCACCCATTCACTCACTCACTCATTCATTCCCTTGTACACACTTCCATTCTCTCTCCTTTACTTTTCTTCCACATGCGTTCACTATTTCATGCATGAATTCACATATTCACACACAGTCATAAACATGCATCCATCCATCCATTCACATACTCATCTATGCTATTCTATTGATTCACACATACATACGCCAACAAGGAACACCACTCTAGCTGGCACACTTACACTCACTCTTCAATATACAAACACTTTGCCAGACTGTTTGAACTGGGGTCTTCGCAGCTAAGCACCACATGGTAATGGTTGGCTCCAGACATAGGAACATTAAGCTAGAGATAGCCTACAGAACTGAACACAGTGTAACAGAGGTTGCCTTAAGAAACTGAGAAAATGACACGATACTATCTTTGGAAGGAGAATTTGTTGCCTCGTAGAAGAAAAGTGGTGGTCTTTCTCCCACCTGGATTCAAACTGGGTATCATTGGTTGTCAGATGTCCTGCAAACACAAGTTCCCCATACAAACATTTGGTAGCACGGTCCGCATGAAGGCTTATCTTCACAAGCTTCAGAGCTGAAACTTGTCAATATTAGATGCATACAGGCGATATATTAGACACTTTAAATTTCATTGTTCCACTACTTACGACATCATACCTTCCAGGTTTTTCAAGTTTTGTTCCCATCTGCTTGCGATCCGAGGAAAAAAGTCCATCTGCTCCATGTTTTGTCCTGGCTCTGTCCTTTGAGTATGTGGGAGCTGTTTTAATATCAAGTAATACTGGCTATTTAGCAGGTCATAGAAAACAAACACATATTCATAAGAAAGTCATAAGACAGCACTAGGAAGTAGTTGGCAAAGGCCCCCTTACAACCATGTGTACACAATGCAAATACATACAAAACGTTGTTTTTGTCTTTTTAGCTACGAAACCCTCCTGTAGTAGTGATGAAGATAATTCTCATACAATATTAAGATAGTATGTTCCGGTTTGTTAAAGTAATTTTTTTATGTAATTTACAAATGAACAAATAGCGTTATTCCCTGAGTAAGTTGCTTTCAGAAAACAAGGCAGCGCGACCGCACCCATCCATGTTAGGATTTTAGGGGCACAGGAGGACTTTGTTGTGTTAAATGGAAAATTGAGGAACATACATGGTTACTCAGCAGCTTCACTTCTGACAATCTGGAAATCAGAATGCACCACCTCAGTGCTTATTGCCAAAATGTAACCACTACCATATTCGTCTTCACAAATTTCTTTACTCTATCCCTAGAGTACTCTCATGCTCTCGTCCAAAAAATGTCTGATTCTACTTTAAATGTAAAGAAATATGAACTTAATAATATGAGAAAACATCCTCCTTAAGAAGACATCTTCAAGCTGGAACCATATCGATATACTGTGACCCTAGGCCTTATATTCCCCTCTTTTACCAACAACTAAAGTAAAATCCTTCCAGGTCTTAGTTAATCAGGGTCTCCTCACTCTGCCCAAATTAAATCCGTCTCCTCTATTAATTTGTAGTTATCAAAACTCTTTTTTACCTCTTTTTTTTTCCTTTTTAATACGTTTATAACGCACAACATAAAGAAAACAACCATTGAAGCACAGAGAGCTAAGGGGGGCACCGAAATAACAAAAAATGACCAAATGGGCACCTGTCCTGAATGGCGTACAATTATCTTTCGAACAGTACACGGTCGGCATTGGTGCATAGGTCAGTTGATTGGGGACAATGTCTGTAAAAGTTCCTACCATTTCCCCCCTATGGTGCTAGGTTTCCAGGACACTCTTGATTTTGTTACACTGACTCCTCGCCAACGCACATCGGTCCGATTCCCTAAGACACTCATATAGTGAAGGGGCAGTGTCCGCTCCCCAGTAACAAGCGATATCTGTTTTGGTTATTAGCAGGGCCGTTGTCACTAGCATTTAACTGCCCAGGATCCGATCTAATCTGGTTGTGTGCCCAATATGGCATGGATTATGCAGCACTATACGGGGCCAGGATGTTTGCATAGGACAGTCCGAAATTATGGGGGTCATTCTGACCCTGGCGGTAGACTACCGCCAGGCCAACGACCGCGGATGCACCGCCAACAGGCTGGCGGTGCATCCATGGGCATTCTACCGCCGCGGTCAGAGACGGAAAACCGGCGGTGTCCCGCCGGTTTCCCGCTGCCCTGGGGAATCCTCCATGGCGGCGCTGCAGGCAGCGCCGCCATGGGGATTCCGACCCCCTTACCGCCAGCCTGGCTCTGGCGGTTCTGACCGCCAGAACCTGGCTGGCGGTAACGGGTGTCGCGGGGCCCCTGGGGGCCCCTGCAGTGTCCATGCCACTGGCATGGGCACTGCAGGGGCCCCCTAACAGGGCCCCACCAAGATTTTCAGTGTCTGCCAGTTCGGAGCCGGCATCCTCATGGAAGGGGGTTTCCCGCTGGGCTGGCGGGAGGCCTTCTGGCGGTCGCCCACCAGCCCAGCGGGAAACTCAGAATTACCGCGGCGGTCTTTTGACCGCGCAGCGGTATTCTGACGGCGGTACTTTGGCGGGCGGCCTCCGCCGCCCGCCAAAGTCAGAATGAGGCCCTATATGTAGTAACGGGCCCACCACTGCCTGACATCAAGTACAGAGGGGCGTAGTCGCTTTACCCAACTTATGAAGTATATCTGGACTATAATATATTTGATGAAAGTATTTAAATTGTATGAGACATAGGGGGTTATTACAACTTTGGAGGAGGTGTAAATCCGTCCCAAAAGTGACGGGAAAGTGACGGATATACCACCAGCTGTCAGGGGGTAACAGGCGCCTACCTGGCCGATCGGGATTTTGTAGTCCTTAGGGACTACATATCCCATGACGCTTCGCGCGGGAAGACCGCATAACTCCGACACTTCCCGGAAGCGGTTGCGCGTTATTCTTTCCTCATTCCCCGTCGGAGGCACAACGAGGGCAGGGTGGACGGCGTTCCCATGGGGGAAGTCACCACGTCCACAACGACGAACTGAAGGCATCCGGAACCCTCACGGAGATCAGCATTTTAAGGCAGCAGGAGATATGAGCTGCCTCCCTTCGAGATTTGGAACCGGTGGTAAGAGGCGAGCCGGTTTCTTGCCGGAGGCTTTCGCCTTCCGGTATGGTTTTGGATCTAGTGATCAGACATTTGGTGTACTTCAGAGATGGTGCACAAAAATTAGAGATCCTCGTGAAATATGAATGGTGGTAGTTCAGGACAGAACCTTTTGTTTTCTTCGTGGCAACTCAGGATCAAGACGTACTGTTTGCAGAAGTCAAACAGCCGGGAACATTTGTCCGTTTATCTTATTCTATGAATTAGGAAGGGGTGACTTCTTCAAGTTCGTGACATTACTTAGAGGTTCAATGTTTTAATTGAATCAAAAGAAGAAGTGCGGGACAAGTTCTTTTCCTTATTATATATTTTTTTTTTTCTTTTTTTGTTGCAACCTAGCTACAGGATTAATTTGCATAAACATCGGGTTTTGAAAAACCCTTAAGTGACTAGGGGTGTTCGTAGTCGGCCTGGGCATCCATCGATGATTTAGGTGGAGAATAGACAGGCGTTGGACTAGTTCTGCCCGCATGAGTTATGGGCAGGGACGGTCGTGGGTATTTTAGTGAGACTTTATGAGAGTAGATAGGCAATGTGATATTTAACACTGTGTATTTTTTCTTTACAGTTATCCCTTCCCTGCTGTTCCTTTCCCCTTCCTTCCCTCACCTGATGACTCCAATACACCGTGGTTTTTATCGGTGACTTGGTGGTGTCGGGAGGTGGACCTTATTTGCATCACACCGAGTCTGAGGAGTACCTACAACGTGACACCAGCTGTATTACAAGTCCATTATATCCTATGGAACTCGTAATACGGCTGGTGGTATATCCGTCACATTTGGGACGGATTAACACCTCCTCCAAAGTTGTAATAACCCCCATAGTTTTGCAGAAATCTCTGATACCCTGACAGCCATCTTGGCCACTCCAGCCACTCGTCGTCCTCAAATCTTTCTAAGTGTGAAATCTGCCTATCTCTAAGGATTTAGAGGGGTCTCGTCTACTGACCACGACTGCTTTGTAAAATCTTGACATATCCTCCTCTAACTTTTCTACCATCAATTTATATTCAATGTGATTAACGTATGGGATAGGGATAAAGTTCAGCCCATCCTTAAATCCATATAATGCATACCTTAATTATAACAACTAAAGACATTCTGACCTGTGCAAATCGTAGTCTGCTGTGAGGGCAGTGTAGGATTTCGTGTGTGGACTACCATACATCATCTAACTTTTATATACTTTTATTATCACAAGCTCTGAACCCCTCTAGTTTAGACACAGTCGGAATCCACATAGCAGCCCGCAACGGTGTTTCCATCAACTGCTTTTTCCCCACGCTCTCTATCTTGAAGCCCAGTACCAACACACTCAATTGGAATCTTCATCACTCATGGCAACAACTCTGTGGGTTTCTTACTATACATTTGGGTCAACAGACCTTGATTCCCTACACTCCTGTGCTCCAGCTGCGTAGCTGCATCATCTCTCTCTCTCTGAAGAAAGAGTCATTGATAAGGGCCATTTGGGCTGCCGAGTAGTATAATTGAATGCCAGACGCACCAAGCCCCCATCATAGGTAATTACTCACATAATGAGAAGACAGTTGTCACTGAAGAGTTCTAAAAATGTTGAGTGTATAGATCTGGGTAGTTTTGCAAGATATACAGTATTTGCAGAAATGCTATCATATAGAGATGTGAGTTTGCCCCACGGACCGTATGAGTTTTAACTTTTGCCAGCATTGGAGCTATATTTGAATCCTATAAGGCATTCAGACCCTGAGAAACGTGGAAGTCCATATATTGGAAATTACTGTGTGATATCTCAAACATATAAGTATCCAGTGACACTTTGACCTGCTCACCCACCAGGGTACCAAAACTGATCTATGCTGGGTGACTCTGAGGCTAAAGGCATCACCATATACATTCAGCATCTATATAATTCACGGATCGAACGGTGTAGCCTTTGCAAGTTTAATAGGACATCTTCAGTATTTAATTCCTCCAGGCCGATCCCCTAATCTATACCCCACACTTAACTATTCAGTTACTAGTACAAATTGGAGTGTGAGCACTGGATAACCCTGTCATGTTTCCTTCTCAATCTTGAAGTGCATAGATAGGACCAGTTGATGTGAAATTGCGCCCATGGTCAGGAGTAAGCAGCTATACTTCTGCAGAATTTGCTAAAGAAACTGGCATGAAATAGAACCAAGGGCCCTTTAGAACTCAACTGCAACTAAAGTTGTAGATTGTTGTACTCTGTCTAGGTTGGCCAAAGTCATATGTAACCTTCGCAGGCAGTATCTGGTTCCATTCTAGGCATGATTCCATTCTGGTCAGACTCCACCAGTGAGGAAAATATTTTTGCAAGCCTGGTTGCCAACACTTTCTCCATAACTTGCCCTTCTGTATTTATTAAATGTTATGGTCTTGTAGGAAGCACATACTGTAGCCAATTTACCTGTTATGTGAAGGGCAGATATGGTGGCATCATATAAATCTTCTGGTCAATGTTGTTGGAGCATAGCTTCCTGAAACATGGACCCCAGTTGCTCCACCAAAAGTCAATATAAAGCCTCATAAATGTGTGCGACCACATCCACGATTACTTTAGATGCATTGGCATAGCCACAATGTTGATCTTGTATACCTGCTATTATCTTCTGTTCCCGTTTGCAATTAGACAACTAATAGAGCAACTAATCGGTTTTATCTCCCCCAGGTAGTATCATCTGTGTTAGGACGAAAACCAAGCTCTTTTAGCCTCGTATCACAACTGTTTCCTAACAGAACATCTAGCTACTCCCAATTCCCTCTGTGTCGCCTTATCCCTACTTTGAGAGTAACAATTCTCCAGTGCATGAATTGATCATCATTTTCTTGTCCCTGCCTCTTTTCTGGCCCTTAGTGTGGGAGATTATATCGCCCTGAACTGTTGCCTTTTAAGCCTCTCATAATGACAACGCTGGAAAGGTGGAGAGTTTATTAAACCCAATGTATTCCCCAATACCAATCTATCAAAATGTTTGAAAAGGTTTGGTGGAGAGTTTATGAAACTCAATGTTTTCCCCGATTCCAATTTATTAAAACTTTTAAAAAAGCTTGCTCCATTTTTACCTTGTCATCTGCCCACTCAGGTGGGCTCTCCATGCTTCCTTCCTAGGGTGAACTACCATAATATCCTTTAACAAGGTCTATAAAACTTGTCACTATCCATAATTCAAAAAATCTGAAACCCTAGTGACAGTAGCTAATTTGTAAAAAAATAAGAGCCGGTGCCCAAAACCTTTTACATAGAATTTAGATCACCTGCGATTCAATCATCAGTAAACTGAGCGTGACAACTGGTGGCATTCATCACCATCACTGTCTAGTGTCTTAGCCCACCCACAAAAGAATTGACTTCTGTGTTATAACAGTACAGGCCTAAGCCTGATCATAGCTGATACATTACACAGTGAAGATGGTAAATGCAATCATTCTTTATGTTCTGTGCATTATCTGATTGTAGCTTGGATTCTATTAAATGAGAAAAGCTGTCAGAATTTGTGGACTGTTTCCTGCAACCATTTGTGCACAATCTTCCTTCTTTTATTCGAGATACCACACATATTCTTAGTATTTTAAATGATGTTGAGTGGGATAGTAACATGCTCTTGGTAACTTTAGATGTTGTATCACCTTATACTTGTATCAAACATGATCTTGGCTTAGAAGCCTTGAAATATTTCCTAAATAAGAGATCAGCTAGTTTTGTGGGATCATACTAAAATGATATTGGATATGATCAACATGATTACTAAGAACAATTTCTTTCTGTTCAACAATGAGTGGTTCCGACAGAAACAAGGTGTAGCTATGGGCTCCAAGTTCTCTCCATCCTATGCGAACTTATTCATGGGGTGGTTTGAACACATATGGATTTGGGGCCCTAGTGCTGTTGCTTGGCAAACATTTATTCTATTCTGGGGCCGCTACATAGACGATTGCTTAATGATTTGGACTGGTGGTAAAGAAAAACTTGTTGAATTTTGTAATTTTTTAAATTCCAACCACATGAATGTCAGATTTACATATCAATTTAGTGCTGTCAAGATTGAATTTTTAGATGTTGAACTCTTTATTATTGATGATAAAATTCATAGCAGACTATTTCGGAAAACAACTGCTTGTAATTCTATTTTACATGCCAAAAGTGCTCATCCCAGACATCAGGTGGCATCAATTCCTTTTGGTGAATTCCTGAGGGCACGACGTAACTGTAGCATAGATGATGAATTTGTTGCCCAAATGAATGACATGGAAAGGAGATTTGCAACCCGTGGCTATTCAAACAAGACTTTAAAGAAAGCTTGATACAAAGCTAGATATTTAGATAGAAATGAAACTTTGAAACTGAAAGCACAGATTGAGACTAAGGTGGCATCTAACATGGTAAGGTTCATAACTGATCATAATGATGCATCCCTGATTTTGAAAAAATTTATCACCAAACACTGGAATTTACTTGTACAAGATACATCACTCAAGGAAGTGGTATCTGATACACTAATCACATCATTTCGTAGAGGTAAAACCCTTAGAACTGTATTAAGTCCTAGCTATACTACCATCTCCCCCAAGAGAACATGGTTATCCCAAAGAGGTGTCGTTTTTTTTAAATGTGGTTCTTGTGGAGTGTGTTGCTGGGCTTGTCATAAGATAAAAGAATATTCCCATGAGGGCAAATCATATGCAATCTGTTCTACTATGGATTGCAATTCTAATTTTGTGGTACATATAATACGCTGCAAATGTTCTGGTATTTATGTTGAAAGTACTATACGACCACTCAAAATGAGAATAGGAGAACATATGAGGGCACTCAAGAATATGGATGTAAGACACCCCTTGGTAGCACACATGGTTTCTTGTGATGCACAACCAACTCACAAAAGTTTTGAATTCTTTGGACTTGAACATATCACCTGTGACCCTAGGAGTGGGAACAGGGAATTACGCTTACGCAGACAAGAAGCACTATGGATAATGAGATTAAGAGCAGTCGAATCAGGTTTAAATTCTGATAGAGAATTGGAATTTTTTCTGGGTGACTAATTTTAGACTTCATATATGTTAATATGTTTGCATTACTCACACTGATTGTGTCAATTCTATTTGTGTGCTTTAACATGTTTTGTTTGGGTGCATTGCTGTACAATTATTGGCAAAATTTCAAAAAAATGTATTTGTTTTGACGAGTGCAGTGCCAAGATTCTCAAACGTCAATAATGCAATGTACTGGGGAATGTCCCCCTTTTTGTTCAAATCTATTTACCTTTCATTATCTACAATTTCCTCTTCTTGTTCTGTACAGTCTGACAGCTTGGAGATAATTTGAGTGTGTCCAACGTAATTATAGCTATGGATGTTCCAGTAATTGACATTAGCGATTTTATTTACAACCAGTCTGACAATTTTAGCTGTTATGGCGCTCTCCTCGATCTATTATGTTTTTGATAACAGGCATGCCATTCAAGCATTTTATTTGTTCCATTATTTTCCAATCCTCTGGGTACAGCGGAGCACTTGTGATTTATACGATACTTTTGCCCACAATTGACACATTTCAATTTTTCTGTGCTGGGTGCGATGCGGGGCAATTATTGAACTAGCGGATTTCTATAGCATAGGTGTATTTACTTTTCGGGCTGATCGGCAGTCCGTCATTTATTTTTATTGTCCCGAGACTCAAATGAACGAACCCGGAAGTGTATTTAACTTCCGAGTTCATGTACGCATGGCTAGCGTACTCGCTGGACATCCTGTTACTTAGACGCCGAAATTAGGATTATGGAGTTAAGAGTTAGGTACATTATGGTGAGTGTGATTACTGATTCGATAAGGTGTGAATAATGATTTTGATTCAATAATTTAAACAATCGTTGTTTTGTGGTATATGTAACCACGATGGCGAATTCTAGAATTTATTAAAGTCTTTATAACGAGATTACCAGGCACTAATCTTGGATGACTTATTACTGATTTCCTGATGACATTTATTATCACTTGCTACTCTATGTTAGGGTAAACGTGTTAACTTTATCTCTCTGAGACGGTTCTGTTTTTCTTTTGACAGTGTATTTAACTTTTATTCGGAGAATTGTTACATGGCAACATATCGTTTTTGGATTAACTGACACTTATGTCTAGTGCTTTAGTGATATTGGATTTTGAAGGTATTGTTTTATGGTAGTTTTACATTGTGGTGGTTGCTTAGCACCATGGGTTGCATGGTTTTGGTTTTAATTAAGATTTGTCACATATATATAATATTTCTACTGATATAGTGGTTGTGGGTAGTTGTTTTCTTGATCTACGAGGGTGTTTGAATTTGCAATAAATTATCTTTTTACACTGTGTGGGTACTTGACTATTTTTCACTATTCACCTCCCTTTGGGTTCTGATATATATTTGGAACTAAATTGACGGTTGAGAATAGTGGTCTTAACTCGTGTGTGCTTGTGATTTCTAGCCCTGAAGAAGTCGCAAGGGATATTAATTATTCCCAAAGACGAAACACGTGTTTGCTGGAAAGCTGGAAGTACAAATTTCTATGGATTGCTGAATATGAGATCAGATCTTCAATAAATTCTGGACTGATTAATTTACTCTAATAGTCGACTTCAATGAACTATAAGATGCATCATGGACTGTTGTGTATAACTATATATATGTGAACTATATATTTCATGATTTTTGTATAATTTAGGGGCACCTCATTGTGTTAAAAATATTTTGAGGACACTAAGGGGGTCATTCTGACTTTGACGGGCGGCGGAGGCCGCCCGCCAAAGTCCCGCCGTCAGAATACCGCTGCGCGGTCAAAAGACCGCCGCGGTAATTCTGAGTTTCCCGCTGGGCTGGCGGGCGACCTCCAGAAGGCCGCCCGCCAGCCCAGCGGGAAACCCCCTTCCATGAGGATGCCAGCACCGAATGGGGCCGGCGGAGTGGAAGGGGTGCGACGGGTGCAGTTGCACCCGTCGTGATTTTCAGTGTCTGCTTTGCAGACACTGAAAATCTTGGTGGGGCCCTGTTAGGGGGCCCCACGACACCCGTTACCGCCAGCCAAGTTTTGGCGGTCAAAACCGCCAGAGCCAGGCTGGCGGTAAGGGGGTCGGAATCCCCATGCAGCGCCGCCATGGAGGATTCCCTTGGGCAGCGGGAAACCGGCGGGACACCGCCGGTTTCCCGTTTCTGACCGCAGCTGTACCGCCGCGGTCAGAATGCTCATGGGAGCACTGCCAGCCTGTTGGCGGTGCTCCCGCGATCGTTGGCCCTGGGGTCCATGACCGCCAGGGTCAGAATGACCCCCTAAGTTTATTGGGGGCTGCTGGGGGGACTACCAGCCCCAGCAATCTAAGATATTTTTAGAAACCTAGTTTCCACTGCTCACAAACAGTTATGCATAGCAAGCTCAGGCCTGGGGATTGTGGCAGGAGTACTCAGGAGCTCACTTCATCCACATCACAGGTCTTACAGTTGGCTGATCCCTCTATTGATTCGCATCTCGGAAGGGGAGACCAGTTTTCTATACCTGTTGTGAATCACTTTGAAGTCCTTTCTATTAGGGATTGATCTCTAGATGATGTTATTGTGTTTCCACAACTAGGGAACTTTGAAGTGAAGTGTGTTCTAATAAGGGCCCCATGCATAAAACTATCAACTACCCCATTCATTTCTGTGCGGGAATATTGCCGGCCTCAAGGACAAGCTCTCAAATCCAGCCTGGCTCTGATTTGGTACCAGATATACTTTTATTGCATTGCAAGAAACCTGGGTTGCTGCTTCTCCCACTTACAAAGGTTTTGCTTATTAATCCTGCCCTGTAATCCCCTTGCTTCATGACAGTGCAAAGGGTGGTCTTTCTACATGGGTGAACTTGAACCTAAAGGTAGATGTCTCTGTAATTGAGTCTGGTAACTCGGCTTTTATGGTTCTTCTTATTAAGGATTTTTCAAGTCCCTTTTATTTTTACTTGATCAATTTTATAATAATGATTTCTCCAACTCTGCATGTGTCACCTTTTGTCAGTTGTTTTCTTTCTTGTGTGACCTAAATCCACTTGGTTCTCAGTCTTCCTCCCACCTCATTTCATGCTGTATGGGAATTTTAATGCCAAATTGGTTGACATTTTCAGGGAACAATTTGAGTCCTTTGGGGACCAATCAGATAGCAGGAAGGAGCTAATTCAGTTCCTGACTGCACATGATCTTGTAGATGTTGTCAATATGTTTGGGCGTTATGGATCTTCTTTGGCTACCTATAGAGGTCCTGGTAGGAAATCAGTCACTGATTACATTTTTGTTATTAGACATTATTCTCTCATGTTTCTACAGGGTGCTGTCATTGAAACAGAGTGTTGAGATCATAACAGTCAACCTGCAGTAGAACCTTTCCCAGTTTTAAGGATAGTTAGCCCAGTTAAAGCCTTTCCCGCTCCCTGTCTACCAAGGAAGGACTCAGGCTTATATGGCATATGAAAGATCCAGTGGAAACTCTCAGCACACTATTGAAGGCCCATGTTAAGGTCTTCTTTGATTGTCTTTCAGAAGTGAATGAGGGGAAATTGATCGAGCCATACAATGAGTTATGTGTATGTATCAGGGAACAGTAACTGAAGTTAAATCAATGCACCACAGGGGACTCACAATAGTTCGATAGGCATTGCTCCACTGTGAATCATAGGCTGAGAATGGCACTAAAATCTAAAACAAGGGATCTAATAGAAGTTAGTACAGCCAGAAAATTCTATAAGGACACTCTGATGAAGAGTAGGGAGGTTTTATATAAATGGGCTTAGGAGCGCTTAGAGTGTTCTGCATGCTCAAAAAGCAGTAAAGTATTCTGGGATGCTGTCAAAACATTCAAACCAATGGATGCCACGATTCGTCCCCTTTTGCAGTGTAATGTTTTGGGCCGTGACTGGGTGTCACACTTTAGTGCAATTAATCATGTAGAGACTGAGGAGAGCCTGATGGAAGTCCTTCGGAGTAAGTTGGTTAATTCACCTAACTTGTGCATTATCCTGCTTTAGGTTGAGGAAGCTATTAGGCAACGCCCGGGTGGTAAAACCCCTGGGCCGGATGGAGTTCCAATGGATGTAATCAAATGCAAAGTGAACGTATGGGGTCACTGATTACGAACATATTTAGCAGTCTAGTGGACAATGAGATCCTTCCCTTCATGGGTCTTTTCCACCACCGCCCTATATTCATGAAGGATGACAGGATGTTGCCAAAATGTTATCGTCCCATTCCTCTCATTAATAATTCTGTTAAAATTATTGGGAAGGTGATCTTCAATCGATTGAGAGAGCGGGCTAACTTATTTAACATTCTTTGCCTTCACCCATTTGCTTTTTGCCCAGGGTTAGGTACAGTGGAACAGTGCCTAAATTTGCAGCTGAGATATGTAAAGTATACCATTGTGAAGGGCTGCCCACTGTATCTGGCATTCATGAATCTGTAATCTGCGCTCAATTGTGTGAACATAAATGGAAATACAGATATGTTTGTTGTGTTTCGTTGCAAAAACATTTTTTAGGCTCTTATTAATATAATAATGTATGTTTTCCAGGTGACAGTGTTTATGTTCTACGTCCATGGAGTCTCACACCATGTCTTGCCCCCACCTCCCAAAATGAACAGAGATATAACATTGCATATCATCGCACCAGGGGTGTGACTGAGTGGACATTTGGCCTACAGAAAGCTTGTTTACGGTGCTTACACAAGAAGGTCCCAGAAACTGCATGTAAGATAGTAGCAATGTGTGCCATTCTACACTATATTGCAACCAAGAGAGGTCTACACATTACGGTGTCAGACCCAGATTCAGAGGATGAAGATCCTGGGCGACATGTTCAGCAGAATATAGATGAGAGCAGAGCAGTGGTGGGGAGAAAGCACAGGAACACACTGCCACACATTACCTTTCTGCGTAAGTCATATATGATTATACAAAATATTTTGTTTAATGTACCACGCTTTTCTGATGTTACGAAGTAAAGATACCTTTAATGTCAGGTGTTTCACATCTATTCTAAAACAGTCAAAAGAAAATGCAACATAATGTAACCATGGAAGGTGGTTACAGCACCTACAGGAAAATAAACAGTAATGTAGACCCTCATTCATATGTGTGACTCATTGCTTTTTGTGACTTCCCCTCTCATGGGATTTGCTACTGCATCTCAGCACATAAGCATCTGTGACAGAGATGCTGCTGACACTGGACTACTTCTCAAAATCAAGATGTTCTGCCTCTACCTCAATTGTAATTTGGGCAGTTTATTTGGCTTCCACTGCAGTGTTAATCTGCTCGAGGCCCCTTGATACATCCCCACTGAAGTGGCCCATTTCCATCAGTAGTGTTACGGTCCACCTTGATAAGTTCGAGGTGACATGTGCTAACCTTCCAATAGACATTGTCAAGGCATCCATACATGTAGCACTGCTTCTCTCTCTTCGCCTTTATTTGGCATTGTCCCCTGCCAACTGTAGACACAATTTCTCTAGGGACTTGTTAAGTTGTCTATTTTAGTGTCCATCCTAGATTGATAGTCTGCCTACTGATGCCCACTGAATTGAAACCCACAGATGTGGTTTTCTGCATGATCTGCAACTTTTTATGCACACATTTTAATTTGTTTCTCTTTCAGATGATGAACTTGCAGCATGGAATACTCAAGTCCACCAAACAATGCCTGATTTTCTGCAGTTGCATGTGACCAAAGTAACTGGTTGCCATGAGAAGTACCACGGCACATTTTGGCATTCACTGTTAGGCGCTGCTGTGTGGGGCCTGACAACTGTCTGCAGGATTGTAGTGGGTGACTGGATGGCAGCATCATCCTCCACTGACAGTGGCTGTGAGGCGAAACACACACTACTAGAGTGGCCATGAGTTGTGACAGACTGACTGTCAAACAGGATTGGATCTTCGTCCACCACGTGTGCCTGTTCTTCTGGCTCAACATGTGTACAAGTACTCTCTTCCTCAGGTGCATCTGTTTGAGTAATCCTGTACTAAAATGTCTGTTTTAGGGTAAATTATAGATGCATGTAAAAGACTGTTTTAAGTTGCAAAATGTTGCAATTACAATGTACACTAATTGTGCGATGGTGCACATGCTCATCTGTCAATGTTGGCAAAACCAACCACAGCCTATAGCTCCAGGGTTATCTCTACCATTGCCTCCACTGTAGTGGGTGGGAATAGAGTACAGAGTCCATCTCCTGTTGTCCAGGACTCAGAAGCATTGCGACCCTTTCTTTAGTGCCAGAACGGAGGTCGTAAGACCTCTTCCTTATCTCCTCAACGGAGCGCTGTGCCACACCTACAGCATTTATATTTTGTTGCATCGTCAGCCAGATTTTATGCTTTTGTGCCTGCAGCACAGTCATAGATGACTGCCCAAACCGGAGGCCATGGTTGTTGCAGCACTCCCCTGTTAGTATTTTGAGTTCTTTTTCAGAGAACTTCAGTTTTTGCTTTCCTCCCCACCTCCTTCTCCGTGTCATGGCTGTCCATTCCAATTGTAGGGAGTTGTTGTTTGGTGGTCCAAAGTTCTATTTGATGACACATTAGTTCTCCACCCTCACTCTGGCTGCTTTCCTGGCTTCATATGTGCACCACACCTGATAGTGGGGTCATCACCCTGAACCGGGAAGCAAATTTAAGCATTTGTGACCATGTTCACTATTTGCAACTGCGTCCGTAATTTAGGAAGTTACTAATTGCAATTTCCCTCATAAGGACGCAACTCACATGCAAGTCACTATTTTCGACACACCGATATACATACATTCTGATTTGTGCTGCCAAAAATGCAATTAGCAAAAAATCTAATTTTGGTAATTGCAAATTTGAAGTTCCACATATCTAACCCCTAGAAAGTTGACGTTTTCTAACTTTAGCCACTTGGTGCTTGCTGCCTGTCTCTGATCATATATCTGGGATGAATGACAGCTGGGCTTTGTGTATTTCCCGTAGACAGCCACACACAATGGGTGCTTAGGTGTGGCTTAATGGGTCATCCTGGCAGGATGGGAGGGAGGAGCTAGATCCAGCCTGACTTACAAATGAATAGGTTGTGTCCTGTCCACACACAAAGGGCTGCATAACCACCCCCCTGAAGTGAGCCTAAAGCCAGGGAAGAAAGAGCACTTGAGAGAATTGCTTTTGAATTCCCCCCCTTCAAAAGTACCACTTAGTATAAGTACTGGACCTCATACCCCATCATTCCAATATACTTCTGCACCTGTAATTACTCTTCCAGTAAGAGGGACTGCTTTGCTGCTGAAGGACTGCCACTCTGCTGGACTCCTGTCTTGCTGTGCTGCCCTGCTGCCTTCTGTTCCTCTGCTGGGGTGAGAAGGACTGGGGCCCTTGAGTACAGAGTGACCCCAAGGGCTATCTGGCTAGCCCCCTGATCTGAAGTCTCGGTGACATAAAAGACTTTCAATCACCCTGCTTCTGCACCTGAACTCTGCCATCTGTGATTCTGTCCTGCCAAGTGGTGCCATCCCAGTCCTGGACTCTTGAAGTCAGCTTTAGGTACTTTCTCAGCAGAATCAATGCATCTTCTTCTGAGTAAAGCATCCTTGAACCAATGCTTCTCCTTGGCTGAGCGACGCATCCTTCAAGGAGAACTGATGTGTTGCTGCTGTTGCATGGATTGGACCCTTAGCAACTGACTTGCATTGCTGCCATGTCCCTATATTGGCTTTGACACAACGCCTTCAGAACCATCACTGCCCAATGCTTTTCCCAGTGCAAGCTCCTCCCATCTTCTGTAGACGAAGCATTTAATTCAACACATTATCTCATTTGCACAACGCATCCTCGTTAGCAGCCTTTGCATTTCAGGCCCCATTGATAGGTTCTTAGACTCTGATGCAGCAGAACCTTGCACTGTAGCCTCACTGCATCTCACAACCAACACATTTGCTTAGCTGTGTGACACATATTCGACGAGGATATATGCAGAATTTCTCAACCAGGATTAAAGTATTGAGATTCAGTGGGCTTAACTGGGGACCCTTAGCTGGGCCATGCTCCAACACAGTCGGCATGAACTTTTGACTTTGTCCCAGTCCAGTGCAACTAGATATCACTAATAGCACTTTTTGCCTCTTGGGCTGTGTTTATTCAAAACTTTGAAATTCAATATCTCCAGTTCTACTTATTGGATTTTTATTTTTTGGTTTTGTTCCATTTAATAAATTTTGATCTACTTTTCTAACCTAATGTGAAATCTTTTTACAATGTTTACAATGTTTTACTCTTTGAGGAACTGCACAAATATTTTTCACGTTGCCTATAAGTTAAACCTGACTGCTCTGTGGTACCAGAGGGTGAGCACAGGTTAATTTAGGGTTACCCTGACACTTACCCTGACTAGGATTGTTGTTTCTGCTTGACCAGGGTTTATACCACAGTCAACCACCTACCCAATTTCTAACAGTTCCCTATAAAACAATGTTTGGCTTTTAAACCCCTTTTTAGCAAAGGTAAGAAATCACCTGTGTATTCACATTTTGCACATTAAACCGGTACCTAATTTCTGCTTTTCATTTCACTACTTCTTTTCCCTCATGTTCATGTGAAATTCTCATGTTTGGGTTGTCATTTTTTGCACTGTCTTGGTCCTTGTGGAACAATTTGCCTATTCTCTTAAAAGCATATTACTTCCTGTCTTTTAGGAACACTTTTAAAACCCTGCTTTTATGTTAATCGTTTTAATTTAATTTTTTGACGTATCAGTTCCTTAGAACTAAGATGTCCATTTTGGTGAATGAGCTCGCTACAAAAAAGCAGTTAGTCATCAATAAATAGGGTGGCCTTTCTATAAAATCTAAAAGTATTTATTGAAGCAACAGTGCTGGCACCACTGATGATCCTCTTCCCAAGCCCCTTCTTACGAGCCTGACTGTTCTCCACCAACAATATCTTGGTGTTAATATGAACCTGCAGACATTTATACTGTAACAAAAATATTGACTACAAATAATTACCAGGTCAGGGCTAATAATAGTAAGGGGCTGATTATGAGTCTGACATCGAGTGGCCGCCAGAGTTGCGGTGGCAGTTGGATTGCAGCAGCTGTGGCGTTCCAACTGCCACATTATGAGGTTGGCAGGCAGACCCGCCATCCTACAGCCATACCCACCAGGCTCCAAGATCCCAATGGGCTGCGGGCGGTCCTGAACCCAGCACCCACCTGCTGATTACAACCTTGTTCTTCACCAGCCTTTTCATGGCTGCTTCACCACCATGAAAAGGCTGGAAGAGAACAGGTGCAGGAGGGCCACAAGGGGGCCTATACACTGCCCGTGCCAGAGGCATGCCAGATGCATGGGCAGTGCATGGTCCCCCTGCCCAGCACCCTTGAAATGCGCACTGTCTTCTGTGCAGAAAGTAGGCATTTCAAGGGTGCTGGGTATCCTGCTTGCAGCAGCATTTCTGTCGGCTCAATTATGAGCTGGCAAACAATGCTGCTGCACCTTTCCCACAAGGCTGACCAGTGGGAACCTTGGTTTCAGCCCAGTGGGAGAGTAGGAATGGGGCCAGTTGTGAGACTGCCAGCACCATGGCGGCCTCCTCGTCAGGAGTTTGGTGGACTTAATCCCGTAATCTGCATATAGCCTTCCAATATTTAAGCAGTCAATATTAAGGTCATAATATACGCCTGCAAATCAATATTTCAACAATGATTTTGTGAAATACAAACATTAAATTGTAGATAACAGATGGAATGACTGTTCTTGAAAAGGATATGTGTTCCAGCACCCATAAACCATCCTAGATATTAGATCTATTGGGCAAGGAGTTGACTTGACTTGTATGTTTGATAAATCATTTCACGTTAACACAGTTGGGCATATTCCCAGTGCCTCAATGTGAACCTTTCTTGTGCCATGGTATCTATTTTCCAGTAGCTACTGTTCACATGTTGCTCAGCTATGAACCACCTACCTCAGGAGTCTCTTTACCAGCAAGCACACTGACATAGAACTTGCATATCTATTGAGCTCCCAAAACAACCATGAAGTTCCAGGTCATTTCAATGTATGGGCAAAAGGTCTTAAAATTTAAACTGTTGCCATATTGCTAACTAACATTAAACCTCTAAATCTGACAGAACTATTACCAGGGCGCCGTCACTCTTAAAACAATACACTGGGCATCACTTTTTACAGACAATTGTCATTAGAATTGTATACCCTGGTCATTTAAAGCAGAATAGAGCATACACATATTAGTTCTGTTTTATTACAAGGAAAATGTCTGTTGATAACACACAAAATAGCCTCAAAAGTTCTCAATGCTGATGGAAGGAATTCAATCTTATCTCTCTAGCCCATAAACTCTGTTCCAACCTGGTAAAACATAATCATTTAATACTATGGCCCTCATTACAACATTGGCGGTAAAAGGCGCTTACCGCCGTGCAGAAGACCGCCAAAACACCGATGCGGCTGCGGAATTCAGCCACAGCTATTATGACCACATCTCGGAAACCGCTGAAACTCAGACACCCACACAAGACCGCCACACCAAAGGTCAGTGATAAACTGGCGAAAACAAAACCTCCACCACCACGCCAACAGAAACACGCCCATGCTATCACGACACACGAATCTACGCAGCGGTCTTTCAACTGCGGTATTCCATTGGCGGTACACACCGCCGCGCTCAAAATACACACACATCTCCAAAACACCGCCACATTGGACAATTACAAATACACACACCTGATACACATACAAACACCACTCCCACACACCCAACACAATATAAAACACACACCCACATCACCCACAAACCCCTACGACAAAAAATTAGAGACGAAGGCCAGATAGACAGAGAGCACAGCAACTGAGATCCCCACCACACAGAGGCACACAACACCATCATCCATACAACATTACACGCACAATATACCACACACCACTACACATCAACAGTAACACCACCCCAAACATCACCCACACCACCTCATGTCATGCCAAATACACCACAGGTTTTCCGAGGAGGAGCTCAGGGTCATGCTGGAGGAAATTCTACGGGTAGAGCCACAGCTATTTGGCTCACAGGTGCAGCACACCTGCATAGCCAGGAAGATGGAGCTATGGCAAAGAATCGTGGACAGGGTCACCGCTGTGGGACAGCATCCAAGAAATCGGGAGGACATCAGGAAGAGGTGGAATGACCTACGGGGGAAGGTGCGTTCTGTGGTATCCAGGCACAACATCACGGTACAGCGGACTGGCGGCAGACCCCCACCTCCTCCCCCACAACTAACAACATGGGAGGAGCAAGTCTTGACCATCATGCATCCAGAGGGCCTCGGAAGAGTCGGTGGAGGAATGGACACTGGTAAGTTAAATCTCAACTATTATATCCCCCACCCTACCTGCATGCCATCACACACCCCCACCCTCAGCCCCTCCCCTATCACTACAACTCCTCAATAATGTACTCATAACACAAAGCACCCATCCCAAACACAAAGCCCCGCATGCAAAAGCAAAGCATGGTCAGCCCTCACCAAAGCATGCTCACTGCACATACCCATAACAACCCCCTAACCATCATCACACAAACCCACACACAGGAATGCTTGCACTGGGGTACACAAACACCCACCCATTGCACACCATGACACACACACATGCACTAATCATGCTCTTATATCCATGCAGGACCACTACGGAACGTCACCACACCGGAGGGTCCAGACATCTCCACTCCACCCACAGAAGAGGCCCACAGTGACCACAGCAGCTCTGCCCTACTGGATCCTGATGACCAGCCCGGACCATCGTGGGCCTCGGGACAGTCGGTTCCCCTTGCACAGGCACACCCCAACACTGACCTTCCACCCTCTGGTAACACCAGCACAGCACCCACCCAGCGGGCCCATACCTCCGTACCCAGGACACGTCAATCAGCGGTGTGTCCACCACTAAAGGGAACCCAGGATAACCCACCACCCCAACAACAACAGGGACCTGGGGGCAGTGGTAGTGGGCACACGGTCCAGGGGACGGAGGCACAGGAACACAGGGGAACTGGGAGGGCTGCTGTGCGACAGGGGGCGGACATGCCAAGGGAACCCACTCTCCACGAGGCCCTCTCCTCCATCCTGGGAGCATACCACCACTCCCAGGAGACGATGGCCACGGTACTAGCCAAGTTTCAGGAGACCCAGCGCCTGCAGGACGAACTGTATTTGGGGTTCAGGGAGGAGCTCAGAACCATCAGCTCCGCCCTGGGCACCATCGTAGGGGTGCTGAAGGACATACAAAAGACCATGAGGGACACCGTGGCACTCCAAGGGGCCCCTGACACTAGCATGGACGATGAACTGCCCACCACCTCCGCCGGCGCTAGTTGACAGGAAGCCCCGCCACAGGACCACCACACCAGTACCCCACCCCCTGCAGACGGACCACCCCGCAAGCACTCCCTGAGATCCAGGAACAGGACAGAGCAAGATGGCAAGACCCCCGCCAGGAAATTAGACCACCCTGATTGTCCTCCCACTGTCTCACTTTGTTACCCTGTCCCGATTGGAACTGCCCCATCTCCACTTCCTATGCCCATATGGGCAGTACACCTATGTGACTCATGGACTGGACTCTGACATGGACATTCCTCCACCGTCCCCCATCACCATATGACTACCCCCCTCTGTTTTTGAGCACTGAAATAAACACCCTTGAACCACAAAACAATCTGGAGTCAGTCTGTGATTTGGTAAATATGTATAATCAATGACAGTGTCAACATGCTTTCCAATTTTATAGACAACATACCTATGTCACACATCACAAGTCCTTGAAGGATGCAAGCAGATGACACACGTTGCTAACCACACCTGTGAAACCGTAATGGAAAGGTACAACTCAGTGACCAAATACTGCTATGAACTGACAGACAGGATAGAGGTAGAAGTGTGAAAGTGAATGTAATGTTAAAAAGAAAACTGTTCTCACTTGTGTGTCACTGGAAATATTGCCATATGACTGACTCCCTGTTGTCTATGTCTTCTTCCTCAGCATCCTCCTCATCACTGTCCACAGGCTCCACAGCTGCCACAACACCGCCATCTGGACCATCCTCCTGCAGAAAAGGTACCTGGCGTCGCAAAGCAAGATTGTGAAGCATCGAGCAGGCGATGATGATCTGGCACACCTTCCTTGGTGAGTAGAATAGGGAACCACCTGTCATATGCAGGCACCTGAACCTGGCATTCAGGAGGCCGAAGGTGCATTCGATCACCCTCCTAGTCCGCCCATGGGCCTCATTGTAGCGTTCCTCTGCCCTGGGATTCCTCACTGGGGTTAATAGCCAGGACAGGTTGGGGTAACCAGAGTCCCCCAATAGCCACACCCGGTGCCTCTGGAGTTGACCCATCATATAAGGGATGCTGCTATTGCGCAGGATGTAGGCGTCATGCACTGAGCCAGGGAACATAGCATTTACCTGGGAGATGTACTGGGCTGCCAAACATACCATCTGTACATTCATGGAATGATAACTCTTCCTGTTCCTGTACACCTGTTCACTCCTGTGGGGGGGGACCAGAGCTACATGGGTGCCATCAATAGCACCTATGACGTTGGGGATATGTCCAAGGGCATAGAAGTCACCTTTCACTGTTGGCAAATCCTCCACCTGAGGGAAAACGATGTAGCTCCTTACGTGTTTCAGCAGGGCAGACAACACTCTGGATAACACATTGTAAAACATAGGCTGGGACATCCCTGATGCCATGGCCACTGTTGTCTGAAACGATCCACTTGCAAGGAAATGGAGCACTGACAGCACCTCACTTGAGGGGGGATTCCTGTGGGATGGCGGATTGGTGACATCAGGTCTGGCTCCAACTGGGTACATAGTTCCTGGATAGTGGCACGGTCAAACCTGTGGGAGATGAGTAAATGTTGCTCCTTCATTGTCAACAGGTCCACCAGGGGTCGGTACACCAGAGGATTCTGCCATCTTCTCAAATGTCCAAGCTGACGGTGCCTAGGAAGGACAACAGCGACCACAGAGTCAACAAAATCCCAGGTATGTATCCACAGATACACAGAACACGACACCAAAGACAAAATGTCTTCCTGTATGTGTGTCGAGTGTAGGCCCAGGTATGTGTGACGCAGTTGCAAATTAAGCCATGTGGACCCCTGAAATGGCGGCCGTCTGACCTCTAAACTGGGACAGTGGGATGTGAGGTAACTGCGCTGGCGTTGTACACCGTCGCGGTAGGCAGTCGTAGACCGCGCGCAATGCTGCATTGGTTAACATTGGACCAATTGGTTAACTATGGGTCCCAGGAGCCAATGATGAAGTGCGCCAGCGGTGATGATATGCACCGCCGTGGACGTCACCGCCGCGGACGTCACCGCCATTTTCTATCTGTTCAATCACTTGATACCTGATCTTCGACAGGAGAGGACCTACACTGCAAGTGCTGCTGTGACCTCGGTCTGGAAGATACAATGGCTGCTGCGTCTGGGGAAAGGGCCCCTGCCTTCACTGCTCAGGAGTTGGAGAAGCTCGTTGACGGGGTCCTCCCCCAGTACACGCTACTCTACGGTCCTCCAGACCAACAGGTAAGTATACAGGGAGCACGTTGTATGGGCTATGCCTGTGTGGAGAGGGCTGGTTGTAAGAGGGAAGGGGGCAGAGTGCAGTGAACATGAAGGACTGTGAATGCATGTGCCACATGGCAAGGGCAGGGATGTGGGCCACTCACTTCGACGGTGCTCTTGCTAATGACTTCTCTTCTTCCCCTGTGCATGTCATGTAGGTCAGCGCCCACCAGAAGAAGGACATTTGGCGTGCCATCGCCAAGGACGTCCGGACCCTGGGGGTCCACCAGAGAAGGGGCACCCACTGTCGTAAAAGATGGGAGGACATTCGCCGCTGGAGCAAGAAGACGGCGGAGGCTCAGCTGGGGATGGCCTCCCAACGTGGGAGGGGTGCCCTTCGCCCCATGACCCCCCTGATGTTCCAGATCCTGGCGGTGGCCTACCCTGAGTTGGATGGGCGCTTGAGGGCATCACAGCAGACACAAGGGGGTGAGTACACAATCATTCTGGGGACTTTGCGCCCAGTTGAGGGGTCTAGGTGTGGGAGGAGGGCTGTGGGTTTCCCTAGGCCAGGGCGACTTCCGTAGGCTAGGCCCCTCCGTAATGCAGGCCATGTGGCACTCCACCCCACCGCAGTAGAGTGTCAAGTACAGGTATACATGCCCCTGTGGCTTCCATGTGTGCAGATGTCCACCATAGCCATGTAGGCCACATCCCAGGAATTGCATCTGTAGAGGCCAGGAGCACGGCGTAGTGCAGGGGGCTGCTGTGTCTGTATTGTTCGCCAACGGTAGCGGTATGCCATGCACTCAACCTGTCTTTCTTCTGTCGTTCCCCTCCCTTGTTGTGGCGGCACCATCTGTGCCCCACACTTCTACAGGTACAGCCGCCACCTCCCCTACCAGCACCGCCCTGCCCCTGTCACCCCTGCTGCCCTCAGTGAGGAGGCCATTGACCTCCTCAGGTCACTCACTGTTGGGCAGTCTACCATTGGGAATGCCATCCAGGGTGTAGAAAGGGAATTGCAACACAGTAATGCATTCCTGGACGGCATTCATTCTGGTCAGGCTGCCCTTCATCGAACCCTGCAATCTTTGGCCTCAGCACTGATGGCAGTCATTGTCCCTGTGTTTAGCCTACCCCCTCCAACTTCCTCCACCCAGACCCAGTCCCCTGTACCCCAGCCTATCCCAAGCACAGCAACAGACAAGCATGCACACACCTCAACACACAAAAGTAGCTCAGGCAAACATAGGCACCACACATCCCACAGGCACTCACACAAGCATCACACACATACAGACACACCAACATCCACTGCCTCCACTGTGTTCCCCTCCTCATCGTCTCCCTCCTCCCTCCCAGTGTCGTCTACACTCTCACCTGCATGCACTACATCTACAGGCACTACGACTCGCACCAGAACACCCAGCACCACACCCCGCTCACCTGCACTCACCACCCCACTCCCATTTACACGTCCCCTGTTCCCTCTCCCAGTGTGTCTGTGACGCCCCCTCCCAAAGTACACAAACGCGGGCACCCACACACCCAACATCCATCCACCTCACGACAGCCTCCAGTACCTGCACCTGCACCCAAAACACCTAAAGTGACAAATCCAACAACCACCTCCTCTTCCTCCACTCCCAGACCCCCTCCAGCGACCCATCCCAGTGTTCGTCATAAACTCTCCCTCAGCAACGTTGACCTCTTTTCCCCCATCCCCACCCCTCCAATTCATAAGTCCCGTAGTAGCGCCTCAGCCAAAAAGACTCCAGTGCCAGTGGTGCGTGTTACAGGTGTGTGGAGTGCACCGGCCACCAGGGCAGGCAGTGTGACACGTAGCCAAAGCACTGCCAGTCCACCCCCTGTAAAGCATCTAAAGATGGAAAGTGGCCGACGGGACAGGGTGAAGACTCCGGGCGGCAAAACTGCTCACAAGGGTCCCAGGGGGATTGCAGAGTCAGCTGTGACTCCTCCAAAGGTGGTGAAGGGCCAGAGGAAGTCTGCACAGTCTGGTGAGAGCAGTACGGCGGAGAAGGGCGCCATCCTCCCCAGCAGCCGGGACGCCACTGCCAGCACCGTCGTCACTAGTCAGGAGACCACCGCCAGAGTCATTGTCCAGGACGGCAGGAGTATCGTCACTGGTCAGGAGACCACCGCCAGAGTCACTGCCCAGGAGGGCAGGAGTATCATCACTGGTCAGGAGAGCACCGCCAGAGTCACTGCCCAGGAGGGCACGAGTATCGTCACTGGTCAGGAGACCACCGCCGGATCAGTGCCCAGGAGGGCTCCGGCTGCCACAGCCCCGCTGGAAAATGAGGGACCGTCATGCCACACACCAATGCACAGGTCAGAGCCCGCCATGGCAAAGCCCCGCGGAACAAGGGAATCACCGCCATGGTGAAGACCGCTGAACAGGGCACAGCACCGCTGAACAGGGCAGAGAACCGCTGAACAGATCAGAACCCGCCATGGCAAAGCCCCGCTGAACAAGGGAATCACCGCCATGGTGAAGACTGCTGAACAGGGCACAGCACCGCTGAACAGGGCAGAGAACCGCTGAACAGATCAGAGCCCGCCATGGCAAAGCCCCGCTGAACAAGGGAATCACTGCCATGGTGAAGACCGCTGAACAGGGCACAGCACCACTGAACAGGGCAGAGAACCGCTGAACAGATCAGAGCCCGCCATGGCAAAGCCCCGCTGAACAAGGGAATCACCGCCATGGTGAAGACCGCTGAACAGGGCACAGCACCGCTAAACAGATCTGAGACCGCCATGGCAAAGCACCGCTGAACAAGGAAACACCACCACATCAAGCATCGTTATCCCATGTACAGCTAGGACTGTGACGGTACAGGAACCGTCACGGGGAGCTAAATGCAGTGTGGGCACCATTCCCCCTCTAGAACCAGTGGAGACTGTTATCCACTTGAGAGACTGTGGCTTTGCACTCCCCAGGATTGTTCAGTGGGCAACCCACCCACTGTAGAGACTTGAGAGACTGTGGCTTTGCACTCCCCAGGATGGTACTGTGGGCAAACCACCCACTGTAGAGACTTGAGAGACTGTGGCGTTGCACTCCCCAGGATTGTTCAGTGGGCAACCCACCCACTGTAGAGACTTGAGAGACTGTGGCTTTGCACTCCCCAGGATACATCAATGGGCATGGAGCCCCGTCGTGGATCTGGCATGGTGCTGTAGTCTGGCTGAGGTACCCCCCCTTCCCTTCCCCCTGAGGTGCCTGTTGTATTTCGATCTGATGCCCCAGCAGTGTTCTCTCCGTTTTTGGACAGGTATCTCTTGTGGGCCTCGCCCATGCATTTTTGGACCAGTGGTGCACGGACATTGATATGTGCATGCCTGCTCTGCTTCTTGTAATGTATATACTTTTGAATGTGTATATATATATCTGTAAATATTTGGTAACTGTATTTTGATACATTACAATTTTTTGACTGATTTCCTTTGGTCTTTGCATTCTTCCGGGGGGGTTGTGGGTTGTTACTGTGATGTTTTGACATGCATAGCTGTGTGTGTTATAATGTGCGGGGTGGGGGTGTTTCGTATGTGTCCCCCTGACTTTTGCCTCCCCTATGTCGTAGGTGCAGTACTCACCGTTGTCTTCACCGCCGCCGTTGCTGGTGTTCATAAATGAGCAGGAAGACAAGGGCAGGTAGGATTTGTAATTCCGGCTCCATGGTGTCCTCCTTCCTCGTGGAGTGTGTAGAAGGTGAGCGTTTTCCCATTGCAAAAGCTGTTTCTGCCGTGTTTTTATCCACAGTGAATCCGCCCCAGAAAAGGTGGCGGATTGGCGGGTTGTGATACTGTGGGCGGTACATTGTCTTCCGCCAGTCTGTTGGCGGTGACCGCCGAGCTGTTTGTCTGTACCGCTGTGGCGGTCGGAGTGTTAAAGTGGCTGTCTATGTTGGCGGTTTCCGCCACGGTCATGATTCCCTTTTTTTGTCCGCCGGCCTGTTTGCGGTATTACCACAGCTTTAACACCGTCCGCCAGGGTTGTAATGACCCCCTATGTTTGATCAATGTAACTGCCATATCTATGAACAGGCAAAAGGTAATGGGAGGAATGCATGCAATAAGTCTAACCACTGGCAATCAAGCTGGGTGACATTCCAACCCATCATTCTTTTACCCACCATGTCAGTTCAGTGCGGACCCAGCCATATGCAAATCAATCTTGCCCTGCTCCATTATGAACAGTTCAGCCCAAACTGCAATGTCCTGTCCTCTCTAATTCAGAACACAAGCAACCCAAGACCGCTTTCACACTGATTGGAGCTTATATAGTGGGTGCTATGATGGTGTGGAAGTTATGGGAGATGCAGTTACTGTCATCTCAGATTTTCTGAATCTTGTGGATTAAGTGTTTGGCAAGGATATCACAGTTACTTATGGAGAGATGCTTGGTCATAAAACACAGTTAAAGACATCTCTGGAGTTTCTTCAGAACATTCTCAATTTTGGACATAAAACAATGAGAATTAAGAGCCTAATTTAGAGTTTGGCAGATGATGGATATCAGCCAAAAAACAACAGATGTCCCAAACACAAAATGTGTGGTGCCTCAGCTCTATTTAGAGTCAGGAACAATGCAGTGTTTGTGACGGCCGGTTGTTTGGACAAATTCTTAATTTTCACATCCTGGGACAAAAATATAATTATATTTTGTTACCACCAAAATATCATGACACAGAATATAGTTGCAAGATTATCTTTTTTGTTAGATGGATAATATTGTTTTCAGGAATATTATATTTTTAATATTTTCTCTTTAATACAGTCGTAAAAACATTATTTTCACTTATCTTAATATGTTTTAGTTAATATATTAACTTGGGGGTGGTGGTATAATTGTTATTAAGTTTTTCAAATGTAGTTTGCAATTGTAAATTATAGTTTTAAGTGTGTTAAAAAATTATTTTACAATTTTATAATTAATTTATATTGTAGTAGTAGGTTGTTGGGTTTGTAGTGGAAGACGATGGGGAGTTAATTCAGTTATGAACATTTAAAATGTATTGCTAATTTGTTTTTATTGTAACTGAATTAATACATGTATTATTAATTATGTAGGTTATTTAATTGTTATATTATTTTTTCAATTTAATTAGTATATTTGTAAATTTTATTTTGTAATTCCAAGTAATGCAAAGTTATATTTTAGTAGCTGATTGCTGGGTTTGTAGGTCAATAGTGTGGGAAGTTAGTCATAAGAAAATGCATTACATTTTTCATTAACTTATTTAGACAATACTTAAATGTTTATTTGAATACTAAATATGTGACTTACTTGATTGTTAATTAGTATTTAATTTTTATAGTGTCTTTTTTCTTATATGTCTATTCTACTTTTTATGTTTATTGCACATACATTTTTTTAATGTTGTGGGGGAACAGCAAGGGAAAATATTAACATTATTTTTTATATTAATTGATTTATATATGTGAATAATTACTTAATTATGTGTCATTTCTATTGCTGTACTTATTATGGTAATTATTTGTTTCATTTTAGTTTATAATTCATTAAACTCAATTTTTTCACTTTCATCTGTGAGAAGATTCTTGCTTTTAATTTTTTATTTTTTAAGTATAAGATATGGGAATGCTAATACAATGATTTTAAACTTATGTCAGATTTTTCTTAAATGATATAGTATTTATTTTTTCTAGAAATGTTTTTTTTTTTTTTTTGTACTGAAATATTTTTAGTATGTGATTAAGACTTGTTTTCTTAAATGAATTTTTTTCAAAGTCCAAAACATTTCCCACTGCTGTTTAGACTGGAGTGTGAATAATAAATCTATCCCATCTGAAGTCTAACACTTTCTCTACTGTTGCTGAGACTGGAGTGAGAACAGTAAATGTAACCCCTCCAAAGTCCAACACTTTCCTTGCTATTGCTTAGTCTGGAGCACGAACAGTAAATCTAACCCTTCCAAAGTCCAACATATTCTCTACAATTGGTGAAATAGGCTGTGCATGGCATGGGGTTGGCAACCTGCTGGCGGTTTAGCCATAGAGGCTGGCAGCAGGATAAACCATGTTGTCAACCCTACTTCACAAGGCCAAAGGCAGAGCACAGCATGATATTGGCTTTTAGCAAGGAGTTGGATGCAGGGTCTGGCTGCAAGCTGGGTCCTGCAGCCAACCTCACACCACACATGACCAACGGCTGTGTTCAGCACAGGGTTAGATGCCTGTGGGGGATGGCTGGCCATAGGCCAGTCCCTGTTGTCAACTAGCTGCTGTGCATGACAGAAGGCTGTGTGCAGTGTAATGTTGGCTTCCTGCAGGGTGTTGGTCAACCACCTCCCAAGCACTGATGAAAGGGAGGAGGTTGGCTTTATGTATAGTGATAAAATATTTCTTTATCTTACAAAAAAACTAGAAATTCACTGAAAAATCAAATGCTAAAGAAACACTATGGTCTGGTGCTATAAAAATATCTGGTTTTGTTTTATTAAAAATGTAGTAATTCACTGAACAACCCAAAGGTTAAAGTGATGTTATAGTTAGGTGAATATTGTAGTGATAACATTAACGTTTTAAGAAAACTCCCAGAAGTTCACCACTTATAGTTAGCATAGCTAACTATACTTTAAGCCCCCACCATGCAGTGCTTATCACCTCACATATTATATCATTTATGACAATTCTGATGATGTCTCAATCAACATCACTTATGATATCATTGCTGACATCAGTTCATTCATAGTTTTCTTTCACAGGTAAGGTTCTGTGGAGGCAGTGTATATCTTTACAGAGGCGTCTTCTTTCACTATCTCATCTTGGCCTGTCCTTGTTCAACAAGGAAAGTTGGGCACTCTTTAGGCAGACAACGAATGATAGGCTGATGGTTTGCATTTATTTATTTATTTATGAAGCTCATGTAAATCTCCATGTAGCTTGTTAACATTAAAGACAGTCAAATAAAGACCCTGAGGGGCTCAAGCAGACAACAAGAACAACTTAAACAGAAGCATCTTGCCAGCTTTCCTAAAAGGCATATTGTTATGCATCTGATGCAAAGGGGCAAGACAGTTGGTCCACAGCTTAGAACTAGGAAGAGAAAGGAACAACCAATACACTAGCACCATTGAATCCTTTGCTGCTGTAAAACAGACGGTTTACAGGTCTAAGAGACCTCTGTGGCTGGTAATTTTGCAGATGACTCTGGGCCAGAAAGATCCAGTTTGTTTATAAAACCATGAAGAGAATCTTCAAATGAAATCCCTGAAGCACTGCCAGATTCTGGAAGCTTCTCCTAGCTGAAGTGACATGTTCAAACCTGTACATCATGAAGATGGCCCTCAAAGCATTTGCAAATCAGGCTGGGGAGACTCCAGACCCTCCCTTCACTCTACCACAAGCACTTGAAAAAATGTAGCCTGAACTAATGTATATAATAAGAAGACACCAGGAGGTGGGCCGTGAAGTTGAACCTAGGACAAGTCAGGGCTTGAATAGACTTGTGGCTGACTAAGTTGTAAAAGAGAAAAGATAAATGTAGATTTTGTAATTCCGGTGTCTTATCTCTTCAACATATGCTTCTCTTCTGTACATACTTTAGGAGGGAAAGAAGGACCATCATACTCCCAGTTTTTAGATGTCTTCAAATTAGGAAAGTAAGTGAGGGAATGTTTGAGGTAAGGAATTTTGAAAAGATGTTACTACATTTTAAACTGATGAATCTTTTTAAACAATTGTCTAAAAAGCAGGGTATTAGATTTTTAAAAGGGTACGAGTAATTTGTTAAGATATAATGGGGTGGAGGTGAAATTATGAATTAGGTGAATTTGTCATTGAGCTGCTTAAAAAGATTGTAAAGGATTTTTTAAATTGTTTTTGTATATTTCAAAATGTTTGGTTAGCCGAATAGGTAAACTATGACCATGATTGTTGTCCTCAAAGAATAATTTAGAATTCATTGTTGCCTAAAGAGACTGTAACCTGGAAAGCCCATGGTCAATGAGTTTCAGTGGTACAGGCAGGACATAAGCAAACAAAGAAGCAAGAAGACGGTCCCACTACTTGGTGATCTTTTGCTTAAGTAATAAGTCCTGATCAAACTCACACCAAGAACCACAATTTTGGTGCAGGGACGCGATTGTTGCTGCCTGCAAGGGGGGGAGGAGCCCCAACCTCCAACAAGTGCTAGATAGCGTGGGCTTGTCTCCCACTGCGTGGGACGCGATTGTTGCTGCCTGCGAGGGGGGAGGAGCCCTACCCTCAAATGAGCGCTAGATAGCGCAGACTTGTCTCCCGCTGTGCGTGACGCGCCCGGGTGAAGTCCCGGCCATGGGCAGGCCCGTCCTTCACCCGTCAGCGACTGTGAGAGGCCGGGCCACCCCTCTAAGTCTCTACTCAGGCCCTCTGCAGCTTGGGTAAACCAGGAAAAGCAGCATCTTCCAAAGATTTGATTTTTACTAGAGGTGAGGCAAACGACCGATGCTCTGGGATTGAAGAGTTACTGGGGCTGCTCTGTAGGTTTTTCAGAGGAGGGAGACAAGACAACGTTGAAACCAAAGCGAGAATGGGCAAGCGGAAGGGGGTGCCTCCGCAAACCAACTGTAAAATAAATCAAACTTTAGACGGCTTCTTACAGAAGGCAGTTGGAGATTGAGCTGGATGAGCGCCGTTTATCTATTCCATCGTTTCCAGTCTCTACAACCCTTACTCTCTCTTCCCCATCTCTACCTCAACTCTACCCACGGCAGCCCCGGAGCATGCAACTAATTTTGCCTGCATTCCCAGATGCTCGCCCAAAAAATATCCGTGATACCACCACTGTAATCCTGGATAAAGCCACTTCAGCAGACCCAGTTCTGCGGATTTTGGATTTCCCAGCGAGAGTACTTGCACCTGACTTAGAACCTCACCCAAAAGGGAAAAGAAAGTGAGGGGAGGTTAATCCGAGGAACAAATGAGCCCATGAGACCATGAGTTCGGGCTCAGAAGTCAGGAACTACAGCTCTACAATGCAATTAGATGATGCGGTTGGCCAAGTGGCGCTCAACCGAATAATAGAGCATATAAGGGAAAAGCTCACTAGGAGATTGCTCCCCATTGAAACTCGTCTTCAAGCTATTGTGGCCAAATTTGGAGGACTTTGTAAGCCTCCTTTACCTGATAACTACCCGCGAGACAATATCCAATTGAATAACCAACCCACTATTCTGGGCCATCCTCCCTGTACTAATGTCAGGACCATTCCTAATTCGTTTGAGGGACCCCTGCTACTTAAAGACTGTTGTGACTGCTGTTGTCGACCGGAGGCATGTCAGAGAGCTAGGTCCCTAACAAACCAAGTGGTTAAGAGCCCTAAATCCATAATGCCCACAGCTACTTTTTCCGGGGAATCTGAAGGAGCAGTTTTAAACTCCAATAATTGTGTATCGGAGGTGGTCCCGGAATATAGCAGAACTAGTTTGGGGATTCAAGGGGATAAGTTAAATGTTTTACATCTGCACCCAGAATCCTGCCCATATGCTCTTGTTATGTCCAATGTTCCAAGATTGCAATCTAACAGACTGAAATCTGACGAAGAGCTGAAAAAAAAAAAGGTTATACACTGGCTGCATGTTAATGCTAATTTTTAATTTCGTATGGTACCCTCCATTTTAATGGTGAGGTGGGTGGGCTGGGCGGGTCTGTTGAACAAGATAGGAATGGGCGATTGTATTTTTGTTAACTTTGATTCTCCTGTATTGGTTCAACAGCTGTTTTTAAATACGTGCAGACCTGGTCCAGCTGCAGATGGAGTTTCTTTGTGCAGGCTTGCGTCCTTTTATTCCCCAGTAATTAAAGATGTTCCTAGCAGGACAATACCCATTTTCAGAGATCCTCCACACTCTCAATTACAACATGCCTATCACTTTGAGCGCAGGCACTTTTCACCTTCTCTCAATGATGTAGATTGACTTAAAATCCTGCGATTGTCCCCCTGAGGTTCTGAGGAACAGACTAACTATTAGGGAATGCACTACTCCTAGCGCTAACGACCAAGGAGGTTTTAGTGCTGGCATCCCAGAGGGAACTTTGACTCAAATGATGGACCCTCCGGATTCTATGCAGACCATAATGTTAACCCAGAATGACAAAAGGCCCCCGGTTACTAGCAGGAATTACGCCGAATTTGAATTTTCTGGGGAGAGTAATGTTATTAGTGACAATGATCAGGGACTAATGGAGAGTCGTTCTTTGACAGACCAAATGTGTAATATGAACCCTTTGAACCCTCCAAGTAACCTATCCAATACACTCCAAGTTATACCGGAAGTCTTGATTGATGCACCTCAAGCTCAAATTGATATTCCAGGGAAAGTTCTCTGCTGGAATATAGCAGGTCTAGAGTGTAAAATGCATATCCCTGACTGGGGACTTTTTATAGATGAGCACAAGATCTGCTTATTCCAAGAGACTTGGGCTTTGGAGCCGAAGTTTAAGTGCAGTTTCAAAAGTTATTGGGTCCCAACCCGTATGGTGACTTCCGGGAGACCTTCGGGAGGGTTACTGACCTGGGTTAGTTGTTCCCTTAAGTGCCAGATTGAAGAGATGGACACGTGCTGTGTCGACCTGCAAGGCCTGATATTTACGACTGCTATTGAAAAACCCCTACTACTATTAAACATATATCGCAGAAGTGTGGGGAGTAATTGTGTGTCTGACGCCTTGAGGGCCTTAGATAACATTTTATTCTGTAAATCTGCTTCCCACTATATTATAATTGCTGGGGATTTTAATATGACTTTTGAGCCTCACTCAATGTCCCAGGAACTTTATGAAGAAGAGGACATTTATTGGGGTATTACGCAGCTATCCTTGAACAAAAGTATTAGAATGAGTAGATCAGCTTACCAAATAATTGATATCACACTTTTATACGGTCTCCGTGCTTGCAATGGCCGTTCCTTCTCAGATGCCAAACCCCGCCCTACTTTCAGGCGAGAAGCCGATAAGAGCCATATCGACTATTTCCTACTGGACGTTCGTCTGTGGGGATATATGATCGATATGGGGGTAAAGGAACATGAAGAAAGTGACCACGAATCATTAGTCTTTAGTATTAGGGGTCTGTTTGCACTCATTAGATGCCTCTGAACTGCAGAACTATGTGCAGCAGCTTGTTATGACTAATAACAAACGTAATATCAAGTGGGACACTGTGAATTCATCGTTGGGCTCCCTTACATCTATATGCAGCCTACTAATAGATCGAATGGAGCATATGCTCCACTCACATGAGGACGGGGACAGGCTTTTGGCAGCACATATGGAACAATTTTAACTCCCTCAAAAAACACTTTACTAAAGAATTGGCTGCCAAACTAAGGAATAAAAGCAGTGAGAGATGGTTTAACCACTCATGTAAGGAAGCTAAGCACAAGTTATTGAGGGATCTGAGAATGGGGATCAGAGACCCTATTGGACAATCTAGAGAGCGCTATAAGAAGGAGCTTATTAAGGCCCGTAGAAGTTGGGAGGAAGAAAGGTGGACTGCGCTTCTGGACTCCGCCAGAGCAAATGATACCTCTAAGTTCTGGAAGCTGATCTCAAATGATAGCGGTGAACCTCGGTCCCTGCCTGGTACCTCGATCCTCCCTGTAACATGGACAAAACACTTCGGTCACTTTATACAGGGGTGGACGTTCCATATCCAGGGGTATTGGTGGAAAACGGGAAATTTGATTCACCCCAATCCAATTCACCGTAGCAGAAACTAAGGCAGCAGTAACTTTTTTGAAGTGGGGTAAGGCCCCGGGTCTTGACAAAATTCCCGGCGACCTCTACAAATCAAACCCTGATATTTGGGCCCCCTATTTGAACTTGGTTTGTAATGCGGTCGCCGCAGGAGCACCCATCCCCTGGAAATGGAAGGGAGCTGAGATAGTCCCCCTTTTAAAAAAAGGTAGTCCTAATGACCCCTCTATCGTCCAATCTGTCTACTTGACAACTTACAAAAACTCTTTGCAAAACAGATTCTGCTTCACCTTGATGAGTGGATTATAGAGAATGGGACTATTTCAGATCTTCAGGCAGGGTTCAGACCTTCGGTTAGCACAATAGACCAGGTTCTGAGGTTCCTACCAATTAAATGGAAGACGGTGGATGTTGGCGGTGGGAATCTATCTGTGATTTTTGTCGATCTGAGAGCAGCTTTTGATTTGGTCCCTAGGAACAAACTCTGGCTGACACTATCGAATATGGGTGTCCCCAAAGGCCTCTTCGATCTTATAGTCCGACTTCACGAAAACACTTTTGCTCAGATTAGGTGTGGCAAAGACTGTGAATTAACAGACCCAGTTGCTATTGAAAGAGGTGTCAGGCAAGGCTGTGTTTTAGCTCCGACCCTCTTTCTTTCAGATATAAATAATTGCATTAAATATTGAAATAACTGTATCAATGATTCACCTAAACTGGCAGGTAAGAAAATTCCAGGTCTGCTATGCGGACAACACCATCCCATTAGCCAAAACACCTAAGGGACTGCAAAATCTGACTGATCAATTCTGTCTTTATTGTAGAGATTTTGACCTGGAAGTTAATGTTAAGAAAACCAAGTTGATGATATACAGTCCACGGAAGATTAAACAAAAGTGACTATTTAATGAATACTACTCCTCTGGAAAGGGTTGCTGAGTACAATTATCTGGGAATTATAATAATGGATTCGGGTAGCTGGGATGCAGCAGTTAGAAAAGGGAGCCTCATCTTATGTCAAAGACGGGGGCCTTAGGTCGCAAAGTAAGAAGTGTAATTAGTCCACCTTTAAACCCCACTTTCGAAATATATAAAGTCCAAATCCGAGGTGCAGCATTGTATGGGGCAGAGCTCTGGGGGTTTCATAGGCAGTTGGATGCCCTACAAACCAAAGAGAATCATTTTATTAGATATATAACTAGGCTGGGGAAGGGCACACCGCTGATTCAACCTTGGAACAAACAGCATTAAAGATATAGCAGGCTAGAAACCCCTTTTATATTGGATCTGCATGTGGAAAAAGGAAGAACTGGCTCCCTTTCGAGAGGCAATCAAACATTTTACAAAGTCCCAGTGTAACTGGATTAAGGTTAGCTGGTTAAGAGAGATGAAATTGGCTTGGGACAAACTGGCTCTCCCCCTTTTTTGGGAGAGGCCGGAGTTGATTCCCACCAATGCCATCCCATTAGTTAAGCAAAGGTATTGGGAGAAAGCCAACGAGGAGATCCTCCATAGTAATGGGGTGGGACGATTGACTTCAGAGTTCCTGATGGTCAAGTACGAACCAAAGCCAGAGCAGTTTTTGGATCTTGCCATACCTGCCCATGCACATGCCCTATTCCTTCAACTCAGATATGGAACCCTACCAGTTAAAAGTTTTATCGCCCGTTGGCCGAAAAATAGTTCAGAGGCCAATAAATGTTTACACTGTAATACACGTGAGGAAACTATCGAACACATTTTGTTCTTCTGTCCTCTGTATAAAAACCCAAGGGGAAGATGGATTACTCCTCTTTGCAAAGTTTTACTATTACATGACCGAGCTAACGCTTATAGAATATGTAAATATGATTCGTCCATACTAGTCGTAAGTGCGGTAACTAAGTTTTTAACATCAGCGTGGTCTATTCATCGTAGGGCTATCTCAGTGCCAGATCTCTAACACACTGAGGGACTGTAGGATCACTGGGGACTTACAGACGGGCATGTTCTTGGGGAGGCTTCCCTCGCATCAGGTGTCTCCATTTTATGGTTTTAATCATATTTTTTAATCAGATTTTATTATTATTTACAGCGCTAAAACCAGGATAATAAGTAGCATTTGTGCAGGGCCTTTGTGCTCAAATAGTTTTATATGCTTATTATATATCCCATTTTAACTAATTATGACTGGTAATCTAATAGTTCATAAAAGGAGATTACAGGAATGAGCTGTTGATTGGATTTTAGGCTTAGCCCCCTTAAGAACCTTAGGAAGCTTTACCTTTCTATATCTATGTATTGCTGTCTGTATGATTGCATTCAATTGGTCTTTATCTGGTTTGACTAAAGAGACTTAGGCGGTCATTCTGACCGCGGCGGGCGGCGGTCGCCGCCCGCCATGCGGTTACCGCCGAATGGCCGCTCTGCGGTCAGGAGACCGCTGCGGCCATTCTGGCTTTCCCGCTGGGCCGGCGGGTGACTGCCAAAAGGCCGCCCGCCGGCCCAGCGGGAAAGCCCCTGCAACGAGGAAGCCGGCTCCGAATGGAGCCGGCGGAGTTGCAGGGGTGCAACGGGTGCAGTGGCACCCGTCGCGATTTTCACTGTCTGCAAAGCAGACAGTGAAAATCTGTATGGGGCCCTGTTAGGGGGCCCCTGCACTGCCCATGCCAGTGGCATGGGCAGTGCAGGGGCCCCCAGGGGCCCCACGACACCCGTTCCCGCCATCCTGGTTCTGGCGGTGAGAACCGCCAGAAACAGGCTGGCGGGAAGGGGGTCGGAATCCCCATGGCGGCGCTGCAAGCAGCGCCGCCATGGAGGATTCCCTGGGCCAGGGGAAAACCGGCAGGAAACCGCCGGTTCCCCTTTTCTGACCGCGGCTTTACCGCCGTGGTCAGAATAGCCCAGGAAGCACCGCCAGCCTGTTGGCGGTGCTTCTGCTGCCCTCCGCCCTGGCGGTCAGAGACCGCCAGGGTTGGAATGAGGGCCTTATTGTAGTTTGCCCTCTTAGGAAGTTGCCCGGAGTATAAACAGTTCTGATCTTCTTGTGGTGCTTTCGATAGCAGACTCCATGTATTACACTTTATTTTTATACTATACTTTCGTCCATGGAGGAGCCTTATGAGCTAATTTTAATGTTTGCCAAAATGTGAATTTATATGGATGCATTACTCTTCTCCAGAAACTGTGTGATCTGGACTTTTGTGTAGTATTTTCATACTTTGTGGGGTCTGCAGAGATGCCCAAATGTTTTTATTGGGGTTAAGCAGGAATGCACACAAATTTATGAATTTATGAATTTCTGAGACTATTTGTACTGTACTTGACATGTTTTTAATGTTTTTATTACCCTTTTTTTGTAGTTTTATGAGTATTTACTTTTATTATGTGTTTTAATGGCTTGTGAACAGCCGAATAAAGTCTATTTGATGATGATGGTGCAGGGACATGCTGTCAACTTCAATGAACGTTATTGTTTCCCAGAAGAAGTAGCTCACTTTTATAAACATTCAGCTGGAAGACGTTGTAGCCTATTGATTGCAACACGTTTGGCAAACAGTCTCTCAGATTTTCCATAGAGTTACTGACATTTTATGGGTATGAATCTTCTACTCTGTTTTATCCACATATGAGAGTAGCAGGCAGTCAAATGGCTAGAAAACATCTGAATATAGATGCTGTGGATAAAGTGAATCTCTGTGTTACTCCACACTGTATCTGGACATGTATGGACTGAAAGTAGGAAACCGTCATGGATGGTAGTTCTCCAAAAAGGATTTGAACCACTGCCCTTAGACTCTTTAAACTCTGAGGCAGATAGACTCATAAGCAGGAGAGCATAGCCCACAGTATTAAAAGTAGCAGAGAGAGGTCCAATGAATTAATCCTACTGTGGTCCCCTGATCTAAGATGAACCTAATGTTATCAGTGATGATGGTTAATGCTGTTCCTGTTCTCCCAAAATGGAAACCTACTAGCCATTCATCCTATGGCTTCATCTGCTTCAGGAAACAAGACAGCTGGTTGGCCTCTAGGTACTGTGAGAAATTGGGTTGTTGGTTGACTGGGGTGTGACCCCTGGTCAGGCAGCAACCATAACTCTTGTAAGGGTAAGGTCCAAGCAACACCCCAAATTAACGTTTTCTCACCCTCAGTGAAAACACCACACAAAACGGAATTTAATGAATACGTAAAAGACCCTAAATCCAATGAGTAGAACCTCAGTTATGTTTTTATAAAGAATAAACAGTAAAATAGCACTAAGAAGCCAAAAAGCAGCAACTGGGGATATCTGGTCACGCCCGACAGGGACAAAATCAAAAGTTCAAGTTGACCTCAATGGAGCATGGGCTAGCTACAGGGACCCAGTTGGGCCCCTGAATCAAAATACATTAAATCCAGTTTGAAGAGCAAAGCACCAGCTCTGTATTATGCAGTACAGGGGATGCACTCATATTCTGCAAGCAACTGCAGTGATGCGTCAGGTCTGAGATGTAGTGAAGTGACATGGGTTCGAAGGCGATTGGTGAGTCAGCTGTAACTCCAACACAGGTGGGGAAGGTCCAGAGGAAGTCTGCCCAGCCTGTTGTGAGTGTCACGGCGGAGAAGTGCGCCATCATTTCCGGTGGTCCAGACACAACCACCAGCACCGTCATCACTGGTCCAGAGACCACCGCCAGCGCCGGAGTCACAGCCCAGGAGGGCACAAGTATCGTTACTGGTCAGGAGACCACCGCCGGAGTCACAGCCCAGGAGGGCACAAGTATCGTTACTGGTCAGGAGACCACCGCCGGAGTCACAGCCCAGGAGGGCACAAGTATCGTCACTGGTCCAGAAACCACCGCCGGAGTCACAGCCCAGGAGGGCACAAGTATTGTCACTGGTCCAGAAACCACCCACAATGCCCATTGTTGAGATCGTCATGCCACACACCAATGCCCAGTGTAGAGATCGTCATGCCACACACCAATGCCCAGTGTAGAGATCGTCATGCCACACACCAATGCCCAGTGTTGAGATCGTCATGCCACACACCAATGTCCGTATCAGAACCGCCATGTCAAAGCACCGCTGAACAGTCCAGAACCGCCATGGCAAAGCACCGCTGAACAGGGCAAAGACCGCCATGTCAAAGCACCGCTGAACAGGGCAAAGACCGCCATGGCAAAGCACCGCTGAACAGTCCAAAACCACCATGGCAAAGCATCGCTGAACAGGGCAAAGACCGCCATGGCAAAGCACCGCTGAACAGGGCAAAGACCGCCATGGCAAAGCACCGCTGAACAGGGCAAAGACCGCCATGCCAAAGCACCTCTGAACAGGGCAAAGACCGCCATGGCAAAGCACCGCTGAACAGTCCAGAACCGCCATGGCAAAGCACCGCTGAACAGGGCAAAGACCGCCATGGCAAAGCACCGCTGAACAGGACAAAGACCGCCATGGCAAAGCACCGCTGAACAGGGCAAAGACCGCCATGTCAAAGCACCGCTGAACAGGGCAAAGACCGCCATGGCAAAGCACCGCTGAACAGTCCAGAACCGCCATGGCAAAGCACCGCTGAACAGGGCATGCACCGTGTAGGAATGAAGAGGCCGCCACATCAGGCATCCTTATCCCATGTGCAGCTGTGACAGTGACAGGACATGAACTTTCACGGGGAGACTCATCCAGTCTGGGCACCAGTCCCACCCAGTACCAATTGAGACCTGCATCTACTTGAGAGACTGTGGCTTTGCACTCCCCAGGATGGCACAGTGGGCAACCCACCCACTGTAGAGACTTGAGAGACTGTGGCTTTGCACTCCCCAAGATGGAACAGTGGGCAACCCACCCACTGTAGAGACTTGAGAGATTGTGGCTTTGCACTCCCCAGGATGGCACAGTGGGCAACCCACCCACTGTAGAGACTTGAGAGACTGTGGCTTTGCACTCCCCAGGATACATCAATGGGCACGGAGCCCCGTAGTGGATCTGGCTTTGCATTCATCTGGCTGAGGTGCCCCCCCTTCCCTTCCCCCTGAGGTGCCTGTAGTGTTTCTATCTGATGCCCCGGCAGTGTTCTCTCCAATTTTGGTCAGGTGTCGTTTGTGGGCCTCGCCCATGCATTTTTGGACTGTTGGTGCACGGACATTGTTGTGTACATATCTGCACTACTTCTCGGATTGTATGTGTAAATAAGAGTGATTTTGAGATATATATGTGTATATTTTTGTATGACATGTATATTGGCACATTATAATGTTTGCCCGAATTTCGCTTTGTCTTTTCATTCTTCCGGGGGGATTGTGGGTTGTTACTGTGATTTTTGTGACTGCATTGGTGTGTATGTTGTAATATGCGAGGGTGGGGGTGTTTGGTGGATGTCCCCCTAACTTTTGCCTCCCTCCTCCCTCGTGTCGTAGGTGCAGTACTCACCGGTGTCTTCGGCGCCTACGTAGCTGTTGGTCGTAGAAGAGCAGAAAGACAAGGGCAGGTAGGATTTGTAATTCGGCCTCCATGGTGTCCTCGTTCCTCGTGATATGTGTTGAGGTGAGCGTTTTCCCATAGCAAAAGCTGTTTCCGCCGTGTTTTTATCCACGGTGAATCCGCCCCGGAAAAGTTGGTGGATTGGCGGGTTGTAATAGTATGGACGGTACATTGTCACCCGCCTGTCTGTTGGCGGTAACCGTCGCACTGCTTGTCTGTACCACCATGGCGGGCGGTGTGTTAAAGTGGCTGTCTTTGTTGGCGCTTACCTCCAGGGTCATAATTCACTTTTTTTGTCTGCCGCCCTGTTTGCGGTATTTCCGCAGCTTTAATGCCGTCCGCCAGGGTTGTAATGACCACCAAAGTGTCTTAATGTCACCTTGTAAAAATGGAAAAGGGCACAGCGCTACCAGAGTGTCACTGAAAGTGACGCATCAGAGTCTATAGGTGCTTGTAAATTAACCCCTCAGTATCTGGAATGGAAGCTCTTAACAACCTCTTCCAAAAATAAATTTGTGACAATCACTCTGTGCTCTCCTGAGAGAAGCCAAGGGGCATATTTATGAGGGGAGCTGCATCACACTTGCACCACATAATGTGGTGCGTGCACAACACCACTCCAAAATACGAAGTCTAAAGCCACTCAAGCCCAGCTTGCATGGCCTGAGTGGCTTCATAAATCTGGAGTAATGCAATGCAGCGCAAATCACTGTGTTGTGTTACACTTCACCAGTGAGCCGTTCCATGGGCACTGCCTGGCTGTTCCCATGCAACATCCATACCACTTATGACAATCGCCACCAGCATCTCAAATTTCTTCATTCAGAATTACGAAAATCTGCATAATGAGGTCTATCAGAAAGAAAGAGCTCTACACGTCAACACTGAGCCTGCCCCGCTCTCGCATTTTATACGCTCTCCGCCTTCAGCCCAAAAAAATACAAGTCCCAGCATAGCAGGGTGGAAGAAGGGATGAGACAGAAAACACTGAAAACGCTTCCCTGCAGTCCCACGTTCGCCATGTAACCTACAGAGCTGAAAGAAGACATAACAATATATTCATAACAACTCAGCAATTTTAGCTCTATAAGAGATGTACCAAGAACTATCACACAATACCTGTTAAACCTTATGGCTGCTTGTGGGTTTGCTAAAATGTCGGGTGCCTTCAATTCAGTCCCTTAAGGAAGACATATTCAGTGTTTTTATGCACTCCATTGGCTTTATTATATAAAGTGAGTATGTGGGTGCTAGTTGAAGACATGTTCCCTGTTAGTTACTAGTTTGGAACTGTAAAGGCATGTTTTTGGTTAGATTAATTGCAGCAGTGGTTGACATATGTTAAGTAAACAACAGAACATAACACAATAACATACAAATGCAATAAAACATCACAATTAAAACATAACAAATTAAAATGATCCAGACGAAAGCACAACCATCACAATGTAAAGAATCACATTGCAATAATACACCACCAAAACACAGCACCACCAAAAAATACAACAAAACTCATTAGCACCTCCAGAAAATTGCTTTCATAAATAGACAGATAAAAAAGGTTTGCATGATACACTGCCTTATTTTACCACCAAGAACATGAAATAGATCTAGACAAACATGTTTCATGGCTTTACCTCTTTCACCTCATAATGAGTTAGTGTCCTAGACTGCAATTGCCATTCTTTTTTTCTTTCAGCTTATTGGGTGTCATTAATGCATAGGTTCTTTACAACGAATTCTTGAAAATTCTAGAACACTACTTGCCCAGAAATTACAATAGACTTTTTGCTGCCTTATTGTTCTCATCTCAACTTGATCCCAGTTGTGGGTGTTCTGCTCATATCTCCTACTTTTAAGTTAATTATTGTTACTCGCACCTTATTCTGCGTGTCTTGTATTTTGTATTATCTTATTTCCATCTCACATAAACATTTCCTGATGGGAACAGAAATTCCCAGACATGGTGACCAGTATTTTTTTGTAAGGATATCTGCTGCGCCCTATCTTCTGGCCATGTCACACTTAGCCACAACTATGCCTTGGGTGCTAAAAACTATCTGGGATCAGGTAACATCTGTCTCATTTGGGATACCCAAAAAGGACCAATTTGGGGTCTGCTGGGAGAGACATCTCCATAACCACACTTAACTCCTTGCCTTCCAGTAAGTCTGTATGAACGGGGCAGCCCCACAATGTGTGCATAAAATCTCCCCTGACCTTCTGATATCTAAGACAGTTCGGAGACTCTGCCCTTCCAATCATATGCAATGCGCCCCTATCATAATATGCCCTTTGCAAGATTTTTTTATTGAATGAGGTGCAATGAGGCTTTCATAGCTACCTCTCTGGGATGCCTTAGTACCACCTCCCAATCAATGTCTTCCATGTCACCTAGTTCTCTTTCCCATTTCTCTCAGAGTTTACCAGGATTATCAGTCATATTGTTATTTAGGCCCTCATTTTAACCTCAGCGGTCTTTTTTGAAGACCGCCGAGGTACCGCCGTGCTGAAGATCACCAGTGCAGGCGGTTTTTCCGCCCAGCGTATTATGACTGCTGGCAGCCCTCCATCTTCTTTTGGGCGGAGAGCCGCCAGCAGCCATACTGGTGGTCGGCGGGGAAATGGAGGCTGCTCCACTGCCATGTCATCAGAACACCGCCCACCGAATCACGTCCCATGATTCGGTGTGGCAGTGCTCTGGTGACGGGGTGCTGGTGGCAGAGCAGCCCCCATGGATCCTGTTCCCTCCTGGAGGATCACCGAACCAGGTAAGGTGATCGTCCGTTAGAGGAGGGGGCGGAGGGGTGTTGTGTGTTGTGTATGTGCATGGGGGTGTGAGTGTGAGTGTGTAGAGGGGGTGTGTGAGTGTGTGTATGCATGCGGGGGTGTTGTGTGTTTGAAAATGTGTGCGTGTCTGTCTGTTTGTATGTCTGTGAGTATGTGTGCGTGTATCTATATATGTATGTGTGCGTGTATGACTGTGTGTATGTCTGTTGGTATGTTTGTTGGTATGTGTGCTGGTATGTGTAATGGTGGTGTTTGTATGCGTATAGGGTGGGGGTGTGTTTCGATGTTGGGGGGGTGGGGAGGGGGTCCTGCCACCTTTGGGAGGTGGTAGAGGGTGTGGGGGGAGGACTCTGGGGAGGGGGAGAGGGATGGGGGAGACCCCTATCAGTGCCAGGGAAAGAATTCCCTGGCACTGATAGTGCCTACCGCCATGGATTTAGTGGCGGTACAGAACCCCACGAAATCCATGGCGGTATGTGGGATTGTGATACTGCCAGCGGTGTTGTGACAGCTGCTAGTCTGGAGACCGAAATCTCCAGCCCAGTTGTTATTACCACCCTGGCGGTCGGAGTGAAGAAGTGGTGGTTTAGCATGGCGGTCACCGCCATGCTTGTAATGCCATTTTTTCTTCCGCTGGCCTGTTGGCGGTATTACCGCCATTTCTCCACCGACCACCAGGGTTGTAATGAGGGCTTTAGTGCCTTATATGTGAGGGACACTGCTTTGCTCATTAGCTCCTCCTGTAACAACCTTCCCTCTAGCAGTACATATTCCAGTAGCTCCTCACACACTATTCCTTCCGCTAACCAAACATGGCGCAATTTCGCATACTTAATGAATTGGGACCTGAGCCTATATTCAGTACAAAAAGAAAGTAGGGATTTGAGTTGACCTCTATCAATGATACCACCTACTGTTGAGATTTCCATCAGATCCCATACCCCAAAACATTGCAGCTTCCTCAATTCTCTGAACCACTTCCTTTTCCTTAATGATGTTGCCTTAGTGACTCTATGGGCCCATCCCATGCATCTTGTCGCCCTTTCCCGTAATTCCAGGGTGACCTATGTCGTGTGGAGCAGTCCATGAGCTCCTTTGCTGCCATAGAGAAAATGTATGTGTGTGTGTGGGGTTCTATTGTCTCTCTCTCTCTTGCCTATATGTAGAGTGGTCTCTTGCTGAGTGTTTCCATTCGTTGATAGGAGTCATATGTAAAGCCCAATAGTAAGCCTCAACGTCTGGCCATGCTAGTCCACAACTGTAAGGATTGCTCTGTAGTAACGCTATCCTAGGTGTCCCCCTTGCCATAACAATGAGCGCAGTTTTCCAACAATGTCAGTGAACACTGTCCTAGGGAGTGGATGATATGTGCTTTAGAGGGAATAGGAGCTGAGGCAGAGTGATCATTTAAAAAATGCCCACTCATCCCAATAAGGAGAGGGGAAGGTCTTTCCATTGCTCCACATCTTCCTTAAATTTAGAAATTACCTTTCCAATAGTGCTGTGTCGACACACCTCTTTATGAGGTGTTATAAAGATACCAAGATAGTTAAAGCCCTCAGAAATCACCCTTAAAACCCCAGATAAGGGGGTCCAATGTGGTGTATTTCCAGGGCAGTACACTGTGGACTTATTCCAATTAATCTTAATCTTATATCCAGAGTGACTCCCGTACTCCTCTATGATGTGGAAAAGGATGAGTATAGTTGTCATGGGCTCTGTTACGTATAAGAGAATATCATCTGCATAGAGGGAAACCTTCTCCTCCACATCATCATTGGGAGTAATTCTAAAACCCCAGACACCAGGATGCATTTGATTAGTGCATGCCAAGAATTCCACAGTAAGTGCGAAGAGGATAGGGGACAGAGGACACCCCTGCCTAGTCCCACGGCCAATGGGAAGCCCGAATACAACATGCCATTTACCCTTGCCAATACTATCAGTGTGTTGTATAATAGTGCATTTGATCTCTGAAATTTTGGCCCAAACCCTAATTTGTCTAGCGTACAGTCCAGGAAAGGCCAATGCACTGCATCAAACGCTTTTTCTGCATTCAGGGATAAGAATACATGCAGAGCATCATGGTCCTTAACCTTCATATGTGTTTTACAGAGATTCATCTGGGTAGCACATCCCGGCATAAACCCAAACTGGTCATTGTGGACAAGGGATATGCTATGCTTCAGTAGGCATGTCTCAGGGACTGTATGTAATACCTTACCCGCAGTGTTTAATAAGGTTATGGGACGATGTGAGTCACATCTATCTTTGGGTTTGCCATCATTATGAATAACCGTGATCGTGGCTGGCCAGAGGTCCAGGGGGAGGGTACCATCTTTGTATGCGATTTGCTAGAGACACAATAAGTGATGGTCCAATAGGTCTATGCAGCATTTAAAGAATTTGGCAGGTATACTCTTTGGGTCCGGGGTCTTACCCTGGCACAGTTTAGTGCCCATCTCTGAGTGGGCGTGCCTCATAAAATACTCCGTAGTAGTGCGAACGTCTTCATGATTTGTTCGTCCATGATGTTAATCACTCTTAAGTCGTCAGCAATACCCTGCACCCATCTAGCCCCCATTTCTTTCTTGCTAAGCCAGGCAAGGAGTTTACCGGCCTTGTCTCTGACTTCATATAGTCGGTGTAGTGTTTCCAATCTGTCATGTGCCAGTTTGCAATATTCTAATATAAGGGCATCTAATTGTCGAGTGACCCGGGGGTGTGACTTGCCATTGGACCACCCCTCTAAGTAGAGTATGTGTTGCTCTAATTGTTCTATTTTCTCAACCCCCTTCTTCTTCTTCACAGCTGTTCGATTTTGAGCATTATCATGTAGCACTGTCTTATAGGCCACCCACAATGTAACCCAGGAAGAGACTGTGTCCATATTTTCTGGGATGAAAATGTCTGTGTCAGCCCAAATACCCCTTAGAACCTCCGCCAGTCTCAGGCATTAATCCGCCACCCCATGTTTGGACCAGTTAACCTCAGTCCCAATCGCACCAGGAGCAGGGAGTGATCGAAGAGTTCCCTTGCAAAATAGTCCACCTGTCCTATCTCGTTCATCTCACCCATTGGTATGAATATATAGTCCAGTCTGGAGTTACTCTATGTGCTCCCGTGAAATAGGTATATTGTCTGTTGTGTGAGTGTTGGTGGCACCATAAATCAGTTAGTCCAAGTGTGCTTACAAAATGTGCCAATGGGGTAGTGCATGCCAAGCCTCCAGGAGTCTAAGAACGGTCTAGTAATGTGTGCATTATGTTGTTAAAGTTACCCCCTACCAAGTGTAGAGATGAGGGTGCCTCTAGAAGAATGTCCACCACCTTTGTCAGGGTAGAAGCCTGCAGTCTTGGTGGCACATATATACATATCAAGGTGACCTCACGTCTTCCCCACACCCCCATGACTCTGACATCGCGTCCCAAAGGGTCTGTCCATTTACACGTCACTTCAAATGGGGGGTACTTTTTGATTAGTAATGCTACTCCCCACGACCCAGAAGTATAGCCTGCATGAGCTAATGCAGTGTACATCCCCCTACCAAGGAATCCACACTGAGTGCCTTGTAAATGCGTCTCTTGAAGCAGTATTTTGTCATGGTGCATGTGTTTAATATACTGTGCCACCAATCCCCACTTAATCTTATCACCTAAGCCATTGACATTCCATAACTTTAAAGGTAGGAGCCACTGCTGGAGCTGGACTGGTGACGTCTTCCTCCAGCTCGTCCGCGTTTCCTCAATCCACTCATCAACCCCGCCCACTACTCGAAGCCTCAGCTGCGCGGCCCCTGTCTCCCACTGGGCTTCAGAAATAGCTAGAGGTCCTTACCACGGGGGAATGCAAGCTCCACTTCTCGGTGTCGGACAATGCCTGGGTAGCTGCCTCAGTATTCCACAACCGTTGGATGGTCTCCAGAGCCTCCAGGGTGGGATGGCCGCAGGTAGGCCCAATGGGACGCTCAACCGGTGCAGACCCTCATTATTTATGCTTTCAGTTGACCCAGGACTTGCAGCTCCCATCTTCTCCTCTGTGGGTTTGCAGGAAAGAGTTCACCGGATAATCACTCAGGGGTATCGCGCCCATGCCTAAGTCACCAAGGGTGTAGCAATTGTTCCTTAGAACAGCAGGATTTTAGTTGGATAAGGCAGCTACAGCTGGAGCTCTTGGGGAGTGCGACTAACTCAGTCATGTTGTTGGCAACGCCCCCCCCATGGTGTACAGTTTTGACCCCTGTCTCATGTATCCAAATTGAGAATATCTGGTATACCCGTTTTTGGATTTTGGCCCACACTAACGGATCTAACATCTGCCTCCCTTTGATAAACAGTTTGGTTCTGAACTTTTCCTGGACCTGGAGGGGAGCACCAATTGTTTCCTCCATTGTATCAGAAAAGTACTGTACTAGTCAGGGGTCACGCATGTAGCGGGTTGGTTTTAGTGCACCATAGTTTCCATTAAACGTTGCATGACCAGACCTTTTCATCCATATCATGACTGACAAGAACTAAAAAGTGATATAAAGTGTCTTAAGTCTTTTTAAAGCAAACAAAGTCTCTTTCAAGCACAAAGTACCTGGTTTGCATGAAAAATCTCCGCATAGGGCCGCAGAGGAGGAGAAGCGGGGAAACAAAGGGGTGTGCATCGATTTCTCGGGCTGCACACTCAATGCGTCTTTAGCTTCCACGCAGGGACGCTGTGCGTCGATTTCTGGTGCTCAGTCATGGATCCTCTTTGGGTTGCGGGGTTTTCAGATGCCCCGGGGTCTGTGCATGGAATTCTGAGCTTGCAGAGTGAAGTCACAAGTGCTGCGTCGATCCGCTGGGCGTTGCATGGAATTTTCTCCCGCACAGCAGGCGTTGCATCGATTTCCCCTCTGGAAGTCGGGCTGCTTTGTCCCAGGTCAGCTGTGCGTCGATCCAGTGGGCTGTGAGTCGAAGTTCAGATCGCAACGCAAGCCCCGCATCGACCTTCTCCTTGCGAAGTCACGCTGCGTCGTTCCGGTTCGGCGTGCAGTGAATTTCTCACCGCTACTGTTAATGTGCACAAATTGGAGGTGAGTTTACCTTTCCAGATGGTGGAAAACTATTGATGACATTCCTGAATCTGACGGGAGGGAACTGAAGTGGAAAAAGTGGAGGAAGGCTTCCCCTTAGAAGTAGTATTAGGTCCTTTAGACACACAGGGTTGATGATTAGTCTCCATGAAGATTCCCGTTTGGTGGATGGAGGAATTAAGTATGAAACTGCAAATCCTGTTGTCAGAGTGTGATGGGTCCATTAGAAGAAGTTAGTTTTTGTCCCTCTTTCTGATCACTGTCTGCTGTATCTGCTTATAAATATGTGTACACTTCTCACGCCTCTATAAGCCTTTGTTGTGGGTGCCTCACCCTGGAGGCAACCCTGCTGTGAAGAGCATTACTCTGGATAAGTCAGGAAGACAGTCTGAGATGGACATGTGAAAGGAAACCCGACCCAAGAAGTTTTTTTAGAGCAGGCAGAGAATTCACATCTCATGTCTGCCATCTCCGTATAAAAGTTGAAACTGTTGACCCACTTGCTGCTCCAGTTCCAAATTCTCTGTGACCAAAGAGGGGGATGTTCCTCAGAATACACAATGAGCTACTGAGCAGCCAGTGCTGGTGTCTGCCTGACCACCAGCTTGCAAGAAGCAAGGGGACACTATCTAGAGTGTGATCTGGAGAAATAACTGTTTTCCATGACCTGGACTGCCCGGACAGTTCTGGCTGAAAAAAGGGAGAGGAGCAAGCCATCTTTGCTGGGTAAGCTGACTGTTGGTGTGGACAGGAGAAATTGACTTTGATTTATTAATTAAATGAACAACAGCAAACAAGCTGGGTAGGTACCCATACAGGAACGAAATGTGGTGGAGCTTTAAGAATGCTGAATTCCACACTACTAGTACAAATGTGCACACCAAGGTATGTAGGTGCACAATCTAACAGCATATGAGTATGTTAACTACACAAATTACTCAGCCCTTATCCCTATTCACACATATGGAACCAGGGGTCCATATATCCATATCTTTCAACATGTGTTTGGAAATATGAGCCCTGTTATGCAGTGCCATTGTTTCCAGGACCTCCAGCCACTTCTGGTCATGTAAGACTCCGGTTCCCCACTCATTGCAGTTGCTCATCATTCTTCATTTTTAGCCTCCAATTTGGTTACAAAGACATCCCATGCAGTCACCACTGGGCCCTCATGTCCCCACAATCTAGCCAATGTAATTGTATCAGTGTCTGCCCAAGCCCATTTCAAAAGATCCCTCAGCCAACCCCTCATGTCAGATGCTGTGCAGGCCTTTCATGACATTGCAATTCGCTGTTTGTAAAGTAGCACTGCTAGATCTGTAAACCTTTGAATATATTTGTCATCTTTGGTGCAATGTCTGACACCCAGTAGGCAGAACTCAAGTGTGGGTGGAACTATGCAGTCAACCAGTTCTGATATTACATTCGCCACCTCTCCCCATAAATATTGTATTACAAGACAGACACACCATATGTAGAATTCCAGCGTCCAGCATACAGCAATGAGTACACTTTGAGGATGACCCCGCAATCATATGCTGGAAATGTTTGGGCATCAGATAGGTCTGATGGAAGTAATTAACTTGCATGTACCTGAACTTTGAGTTCCAAGAGACCGCCTTCACATATTATTTGGCTCTTGTTCACTGCTTCTCCTTCAGTGCAGTGTGTAAATCCGTCGCACACTTGACCCTAACAGTCATCTCAGATGAGTAATGATGGCAGTGTCAGGCCAGGTATAACATAGGCATGGGATTTAATCTAATAGGGTGTGCATTGGGAGAAAGAACCAGCACTCAAGGATGATTGTGTTATATTGTATATAAATGGTGTAAACACTGGGGAACACCCCAAATCCCCCAACTGGTTTACAAAGTAAACACATACAGTCACAATAACAGTTGTGATGCGCTCATTGGTAATGACTTATAATATAATCACATGTAACCATATAATTGGATAGGTACTAATACCATGAAACTTAAAGTCATCGCAAGAACAGTCCAATATTGGTGTTCAATCCTTTAGGATTTATTCATGAAAACTTAAAGTTAACATAGGCATGGCTCTCCTCACATTGCCACGAGATAATATGATTTGCAGGGGTAGGTTTGTGGATGGTTTGGAATGCCCCTCTTCCCAATGCATGGAAATAGCATATTATATGATGTTTTATGTTTGTAGTCTGCCTGGTGATATCCGGTATGTGCCTCTTACTTGCTGGAAGGTCTGCAGTACAACCCCCTCACATACGTCCTCAGCTAAGTGCACTCATGCCTCTGTCCAAATACAGGCATTGTGTTGTGGCAGAGTGCTCACTAATGTTGGCAGAGACCATATGGATAGTTGAGGAGCATAGAGAGGGTGAGTCCTAGCAATGCAAATATATTTATTTTCACCATTCTCACCACGTCTGAGACGGACAGCGTGAGTAAGGAGAGGCAGGGCGAGTGGGTTCTTAGTTGGACAATCTGGTCTGCATGCAAGCACTGAGAATGTGTAAGAACCAACATATTGTTGCAGGGAATTTACCTGCTACGGGAGTATAGTGATGCTCATGCTGATATTCTTTGCTAAGGCACAGGGGAAGTTGGGATTGTCTACTTAGCTTACATTTCAATTCATTAACTTGCCAACATTAGTAACCTCCTAATGAAGGACCAGGGGTCCGAAATGCATTGAGGATTTATATGAAATATCAAATTTTTGTTATACATGATTAACAATTGAATATATGTGGCATTCATACCATGAGACTGAACAACAATCAAAACATTGAGAGTGATTGTATGAAATGGGGTCTTTCATTGGCAGTCAGGTTACCCCCTGTCCAAGCAAGGACCCTCACTCTAGTCAGGGTAAGTCCCACACAATCCAAATTATCCTGTGCCCACCTTCTGGTAGCTTGTCACTGAGCAGTCAGGCTTAACTTAGAAGGCAATGTGTAAAGTATTTGTGCATTAAATCATACAATAACACCATATAGCACCACAAAAATACACCACACAGTGTTTAGAGAAATATATAATATTTATCTGGATATTTGCAGGTCAAAACGATCAAAAATGTAGAGATATCACTGAAAAGTGAAATAAAGTGTCTTAAGTCTTTTTAAAGCAATCAAAGTCTCTTTCAAGCACAAAGTACCTAGTTTGCATGAAAAATCTCCGCATATGGCCGCAGAGGAGGAAAAGCAGGGAAACAAAGGGGTGTGCATCGATTTCTCGGGCCGCACACGCAATGTGTCATTTAGATTCCACACAGGGATGGCTGTGCGTCGATTTCTGACACTCAGTCGTGGATCCTCTTTGGGTTGCAGGGTTTTCAGACGCCCCAGGGTCTGTGCGTGGAATTCTGAGCTTGCAGAGTGAAGTCACAAGTGCTGCGTCGATCTGCTGGGCGTTGCATGGAATTTTCTCCCGCACAGCAGGCGTTGCATCGATTTCCCCTCTGGAAGTCGGGCTGCTTTGTCCCAGGTCAGCTGTGCGTCGATCCGGTGGGCTGTGAGTCGAAGTTCAGGTCGCAACGCAAGCACCGCGTCAACCTTCTCCTTGCAAAGTCACACTGCATCGTTCTGGTTCGGTGTGCAGTGAATTTCTCACCGCGGGGCAGGCTGTGCGTCGATTTTAGCAAGCTGTGTGTCGCATTTTCAAAGCACAAGGAGTCCAGTTGCAAGAGTGAAGTGTTTTTGGTCCTGAGACTTCAGGGAATAGGAGATAAACTCTATCCAAGCCCATGAACAGCACTTCTTCACCACAGCCAGAGAGCAGCACGGCAGCAGGCCAACAGCAAGGCAGCAGTCTTTCACAGAAAGTAGTCAGGTGAGTCCTTTGTTCAGCCAGGCAGTTCTTCTTGGCAGGATGCAGGTTCTGGATCCAGTTTTCTTTTCCAGGAAGTGTCGCAGTTGATAGGGCAGAGGCCCTGTTTTTATACACAAATGAGCCTTTGAGGTGGGGGAGACTTCAAAGAGTGGCTTAGAAGTGCACCAGGTCCCCTTTCAGTTCAATCCTCTCTGCTAGGGTCCCAGTAGGAGGTGTGGCAGTCCTTTGTGTGAGAGCAGGCCTTCCACCCTCCCAGCCCAGGAAGACCCATTCAAAATGCAGATGTATGCAAGTGAGGCTGAGTATCCTGTGTTTGGGATGTGTCTAAGTGAATGAACTATGAGCTGTCAACTAAACCCAGCCACTCTTGGATTGTAAGGCACAGAAAGATGTAAGTGCAGAGAAATGCTGACTTTCTAAAAGTGCCATTTCCAAAATAGTAATATTAAATCCAACTTCACCAGTCAGCAGGATTTTATATCACCATTCTGGCCACTCTAAATAAGACCTTCCTACTCCTTCCAGATCAAACAATGTATGAGGGCAGCCCCAGTGTTAGGCTATGAAGCGAGCATGCCTCACAACAGTGTAAAAACGAATTTAGAGGTTTTACACTACCCGGACATGTAAACTACATAGGTACATGTCCTGCATTTTGCCTACACAGCACCCTGCCCTATAGGTTACCTAGGGCATACCTTAGGGGTGTCTTATATGTAGAAAAAGGGGAGTTTTAGGCTTGCAAATACTTTTAAATGCCAAGTCGAATTGGCAGTGGAACTGCACACACAGGCCTTGGAATGGCAGGCCTGAGACAAGGTAAAGGGGCTACTTAAGTGGGTGGCACAATCAGTGCTGCAGGCCCACTAGTAGCATTTAATCTACAGGCCCTGAGCACACATAGTGCACTCTACTAGGGACTTATAAGTAAATTAAATAGTCCAATTGGGTAAGATCCAATGTTACCATGTTAAAAGGGAGAGAGCATATGCACTTTAGCACTGGTTAGCGGTGGTAAAGTGCACAGAGTCTAAAAACCAGCAAAAACAGTGTCCAAAAAGTGGAGGGAGGCAGGCAAAAAGTTAGGGGTGACCACCCTAAGGCTGTCAGGTCTAACAGTGATTCAATAAAAACAGGAGAAACATTTAGCATTACTTTGTGAATAAGATTTTTTTACCATCTATGAACATCTTTTTGAAATATTGTAAATAACTGGAGGGACCCGGGTCAGGGACTGTAGGAAGTTGGCTCTGTATATACTATCTCAAAGTAGGAGATAGTGTGCACAGAGTCCAAGGGTTCCCCCTTAGAGGTAAGATAGTGGCAAAAATTAGATAATTCTAATACTCTATTTTGTGGTAGTGTGGTCGAGCAGTAGGCTTATCAGAGGGTAGTGTTAAGTATTTGTTGTACACACACACAGGCAATGAATGAGGAACACACACTCAAAGACTTAACTCCAGGCTAATAATTTTTATATAGAAAAATATATTTTCTTAATTTATTTTTAGAACCACAAGTTCAAGATTTGAAGTAAATACATAAAATGCAAGGTACTCCACACAGGTAAGTTAGGAACTTTGAATTAGAGCAATAACACACAGTTTTAGTTAAAACGGCAATAAGCTATTTTAAAAGTGGACAGACTGCAAAAATCAACAGTTCCTGGGGGAGATAAGTAATGGTTAGTTTGTCAGGTAAGTAAGACACTTACAAGTCTCTGTTCCTGGGCATAGGCGGCCCACCGTTGGGGGCTCAAGGCAAACCCAAAGGTAACACACCAGCAGCTCAGGGTAGGTCGGATGCAGAGGTCAAAGGGGTGCCCAAAAAACATAGGTGCCTATGGAGAACTGGGGTGCTCCGGTTCCAGTCTGCCAGCAGGTAAGTACCCGTGTCCTCAGAGGGCAGACCAGGAGGGTTTTGTAGAGCACTGGGGGGACACAAGTAGGCACACAAAACACACCCTCAGTGGCACAGGGGTGGTCAGGTGCAGTGTGCAATGCGGGTGTCGGGTTTTGTATTGGATTCAATGAAGGGACCCAGGGGTCACTCTACTGGTGCAGGTAGGGCACAGGGGGGGCTTCTTGGGCCAGCCACCGACTGGGCTAGGCAGAGAGTCACCTGAGGGTCACTCCTGTACTGAGGTTTGGTTCCTTCTGGTCCTGGGGGCTGCGGGTGCAGTGCTTAGTCCAGGCGTCGGGTTCCTTGTTACAGGCAGTCGTGGTCAGGGAGAGCCTCTGGATTCTCTCTGCATGCGTCGCTGTGGGGATACAGGGGGGTCGTCTCGGGCTACGCACGAGGTCACAGTCACCTGGGAGTCCTCCTTGTAGTGTTGGTTCTCTGGAGCTTGAGCTGGGGGCGTTGGGTGCAGAGGGTGAAGTCTCACGCTTACAGAGGGAAGAGTGAAGTCTTTAAAAGTTGCAAGAAAGCTGCAAAGTTGTTGCTGTTGTTGAGCAGAGCCGCTGCCCACGGGAGTTTCTTGGTCCTTTGGTTCAGGGCAGTCCTCTGAGGCTTCAGAGGTCATTGGTCCCTGTCGGATGCGTCGCTGTTGCAGTTTTCTTCGATTCAGGAGACAGGTCGGTAGGGCTGGGGCCAAAGTAGTTGTTGTCTCTGTTGTCTCTGCAGGGCTTTCAGGTCAGCAGTCCTTCTTGGTTCAGGTTGCAGGAATCTGATTTCCTGGGTTCTGGGTCACCCCTAAGTACTGAATTTAGGGGTGTGTTTAGGTCTGGGGGAGTAGCCAATGGCTACTGTCCTGGAGGGTGGCTACACCCTCTTTGTGCCTCCTCCCTGAGGGAGGTGGGCACATCCCTAATTCTATTGGGGGAATCCTCCAAACTCAAAAAGGAGGATTTCTAAAGGCAGGGGTCACCTCAGCTTAGGACACCTTAGGGGCTATCCTGACTGGTGGGTGACTCCTCCTTGTTTTACTCATTATCTCCTCTGAACTTGCCGCCAAAAGTGAGGGCTGTGTCCAGAGGGGCAGGCATCTCCACTAGCTGTGATGCCCTGGGGTGTTGTAACAAAAGGCATGAGCCTTTGAGGCTCACCGCCAGGTGTTACAGTTCTGCAGGGGGAGGTGAGAAGCACCTCCACCCAGTGCAGTCTTTGTTTCTGACCTCAGAGAGCACAAAGGCTCTCGCCCAGGGGGGCAGAAACTTGTCTCAGTGGCAGGCTGGCACTGACCAGTCAGTCCTACACTGAAGGATTGGGTAAATTATAGGGGGGATCTTCTAAGATGCCCTCTGTGTGCATTTTGTAATAAATCCAACACTGACATTAGTGTGGGTTTATTATTCTGAGAAGTTTGATACCAAACTTCCCAGTATTCAGTGTAGCCATTATGGAGCTGTGGAGTTCATTTTTGACAAACTCCCAGACCATATACTTAATATGGCCACACTGTGCTTACAATGTCTAAGAATTGACTTAGACACTGTAGGGGCATATTGCTCATGCAGCTATGCCCTCACCTGTGGTATAGTGCACCCTGCCTTAGGGCTGTAAGGCCTGCTAGAGGGGTGACTTACCTATGCCACAGGCAGTATTTTGTGTGCATGGCATCCTGAGGGGGATGCCATGTCAACTTTGCCTTTTTATCCCCACCAACACACACAATATGCAATGGCAGTGTGCCTGTGTTAGGTGAGGGGTCCCTTAGGGTGGCACAACAAATGCTGCAGCCCTTAGGGACCTTCACTGGTCACAGGGCCCTTAGTACCACTGGTACCTTTTAGAAGGGACTTATCTGTGTGCCAGGGGTGTACATTTTTTGTGAAAGAACACTGGTGCTGGGGCATGGTTAGCAGGGTCCCAGCACACTTCTCAGTCAAGTCAGCATCAATATCAGGCAAAAAGTGTGGGGTAACTGCAACAGGGAGCCATGTTCCTACAGGGACCATAAGGTGTGCAGGGTGAGACACTACACCAGGGGCCAGATGGAGCAACCCGTTTGCGAGTCGCAAACGTGGGTTTGTCATGCAGAAATGCATATTGCGAGTCGTTACCGACTCGCAATATGCATTTGCGACTCGCAAATAGGAAGGGGTGTTCCCTTCCTATTTGCGAGTTGCTGTGGGATGCAATACCGCACGCGGTCGCAAACGGCATTGCAGTTACCATCCACTTCAAGTGGATGGTAACCCACTCGCAAATTGGAAGGGGTCCCCATGGGACCCCTTCCAGTTTGTGACTGGACCCCAAAATATTTTTTCAGGGCAGGGAGTGGTCCAAGGGACCACTCCCTGCCCTGAAAAAATACCGAAACAAAAGGTTTCGTTTTTTTTTGCAGTGCAGCTCGTTTTCCTGTCAGGAAAACGGGCTACACTTCAAAAAAAAAAAACTGCTTTATTTAAAAGCAGGTCGCGAACATGGAGGTCTGCTGACGTCAGCAGGCCTCCATGTTAGCGAGTGCCTATACTCGCAATGGGGCCGCAATTTGCGACCCACCTCATGAATATTCATGAGGTGGGTCATTGCGACCCCATTGCGAGTCGCAGTCGGTGTCTGAGACACCGTACTGCATAGCAAATTGCAACTTGCAATTTGCGAGTCGGATGGACTCACAAATTGCAAGTCGCAATTTTGCTTTTTGCTACATCTGGCCCCAGGTCTGGTATAGCACATTGGTGATTATTTTGTGGAGACCCAGGATCAGTGGGTGATACCCTGCTGGCACTCTAAATACTTTACTTGTTTGATTCCCAAGATTAAAAGAGAGTACACCAATAAACTTACATTGAATATTTTATTCCAGCATCTGTGTCCTGACATCCTCAAGGAAGTTTCATGTTACCATGCTGGTGCACCCCCATTAGCCCAATGAGGATGTGTTCCTCACTGAGAATTCTTTGAACATCTGCTCTCTCAGCAATCAGGGCTGTCCCCAACCACTGCATCAGCCATTGTAATTGTGCTGCAGCATAGTATAGCTCATGATTTAGGACTCCTCATCCCCTGGCTAGTGAATGCTGTTGTGTGTTAGCCACTGCAACCCTTTTCCTGGCTGTCTCCCAAATCAGGTCTGACAGTAGGCTATGAAGTGCACTAAAGAACCAGCTAGGGAGGAGTAATGCAGGGCGGCAAAAAGGTAAATCGATCATGGCAGTATTAGCATTTTGGCTATCGCCAGACAGCTCGGTGGTGAAAACAGCAACAACACCCAAAATGGGAGGAAGTGCTAGATCAAGCAAATTCCTGAGAAAGGTTACCATCAGTTAAATTGATTTTAAAGTGATAACTGTGCACTCCTAGATATATGAATGTTTCAAATAGCCAGAAGAGTCTGGCCAGCCACATCAATTCCCTGTTACACTTAGGTTTCCACTGCAAAGGGAACAAGCAGGATTTGGGCCATTTAATTTTGAGGCCAGCTATCTCTCCAAACTCGTCTAGCATTTCAATCAAAGGTGGAAGTGATGTGCCGCTGTTCCTCAGATAAATGAGTGTGCCATCAGCATACAATTAGACTATTTTCCCCCCTCTGAGGCCCGCATACCCCATTGATGGACCTGCATATACAACAGGCACGCCAGTGACTCCATGGGTAGTGTAAAAATTAGTGCTGAGAATGGGCATCCCTGTCAGGTGCCACTGTGTATCTTGAATTTAACCAAGATCGTCCTCGCCATCCAAACACGTGCTGTCAGTTTACAATATGATGTATTCACCCGTTTCAGGAATTCTGGGCCTATTCCCATGTGTTCAAGGACTGCCAGGAGGTGCATCCAGAGAACACTTTCTTGATCCCTAACAACACCTGCAGGCAGTCCTCCGAGCCCCCGGCATGGGATCCCATCATATCCAACAGTGAAATAAAAAAATAAAAAATAAATAAAAAAACCTTACCTTTCCAACGCCGGCCGCCTCGCTCCTATTCCCTCTCGATGGCGTTGGTGTCCCAGCAGTCCCTGGGACACCAGCACAGGCTCCCCATCCAATCCTGGCACTGCTCTCATGCTAAACCTAGCATAAAAGCAGTGCCAGGATTGGTCTGAGCTGCTTGGGCTGCCACTCAGACACTGCATTGAAGTCTGTGCCGTCTCTCCATCCCGCCTGGGTTACACATCCAGGTTGGAGAAACCTCAGTGCGCATATGTGTTTGACTGGCCTACGACGGCCAGCCAAACACACATGCGCACCTCAGTACACTCAGTACACTCCACTCCCTCTCCCCTCTTCCCTCTCCCATGGCCCTGCCCGCTCGTCCCTGCACATGCTGCTGGCTGAGCCAGGGCTCTGTTATTAGTAGCATATAACACTCAATAATAAGTGGCAAATGCTGTGTTTATATCTATTTGAGTATTAAGTATCATCTTGTCTGGCCAATATATGGCCCTCAATGGAGGGTGTAATGTTTCCTTCCATAACAGCCACACAAGCAATTTACCCACTTGTTCACCTTTTCTGTGCTGTCAGGGCAACTATAGTCCAGTTTTGTTAACATGCCAGTGAGCTCCCTGTACATTCATTAGCTCATAATGCTGCGTCATTTTGTTAGGATAACGTGAAGTTAAGATTTCCAACTTGTACAAGCTCGTCTCAGTGTCAGTGAGTTCCCTGGAGACTGTTTGATGCCTCAAATTGTGCTAATACAGTGGACCCTTATGACCACCCTAAGAGCCTCCCCTTTTGTGGTTCTTGTCATAGTTGAGGCCTCATTAGTGTCAAAGGATTTAGTGATATTCGATGGTATATCATCATGATAAGGTGCTCCTGCAGTGCCTCTGCTCTGGGACACCAAGTTGGTATCCCTTTTCCACTGTATGGATAACACTAACAGGTAATGATCCCATATGGTGCGGGCTAGGTATGTCACTGAACAGCATGAACAGATCTCAATATGTGAACAGATCTCACCACTGCAGCATAATAAATCCAGTCACATGTAAACATCATGTACTGGGGAGTAAAGGGAGATCGCTCTCCCAGTCAAATGCAACAACCACCAAAGATCATGTATCCACATGCGCTCCATCCAGTGGCCATAATGTTGTCTAGGCCAGTGTCACAAGGTTCCTGCCATCGGGGGTAGACCTATCCAGGTCAAAGTCTGGGACACAATTAAAGTCCCCTCCTCAGAAATACTGCACCTGTTGATTTCACAGGATGGCTGGTGTAAATTGATTCAGGAAGCATGATTGTTGTGTGCTGGGTGGGTATATCACTATCACCGAGAGGAGGTCTGCATCTAGATACCCTTCCAGTACTAGAAATCCAAATCAACTGTCTCCTCACAAAGGTAGAAGAAAGCTAACTGTATATTGTCTCCCTCAATCTCTTCTCTACTTTCAGTCATTCTGTGGCTACCAAATGTGTTTCCTGTAGGCAGATAAAATGAATATGGTGGCACCTAAGATAGGCACATATTGTGTGCCTATTCCTAGGTGTCACCATGCCATATATGGTCCATGTCAGGAAGTTATTTGCTGGGGTCATTTGTAAGTATGCTATCTCCCATCTGCCCTGTCTATAGCTATGACACGCAACTCTCTGCTCATCCCCAATCTGTGCTATGGGCAGCGGTAAACAACCTTTATGCCGAATTTTTTATAACGAAGTCCTGGTTAACGAAAGCGGAACAATGCTTTCTTTAACCACGACTTTGTTATTTTGTGCCTTAACCACGCATATCCTGAACAACGAACATGCATGGTTAAGGTACAAACAAGGGAGTCGGCTGAGGAGGACGACGCAGATGACAAGGTGACGAATCAGGTAAGTGGGGGGTTTTAGGTTTTGGGGAGGGGGTGGGGGTCAGGGGGTTTTAGGTTTTGGGGTGGGGTTGGGGGGGGTGGGGCGTTTTTGGTTTTGGGGAGGGGGTCGGGGGTCGGGGGTTTTAGGTTTTGGGGTGGGGTTGGGGGGGTGGGGCGTTTTTGGTTTTGGGGAGGGTGTGGGGGGTCGGGGTTTTAGGTTTTACGGTGGGGTTGGGGGGGTGGGGCGTTTTTGGTTTTGGGGAAGGGGGTGGGGGGTCAGGGGGTTTTAGGTGTTAGGGTGGGGTTGGGGGGGGTGGGGCGTTTTTGGTTTTGGGGAGTGGGTGGGGGGTCAGGGGGTTTTAGGTTTTGGGGTGGGGTTGGGGGGGTGGGGTGAGGGATGTAGGGTGAATGGTGCCTATTGCTAATGATTTTATTAGGAATGCCTTTACAACGAAATATCGTTGTTAAGGCATTCGTGGTAAAATCATTAGTAGTAAAGACGAGGTCGGTGTTCCGACCTCGTTGTTAAGGTTAGTAGTAGTTTAAGATTCGGTGTTCCGTCATATAACCATGGGCAGCTGCCTCAGATCTGTGTCACCATGAAGTGTTGGGATCCAGTGTGCACCCTCTAGTGTACTTTTCCATGCTCATTAATAATGTGAACACCAAACATTAGCAATTCCCCCTTCCCTCTACAAATTGTCCCACCATTTAAAATCTCTACAACCTTAACCAGGTTAATGAACATGCAGAGCTTAAAAGAGAAAAAAGGGGGTTTGTGCAATATCATGGAAGTGGGTGTGCGATGTGGCCATCAACCTGCTCCGAACAAGCTAGGCCCTAATCCTCCAATTAACAACAGTTGTAAAGTCCCATTATCAGCTGGGCACCACCCAGTTTTTTGCTGCTTGCTGCTGTTGCTTTTGACCTATAAGCGTACTGAGGTCTGCTAGCCAGTGCTCTTTCCCTTAAATTGTACGGAGACATTTACCAATCCAACTGGCAAGGACATTACCACCCCAGTGAGGCCCTAGCAAATGGCACCAGTGGTACCCAGGGTAGGGACGGTAAAGGGGTCACCAGGGCTGCTGCAGTGATTGTGCCACCCTGCCTGACTCGAGTGAGAGTAAACTTGCCTAGCTGCCATGTCAGCCTGCACGAGCAACTTGCCTGCTCGAGATTAACTCTGCCCAGAATGTTTTCAGCGTACGGAGACATTTACCAATCCAACTGGCAAGGACATTACCACCCCAGTGAGGCCCTAGCAAATGGCACCAGTGGTACCCAGGGCAGGGACGGTAAAGGGGTCACCAGGGCTGCTGCAGTGATTGTGCCACCCTGCCTGACTCGAGTGAGAGTAAACTTGCCTAGCTGCCATGTCAGCCTGCACGAGGAACTTGCCTGCTCGAGATTAACTCTGCCCAGAATGTTTTCAGCCAGAGTCCATTCACTGCCATGACACAGATCAGTCACCTCTAAGGCAGGCCACCTATAGCCCAGGAGGCAGGGTAGACTGTGTTGTGAGTGTGAACATATATATGGCCCTCTGGCAGCATTTTAAACTTAATGCTGCCGCAAGTGACTGGCACTCCATAGGATAACATGGGCTGGCACCCGGGCAGTCCCTAAATGTCCACCTCCATGATGGCCTGGCCAAATCTCCCAGTGTTGGCTATTAAACACTGTGTTTTTTAACCCTGAGCACGATTCTCATATCCAGAATTAACTAGCATATACCCTGGTGGCGTCCTTAGAGGATGACTACCAAGATACCAGCTTTTCCCTGCCTTAAATAGCTCTCCTGAGCCATTTGCCACCAAGACAGGAGTCTTCCCTCCTGCTGGATGTGCTATCACTTCACCCAGGACAGAGACAAAGCACATGGGCAGGAATGGGGTCACACCTCATACCTCCCAGAAAGGCTAGTGTTTACAGTAATCAAGGCGGTGAGCGTCAAAGGCTTCAACGCCCTTAATGTGTAATCTCTTTTCCCCACTTGAGGGAAAAGCCTTTCCCATCCTGACCATGCTGGCAGGTTGGAAAATTAGCTATTCAGGAGGTGTACACCCCCTAAAGCCTAGCCAACCCACTGGGGTAGGCTAGATGGTCTATACAGCCGAAAAAGGGTTCTGCCATGTTGGCAAACTCAAGAATAGTGGGTTTTGGGCCAAAAATGACATGCTCCCACAGGAAGTTGTCACTTCAGGGGCGGGCTAGCCACAGGAGCCAGATGCCCATTGGCCACTGCCCCCCACACCCTTAACCCCCCCAATCCAGGATTTAAGAGGGTCCCTTGGCACTGGAACCTCAGTCCTGTCTTTGAAATCAAGAAGAGGGACAAGCAAGACGCTGTTACCGACAACAGGACTTCAAACTCTGCTGCAGCGCAAAGAGAGGACATGTAAGTGCCCTGAGGAGACCATATACTGGATCTGTGTGATCGACGTGTGCTTGTGGTGAAAACTTGATGCTCCCAACAAGAGGAACTCCAATGGATGTCAGAAACCTAAAGCAGACTCCAATGACTGTTGGTACCAGTCACCTGTTACCTGAAGAAGGAACAACGCGCTGCACTCCCAGAAGTGCAACCCATTGACACCCTCATTAGTGAGCCCGAAGAAAGTCAATGACCTGCACACCAGGTGTGGTAGTGAGACCGTCACCAATAGTCAAGCCGCTACTCCCTTTCCGATGAACTCCAGTTGACCTCCAGCTGACCAAGTAAATGTGGACTCCATTTGCCACTGCCAAGGTGTGTGTGTGTGTCGTCATCCTGGTAACCGACAGCTGTTCGCACAACACAGACTCCAGTGCAGGTCCCCAGCATAGTGAAAGATGTTGGCAACAACCCCACTACTGTGAATCTGCATCCTGAAGAAGGTGTTGTTGAGAAGAGCAGCAAAGTATGTTTGGCAACCAGTCCCTGTGATTGACAGCTGCAAGGTCACCTCTGCACTCGGAGCCAGGGGATGTGGTGGCGAACTTACCACTGGTGAATCCAGGTCCTGGGATTCCAAGGCCTCCAGTTTCAAAGGGTAGAGTGTGAGACCATTCTGGAGTGTGCGTTTGTCAAGTGCTACATTTTGCCAGCACACGCGGATCCCGTCAGTGCCAAGGACAGCCAGAGCAACTCTGCAAACAGATAATCCTGGGCACGATAACTAGGAATTCCCTGTTGAGTCTTGGTCTAGGGACCCCCAGGACCTTAACTCCAAGTGGATTCCCTGGAGCTCATCCTACAAGTGATTGCACACAAAGGTTTGCCCCATTGACTTCAATAGGAGTCATTTGACCATTAAAAGTACTCTATTTTTCAATGCTTTAAAAATTCACAACTCCTGTTATATGTGAGATAAAAAGTTCATTTTGGTGTCTAAAGTAAGATACAAATCTGCCTTATATTTCTAAATTGGAATTGGATTTCTTTCGAGTTGTGTCATTTACTTATCGTTCCATGTGGTTGTTGTGAAATACTTTTCACATGTTCCTCTAAGTAGCCTGACTGGTCTTTGCCACTCTACCATGACTGAGCTAAGGCTTACTAATGTGAACCCGAGGTCACTTCTGGGTAATGGGCTTGTATTATATGGTAAGACTCCCCAGTCATTCCACACAATACTGCTGCCTTGCTACAACAACCCATTACCTCACATACCACCTGCACAACATCGGCCAGGGCATTTTAATAGCTACCATCCTACCTGGTTTTCTATATTGTAGAGTGTCCAGTCTGCCTCATGTTATTTCATCCACCAAATGAGGGATGAGAGCTGACCTGCAGACCTCCCTGTCCCCTGAGGCATCAGTCCCATTAGTGCCAGACTCAGTGTCAGATCCGTGATCCAACGGCAGAACTGCGAAGAGATTCTTGTGAAGCATAACATCTACAACCACTTGCTTTCTTTCTTTGGCCTTTTGTTATGATGTTTGTCTGCTGTTTTGTTTCCGGATGTGTCTGCTGCCAGATTTTTGAATCCCCCAGCTCTCATTGAAGGAACACTTTTCATTGACAGCAGCCCTCCTTTCTCATGAAGCCAGGACCAGGCCTCCTCTGGGGTTGGAAAGAAGAGTATTGCCTCTTTGTCCACCACTCTTAGCCGGAGGGGAACAAGAGGATGTGTTTGAGGCCTTTAAGGCAATGTTGCTATTTAACTGCTGTGTGGGAGTTATGCTGCCATTGAACTTCTGCTGTGTAACCTGGAAAGACCATAATTGTGAAATCTTTGTACTGCCATGGGCCCTTCCACCCTCCCAGCCCAGGAAGACCCATTCAAAATGCAGATGTATGCAAGTGAGGCTGAGTATCCTGTGTTTGGGATGTTTTCTAAGTGAATGAACAATGAGCTGTCAACTAAACCCAGCCACTCTTGGATTGTAAGGCACAGAAAGATGTAAGTGCAGAGAAATGCTGACTTTCTAAAAGTGCCATTTCCAAAATAGTAATATTAAATCCAACTTCACCAGTCAGCAGGATTTTATATCACCATTCTGGCCACTCTAAATAAGACCTTCCTACTCCTTCCAGATCAAACAATGTATGAGGGCAGCCCCAGTGTTAGGCTATGAAGCGAGCATGCCTCACAACAGTGTAAAAACGAATTTAGAGGTTTTACACTACCCGGACATGTAAACTACATAGGTACATGTCCTGCATTTTGCCTACACAGCACCCTGCCCTATAGGTTACCTAGGGCATACCTTAGGGGTGTCTTATATGTAGAAAAAGGGGAGTTTTAGGCTTGCAAATACTTTTAAATGCCAAGTCGAATTGGCAGTGGAACTGCACACACAGGCCTTGGAATGGCAGGCCTGAGACAAGGTAAAGGGGCTACTTAAGTGGGTGGCACAATCAGTGCTGCAGGCCCACTAGTAGCATTTAATCTACAGGCCCTGGGCACACATAGTGCACTCTACTAGGGACTTATAAGTAAATTAAATAGTCCAATTGGGTAAGATCCAATGTTACCATGTTAAAAGGGAGAGAGCATATGCACTTTAGCACTGGTTAGCGGTGGTAAAGTGCACAGAGTCTAAAAACCAGCAAAAACAGTGTCCAAAAAGTGGAGGGAGGCAGGCAAAAAGTTAGGGGTGACCACCCTAAGGCTGTCAGGTCTAACAGTGATTCAATAAAAACAGGAGAAACATTTAGCATTACTTTGTGAATAAGATTTTTTTACCATCTATGAACATCTTTTTGAAATATTGTAAATAACTGGAGGGACCCGGGTCAGGGACTGTAGGAAGTTGGCTCTGTATATACTATCTCAAAGCAGGAGATAGTGTGCACAGAGTCCAAGGGTTCCCCCTTAGAGGTAAGATAGTGGCAAAAATTAGATAATTCTAATACTCTATTTTGTGGTAGTGTGGTCGAGCAGTAGGCTTATCAGAGGGTAGTGTTAAGTATTTGTTGTACACACACACAGGCAATGAATGAGGAACACACACTCAAAGACTTAACTCCAGGCTAATAATTTTTATATAGAAAAATATATTTTCTTAATTTATTTTTAGAACCACAAGTTCAAGATTTGAAGTAAATACATAAAATGCAAGGTACTCCACACAGGTAAGTTAGGAACTTTGAATTAGAGCAATAACACACAGTTTTAGTTAAAATGGCAATAAGCTATTTTAAAAGTGGACAGACTGCAAAAATCAACAGTTCCTGGGGGAGATAAGTAATGGTTAGTTTGTCAGGTAAGTAAGACACTTACAAGTCTCTGTTCCTGGGCATAGGCGGCCCACCGTTGGGGGCTCAAGGCAAACCCAAAGGTAACACACTAGCAGCTCAGGGTAGGTCGGATGCAGAGGTCAAAGGGGTGCCCAAAAAACATAGGTGCCTATGGAGAACTGGGGTGCTCCGGTTCCAGTCTGCCAGCAGGTAAGTACCCGTGTCCTCAGAGGGCAGACCAGGAGGGTTTTGTAGAGCACTGGGGGGACACAAGTAGGCACACAAAACACACCCTCAGTGGCACAGGGGTGGTCAGGTGCAGTGTGCAATGCGGGTGTCGGGTTTTGTATTGGATTCAATGAAGGGACCCAGGGGTCACTCTACTGGTGCAGGTAGGGCACAGGGGGGGCTTCTTGGGCCAGCCACCGACTGGGCTAGGCAGAGGGTCGCCTGAGGGTCACTCCTGTACTGAGGTTTGGTTCCTTCTGGTCCTCGGGGCTGCGGGTGCAGTGCTTAGTCCAGGCGTCGGGTTCCTTGTTACAGGCAGTCGTGGTCAGGGAGAGCCTCTGGATTCTCTCTGCATGCGTCGCTGTGGGGATACAGGGGGGTCGTCTCGGGCTACGCACGAGGTCACAGTCACCTGGGAGTCCTCCTTGTAGTGTTGGTTCTCTGGAGCTTGAGCTGGGGGCGTTGGGTGCAGAGGGTGAAGTCTCACGCTTACAGCGGGAAGAGTGAAATCTTTAAAAGTTGCAAGAAAGCTGCAAAGTTGTTGCTGTTGTTGAGCAGAGCCGCTGCCCACGGGAGTTTCTTGGTCCTTTGGTTCAGGGCAGTCCTCTGAGGCTTCAGAGGTCATTGGTCCCTGTCGGATGCGTCGCTGTTGCAGTTTTCTTCGATTTAGGAGACAGGTCGGTAGGGCTGGGGCCAAAGTAGTTGTTGTCTCTGTTGTCTCTGCAGGGCTTTCAGGTCAGCAGTCCTTCTTGGTTCAGGTTGCAGGAATCTGATTTCCTGGGTTCTGGGTCACCCCTAAGTACTGAATTTAGGGGTGTGTTTAGGTCTGGGGGAGTAGCCAATGGCTACTGTCCTGGAGGGTGGCTACACCCTCTTTGTGCCTCCTCCCTGAGGGAGGTGGGCACATCCCTAATTCTATTGGGGGAATCCTCCAAACTCAAAAAGGAGGATTTCTAAAGGCAGGGGTCACCTCAGCTTAGGACACCTTAGGGGCTGTCCTGACTGGTGGGTGACTCCTCCTTGTTTTACTCATTATCTCCTCTGAACTTGCCGCCAAAAGTGAGGGCTGTGTCCAGAGGGGCGGGCATCTCCTCTAGCTGTGATGCCCTGGGGTGTTGTAACAAAAGACATGAGCCTTTGAGGCTCACCGCCAGGTGTTGCAGTTCTGCAGGGGGAGGTGAGAAGCACCTCCACCCAGTGCAGTCTTTGTTTCTGACCTCAGAGAGCACAAAGGCTCTCGCCCAGGGGGGCAGAAACTTGTCTCAGTGGCAGGCTGGCACTGACCAGTCAGTCCTACACTGAAGGATTGGGTAAATTATAGGGGGCATCTTCTAAGATGCCCTCTGTGTGCATTTTGTAATAAATCCAACACTGACATTAGTGTGGGTTTATTATTCTGAGAAGTTTGATACCAAACTTCCCAGTATTCAGTGTAGCCATTATGGAGCTGTGGAGTTCATTTTTGACAAACTCCCAGACCATATACTTAATATGGCCACACTGTACTTACAATGTCTAAGAATTGACTTAGACACTGTAGGGGCATATTGCTCATGCAGCTATGCCCTCACCTGTGGTATAGTGCACCCTGCCTTAGGGCTGTAAGGCCTGCTAGAGGGGTGACTTACCTATGCCACAGGCAGTATTTTGTGTGCATGGCATCCTGAGGGGGATGCCATGTCAACTTTGCCTTTTTATCCCCACCAACACACACAATATGCAATGGCAGTGTGCCTGTGTTAGGTGAGGGGTCCCTTAGGGTGGCACAACAAATGCTGCAGCCCTTAGGGACCTTCACTGGTCACAGGGCCCTTAGTACCACTGGTACCTTTTAGAAGGGACTTATCTGTGTGCCAGGGGTGTACATTTTTTGTGAAAGAACACTGGTGCTGGGGCCTGGTTAGCAGGGTCCCAGCACACTTCTCAGTCAAGTCAGCATCAATATCAGGCAAAAAGTGTGGGGTAACTGCAACAGGGAGCCATGTTCCTACAGGGACCATAAGGTGTGCAGGGTGAGACACTACACCAGGGGCCAGATGGAGCAACCCGTTTGCGAGTCGCAAACGTGGGTTTGTCATGCAGAAATGCATATTGCGAGTCGCTACCGACTCGCAATATGCATTTGCGACTCGCAAATAGGAAGGGGTGTTCCCTTCCTATTTGCGAGTTGCTGTGGGATGCAATACCATTTGCGACCGCGTACGCGGTCGCAAATGGCATCGCAGTTACCATCCACTTCAAGTGGATCGTAACCCACTCGCAAATTGGAAGGGGTCCCCATGGGACCCCTTCCAGTTTGTGACTGGACCCCAAAATATTTTTTCAGGGCAGGGAGTGGTCCAAGGGACCTCTCCCTGCCCTGAAAAAATACCGAAACAAAAGGTTTCCTTTTTTTTGCAGTGCAGCTCGTTTTCCTGTCAGGAAAACGGGCTACACTTAAAAAAAAAAAACTGCTTTATTTAAAAGCAGGTCGCGAACATGGAGGTCTGCTGACGTCAGCAGGCCTCCATGTTAGCGAGTGCCTATACTCGCAATGGGGCCGCAATTTGCGACCCACCTCATGAATATTCATGAGGTGGGTCATTGCGACCCCATTGCGAGTCGCAGTCGGTGTCTGAGACACCGTACTGCATAGCAAATTGCGACTTGCAATTTGCGAGTCGGATGGACTCGCAAATTGCAAGTCGCAATTTTGCTTTTTGCTACATCTGGCCCCAGGTCTGGTATAGCACATTGGTGATTATTTTGTGGCGACCCAGGATCAGTGGGTGATACCCTGCTGGCACTCTAAATACTTTACTTGTTTGATTCCAAAGATTAAAAGAGAGTACACCAATAAACTTACATTGAATATTTTATTCCAGCATCTGTGTCCTGACATCCTCAAGTAAGTTTCATGTTACCATGCTGGTGCACCCCCATTAGCCCAATGAGGATGTGTTCCTCACTGAGAATTCTTTGAACATCTGCTCTCTCAGCAATCAGGGCTGTCCCCAACCACTGCATCAGCCATTGTAATTGTGCTGCAGCATAGTATAGCTCATGATTTAGGACTCCTCATCCCCTGGCTAGTGAATGCTGTTGTGTGTTATCCCTCAACCCTTTTCCTGGCTGTCTCCCAAATCAGGTCTGACAGTAGGCTATGAAGTGCACTAAAGAACCAGCTAGGGAGGAGTAATGCAGGGCGGCAAAAAGGTAAATCGACCATGGCAGTATTAGCATTTTGGCTATCGCCAGACAGCTCGGTGGTGAAAACAGCAACAACTCCCAAAATGGGAGGTAGTGCTAGATCAAGCAAATTCCTGAGAAAGGTTACCATCAGTTAAATTGATTTTAAAGTGATAACTGTGCACTCCTAGATATTTGAATGTTTCAAATAGCCAGAAGAGTCTGGCCAGCCACATCAATTCCCTGTTACACTTAGGTGTCCACTGCAAAGGGAACAAGCAGGATTTGGGCCATTTAATTTTGAGGCCAGCTATCTCTCCAAACTCGTCTAGCATTTCAATCAAAGGTGGAAGTGATGTGCCGCTGTTCCTCAGATAAATGAGTGTGCCATCAGCATACAATTAGACTATTTTCCCCCCTCTGAGGCCCGCATACCCCATTGATGGACCTGCATATACAACAGGCACGCCAGTGACTCCATGGGTAGTGTAAAAATTAGTGGTGAGAATGGGCATCCCTGTCAGGTGCCACTGTGTATCTTGAATTTAACCAAGATCGTCCTCGCCATCCAAACACGTGCTGTCAGTTTACAATATGATGTATTCACCTGTTTCAGGAATTCTGGGCCTATTCCCATGTGTTCAAGGACTGCCAGGAGGTGCATCCAGAGAACACTTTCTTGATCCCTAACAACACCTGCAGGCAGTCCTCCGAGCCCCCGGCATGGGATCCCATCATATCCAACAGTGAAATAAAAAAATAAAAAATAAATAAAAAAACCTTACCTTTCCAACGCTGGCCGCCTCGCTCCTATTCCCTCTCGATGGCGTTGGTGTCCCAGCAGTCCCTGGGACACCAGCACAGGCTCCCCATCCAATCCTGGCACTGCTCTCATGCTAAACCTAGCATAAAAGCAGTGCCAGGATTGGTCTGAGCTGCTTGGGCTGCCACTCAGACACTGCATTGAAGTCTGTGCCGTCTCTCCATCCCGCCTGGGTTACACAGCCAGGTTGGAGAAACCTCAGTGCGCATATGTGTTTGACTGGCCTACGACGGCCAGCCAAACACACATGCGCACCTCAGTACTCTCAGTACACTCCACTCCCTCTCCCCTCTTCCCTCTCCCATGGCCCTGCCCGCTCGTCCCTGCACATGCTGCTGGCTGAGCCAGGGCTCTGTTATTAGTAGCATATAACACTCAATAATAAGTGGCAAATGCTGTGTTTATATCTATTTGAGCATTAAGTATCATCCTGTCTGGCCAATATATGGCCCTCAATGGAGGGTGTAATGTTTCCTTCCATAACAGCCACACAAGCAATTTACCCACTTGTTCACCTTTTCTGTGCTGTCAGGGCAACTATAGTCCAGTTTTGTTAACATGCCAGTGAGCTCCCTGTACATTCATTAGCTCATAATGCTGCCTCATTTTGTTAGGATAAAGTGAAGTTAAGATTTCCAACTTGTACAAGCTCGTCTCAGTGTCAGTGAGTTCCCTGGAGACTGTTTGATGCCTCAAATTGTGCTAATACAGTGGACCCTTATGACCACCCTAAGAGCCTCCCCTTTTGTGGTTCTTGTCATAGTTGAGGCCTCATTAGTGTCAAAGGATTTAGTGATATTGGATGGTATATCATCATGATAAGGTGCTCCTGCAGTGCCTCTGCTCTGGGACACCAAGTTGGTATCCCTATTCCACTGTATGGATAACACTAACGGGTAATGATCCCATATGGTGCGGGCTAGGTATGTCACTGAACAGCATGAACAGATCTCAATATGTGAACAGATCTCACCACTACAGCATAATAAATCCAGTCACATGTAAACATCATGTACTGGGGAGTAAAGGGAGATCGCTCTCCCAGTCAAATGCAACAACCACCAAAGATCATGTATCCACAAGCGCTCCATCCAGTGGCCATAATGTTGTCTAGGCCAGTGTCACAAGGTTCCTGCCATCGGGGGTAGACCTATCCAGGTCAAAGTCTGGGACACAATTAAAGTCCCCTCCTCAGAAATACTGCACCTTTTGATTTCACAGGATGGCTGGTGTAAATTGATTCAGGAAGCATGATTGTTGTGTGCTGGGTGGGTATATCACTATCACCGAGAGGAGGTCTGCATCTAGATACCCTTCCAGTACTAGAAATCCAAATCAACTGTCTCCTCACAAAGGTGGAAGAAAGCTAACTGTATATTGTCTCCCTCAATCTCTTCTCTACTTTTAGTCATTCTGTGGCTACCAAATGTGTTTCCTGTAGCCAGATAAAATGAATATGGTGGCACCTAAGATAGGCACATATTGTGTGCCTATTCCTAGGTGTCACCATGCCATATATGGTCCATGTCAGGAAGTTATTTGCTGGGGTCATTTGTAAGTATGCTATCTCCCATCTGCCCTGTCTATAGCTATGACACGCAACTCTCTGCTCATCCCCAATCTGTGCTATGGGCAGCGGTAAACAACCTTTATGCCAAATTTTTTATAACGAAGTCCTGGTTAACGAAAGCGGAACAACGCTTTCTTTAACCACGACTTTGTTATTTTGTGCCTTAACCACGCATGTCCTGAACAACGAACATGCATGGTTAAGGTACAAACAAGGGAGTCGGCTGAGGAGGACGACGCAGATGACAAGGTGACGAATCAGGTAAGTGGGGGGTTTTAGGTTTTGGGGAGGGGGTGGGGGTCAGGGGGTTTTAGGTTTTGGGGTGGGGTTGGGGGGGTGGGGCGTTTTTGCTTTTGGGGAGGGGGTCGGGGGTTTTAGGTTTTGGGGTGGGGTTGGGGGGGTGGGGCGTTTTTGGTTTTGGGGAGGGGGTGGGGGGTCGGGGGTTTTAGGTTTTGGGGTGGGGTTGGGGGGTTGGGGGTTTAAGGTTTTAGGGTGGGGTTGGGGGGGTGGGGCGTTTTTGGTTTTGGGGAGTGGGTGGGGGGTCAGGGGGTTTTAGGTTTTAGGGTGGGGTTGGGGGGGTGGGGCGTTTTTGGTTTTGGGGAGTGGGTGGGGGATCAGGGGGTTTTAGGTTTTGGGGTGGGGTTGTGGGGTGGGGCGTTTTTGGTTTTGGGGAGTGGGTGGGGGGTCAGGGGGTTTTACGTTTTAGGGTGGGGTTGGGGGGGTGGGGCGTTTTTGGTTTTGGAGAGTGGGTGGGGGGTCAGGGGGATTTAGGTTTTGGGGTGGGGTTGGGGGGGTGGGGTGAGGGATGTAGGGTGAATGGTGCCTATTGCTAATGATTTTATCAGGAATGACTTTACAACGAAATATCGTTGTTAAGGCATTCGTGGTAAAATCATTAGTAGTAAAGACGAGATCGGTGTTCCGACCTCGTTGTTAAGGTTAGTAGTAGTTTAAGATTCGGTGTTCCGTCATATAACCATGGGCAGCTGCCTCAGATCTGTGTCACCATGAAGTGTTGGGATCCAGTGTGCACCCTCTAGTGTACTTTTCCATGCTCATCAATAATGTGAACACCAAACATTAGCAATTCCCCCTTCCCTCTACAAATTGTCCCACCATTTAAAATCTCTACAACCTTAACCAGGTTAATGAACATGCAGAGCTTAAAAGAGAAAAAAGGGGGTTTGTGCAATATCATGGAAGTGGGTGTGAGATGTGGCCATCAACCTGCTCCGAACAAGCTAGGCCCTAATCCTCCAATTAACAACAGTTGTAAAGTCCCATTATCAGCTGGGCACCACCCAGTTTTTTGCTGCTTGCTGCTGTTGCTTTTGACCTATAAGCGTACTGAGGTCTGCTAGCCAGTGCTCTTTCCCTTAAATTGTACGGAGACATTTACCAATCCAACTGGCAAGGACATTACCACCCCAGTGAGGCCCTAGCAAATGGCACCAGTGGTACCCAGGGCAGGGACGGTAAAGGGGTCACCAGGGCTGCTGCAGTGATTGTGCCACCCTGCCTGACTCGAGTGAGAGTAAACTTGCCTAGCTGCCATGTCAGCCTGCACGAGCAACTTGCCTGCTTGAGATTAACTCTGCCCAGAATGTTTTCAGCGTACGGAGACATTTACCAATCCAACTGGCAAGGACATTACCACCCCAGTGAGGCCCTAGCAAATGGCACCAGTGGTACCCAGGGCAGGGGCGGTAAAGGGGTCACCAGGGCTGCTGCAGTGATTGTGCCACCCTGCCTGACTCGAGTGAGAGTAAACTTGCCTAGCTGCCATGTCAGCCTGCACGAGCAACTTGCCTGCTCGAGATTAACTCTGCCCAGAATGTTTTCAGCCAGAGTCCATTCACTGCCATGACACAGATCAGTCACCTCTAAGGCAGGCCACCTATAGCCCAGGAGGCAGGGTAGACTGTGTTGTGAGTGTGAACATATATATGGCCCTCTGGCAGCATTTTAAACTTCATGCTGCCGCAAGTGACTGGCACTCCATAGGATAACATGGGCTGGCACCCGGGCAGTCCCTAAATGTCCACCTCCATGATGGCCTGGCCAAATCTCCCAGTGTTGGCTATTAAACACTGTGTTTTTTAACCCTGAGCACGATTCTCATATCCAGAATTAACTAGCATATACCCTGGTGGCGTCCTTAGAGGATGACTACCAAGATACCAGCTTTTCCCTGCCTTAAATAGCTCTCCTGAGCCATTTGCCACCAAGACAGGAGTCTTCCCTCCTGCTGGATGTGCTATCACTTCACCCAGGACAGAGACAAAGCACATGGGCAGGAAAGGGGTCACACCTCATACCTCCCAGAAAGGCTAGTGTTTACAGTAATCAAGGCGGTGAGCGTCAAAGACTTCAACGCCCTTAATGTGTAATCTCTTTTCCCCACTTGAGGGAAAAGCCTTTCCCATCCTGACCATGCTGGCAGGTTGGAAAATTAGCTATTCAGGAGGTGTACACCCCCTAAAGCCTAGCCAACCCACTGGGGTAGGCTAGATGATCTATACAGCCGAAAAAGGGTTCTGCCATGTTGGCAAACTCAAGAATAGTGGGTTTTGGGCCAAAAATGACATGCTCCCACAGGAAGTTGTCACTTCAGGGACGGGCTAGCCACAGGAGCCAGATGCCCATTGGCCACTGCCCCCCACACCCTTAACCCCCCCAATCCAGGATTTAAGAGGGTCCCTTGGCACCCGAACCTCAGTCCTGTCTTTGAAATCAAGAAGAGGGACAAGCAAGACGCTGTTACCGACAACAGGACTTCAAACTCTGCTGCAGCGCAAAGAGAGGACATGTAAGTGCCCTGAGGAGACCATATACTGGATCTGTGTGATCGACGTGTGCTTGTGGTGAAAACTTGATGCTCCCAACAAGAGGAACTCCAATGGATGTCAGAAACCTAAAGCAGACTCCAATGACTGTTGGTACCAGTCACCTGTTACCTGAAGAAGGAACAACGCGCTGCACTCCCAGAAGTGCAACCCATTGACACCCTCATTAGTGAGCCCGAAGAAAGTCAATGACCTGCACACCAGGTGTAGTAGTGAGACCCTCACCAATAGTCAAGCCGCTACTCCCTTTCCGATGAACTCCAGGTGACCTCCAGCTGACCAAGTAAATGTGGACTCCATTTGCCACTGCCAAGGTGTGTGTGTGTGTGTCGTCATCCTGGTAACCGACAGCTGTTCGCACAACACAGACTCCAGTGCAGGTCCCCAGCATAGTGAAAGATGTTGGCAACAACCCCACTCCTGTGAATCTGCATCCTGAAGAAGGTGTTGTTGAGAAGAGCAGCAAAGTATCTTTGGCAACCAGTCCCTGTGATTGACAGCTGCAAGGTCACCTCTGCACTCGGAGCCAGGGGATGTGGTGGTGAAGTTACCACTGGTGAATCCAGGTCCTGGGATTCCAAGGCCTCCAGTTTCAAAGGGTAGAGTGTGAGACCATTCTGGAGTGTGCGTTTGTCAAGTGCTACATTTTGCCAGCACACGCGGATCCCGTCAGTGCCAAGGACAGCCAGAGCAACTCTGCAAACAGATAATCCTGGGCACGATAGCTAGGAATTCCCTGTTGAGTCTTGGTATAGGGACCCCCAGGACCTTAACTCCAAGTGGATTCCCTGGAGCTCATCCTACAAGTGATTGCACACAAAGGTTTGCCCCATTGACTTCAATAGGAGTCATTTGACCATTAAAAGTACTCTATTTTTCAATGCTTTAAAAATTCACAACTCCTGTTATATGTGAGATAAAAAGTTCATTTTGGTGTCTAAAGTAAGATACAAATCTGCCTTATATTTCTAAATTGGAATTGGATTTCTTTCGAGTTGTGTCATTTACTTATCGTTCCATGTGGTTGTTGTGAAATACTTTTCACATGTTCCTCTAAGTAGCCTGACTGGTCTTTGCCACTCTACCATGACTGAGCTAAGGCTTACTAATGTGAACCCGAGGTCACTTCTGGGTAATGGGCTTGTATTATATGGTAAGACTCCCCAGTCATTCCACACAATACTGCTGCCTTGCTACAACAACCCATTACCTCACATACCACCGGCACAACATCGGCCAGGGCATTTTAATAGCTACCATCCTACCTGGTTTTCTATATTGTAGAGTGTCCAGTCTGCCTCATGTTATTTCATCCACCAAATGAGGGATGAGAGCTGACCTGCAGACCTCCCTGTCCCCTGAGGCATCAGTCCCATTAGTGCCAGACTCAGTGTCAGATCCGTGATCCAACGGCAGAACTGCGAAGAGATTCTTGTGAAGCATAACATCTACAACCACTTGCTTTCTTTCTTTGGCCTTTTGTTATGATGTTGGTCTGCTGTTTTGTTTCCGGATGTGTCTGCTGCCAGATTTTTGAATCCCCCAGCTCTCATTGAAGGAACACTTTTCATTGACAGCAGCCCTCCTTTCTCATGTAGCCAGGACCAGGCCTCCTCTGGGGTTGGAAAGAAGAGTATTGCCTCTTCGTCCACCACTCTTAGCCGGAGGGGAACAAGAGGATGTGTTTGAGGCCTTTAAGGCAATGTTGCTATTTAACTGCTGTGTGGGAGTTATGCTGCCATTGAACTTCTGCTGTGTAACCTGGAAAGACCATCATTGTGAAATCTTTGTACTGCCATGGGCCCTTTGCCCTAAATAACTATAGTACAAGGTCTCTGTCGCTATAGTTCAGGAGGCACACAGTCATTGGGCGTGGAGCAGACCTCAGTGGCCAGTGCTTCCCCAGGATGCGATGTACCCTCTCACTGGAAAACAATTTCTGGACCTTCCTGGCAAGCACCGTGGTCATCAACCATTGCTCCAGTAACAGCTCCCTATTTAGCCCACCTGCTTGCTCAGGGTTTCACATAAAGCGGATGCTGTTATGTCTTGACAACCCCTTAGCATTTTCTGCTCTCAGTTGTGAGGGCTCCATAACCGCTTTCAATATTTGCATCTGGAATGCACCTTTTGGAGGGTAGGCTGCATCACTGTTAAGGCCAATTTTGTATCATCCACCTGTTTGGTCAGCTTTCTGTGATCAGCCCGCAGTAAGGAAACCTCCAGCAATACCATGTTTACCTTTGACTTCAAAGAAGTCTTGGTATCCCGAATTGCTTGCAGTATTCTATTGAATTTCTCAGAATGTTCTCCAGAATGGTTTCTAGCTGGGCCAGGAAATCTGCCCCTGTGATGGCATCCCCAGGAAGTCCATTGGACCCCTTAGGTTTATCCATTGCTCATGAGACATGTAAGTTCAGTACCACATGGGCCATGGCGACTAGGGCCCCAACAGCGGAATCAGCCTGGACATGGAACAGAGCTCCTCAGTGGATCATTTGTCTGGCACCCATGCGGAAGTTTGGATTCAGGGCCCCAGACCTTCCATTTTCAACAAGTGTGGTCCACAAGTAAGATCACATGATTAATCTCTAAGGGTAAGACCTCCCTTTGCTCCAATTCAGGGGGGCAGTGGTTCACCTGCTTCAGGTAGAGTCCTCAATTAGGCTCCAGGCATGAGGACCTCTCTCTAGTGGACGCAGCAGCAGTACTCAAAAGAAGATACCAAACGTGGCCGCTGCTCCTCACGCAGCTCAAAGGCCATCTCCCACCAATCTTCAGCATTCCACCGTTTACCTCACCTCTTCTCTGCAAAAGGGCCCGGTGCCTGCTCCAGAAATCACCTCAGTGCGGCCCTCAGTCCCCACAACTGCTCCATTCACCTCCGCTTGTCTACCTCACATACCCACCACCAGTGTCACAAAGTGGGGGTGGTGAGTTCCACTTCATCACTGCCTCTCAACAAATATCACCCAAGAATGGAGACTCACAGACCCAGCCAACGGCGCACTCCTTGCCAGTCACAGCAGGCCTGCTCACCGCATACCACTTTCGGTGGAAGCCACTGTACTCTTGAGTCAGGCTTTGCCTCTGGGCTTGTTACAGTGGGTCCATAAACTTGCGGCCAGGGTGGATGGGGTAATCAATGCAGTATCATGCCGGATCACCAAGGGCTTCACCCGGAGCGTAGCAAAGTTTATCTAGTAAGGCTGTCATCTTGACCACATCCTGAGAAGTCAATCCTAGTGCTGTGACTCCATTCACCAAAGCCTTGTGAAGAGCATGAGTAGCATGCTCCCGACATGGACCTGGTCCTTGTTGCTAATTCACAGCGCTGCTGCAGTGTGCTTGAGCTGATCCACTCTTTGACCCAACCTTTGCAACTGTGGCCCTTTCCTATGTGTGCCCAAGCAGCCTCCGCTGCTGAAGAAGGGAGCCTATGTGACTGAAGGGTTCACCTGGACACTGTTGTGTGCCCCACATGTTCCTGTCAGGGACAAAGCAGCTGCCTAACCAAACCCAGAACAGCGCACCTTCTTCCTAGAAAGAGAGGGACACGTACTGAAGAGCAGGAAGCCGATGTGAGGCCTATCATGACCCCAGAACAAAGATGAAAGACTGAATGCGGAATGCTGTTGCTGCTAAAGACTGGTAACAAGAGGAGGATGCACTGCACCCACTGTATTACACATACCAGAGCTAATTGATAGTAAAGAAAGGGGAATGGAAGTGTGCAGAGTAAGAAAGGAAAGCGGTCTCCCCTGGAATTATAAGCTTCACACCTGCAACCTGGATATTTGATACTTTTTATGTTAGTGTGTAGTATTGAGTTTATCATGTAATAAAGTACTTTTCTTTTTATAAAGATAAGCCTAGGTTGGGCGGTTGCATTATTGCACATTTTGGTGTCTTTTGAGTATTGAGCATGCTTTACTCCCACGCTAATCACCTCGATCCAGTGACTGCTCGCCATCGTTAACACTGAGATTTAAGTGCTGAATCAATTGCATTTGGCCCAGTTTACGCAGACAGAGTAAGAAGGACCCGGGAGATCAGAAGCAAAGGCTCACAGCCCCCATAGCTGTTGCTCTGTAGCCCCTGCTTGCCTCGAGGCCCCCCCAATAGGGTCTGACACTGTCTACTTTTCTTTGTTTGGATCGGTTATTAACCAAATCTTCATAAAACATGTTTGCAAGTCATTCATATAATTCCTCCACAACTCTCTTTCTTCTTAATCATTACCCCACCACGAGAGAACTATAAAACATAAATCCTGTTCCAAAGAAAAAAAGAACACTGAACCAATTAGTAGTGTTCAGATAAAACCTCATTATTGATTAAAATATTTATTAGGAATGATGTACAGTCTTTGGAGCGAGGTAAAATAACAGACGAAATAAGAGTGTTATTGAAGTAATTCCAAGGAGGTAGCCTTGCATAGGCTAATGTTTAGTGTGATTGCAAAGTAGTTCCTACTTTTCGTGTCACAATTAAAATTAATTCCCAGGGTCTGAGCCTACAATAATTTTTTACACCTTAATTCAATTTAGTTGAACACAAATATCAATTTGTGAAAGTGAATTCCTAATCCTAATATAAAGAATGTTGCCCTTGTAAATATGGTAGTTTTTTCAATCAAAAATCTGGGAATTATGGTTTTTGAGTTGCCCTCAGTTGGTCCACCAGCGACAATAATTAAACACCCCAAAACTCATACGTTTGTGGCTATTCTGTGGCAACTGATCCTCCAATAACTCGATCTTTAACCAATAGTTTAATCATGTGTATTTAAATAGCCTGAATATTACAATACAATTGCAGTAGGCGTCTTTCTGCTCCGGTAGCTCCTACCTTCCTACCCAAGCCTCCGCTCTTATACTCGGGACGCCACGTACCTGGATTCTAAATCTAGACCCCAGGAATGTGTCTCTCAACTCGTGCCTAGCCACAACCTATTCCCACTCTTGTGAACGGCAGGATAAAAAGCATTTTCTAAGTGACTGAAGGTAGGTTAGGGGCAATAATGTATTGGGCCAAAGATGGCTTTGTCATCTGACGAAAACTCTGCATGCTTACGTTTTATACATATTGCTCCTTTTGGATTACCCGAAAGGGTGACAATTTGCTGCAAATGTGGGGGTAACCCTAAATGTGCACATATGTGACGATTCTTCCTTGAGCTTTTTGGTGGAGGCCCCTGAATTATAGATCATTATTTATTTACTTCTAGATGTTTTGGTTGATTTTAAGAATTATAAAGTAGAAATAAAACACAAATGTTCTCCATAACTTTGTCCCCGAGTAATTAACTATCAATAAAAGTATTTAGATATTTCCTCCACTTCCCTTGACTATTTCTGTTGCATTGTTTATGCCAGTCCTACAAATGCTGCCTGGTTCTCTCAGATCTGAAGGTCTCATAATGTTCTTCTTGGCTTAGAGGTCTATAAATTAAGTAGACAGTTTCAAATTAACAGGCATTTTTGTCACTATCTAGCCTCACAGGCCCATCTTGGCTTTTGTGACGCTTTCACTAGTCCAGATAAGCTGAATGAGAGACATCAATGAGACCAAAAAATAAAGTTAATATCAAAAGTTCTAAGCAGGTGCAGGTAACTTTCATGGAAAAAGCAAGGGCTTTGGATGCTCCTCGAGTATTTCCTCGCTCTGGTTTCCTTGATGCATTATGCGTGTGTCCAAGCAGGGCTGCAGAGCTACTAACTGTTGTCAGTGATGGAGAGGCATAACTTCCTCCAGAAAAGAGGCAGCCCATTTATCTACATTCTTTACATATACATATTAACTATGCACATCCATACTCCAAGTCTCTGTATGGTAAGCCGTTCATGTCAAAATTACAGCTCCCCATATTGGACACCTCCTGAAATGCATAGCGTGCTGCAAAATGAATATGACACACACCAGAATGAATGTACTATGTGTCAAAATAATCATGATACCTGGCAGAGTAAATCTGAATTGAACCAAAACAAACATGAAACGTGGCAGAATGAATATGCTACCTAGGGCCAGATGCAGGAAAATTGCAAATTGCGACTTGGGTCGCAATGACCCACCTCATTAATATTCATGAGGTGGGTCGCAAATTTCGGCCCCATAGCGAGTCTAGGCACTCGCAAACATGGAGGCCTGCTGTAGTCAGCAGACCTCCATGTTCGTGACTGCTTGTAAATAAAGCAGTTTTTTTTTTTTTAAGTGTAGCCCGTTTTCCTTAAAGGAAAACAAGCTGCACTTAAAAAAAAAAAAGAAACCTTTAGTTTCGGTATTTTTTCAGGGCAGGCAGTGGTCCCTTGGACCACTACCTGCCCTGCTAAAATTGTTTTGGGTCCATTCACAAACTGGAAGGGGTCCCATGGGGACCCCTTCCAATTTGCGGGTGGGTTACCATCCACTTGAAGTGGATGGTAACTGCGACACCATTTGCGACCGCATATGCGGTCACAAATGGTATTGCATACCACTCCGAATCGCAAATAGGAAGGGAACACCCCTTCCTATTTGTGATTCTGAAATGCATATTGCGAGTCGGTCCCGACTCGCAATATGCATTTCTGCATTGGCAAAGAGGCATTTGCGCCTCGCAAACGGCGATTTTCACAGTTTGCGACGCGCAAATCCTTTGCTACATCTGGCCCCTAGTGATTAATATGAATAACACACACACCAAATTGAATACTAAATATACTGAAATATATATAAATCATACTGAAATTAAGATGGCCCCCACTGTAAACAATAAAGCAATCACTGAAACAAATACAATATTCACCAAAAAGAATAGGGCATTTCTTGAAATGATTGCCTTATGTCAAGAGAAATATGATATACATTGAAATTAATATGGCAGATTGAAAATAATATAAATTATTGAAATGAATATATTATATTCTGAAAAGAAAACAATGCACATTGAAACTAATACAATGTACATTGAAATGAACATTAAACATGTTGCAATTCATTTGAATTGTGTTGAAATTAATATTACAGAGATGGCAATGAATATGAGACACACAGAAATGAATAGGAGATGATTGAAAATGAATATGGCTTGTGTTGAAATTAATGCAATCCCATTGATTTGAAGTTAACATGACTTCAAAGGAGCACGACCACAGCTGAAATTCACACGAGATTTGTTAAAATGAATATGGCACGCCTTGAAATTAATATGACACATATTCAAATGAATATGATACACATTCAAATTAATATGATATATGTTAAAATTGATAAGTTGCATCTTAAAATTAGTAAAACAAGTGTTAAAATGAATATGACATCCATTGAAATAAACGTAACATTGATTGAAAAGAATATAACATGTTAAAATGAATTTGACATGAGTTGAAATGAATATGACCTTCATTGAAATGAATTTGACATGTTTTAAAATTAATACGAGTAACATTAAAAGGATCATGACATTTATCACAATGAATATGGCTTGCATTGGAAGTGATATGATATACATTGACATGATTATGATATATGTTGCAATGAATATGATTCATGTTAAAATTAAGATGTGTTGATATGAATGAAGCATTTATTGAAAGAAATATGACACATACTAAGAAGAATATGACATACATTGAAACAAATATGAGCTCCACCAAAATGAATTCATGTCTTAAACTGAATATGACCTATGCTGAAATTAAAATAAAACTTGTCAAAATGAATATGTTGTGCTTTGAAATTGATATGATACACAGTAAAATAAATACTGCATATATTGAAATTTATATGACCTATGTTGAAATGGATATGACCTGTTTTAAAATTATTATGACAGGAGTTAAGGTGAATATGACATCCATTGTAATGAATGGCATTCATAGAAAGGAATATGACACATGTTAGATGAATATGAGCCACTTTGAAATGAATATGACACCTGGTGTAATTAATATGGCCCACATCAAAAGTAATATGATATTCTGTAACATGAATATCACACATTTTGAAATGAAAATGAAACTGTGAGATAAATGTAACACACTTTGAAATGAATTAGGCAAATATTGAAATGTGCACAAGCCATGTTTAAATGAATATGACTGCTGTTTAAATGAATATGGCTTGCTCTGAACTTATGTTGATTTCCTTTAAAATTAATATTACATATTGAAATTAATGTTACATATTCTCAAAGGGCCGCATTACGAGTTTGGCGGTTTGTGCACCACCATGGCGGTGGTGTGACCACCATCTGCTTGGCAGTCAGACCACAGTATTACGATGCTGGCAGTCCCATAGGGAAAGACTGCCGCAGTCCCGCCAGCACCACTAGGCAGCGCAGACCACCGCGGTGGCGAGGCAGGCCAAAAAGGCCGACTGAGCCAGTGTTTCAGACGGAAAGTTATGATGTTGCCTACCGCCAGCGTGACCGTGGCAGTACAACCACCACATCCCAGCAGGTGGAAACGGAAAGCATAAAGGAAGCAACTCACCTGCAGACAGTGTTACATGACTTGTGCCGCCATGGAGCCAATCACATACACGTCCTGCCGCAGGTCCTGCTCATCGATGGACCCACACAGCACCCACATTACAATACAATGGAAGATGAATGGGATGCAAATATAGGTTGTGAAACAAATATTCAAAGCTCACAATTCAAACAATACCTGCATAATAGTGATGGCAACATCAGGAGCATTCATGGACACATTTCACTTTACACATTTCCCTAAAACAACATTTGCATAGGAACTAACCTTTCATGTATCTCAGGGACAAACAATATTTGAGCCAAGTGATATGCCTCGCTGCCAAATGTGTAAGAGCAAGTCAAGAAAACACATACAACAGCAACAGCATGGTCCAGACATCTAGATGATGTAGCTGTAAGATACACACATCAAAGTGGACACATGGTCAGTCAAATCCAAAGGAAGCTACCACAATTTAACACCCTCCATGTGTGGACACACAAAACTCTATCTCCCGCATATGAGACGAAAGTACAAACTATATCAGAGGACAAATCTACACCATACATGCTGACATTAGCCAACATAAGATGAAATGCTTACCGTAGCAAGCATAACACAATGCAATGACACCACAATTGGATCAACTCCCACATATCCATACAGTGAACATCTACCCTTGTCTTGGGTGACCAACACTTCCCACAAAGTCAGATATTGAAAAACAACAGCAAATGTGGTGGATGTGTCTGTGGGTGTTGTGGTGGTGTCTGGGGGTATGGTAACTGAGGTGTGTGGGGCTGTGGGTTGTGAGCTGTTGTAGGAGGCTGGTCTGGCTTGTAGTGGGTACCTTAGGTATTTACACCTTATACCACGTCCAGTTATCCCTTATTAGTGAAATGTAGTAGTGTTCTAGTAGCTTAGGCTGATAGAGGTATCTGTAGCAGAGCAGCTTAGGCTGAACTAGGAGACATGCAAAGCTCCTGCAATACCACTTATAGTTACACAGTACTTATACACAATAAAAGACAACACTCAGTGTTACCACAAATCCAGTTACTTTATTTTAGTGACACAAGGCCAAAATTATCTTAGAGGCAATACTCCTTCTGGAGGTAAGTATTATACACAATATATACACTAAGCTCCAAAATCAGGTAAGTAAATAGTCATAGGATAGTGGAAACAATAGAAAATACCATAGAATGCAATAGGAAGAAATAGGCCTTGGGGCAACACAAACCATATACTAAGAAAGTGGAATGTGAATCACAAATTCCCCCCTAGGCAAGTGTAGTGTGTATAGAGGCGCTGGGAGTGTAAGAAAACCACAAAGGTTGGTAAAATACCCCACCCCAGAGCCCAGGAAAGTAGGAGTAAAGTACTGCAAGTTTCCTCAGGACACACTAAAAGTCGTGAATAGAGTTATTGCAAGAACCAAGCAAGAATACAAGCAACAAATGGTGGATTCCTGGACCTGAAGAACTGTAAAGAGAGGAGACCAAGTCCAGAAGTCGCAGAAGATTCCAGGAAGGACAGGAGCCCCTGCCAACCTAGAAGATGGTGCAAAAGAGGATTCTCTGGTTGGAAGAAGTCTGCAGAAGAGCACCAAAGAAGATGGCTGTGGGTTCCTGCGTGATGCAAAAAATGTCCCAGGTGAAGATGATGGATGCAGGCAAGTTGTAGGGTTGGATTAGTCCAACAAGCCTTGGTTCAAGCAATGTCTCGGATTGTGTCAAAATGGTGCTGCTTGGACCCAGGAGGGACCTGGGGGCCTCAACAAAGACTGAGGAGGCAGAGGGGGCTCCCACCACTGGAGGGAACCCACAGATGACCAGGCAGCACCCATCAGAGGTCCCAGGACATGGGGACAAAGAAGGTGCAAATTCCGGTTGCTGCAGCGCTGCAAAAGAAGGTCCCATGCTGCCGGAGAACAACTCAGCGAGTTGAGTGTCGCAGGATAGAGTGCTAGGGACCTGGGCAGGCTGTGCATGAATGATTTTTGCAAATAGTGCACAAAGGCCTCAGGAGGTGAAGATGACGTGATGCACAGAGGTACTGTTGCAAACGAGTAAGGCAAGCTCTTACCTCCTCCAAATTTGGACAGCTGGACCTTAGGACAGTCTGTGTCTATGGGGTCCACCACCTGTGTTCTAAGGAGCACGCTCATTATCAGGAGTGGAGTCCCAGAGAACCAGTCTTCATCTTAGAAGGTGCCTGCTGGAGCAGGGAAGTGACTCTGTCACTCCACAGGAGATTTCTTCGGTCCTTCTTGCGCAGGGTGAAGACCGGGAGTCCCAAGAGTGTGCACACTATGGAAACTGTTGCAGTTGCTGGCTGGAGCTGAAGTTGCAGAGTTGCAGTAGCCTTTCTGGATACTTTGTTGCAGTTACAGAGGTTCCTAGAGCAGTCTGCGGTTGATCCGAGGTCAGAGGATGAAGCAGGAGTTGCAAAGGATTCCTGGTGGAATCTTGCAAGCCAAATCTGAAGAGGAACCCACAGGAGAGACCCTAAATAGCCCTGAGAGGGGGATTAGCTACCTACCCAGGTATGCACCTATCAGGAGGGGTCTCTGACGTCACCTGTTGGCACTGGCCACTCAGCACTCTCCACAGTGTCCCCACACCTAGGAAAACAAGATGGCTAATGCCAGGGACGCAATGCAGGAGCTCTGGGCACCACCCATGGAGTGGTGATGGACAGGGGAGTGGTCACTCTCCTTCCCTAGGTCCAGTTTCGCACCAGAGCAGGGACAGTGGGTCCCTGAACCGATGTAGACTGGCTTGTGCAAATTGGGCACCATCTGTGCCCTTCAAAGCATTTCCAGAGGTTGGGGGAGGCTACCCCTCCACAGTCTGTAACATCTATTTCCAAAGGGAGAGGGTGTAACACCCTGCTCTCAGAGGAAATGCTTTGTTCTGCCTTCCTGGGACCGAGCTGCTCAAACCCCAGGAGGGCAGAACCCAGTCTGTGAGGTGGCAGTAGCTGTAGCTGTAGTGCAAGCCTCAGAGAGCTGGTTTGGCAGTACTGGGGGTCCATGCTGGAGCCCCCAGGATGCATGGAATTGGCTCGCTCATACCAGATTTGGAATAAGGGGGACAAATCCATGATCATAGACATGTTACATGGCCTTATTCGGAGTTACCATTGTGAAGCTACATATAGGTATGGACCTATATGTAGTGCACGCGTGTAATGGCTTCCCCGCACTCACAAAGTCCTGCGAAATGGCCCTGAACTATGTGGGGGCACCTTTGCTAGTGCAAGGGTGCCCTCACACTTAGTACCTTTGCACCTAACCTTCAGCAAGTGAAGGTTAGATATATAGGTGACTTATAAGTTACTTAAGTGCAGTGAAAATGGCTGTGAAATAGTGTGAGCACTATTTCACTCAGGCTGCAATGGCAGACCTGTGCAAGGGTTTGTCTGAGCTCCCTATGGGTGGCAAAAGAAATGCTGCAGCCCGTATGGATCTCCTGGAACCCCAATGCCCTGGGTACCTAGGTACCAAATACTTGGGACATATAGGGGTCCAGTGTGCCATTTGAAATTGGTAAAATAAGTCACTAGCCTACAGTGACAAATTTAACAGCAGAGAGAGCATACACACTGAGGTTCTGATTAGCAGAGCCTCAGTGACACAGTCAAGCACTATCCAGACACACACATTAGGCCATAAACTATGAGCACTGGGGTCCTGACCAGCAGAAGCCCAGTGAGACAGGCAAAAACATACTGACATACAGGAAAAAATGGGGGTAACATGCCAAGGAAGATGGTACTTTCCTACAGCAGTATTTGATTATCAGGACATGTAAAATACCCCAGTGTATGTCTTACCTTTTAAATACACTGCACCCTGCCCATGTGGCTGCCTTGGTCCTACCTTAGGGGTACCTTACATGTAGCAAAAGAGAAGGTTTGGGCCTGTCAAGTGGGTGCACTTGCAGGTTGAAATGGCAGTTTCAAACTGCACACACAGACACTGCAGTAGCAGGTCTGAAACATGTTTACAGGGCTACTCAGGTGGGTGGCACAATGAGTGCTGCAGGCCCAATAGTAGCATTTGATTTACAGGTCCTGGGCACACATGTTGTGGAAGGAGGAGGAATAGCCATCGCCCACAAATCCACCCTCAAATCCACCCTCAAAATCCACACCCACACGGACGACACCCTCAAGACCTCTGAACACCTACACTTCCGGATCCACACTGACCCCAACACCACTCTCAGGGGAACGCTCATCTACAGACCCCCAGGACCACGAGCACCTTTCAGCGACTCCATCGCCGACCTCACGAGCACCCATGCGCTCCCTTCTACGGACTACATCCTCCTTGGAGACCTCAATTTCCACTTGGAGAACAACAATGACGCCAACACCGCATCTCTGATTGACAACCTCTCCAACCTCGGCCTCAGACAACTGGTCAACACACCCACCCACATCGCCGGCCACACCCTTGACCCGATCTTCTCCGCAAGCAACCACGTCACCTTTAACCATACCACCGAACTTCACTGGACCGACCACTTCTGCATCCACTTCACATTCAAGAAGCACATCGAGCACCACCGCACCCAACAACCACCACACCGCCGCTGGAGCAAAGTCACTGATGACCAGCTGACCAGCACCCTCACCCAGAACCCACCCACCGACTCCACCGACCCAGACACCGCAGCACTCAACCTACGACGGTGGATCAACGACTGCACCAACACCGTCGCACCACTCAAGAGGTCCACAGACAACCAAGAAAGAAAAAAAGCCGCCTGGTTCACTGACGAACTCCTAACCTCCAAACGCGTCTGCCAGAAACTATAGAAGAAATGGCTCCTCGAACACAAACCCGACAGCCTTTCAGCCCACAAGGAGGCCCCCCGCAAGCACCACCAGCTAATCAGACTCGCCAAACGATCCCACTTCACAGAACGCCCAAACAACAACGCACACGACAGCAAAGAACTCTTCTGCATCGTGAAAGAGCTCTCCAACCCCAGCGCCAACGTCAACGACATCTAACAATCCCAAGAACACAGCGACACCCTGACCATCTTTTTCTATCAGAAGATCGCCGACATCCACGACAGCCTCAACACCAGGCCTCCGTCAGACCCCACCCCGAAAACTCCACCTGCACCAACCGCTTGACCGCCTGGACCTACGTAGACGACACTGAAACACGCAAGATCATGAACTCCATCCACTCAGGATCCCCTTCTGACCCATGCCTCCACCACGTTTACAACAAAGCCGACTCTACCATCGCCCCCCAACTTCAAAAGGCCATCAACTTATCCTTTGAAACCGCAACTTTCCCGGAAAGCTGGAAGCACGCCGAAATCCACGCCCTCCTTAAGAAGCCCAAGGCAGACCCCAACGACCTCAAAAACTTCCGACCGATCTCCCTGCTCCCTTTCCCGGCGAAGGTCACAGAGAAGATCGTCAACGCTCAGCTTACCCACCACCTCGAGGACAACTCCATCCTGGACTCCTCCCAGTCCGGTTTCAGACGCAACCACAGCACCGAGACAGCACTCCTCGCCACCACAGATGACATCAGACAGCAAATGGACAACGGCGAAACATCAGCCCTCATCCTTCTGGACCTATCCGCAGCCTTCGACACGGTCTGCCATTGCACCCTGTTAACACGCCTCCACGAAGCCGGAATACAAGAAAAAGCCCTCAACTGGATCTCCTCATTCCTCTCCGGCAGAACCCAGAGAGTCCGCCTCCCACCCTTCCGCTCCGAATCCACCAACATCATCTGCGGCGTACCCCAAGGCTCCTCACTGAGCCCGACGCTGTTCAACATCTACATGGCCCCCCTCGCACAACTGGCCCTTCAGCACAACCTCAACATTCTCTCTTACGCCGACGACACCCAGCTCATCCTCTCCCTCACCAAAGACCCACACACCGCCAAAGCCAACCTCCAAGAGGGAATGAAGTCCATCGCTGAGTGGATGAGATACAGCCGCCTGAAGTTGAACTCCGACAAGACGGAGGTCCTCATCCTCGGACGCACCCCCTCCGCCTGGGACGACTCCTGGTGGCCCACCTTGCTGGGAGCCCCGCCAACGCCAGCCAACCACACACGCAACCTGGGTTTTGTCCTCGACTCCGCCCTCACCATGTCCAAGCAGGTCAACGCAGTTTCCTCCTCCTGCTACAACACCCTCTGCATGCTCCGTAGAATCTACAAATGGATCCCGACGGAAACCAGAAGAACGGTGACCCAGGCCCTCGTCAGCAGCAGACTAGACTACGGCAACGCACTCTACACAGGCATCCCAGCAAAAGACATCCGACGCCTCCAACGCATCCAAAACGCCTCCGCCCAGCTGGTCCTCGACATACCCCGCCGCTGCCACATCTCCCACCACCTGAGAGACCTCCAGTGGCTCCCCGTGGACAAGAGGATCACCTTCAAGCTCCTCACCCACGCTCACAAGGCACTCCACAATGCCGGACCAGCCTACCTGAACAACAGACTCAACTTCTACGCCCCCACCCGCCAACTCCACTCTGCCAACCTCGCCCTCGCCATCGTTCCCCGCATCCAGCGCAAGACCTCTGGTGGCAGATCCTTCTCCTACCTTGCCGCCAAGACCTGGAAAACCCTCCCGACCTCCCTGCGACAGACCCAGGACCTTCTCACCTTCAGGAGACTTCTTAAGACCTGGCTCTTCGACCAGTAGCAGCACCCCCCCCCTTTCAGCGCATTGAAACCCTAACGGGTACGTAGTGCGCTCTATAAATGTTGTGATTGATTGATTGATTGATGTTGCACTATACTAGGGACTTACTGGTAAAACAAATATGCCAATCATGGATAAACCAATCATCAGGTCAATTTAGACTGAGAGCACTTGCACTTTAGCACTGGTCAGCAGTGGTAAAGTGCTCAGGGTCCGAAAGCCGGCAAAAACTAAATGTAGCACATAGTCGAAAACATATATTTATCTTAGTTAATTAATTTGTGTTCATATCATATCCTTTCAGAATATGTAATATTAATTTCAAAATGTATTGTTAATTTAAAGGAAATCAACATTGATTCAAGGCAAGCCATATTTAAACAGTGAGCATTTTATTTGCACGTGGCTTGTGTTCTTTTCGGTATGTGCTTTATTCATTTCAAAACATGCTATATCTATCTCATATAGTTTCATATCCATTTCAATAAGTGTCATATTAATTTTAATGAATGTCATATTAATTTTGATATGGGTCTTATCAACTTTATCAGATGTCATATTCATTTGAAAATGGTTCATATAAATCTTAACATGTGTCATATTGCTTTAAATGAATGGCATATTCTTGTCAGTGGATGTCATATTCATCTTAACACCTGAGATTATAATTCTAACATGGGTCATATCCATTTCAACATAGGCCAAATTCATTTCAATACATGCAATATTCAAGTCGATGTTATCATATTGATTTCAAAGCATAACATTCATTTTTACAAGTTTCATTTTAATGTCAGCATTGGTCATATTCAGATTAAGGCATGTTGAATTAATTTCAAAAAAGCTCATATTAATTTCATGTCATATTCATTATAGCATGTGTCATATTCCTTTCAATAGATGTCTCATTCATATTAACACATGATATTGATTTTAACATGACTCATACCAATTGCAACACAATTATAATTAATTAAATAAGCCTTCAGTACTATTGTGTGTCATATTCCTCTTGACATATGTCAGTCATTTCAAGAAATGTCTTATTCTTTTTGACCAATATTGTATGTGTTTCAGTGATTGCTTTATTATTTACAGTGAGGGACATATTTATTTCAAAATGATTTATATATATTTCAGTATATCTCTTATTCAATTCTGAGTGTGAGTTATTCATAATAATCACTAAGTAGCATATTCACTTTGCCTGGTTTCATATTTGTTTTGGTTCAAGTCAGATTCACTCTGCCAGGTATCATACTTATTTTGACACTTAGGGCCAGATTTAGGGACCAGTTTGCGACTCGCAAACGGCAAAAATTGCCGTTTGCGAGTAGCAAACCGGAGTTTCCTATGCAGAAATGCATTTTACGAGTCGGGACCGACTCGCAAAATGCATTTCCGACTCGCAAATAGGAAGGGGTGTTCCCTTCCTATTTGCGACTCGCAGTGGTATGCAATTCCGCAGTTACCATCCACTTGAAGTGGATGGTAACCCACTCGCAAATTGGAAGTGGTCCCCATGGGACCCCTTCCCCTTTGTGAATGGACCCCAAAATATTTTTTCAGGGCAGGTAGTGGTCCAAGGGACCACTACCTGCCCTGAAAAAATACCGAAACAAAAGGTTTCGGATTTTTTTTTTAAGTGCAGCTCGTTTTCCTTTAAGGAGTCACGGACATGGAGGTCTGCTGACTACAGCAGGCCTCCATGTCAGTGAGTGCCCATAGTCGCTATGGGGCCGCAATTTGTGACCCACCTCATTAATATTAATGAGGTAGGTCTTTGCGACCCTATGGCGACTCGCAGACGGTGTCTGAGACACCGTTCTGCATAGCAAATTGCGAGTTGCAATTTGCGAGTCGGAAGGACTCGCAAATTGCAACTCGCAATTTGCTTTGTACCTACATCTGGCCCATAGTACGTTCATTCTGGTGTATGTCGTATTCATTTTGCAACACACTATGCATTGCATGACGTGTCCTATATAGGGAGCTGTAATTTTGACATGAACGGCTTCCCATAACACTGTGCAAGCAAAAGATTAGCCTAAACAAAAGCACAACAAGCAAACTGCTTGTTTAAAGTAGAAATAGCTTGTATTCATTTAACTAAATCCTAGTTCTAGCTACTCATACCAGCAAATCCTCATTTAACGTGAGGTTTGCAACACCAAGTAAATATGCAAATTCATAGACATCTGTTATTACACCTAGTGCTGACACCTATGATCAATCTTAAAAACACGTTTATCATTTGGAAGGCACAAAAACCACTGCATTTGTGTAGAGGGTCTAGTACTGTCTATTCACATTTTTGCTATCTTATTTAGAAATTTGGCTTTTTAATTTCATTTACACTTTTCTTTGGTGGCAATAAATAGTGCTGTACTCGACTATGAATTATAAATTTGATTAAAAAAAAGAACGTTCTTATAGTATTTTATATTTCCAAATATATTGTCTTTTCAAGACCCACAAAGTGTAATATTATTGAAGATAACTGGTCATTCTTACTAAGACAGAAGTCCTCCTCATTTTCAGTTCTGGGCAAGATCATGCTTACGCACAAGGCAGAATGAAAAAAAAATAATTAATTGATGTCTGTAATGTCCACATAAAAGCTTACAAAAATAGTATCTTTATAACATTAAAGAAGAGCGGTCACATATTGGGCCTCAGCTAAATACACTTTGAAACATGGATTGCTGGTTTTAAAAAAATGCCCTCTGTTACTAGGACAGTTAGTACACCTTTTCTTCTCCCCCATGGATGTTCTGAAAATGAATATCATAAATACAGTTAAAGCTACAATGATTACTTCCTAATGTTTAAATAATATCATTACTTAGGGCCTGATTGAGATATTGGCGGACGAGTTACTCCGTCACAACGGTGACGGGTATCCTGTCCGCAGACATCCAAATCCCATAGGATATAATGGGATTTAGATTTCTACAAATCTTTATGCTGTCTTGATGTTCAAGCAAATTAATATTTTGAGCCTGGCATCTACGCCTCAATTACGATATTGGTGGTAAATACCACCAAACTTGCAGGTAGGGTAAATAACGATTTCACAGGGTTCGCTAAATAACAAATGTGTTAAATAATACTCATTAGGAGTTCTTTACAGTGTTCAGAAGCATCGTTACTTAACGCATGTGTGAAATACCGAATGTATGTTATCAGCAAATGTGATAAATAGCACATGCACAAAAATCATCTGAAAGTGCAGAATTTCAGAAATTGGAAGTTCCTCGAGTAAAGAAATGAATCCCTAGAAAACAGAAATGGCCAGATTAATGCACAAAGGGAATTTTGGACACCAAGAAAGTACACCAACAACTCCTCTTTGTGTTGGAATTCGCAGGCATTCTTTTTGTGTGGACAAAACACCTTCACAAAAGACAAACCAAATCCACTGCCATTCTTTGATGCCACTTAGTCATCACAGGTAGAAACCTTCAAGACCCTTCCATCATGAACCCAGTCAAGAGAACAAAGTACAAATTTATGGATCCTGAGCTCCAGATCCTGGCCATGGAGGTGGAAAGACACTATAACCGTGAAATGCGTCATCTCATGCTGAAAATGCAACCACAAAGACATGGCTGTGGAAAGAAATAATGGACAAAATCAATACTGAATCAACATAGCCAAATGATGTTAAGAGCATTGAAAATAGGTTCCAAACTTTGAAATTCTAGGTACTTAAGTGCGTTGCCAAAGCATACCAAACAAAGCTGTGGGAAGAAAAATGTATGGCCATCCTCAATGTATTTGGAGTGGAAGACATGAAAGCAGGTTTCAAGGTCAGAGGAACCCATGGTAAGAGACATACTAGTTGTAAAGGAAGTACAAGTGGTTGTTAAAAAGTTAGCTTTGCTTGACAATCATCATGATTGTGAAGAATGACTGATGGTATTTGTTACACATATTCAAATTGATCCACGTATGGGATGTCATGGGGCTAACAACTCTCTGATGGTAATGCTGACATGTATTGAGCTTGAACTGCGACAATCATACAGCATTGACTTGATGATGAAGGGTTGACTTGTTTGCCTGGTAGCTTCAGGGGAATGTTTCACCATAATATGATTAATATTGCTTCTTTTCAGGATAAGGACATTGTGATTTTGACCAAAGCACCTAACCCTGCAGTAAAGTATATACAGATCCACATCGCATAGTTTTAGCACATAAACAGTGTGTTTCATTTTACGGTTTCAGCACACTTGTTCCTGCCTAGGTGAGGCTACCAGATGTACATATGTCCAGTGAGTTGGCCCTAGGATGGCAGGAAACTCTGCTGTATCATAGATGTATGGTTTACTTGCATTCCAGAAATGTCTAGATGAAGCCCTATGCAAAAGTAGTTTTTTTAATATATTATTTATATAGGAGAGTTCAAACATATATTTCATATCAATCACAACCTACAAAATTACTCCATGCAAAAAAAACAATTGTAAACACATGGGGGCAGGGCACTAAGCATAGTTCAATCATATCAAGCAAATCAACACCGAAATACTAATTGTCATTTCCATACATTTTCTGGATAAAGGGCCCTAGTTAGAGTTTGGTGACCAGGATACTCTGTCACAAAGATAGTGGATTTGCCTTCCGCTGTGTTTTTTAAGTACCATTGGCTATACTGCACTTTCAGTATGGTGGATGTGATAACCTCCATGTTTGAAACAGAACATCCCATATGCCAAACTCTAAATGAAATAATTTGTGTTCCTAGAGTGCTGAACAGATAATTTAATTTGCAATGGACCCATATGATAAGAAATTCTTATGGCCCATTCTTTTATAGTAAATCAATTCACACTGGTAATCCACCTTAATTCTTCAAAGCAGACTGCCAAACACAGGTCTATCGAGATTCTCCAGTGTTGGGCAACAGGAAGCAAAGCTACTATTTACCAAAAAATACAGTGTGCCTGGTGGTTCCAGGATAGCCAAGGCCAACAATTATTATTGCAAGGGGTTGACCTCGAACTGTAAAGTTAAGGGATGCAATGCCACTAGACCTGTGATGGAATTACTTTATTCTCAACAAACGAGGGCAGCTGTTGAGTCTGGATAGGACTGACACTGCTCCATGGCAGTGGGAATTTCCTGTCCTGTATGTTGAACACCTCTGCCTTTTAGATTTGTGCTAGATAGTTGGCCAAAAAATCAGTCCAGGTGCTACTGTTTCTCTGCCATATAAACTAAGCATCAAGTAATGTAATACATTTCAGTGTCTATGTGTGGTGACTGTTCTTATACAAGGCATTCCACTACCACTGGGTGTTGCTTGTGCTATGTAAAACTACAAAAATAAATGAATGAATAGAAATGCCTACATAAAACTGGGCCAATATCTGCAGAGAGCTCAAATTCCATGATTTAATTTGCTTTTTGAAAAAAGCTCTCGCCAAGACTCCCTACAGGATCATAGCACATGGGGCTCAGTACCAACACCACCTATCTGAAGGCCTATCTGGAAGCTTTTGAATCCTTTCTTTTGCATAACATAGTTGATACATACCATAATATTATTATCGAACCTGGCACAGATTGAAAGCACTTTGTGGGCTCTGTATCTTTTTTCTTTAAGAAATCCACCCTTCTTCAAAAAATGAGTATAAAAATAAATAGCCCTTCTGGCAAGTCTTTTTTCATGACCAAGGAAAGTTATCCAATTTCACTGTGTCACCTACTCGGGCTTTGTCAGATTGCTACCCAGTACAATGCTTCTCAATGCTCCAAATATAACTGCAATAGAAGGTTCCACAGCTGAAATAATTTTAATAAATTGCCATGGAAGTCAATCCTGCATTTTTCCAAAATGAAAGTAAAAGAAAGACACCTTTAGTATTCAGAAATTGTGCCATGTCTTTAGTCCCTTTGGCCTCCCATTTTGCCATACCTGATTACAGTTCTAATGGTATATTGTGACTGTGATATAACTTGCAAATGAAACAAAGTTCCTCATAGGACATTGTGGTGGTCATTCTGACCCTGGCGGTCTTTGACCGCCAGGGCGGAGGACCGCGGGAGCACTGCCGACAGGCCGGCGGTGCTCCAATGGGGATTCCGACCGCGGCGGTAAAGCCGCGGTCGGACCGGCACCACTGGCGGGGTCCCGCCAGTGTACCGCGGCCCCATTGAATCCTCCGCGGCGGCGCAGCTTGCTGCACCGCCGCGGGGATTCCGACCCCCCCTACCGCCATCCAGATCCCGGCGGTCGGACCGCCGAGATCCGGATGGCGGTAGGGGGGGTCGCGGGGCCCCTGGGGGCCCCAGCAGTGCCCATGCCACTGGCATGGGCATTGCAGGGGCCCCCGTAAGAGGGCCCCTACATGTATTTCACTGTCTGCTGTGCAGACAGTGAAATACGCGACGGGTGCAACTGCACCCGTCGCACAGCTTCCACTCCGCCGGCTCGATTCCGAGCCGGCTTCATCGTGGAAGCCTCTTTCCCGCTGGGCTGGCTGGCGGTCTGAAGGCGACCGCCCGCCAGCCCAGCGGGAAAGTCAGAATTACCGCCGCGGTCTTTCGACCGCGGAACGGTAACCTGACGGCGGGACTTTGGCGGGCGGCCTCCGCCGCCCGCCAAGGTCAGAATGAGGGCCTGTGTCCTCTGCAATGAGCCAACAGCAAGGGGACTTAGATACTGTGACAAAACGTATATACTTGAAGATCAGTAGCCATGTATGATATGCTCTTAAGTTGTTCCTTGACTGATAAATATTATTACATTATTTGTTTTCAAAATGACTGGGTAGTGTCTCACTGTAGAAGTGGCAGCCCATAGACTATAGCACGACATTATTTTTGGAAACTGTGGCAAATACTCTTCATAGAACACAGTTTTCAGACAGCACCTAGAAGTCATAGCTTCTCCAAATGAAATAGGTTCAGCTAAGCCTACTCCCTAAAAAAGACCTGGAAATAATGGAATCTAAGATATTAGAGTGATAGCCCTTCCTCTCCCTCAATACCTCGATACATGTTGATAAGATGCAAAAGTCAGTCCCTTTAATATTGATTAAGAGCTAAGAAAGGTAGATCTTCATAACACGGTCCAATTGCAATGGACATTCATTGAACATCAGTTGTAAACACCCTCAAGAGCATAGAGGAACATTTGAAACTACTACATATATTTCTCTCTGGCTGAACATGTTGGATCTAGCTTCATTCACACTTGTCACACAGACTCTTTGACTTTCAACTGTTTTTCCTTTGGTTTTCTCTCTGTACCTGCATTTATTCTGACCTACAGCAAAAGCACTGGTGTAGGAAATTCTCAATAAGCCAAATGTAGAAGTGAATCCTTATAGAAGATTCCTCCACTCACAAATTACTTACAGAACCAGGCACCTGCTCTGTTAGCAGATGTGTGTCTCACAAAGTGCAGATCTCAAATGATCTACAAAAAGGAACCACAGGCAAGACTGTCATTAGGTTGTCGTATGAGCTCAGACAATGGAGTCGATTGAATTTAAGAGAAAGCTGCCTAGATAGCCTCAAAAACAGACTCCAGATAATTTTTAATAAGGGCTCCATTAAATGCGAATAAGGAATCCCAGTGAGTTTAACCAAAATATGCTTATGAACGTCAAATAGGAAGCCCAGTAAGCTTGACATAGGGGGTCCCAGTGACTAGGGTAAGGGAACCAAGTGACATCAGATGAGAGATCCCAGTTTGAAAAGGTCCTGGGATTATATTTGCTGCCCAGTTAAGAAGACTGTGGTAACTCAAATTAAACAGTGTATTTCTTGTTGGAGAATAGTGCCTTATTTTACATTTACCTAAAAAATGTGTTGGTCACAAGTGATAGTTCGATCAAGGCATCAAATACTACTATTGTTTTGTATATAGTGTTTACTGCAGTTAGTCAAATGAACTCAGAAACCTATACTAAAAAAAGACAGTGCATCTGTTAGGCATCAAAACTGTAATCAGCAATCTCCTATATTATTGAACCATTGTCATGCTGTACTCATCAGAGCCAGGGATCCTGGGTTACTTCCTCACTGATGATTCTGATATGAAAGAGAGCAGCATTTCCCATCAGCATAGCTTTTGAAGAAGAGATGGAAATCATGGTCATCTTAAGACAATGCAGGTGAGCTTGGAAGTTCCATTATGATGAGTCTCAAAGGTGTGAGACGGAGGTCCAGCTGTTTTTACCATTTATAGGATGGGTTTTATCCTCTTAGTTGTGACGGTAGACTAGAAGGTACTAAAAGTTGTAATCACAACTGCAAAGTGATGAGCTGTTTTGCCTGAGGAGGCTTTGTATTGGGAAAGGAAAGTCCCTTGCATGGTGATGGACTTTTGTGCCCTGAGTGCCATAACTGCAATGATGTCTGGTTCCCTGATACTGATTTTTGTTGTAATGGATAAATACGGATCATGCGTGTGCACCATGACATAGGCCTATCTCATTGATTGCAGTCTTTCTGGCCTGGAAGAGTTACCCAAAGTGCTACCTTCATAGTGGTGAAAGGCTACTGCCTTTGCGAGGAGTTAAGTAGAACAAGTGCAGTTGTGGCAGCGTAGCTTGTAGTGATCAGTAGAAGTGTCCAGGCCTTTTTGCCTGTGTCACTGGAGTGAAGCCTGTAGGTTCACTCATGTCAATGTCAGCTGATAAGTGCCTAAATCATCCTAGGTCTACATCAAGTTGGTATGTAGTGCTGTACAGTGCTTCTGTGTTGTATGCATGTGCTGGATGAATGTGTGCCTGTGAATGGTACATTACAAGAAAGATTCAGGGTTCCATTTTGGAAGGGCGAGGGCTGGCTGGAGGTAGAGGAATCCCCCAGACAGCTTTGTGGATTTCTGCATTCATGTGAGGTGGATGGGACACACACTGGAGGAATTAGAGTCACACCCTCCAGCACATTCAAAAAGGTGTTTTTTAATTCAGAGATTGGTCACTGGAAATAAGACTGGGCACTTCTCAGGAAGGAGTTGGGGCTAATAGGAGAATCATGGGGAGCAGGGCTGAGGCCCTGATATAACCTTTTTAATGCACATATCACAGTGGTTGACATCCAGGTGTGACCCTATAGTCACTCCCATGGCCTGTGTTGTGGGAATATTAGATTTGGAGTCAATCCTGATGTGATAGACTACTTTCTGGAGGAGGGCCAAGACAGAGGAGTTGGCACTTTGAATCTTCTAAAGAAAGCAGAGCAGACACCCATCACAAACCTCAACAACTCAGAGCCTGATTTAGAGTTTGGTGGGGGAGTTACTCTTCTACAAACATGACGGATATCCCATCCACTGGAATATAAATCCCATAGGATATTATAGGATTTTATATTTTGGTGGACAGGATGTCCGTCTCCGCTGTGAGGGAGTAAACCCTTCGCCAAACTTTAAATCAGGCCCACAGACTCTAAATCACATTTGGTGCCTGGAGATGGACTATAAGATGGGGAGCTAGAGGACCCCCAAATTGTCAATTATCAATCCAACAGACTGGCTGTGCAAGGAAGTGAAGCTCTGCGGGACTCCTGTCTGTGGTGAGTGCTGGAGGTTAAGGCCTGCCTGCCTACCAACTAGTTTTGGGGACATCACAAGAGACATCCAAGGCCTTAGGTACTATTGTGTGCCTTCTTGCCAAGATCATTGAGCCCTGTGATTGAGAGGAGAGTTGGAGGGAGCAAGAACCAGTGGGGGATCCTAATGAGTAGATTACTGTGGTGAGGTGGGAGGGGAAGGCTGCTGCACTCATCAGGTTGTTGCAGATGTGCAGGTTTAAATTGGTGACCGCCATATGCCGGAGTACAGCCGCTGTGAATTTTACTGCACCAATCTGGTTGTTGCACGGGTGCAGCTTTAAGCCAGTGTCCCCCATATGCCAGTGAAGGGCCACCTTGACATGAGCCTTGCACTTCGGCACACCAATCATCTCATTGCCAGTTTGCCAGAGTGAGTCAGTGCCCAGTATGCCATAGGAGGCTACCATGAATTTTGCAATGCAGATTGGGCCATCTCCCGCTGTGATGTGAGTCAGCAACCCAGTATGCCAAAGAGGACCGCCATGAAGGGGAATATGCTGCTGTGCCATTTATAGTTCTGAAATTCTTGTGACTGATATTTTTACTGGCAATATTTGTCTAAGTAAGAATCACATCAGTAAACTATTGTTGTTTATTGCCAAACGCAGACCCCCATACTGAAGTACTTAATAAATATAGTAGCAAATATTTGTTTCTCATGACATTGTTCTAGATTTCTAAACTTGAGTCATGAAAACATTATTCTCTCATGCTCTTTCTCCAAGAGATTGGAAAAATAGGCCTCAATGTAAAACATGTAAATTGAAAGATACCTGCTTTGCTTCATGTGATACTAATTTATTCTGTGCGTTTAAGTGCAAATATTTTTGTTCATGAGTTTTTTAGCAATGGATACTGTTTTTTCCAGAAATGTTTTCTTTGCCTTTAAGCTCTATGGGGGTCATTCCGACCCCGGCGGGCGGCGGGCACCGCCCGGCGGGCGGAGACCGTCAAAAGGCCGTACTGCGGTCAAATGACCGCGGCGGTCATTTTGACTTTCCCGCTGGGCAGGCGGGCGACTGCCAAAAGGCCGCCCGCCCAGCGGGAAAGCCCCAGCAACGATGAAGCCGGCTCCGAATGGAGCCGGCGGAGTTGCTGGTGTGCGACGGGTGCAGTGGCACCCGTGGCGATTTTCAGTGTCTGCTTTGCAGACACTGAAAATCTTAATGGGGCCATGTTAGGGGGCCCCTGCAGTGCCCATGCCAGGGCATGGGCACTGCAGGGGCCCCCAGGGGCCCAATGACACCCGTTCCCGCCAGCCTCTTCCTGGCGGGTAAACCGCCAGGAACAGGCTGGCGGGAAGGGGGTCGGAATCCCCATGGCGGCGCTGCTTACAGCACCGCCGTGGAGGATTCCCTGGGGCAGGGGAAAACCGGCGGGAAACCGCCGGTTTCCCTTTTCTGACCGCGGCTTTACCGCCGCGGTCAGAATTGCCCCTGAAGCACCGCCAGCCTGTTGGCGGTGCTTCCTCCGTCCCCGGCCCTGGCGGTCCATGACCGCCAGGGTCGGAATGACCCCCTATATGTCTCTTAGGAGCTATGTATTAGGTTGCACTTAGGTATCAATATTCTTGGATTCCATGCATCACGTTTGTTCCACCATTCCTAAAAGCGGTAATCTGAGCACAGTGTTGCTTGCTGCAAAACATTCAACCTGCAGTATGGGATGCAATAATGGCAGAAAAGGTATAAAAATTGCTCTTTTTTGTGTATTAAAATCAAAACTATTTATCCTATAACAGTTGTTGGCTACATCAGCCTGAACAGCCTGACCATGTTAGTTTCAAGGGCTTAAATTAAAGGTTAGCCAATGTGCATTTCTTTCTTTCTAGGGTGACCAAGGGCTCCTCCCCCGCCGTGGCCCTCAACATGTTAGAAAGAAAACAGTGGCTTCTTCTGGTATAAATACGCAGGGTCTGATTCATTCTGGTAGGAAGCACATTTCATCTAAATTAAAGCTCAATGGGAAGCACTTACAGATGTAAACAAACCAAAGGCCCAAGTTGAAGCTCCACTTTTGTAAAGTACTAATCGTCCTAATTTCATGACCATGGTCAAGGCAAAGCAAGTATTTTTTTCTCTGCGTTTCCATCTTGAAAAGTTCACTGTAATCTTTGAGAGTGGAGTTTTCATCTTTGATTTTTTCGACCACCATATCTCATGTAGTGACTGTGCTGAGTGGGTACTTTCTTGTCAAGTGCTGCTGAGACTCAAGATTGTTTAAAAACTACAGGTATGTAAAAGCTGTGCCTGGTTGTGGTTGGATTAGCGTAAAGCAGTGGTCTCCAAACTTTTCAATGCAGCGTCCCCCCAGTTGAAAAAATCACTGGGCCCTCCCTCAGAATTTTTCACAATTATTTTGTAAAGGTGGCAATGTTTAAATATGTCTAGATCTATTTAAACATTGCAGTTAACTACTGTTAACTTTTTAAAAATGCAGTAACATGCTTCTGCTTAAACCAAAAGCCCTGTTATGTGAATAATGCTTCTTTTGGCCAGAGCCTCGTGCCCCCCCCCCTCCCACGGGATCACCAGAGGGCCCCCTAGGTGGCCCGCTCCCCAGTTTGAAGACCTCTGGCGTAATGTAATAAAAATGACTTAACCTTAAAAAAACATAGAAATTCATTGAAGAAAACAAAGGTTAAAGGGACAGCATAGGAAATCGAATTTAAAAACATACAGAAATGTACTTAAAAACCTAAGGCTACAGGGACGTTATCATTAGGCTCACATTTGAAATGTACAAAACCATTTAAATTCAGCAGTTATAGTTATAGTTATTTCAAGTAAGTATAACTTGTACCGTAAGGTAATTACAAATCGCACTCTTGCCACGTGCTTCTAAGTACCCATATATTACATCAGTCATGACATCGCCTATGACATCATTGAAATTAAGGTAATAATGAGAAAACTGTGCATGGCGGGGGCACGAGTGAAAGTTACCCTAGGGCACGAGTTATAGTTACTTGAAATAACCCTAACTATAAGTGATGAATTTCTATGGTTTTGTATGTTTGAAAGGTGAGCCTAACTATAATGTCCCTGTAACCTTTTTTTTTACTTGAACTTATATATATATATATATTTATATATAATATATATATATATATATATATGATTAAATTTAAGATCAGGAAGCAAGGAATAGGCAGGATTCTCACAAAATTGCAGAATAACTGCACAGGGCAAGGTTATGAAACTTACATATTTACTATGAAAAATCTTGGTAGGCGGATGTAAAACTAGATAAAGAATGACAAATTGATATGTGCATTTATAATGTTTGCTCTTTTTACAAAAAACTGCTGCGTCTTTCATTTTTCTGTTGATGGATGGTAAATATTTTAAACAAATATGACCTGTTTTGTTTTATTTAGTTATTGTCTGATGTACATACCTATTTTTATCTAGCTTTTATTGTCAAACGCTGTCCGACTACGGACATTTCTACAACATGATTGATGTATTTTTATTTATTGTTGATGACTTTATGGTTTTAATATGTCAAAACCTAATAAAGGTTATATTTGTGCATTAATAAGTGTATGACAAGGATAAGACAAATAAAGAAGAAGGGTCTACTCTATCCTGTAGTCACACATTCATCAAGGGGGCCTTGCAGCCTCTTGGTACCTCTTGGTACGAATAAAGAAGAAAGAACCAAAGGGCCTACTTTACCCCTGAGGTCACTCTGTCATGAAGGGTACCATGCAGTCTCTTGGTACCTATTTACACCTGATTTTCTTTTTGACTGAAAGGAAAATAGGGTGTAAATAGCTACCAAGAGGGGACTTTTGTTTGAAACAAGAATGGGGAGTATATACGGACCAAGAGTTAGGTGTGCAAGTCCCAAGGCAAGATGTTAAAAAACACAAGACGAGTAGACCCTTTGTTTTCACAACATATGTTCTACGTCTTACATTGTGACAGAAATAGAGAGATGAACAGACATCTGGAAAATATTATTTAGAGATCCTGAGGCATCTATGACAGTCCTAACGAAAGTCTATAAAGAAGGGCTGAAACATGTGGACAATGAAGAGGGTGTAGGGTAATGATGTCCCAACAACTAATTACCAGTTACATCATTTTTAATTATACCATGAACACCCATTATTAAAAGAGAATATGTTAAGAATGTTTGAATCATTAAAATTCCAGAGGGTGAAGGGTATTGGTATCCCAACGACTAATTACCTGTGATATAGTTTTTAATTATACCATGAACACCAAATATTAAAAGGAATATGTTAAGGATGTTTAAATCATGTAAGTTCTAAAAGCATCCGCATTTTGCTTTTTAATCATATTCAAGGTAACCAACTTAATAGAGTGAAAACTCCTTACCTCAAGATAGTTTAAGTCTTCAAAATTATCTGGGTGCCTACCGGCATCCAGCTGAGGCTTATAAAGAACGCCCACATTTCGCTGAGTCCATCATGGTGGTAATCTATTTAGGTATTCATAGCATGCCACAAAAAAGGGGGTGAGGTGATTTCTCCAAATATGTTTTGATATTTTTGTGGGCATTAGAGGTTCCAATAGGGAAAACCTCAGTTTATAGAACCTATGCGCTCATTCGGTTGATTGTGTGTGTCCAGGAGGATGTACTTCCCTCTTTCCCCCATATGTGTAGTATGAATGCATTAGTTTAACATACAAACTACTAATATTAGATCCTTCTTCACTTTTTTGCTGTATAATTTTGGATCTGGTAGACACATGCAGGGACAGATTTACAGACCTGACTCAACACAGCACAGAAGCATAACAGCGTTCGCATCCATGGGTGAGAGAAAACAGTGCCATATCTTCTATGATATGGCACAGTTTTGTTCTCTGCCAATTGTATCACACTTCAGTCTACCATGAGCCAACACACAGACCATTGCACCATAATGTGATTCTGTGAGGGGTTCCTCCCTGTACAAAAACTATGCTTTAATACTCTTAGCATTCTTTGCGTGTGCTGCACAGTATAGAACATATACAAATTCAGAAAAATGTGCCACTGGAACCAAGCTATACCCAGCTGAAGTGGCAGGAGGACCCTGTCTGGCAGTTTGGGCTGGACTATTCCCATGAGGAGCAGGGTCAAGAATGATTTGTGTATTGCTGGGTCCAAACTGAGGTGGCATGGTGGGCAAAAAAACAATGGATTGGGATGCGACCTGAGCGATTGCCAGTGGCTGAGATTAATTCAAGCATTCCATCCATAACCGTGTAGTTTTTGTAATCTTTTCCATACACTTAAATGTTCGCAATGTGTGAATGTCTAATCCTTATTTGTGAATCAAATAAAATAGCAAATAAGGAATCATAATTTACAAATAACTGCAATTAGAAAATCACTATTTTGTTACTATTACTCATAGTACATCTCATTTATCTCATTTTGCGATTACAGAATAGAGATTCATTAAATATTGCTAATTCCAAATCACAAAAACACAGAGCCTTATTTATGGGGTATCGTACTGCAAGTCTTCTTACTGTGCTGTCCTAGGCCAATAAGAAAGGGCAGGAATTGACACTATTTATGAAATATGCTGCATTCCTGTCCATTTCCCAACGCTGGTGTTCAATTGGCTGCAGAATGCGCACACATGGAAAGAGGAAAAAATTATGAGAACGACAAATATTTCTCTTTGCTATGCCTCACATGATTAAGTAAATCTGGGGTATTGTCGAAATCCAATGGTGTTGTGTGAAAACCCACTGCAACATCCGTGTTAGCCAACGCAGCAGCATTCAAAGCCACAAATTGGCTTTTCATGGCCTCTTAGATATGGCTGAGAGGTTTGCGCTGCCACAGCGTCACTTTTTTTGACACAAACCTCTCATAAGTATGCCCCACAATTTAGTACATCAGGCTCCTAGTTCCCAGTTTTGAGATTTGTATTTATTTTATTGCTGTACTATGTACTACCAAATGAGCACTAGAACAGTTAACTAGACAAATAATGTTTCATTTTTCCCACAATGTAAGTATGTTTCCAAGTTCAAAGACAATTCTAAGAGCTAAGATATTTTAAATGTAAATCTATTCAGTTTTAATAGCAGACAAAAATCTTAATTGCGTGCAGAAGGTAACTATTGAGAAACATTAAAAAAAATAATTATAGAGTCAAGAGTGTCAGTTTGCTGAAATCCTTTTTGTTGAATATGACATTTTCAGCCATATAAATGAGTTTGCTTGCTTATATCATTTTTTCAATCGGTTAAATTGCCCATTTAATAAAATGCAAATTACGCTTTTTACACCATGTATACATAGTACATAATTGTTTTCTTGATCTGTTCTTTCTGATATTTCATTCACAGATGAGGTAAAATATACCCTTTCCAAAAAGATTTTGGAACCTGCAAATTTGTCAATTAAAACAAGCTGAATATGTTGCTAAAACAAAACAAAACATAAGTACACAGTTTTGTGAACTAAAAAGGAAATTACGAATAATTAGGAAGATGCAAATAAATTAGTATGACATAGCTGGATGGAAGCTGGATCGCAGAGGCTGTAACCTTAGTGTTAGCCCTGGCTGAACCGCCGCAAAGTAAAAATGTTTATCAATTGATAAAGATGTTTCTGTTAAGAATATCTGCGTGTCATTCTTAGCTTGGCACAAGCATCCAGGTTATTCTCGGAGAATATTGCCTGTGTTCCACCAGTAGCAAAAACAAAATAGCATTTCAGTTAAGATATTAAAAAGGTAAAATTTCCAAACTAGGCTGGATATAGGCTTCTGGTTCACCCTGGTAAGTTTCATGGAGTCCTGGAACTTAGGTCCTGATTTAGAGTTTAGTGGAGGGGGTTACTCCGTCACAAACGTGACAGATATCGCGTCCGTGGTATTACGATCCCTTTATAGCCTATGAGGATTGTAATACGGTGGACAGGATATCTGTCATATTTGTGATGGAGTAACCCATCTGCCAAGCTCTAAATCAGGCCCCTAGGTGCTCTTTGCAGTTGATTGGTGATGTAGCAAAGTCAGGGAAAGATTTCCAGTTTATCCTCATAAAAGGTTTTACCACTGTCTACTTATTTTTTAAATTAAGGAAATGAAAGCTACAAATTCATGTGAAATGATACAGGCGTCAAGGTATGAGCACACGTTTATTAGTTAAATAAATGTGGAAATATAAATTTTACAACTTCATTTATTCACAGCACACAAAATTAATATACATAAATAGTGGTAGATGGTCAAAAAAGTAATATCAATAAAGAGACATAGAAACGTGAAATAAAATAAAAACCATAAAACTGGGAGCCCTATTTGTAGTGCTATATTTTCACATTTGCTGAAAGCAAACGCGTACTTCTCACTTTAATGAACTTCTTCAACTTGGCTTTATGTAAGTTAGTCTAAAGCTCTATTATCCCAGTGTTAGACCTAACAGGCTTAAGATGATTTTGCCCCCAATATTTTGCCTACCTTCTCCATTTGTCTGATCTTGTTTGTGCTGGCTTTAGGACTCTGTGCACTTTTCCACTGTTAACCAGTGCTAAATTGATTGTGCTCTCTTCCCTTAAAATGATAATATTGGCTTCTCCCCAATTGGCATATTTAATTTAATTGTAAGCCCCTAGTGAAGTGCATTGTATGTGAGCAGAGCCTTTAAATGAAATGCTACTTGTGGGCCTGCAGCACTGATTGTGCCAGCCACTTAAGTAGCCCTTTAACCATGTCTATTTTATGCTGCCATGATTACCTTACAAAATAACTCTTTTTACCAGGCCCAAACCTTCCCGCTATCTATCTATCTATCTATCTATCTATCTATCTATCTATCTATCTATCTATCTATCTATCTATCTATCTATCTATCTATCTATCTATTGATCTATATGTATATATATCAAATAAAGAGTTGATGTTAAGGAAAAAAGAATCCAGATACATTGTTGATCTTGAAACTAAAATACCGAAGGGATTAAACATTGGTGAAGAGTTGAGTACTCACCTATTGGACACCTGAGATAATTAGTATGAGATAATATTACAAATATGGAATTTGTGATGCTTGAAGACATAACCTTATGGTAGTAACATTTTGACTAACAAGTTTAGTTTGATATTGGTTTTAATCAATTGCTATTTCCTCCAAATTTATTCTCAGAGTAATCTTTCTAAAAAGTTTTTTTCTAATGATAATTTTTAGAATATATTGTGTCTTTTATATTTATGTATGTTTCAGAATGAAGGGGTCCGGCAGGATCCCAGATTTGTGTATTCACTGGTGATTAGTGTTTAATTGTTTCACAAGGTGATAGGTATTGGATTCATAGAAGCAGTAGGAAGTATTCCTTTCATTGACTTATATAACAAAGAGATTGGAACAGGAAGAATTTTATTGTTTTCTGAAGAGAGATATTCAATCATTGTATGATGTATATGATATGTAATAGATAAGTTATTGGTATATATGAATTTGTTACTTAAATTATGACATCGGTTCCAAATAATCCATGACAAATGATTTATTGAAAAACAATTTAAATGATATATATGATCTGGAACCAGATCTATGTTTCAGGTATATGTATGATACATGAATATTTAAAACATCTATATTTATACAATTATTTATCTATTTATATAATTTTATCGGTATTGTTTACTGATATAAGAATGTATAATCTTTGATATTTTAAGTCATCTACTTCTATTCATAAACATATTTATATATTTATATCGTATTTATTTATATGTGGTGATAAGTTTATGTATATGGATGAAATTATAATATATTTTTGATTGAACAGCATGATACTTACCCTTCCTAGTTTGACAGGTTAATTATGGTTATATATTTGATAACTACAAGAAAAGAATAATAGTAATTTTGAGAATATATAATGAAGTCCTATTTCTATGACCATGATCACTAGCTATATATTGTTGTTTGTATTGGTTGGATTATGCACGTGACCAAGGCTGCTAGTCAGCCGAAACGCGTTGTGCTGAATAAACTTACTTCTCTTTTGACCTCCTGAGAGTGCTGCTGTTTTACAACAATTTTGTGGTTAAGAAGAAATTAACCGGAGAGCTCTGCCGGTCTTTTTGCTGCACCACCCCCTCTTGGGCCACTTGGAGCTCTTGTGTGAGCATTTGTATGGAAGAAAATATATATATATATATATATATATATATATATATATATATATATATATATATATATATATATATATGTTTATATATATATATATATATATATATTTATATTTATATATATATGTCACCCCTAAGGTAGGCACCTGACATTCCAGAAGGCAGAGTGCTGGTAGGCTGTTAGTGAAAAACTAACAAAGTTATTTTTCACTACTACATGACCTATCTTTCCACACAGGATAACCCTTGGATTACCCTATTACGTTTTATAGGGGTAATTCACAATCTGGAAGAGATATGTTTTTTGAGGTTGGTTTCTCTGGAATCACAATTTAAAATCACACTTATGGTGGAGTCAAATTTTAAACTGTAATTAGGAAATGCCCCTTTTACAAAGTTGTAATTTTCATACTTTGGACATTTGGTGCCTGCTGCCTGTCTCTAATCACTTCTCTGGCTTGGGTGACAGCTGGGCTTTGTGTATTCCCCCTTGACAGCCATGCACAATAGGAGCTTAGGTGTGACTTGATGGGCTTGATGGCCATCCTACCAGGAAGGGAGGAAGGAGCTGTCCACAGCCTCACTTACTCCTGAATAGAAAATACCCGGTCCCCACCCAAAGGGCTGCATAACCCCCTGTAGTGAGTCTGGAGCCAGGACAGGAAAGGAACAACCTCTGTGCACTTCAAAGGACAGTCCTTGAAGTCTCTGCACTTCAAATGTCAAACTGGGTATACATACTGGACCTCTGACAACACCAACTCAGTACACTTCTGGACCTGTGACACTCTCTGCCAGGAGGAAGGACTGTGCTGCTGAAGCACTGCCTCTCTGCTGGACTGCTGCTTTGCTAGACTCCTGTCTTGATGTGCTGCTTTGCTACCTGCTCTTCCCATGCCTGGGTGATAAGGACCAGACCTGCATCACTTGAACGCAGAGTGACTCCAAGGACCAGCTGACCGGTCTCCTGATTTGAAGTCTCAGGGACATAAAAGACTTCCAACCAAACTACTGCTGCACCTGGGCTTTGCCATCAGTGAGTCTTCTCTGCCAAAGGTTACTACCCTGGTCCTGAACACTTGGAACCATGGCATAAGGTGTTTGCTCCAGCAAACCACTGCATATCCGCTGTTTCATAGTCAGAACTGGTGCATCCCTACCGTTGCATGGATAAAACCTACCCATCACTTTTGGAACAAGCATTTTGACATTTTCTTTGGTACAAGGCCCCTGCTTCCCCATTAACGACAGCTTCAACTACAATGCCAAACTCTGCATCGCAGCCACTGTGCTCATCGAAACCAATGCATCACCATGAGGCCAACATGGCCAACACTTGCACCCAAACTCCATTGCATCTTGGCTTCGGTACACCACTAACGCTGAGTGGGGAACTTTGACACATCTCCTCGACTATGTGGGAAAATATCAATGCATTTCCTACTCTGCGGGGATCAACAATGATGAATGGCTTCTGCAGCATCCCACATTTTTGACTCCGAGGCAACCAGGATTAAAGTACTTTTGTACAGCGGACCTCACTTGGTTCCTGTTTCCAACCCATGCACCATCGAGGTCAGCCTGAAGTTTTCACTTTGTCCCGTTCTGGCACAATCAGATATCCCCGATTAGCTCTTCTTGCTTCTCAGCGCTATTTTACAGTTTAATGATTAAAAATTCACAAATCAATTTCTACTTATTGGATTTTTGTTGTTTGGGCCTTGTTTCATTTATTAAATTAAGTTCTATTTTCCTAACCAGGTGTGGATATTTTTGTGCGGAGGTTTCACTGTTTTACTGCTTGAAGTGCAGCACAAATACTATATACATTGCCTCTTAAGTTAAGCCTGACTGCTTTGTGCCAAGCTACTAAAAGGTAAGCACAGGTTAATTTAGGGTGTGTTTGTGACTTACCCTGACTAGGATTGTGGTTCTTACTTGATCAGGGTGCATACCTTTGTCAACCAGAAGCCCTCTTTCTACCATTGGTGATCAGGATCAGACTTGTGTTTGTGCAGTCCCATACAGTAACTTGGTGTACAATACTATTTCATACCAAAGACCAATTTGAATTTTTTTCAATTCTCCATGATTGGCATTTTTTTCTCCCTAAATCATGTCTCTGACTGGAGGATCCTGACCTGCACCTGCAAAAATGGAATTTGAGCTGACCAACCAGAGGGTTTCCCCTGTGTTCCAGCTGAAAGATTTCAGCAAGGAAATCGGACTGTCTGCCAAGATCGCCACCAGGATGGTGGAACTGCAATAGGCACTGAGGGCCTGGGCAGAAGTTTGCTCTGCATTGGATGTAGTACTAGTAGAGGATGTGGACGTGAATGACATGGGAGTTTCCCTTTGGAGAATACACCTGTGGTAAAGGTGGAAGAATTCACCCCGGAATGGAGCTTCCTGACAGAACAGGGAGCAGTGTCTCCCCTGGCCTTCTTTCTAGAGGAACTGGCTGAGATCAAGGAGGAGAGGGAATTCAAACTACAGATTTCAAGATTGAAAATTGAAGAAGAGGAGAAGGAAAGAGCTTCTGACGATAAGACAATCCTCCAGGCTCATGAACTGAGCCTAAGTGAACTGGACATCAAGCCAGACAGGCAGAGTCCAGTAGGGATGGTGGCAGCATACTTGCTATACCTGAAGGAGAGAGAAGGGGTTGTATGGTAGGATCTGGTGCTGTTATGTTGTGGGAGATGACATAGACAAGTAATTTTCTGCCTTTGAGGTACGTATAAGGTTCCTGAGGAGCACTAGAGGGGCGGTCTGTGGAACCACAGGCCCATTGTTGGGTCGGACTCACTTCTCACATTAGAAGTTGGGACCAAACCAAGTATCCCCCATTGAAAATCATATTGTTCATCAAGTTTGGTTTGACCTCTGAAAACTATCACCAAAGATTCAAGGACAACCAGAAGCTCCCCAACCAGTACAGGGAAGATTTTGTGGACTACTCCAGCAAGGCACTGAATAGGTGGTTGTGGTGCAACAGATTGAATGATTATGTTGGGATGTGCAATTTAATCACAAGAGAGCTGTCTCTTGTCTCTTGAGTATTGTCTCTTGAATATCTGTTTTACATATTTGTGCCAGCACCTAGCTGACAATACGCTGAATGACCCCAGGAAGCATGCGGAGGAGGAAGACCTCTGGGCCAGTGCCAGAGTGTCCAAAAATTTATCTGGATGGGACTCCCACAGAGATGATCAGGATTCCAACTGAAGAAAGAGGGGTCAGAAAAGCTGAAAATGAAGAAGTTCTCAGAAGGCCCCCGAAATAATTTTCAAGATAATAGTAGGAACTAGTCCCTGTCTGACTCTTTGATAAGCAGACAGGGAGTGCCTCAAATACGGCCACCCCCAGGGTGACTCCAAAGGGCCCAAAAGGACACAGCGCCCCCCCCCCCCCCATGGGCGGGCAGACACCTGGGTTGGCAATTGTAGTGCTTGTGGAGGAGTTAGTCCTAGTTAACCTTGGGAAACAGATAATGTAATAGTCACTGACAAGCTTGAGAGCCATCTACCAGTGGCTCTTATTCCTTTGAGTGGAGGGGTGGGATCTCAGATTCTTTGAAAGTAGCTGTGTGTTTTGCATGCCTGTTGATTGTTTTCTAGGCTATGACCTGGTGCATTCTGCCTGGAGTGAGGTAAAGCTCAGATCACACTTGGAAATGCTGGGATTGCATGAGTGGGTGTTGATGACCATCAGGTCCATGGTGCCCAGAAAGGGAGTCAAGAGAGTCTGGAGCCTGTAACAATGGCCCAGACAGCTTCCAAGAAGGGGGGCAAGGGGAGTTGGAAACCTGCACCTGAGGTTCCCATGATGTGAGTTGATGGGGTCCCTGAGGAGGAGGCCCTCAAGCAGGAGTAAGCAAGCAGAGCACTTCATGGCCAAACGAAGCTGCCACCATCTTCGATTCCCCACCCAAAAAACACATTGGGGCATTTTCATACTCTGTTTGGTCCAAATTTGCTTAATTTTTTAATGCAAATTCAGTGCAATCTTAATTTGTCTAGCGTCAAAATATTGGAGTTTGCACCATTTTTGGATGCGTGAACATACCTTGAGTCAATGAGATGCAAGGTTGGTGTTCCAGTCCAAAAAATTATGCTGTCCCCATAGCACCATACTCATCCCCCCTTGCTAAAATGATGCACGGATGGGAGGAGGGGCTAAATAATGGTGTTAAACTTGCATGGCACCATTATTTAACGTCTGGGTCAGACCAGTCATTGGGGGACCTGTGGACCCATTTCCATGGTCCAACACCATGAACTGGATCTACAGATGCCTACACAAAGGCCCAGGAATGCCCCCATCAACTCCAGAGGGACACCAGAGGATGGGGACTCCATCCCAGGCAAGTAGGGTAAATATCAGTAAGTGTTGTCTGTTTTTTTAAAAGTGCCATTGGGGGCCTAACAAGGGGCTCCCTCCATGGCACTGGGTTTATTGGCCATGCCGAGAGAACATTGGTCCACTGTGCTGGCCATTCGGGTGCTGGGAATGACTCCTGTCTTTTCAATGGCAGGAGCCATATTTTGGGAAGGTCGTGTGCCTGGAAATGATACAAGGCTGGTTAGCAAATGTTTTTTGCAGCTAATCAGTCTAAGAGTCATTTTTAGACACACAACTTCCTATTCCCATACCGCCACACCCACCTGGCTAGCGTTATTTTAGTTGATGCTAGCCCAAGCTTAGAGCCGGCTTGCACCATTCCATTAATATGGCGTCCACCTGACGTTCTGGAATGGTGCAAGTCGGCACTAAACATTTTGGTGCAAAACTGCATTAACACAATTTTGCACCAAAATGTATAAATCTGGGCCATTGTCTTTTCATATTTTTCTAGAGGTTGGCAATCTTCATCGGGGAGAAATGTAAGCTGTGGCTGGGCAGCAATCTACAAGACCAAACACCACTTGTTTGAAGATCCTTTTTAGCTCTGAATTTGCTGCTCAAATCTATGAGTGGATAAACCAGTAAAATGTAGACACTGAGCTCATGCCATTCTGGATCTTATTCCATTTCTGGAATTTTTCAAGGTGTAATTTTTCTGGAACAGTTTAGTGACTTCTTCATTGTGCTCTTCAAATTTTGCTAAAGCTATTGTGCCCACCAATACTTGGGTTCAATATATGGCAATGTTTCCCACAATTTCCAGTCAAAACCACAATCAAATACTCAACACCGGTTTGCTGGTTTTCTTCCATGGCAACACAATTGTCTTCCAAACTCTCTAAGCCATGGGAAAGAGCCCTCAATAGAAGGCAGGTGCCACTAGTCAGGACCTCTTCATCTTTGTACTTGTTGATCAGTACGAGGTTAGCATCATTATCCCGTAGAGTGATTGCCAGAGATTCAAGGAAAACAGGTGACAACACATCTGGCCCATTTTCAAGTTTCTCTGCTTCCAATGAATCTTTTTAGGAGTTCAAGAAGTAAAGGGAAACAAACCAATATCTTTCAATAAATTTACATCTTAACCCATTTGGTCACACATTAAGGGCCGGATTACGACCTTGACGAATAACCTGCCTGCCGTTTTACAAGTTCCAGCATATTCTATGGAACTTTTAAAACGGCGGGTGAGTTATCTGTCACATTAGTGATGAAGTATCCCATCCGTCAAGGTCACAATGAGACACTAAGGTGGTCATTACAACCCTGGCGGTCGGTGTTAAAGCGGCGGTAAGACCGCCAACAGGCCGGCGGTAAACAATTTGGAATCACAACCGTGGTGGAACCCGCCAACAAAGAAAGCCACTTTAACACTCCGACCGCCACGGCGGTACAAACAAACAGCGCAGCGGTCACCGCCAACAGACAGGCGGAGGACAATGTACCGCCCACACTATTATGGCAGGCCAATCCGCCACCTTTTCCGGGGCGGATTCACTGCGGATAAAAACACGGCGGAAACAGGAATCCCGAAGGGAAAACGCTCACCTCTACACACTCCACGAGGAACGAGGACGCCATAGACCCGAAACTCCAAATTCTACCTGCAATAGTCTTCCTGCTCCTCTACCAGGAGCACGAACGCCGGCAGCGAAGACCACGGTGAGTACTGCACCTACGACACAGGGGAGGGGGGAGGGAAAAAACAGGGCACACACACGCAACACCCCCACCCTCACCCACTACAACACACACACTAATGCATATCAATACATGACAGTTACACCCCCCAAACCCCCCGGAAGAATGCAAAGACAATAAAAAATGAGTGTAACCATTGGAATATATTAAAAGCAAGTAGGCAGAAATATATATATACACCATGTACATAATATATACCAAGCATAGTAGTCCAGGTAGTGTTCTAAGAAAGTACATGGATCACTGGGACCACAAGGTATGGGCGAGGCCCACACAAGATCCCCGACCATGACGGAGGGAACACTGCAGGGGCTTCAGAGAGCAACTAAACAGGCACCTCAGGGGGAGGGAAAGGGGGGGCACCTCAGCCGCTTGAGTGCACACCGCCAAATCCACGAGGGGGCCACATGCCCACTGTTCCATCCTGGGGAGTGAAAAGCCACAGTCTCACAAGTCTCTACAGTGGGTGGTTTGGCCACTGTACAATCCTGGGGAGTGCAAAGCCACAGTCTCTCAAGTCTCTACAGTGGGTGGTTTGCCCAATGTTCAATCCTGGGGAGTGCAAAGCCACAGCCTCTCAAGTCTCTACAGTGGGTGGTTTGCCCACTGTTCAATCTTGGGGAGTGCAAAGCCACAGTCTCTCAAGTCTCTACAGTGGGTGGGTTTCCCACTGTACAATCCTGGGGAGTGCAAAGCCACAGTCTCTCAAGTCTCTACAGTGGGTGGTTTGCCCACTGTTCAATCCTGGGGAGTGCAAAGCCACAGCCTCTCAAGTCTCTAAAGTGGGTGGCTTGCCCACTGTTCAATCCTGGGGAGTGCAAAGCCACAGTCTCTAAAGTGGATGCCTTTCTCCACTGGTTCTGGAGGGGTCATGGTGCCCAGAGTGCTTCATCCTGCCAAGGACAGAGGGAGTGGATGCCTTTCTCCACTGGATCTGGAGGGGGCATGGTGCCCAGAGTGCTTCATCCTGCCAAGGACAGAGGTAGTGGATATATCTCTCCACTTGTTCTGGAGGGGGCATGGTGCCCAGAGTGCATCATTCACCCCATGACGGACTCAGTTGCTTCAGTGCCCTTGCCGCTCATGGGCCAGCGGTGCTTGAGATGGCGGTGCCCTGTTCAGCAGTGCTTTAGATGGCGGTGCCCTGTTCAGCGGTGCTTGGGATGGCGGTGCCCTGTGCAGCGGTGCTTGAGATAGCGGTGCCCTGTGCAGCGGTGCTTGAGATGGCGGTCTCCATTGCAGGGTCTCAGCTGCTGGCGGTCCTTCAGGGCCCAACGGGGCTTTTTTTCTGGCGGTCCTTCATGGCCCAACGGGGCTTTTGCTGGCGGTCCTTCATGGCCCAACGGGGCTCTTGCTGGCGGTCCTTCATGGCCCAACGGGGCTTTTGCTGGCGGTCCTTCAGGGCCCAACGGGGCTTTTGCTGGCGGTCCTTCATGGCCCTGCGGGGCTTTTGCTGGCAGTGGGCAGCTGAGCTGGTGCTGGCGGTGGCCTCCTGGGCAGCTGGGCTGGTGCTGGCAGTGGCCTCCTGGGCAGCTGGGCTGGTGCTGGCGGTGGCCTCCTGGGCAGCTGGGATGATGGTGGTCTTCTCCGCCGTGCTACTTCTCCCAGACTTTCTGGGTTTCTTGTGGCCCTTCCCCACCTTGGAAGGTGTCACAGCTGACTCCACACTCCCACCTGTACCCCTGGGAGTGGCTTTGGTGGCTGAAGTCTTCCCCCTCTCCCGCCGGGCACTGGCTGACTTCTGATGCTTCACAGGTGGAGGACTGTCTGTGCTGTGGCTCCGTGCCACACTGGCTGCCCTGGTGGCCAGTGCACTACAGATTCCGGTGACTACAGGAACCACTGGTCCGGGAGATGTTGTGGCTGAGGTGCTAGTTCGGGACCTATGAGATGGACGGGGTGGGGGAGGTGTGGGAAAGAGGTCAAGGGTGGACAGGAAACGTTTTTAGGACACACTGGGACGGGTAGCTGGAGGGGGTTTGGGAGTGGAGGAAGAGGTGGTGGTTGTAGGAGGTGTACGTTTGGTGACTTTGGGTGAAGGTGCTTGCACTGGAGGCTGTCGTGAGGTGGATGACTGTTGGGTGGGTGTGTGCCTGCGTTTGTGTATCTTGGGAGGGGGCGTCACAGACACACTGGGAGAGGACACAGGGGACGTGTGAATGGTAGTGGGGGTGGTGACTGCACGTGAGTGGGGTGTGGTGGTGGGTGTGCTGGAGAGGGACGTTGTGGCTGTAGATGTAGTGCATGCAGGTGTGAGTGTAGACAAGACTGGGAGGGAGGAGGGAGATGAGGAGGAGGGGGACACAGTGCAGGCAGTGGATGTTGCTGTGTCTGCATGTGTGTGATGCTTGCATGAATGCCTGTGGGATGTGTGGTGCTTATGTTTGCCTGAGCTACCCTTGGGTGTTGACGTATGTGCATGCTGGTCTGTAGGTGTGCTTGGGATAGGCTGAGATACACGGGATTGGGTCGGGGTGGAGGAAGTTGGAGGGGGGAGGCTAGAGACGGGGACAATGGCTGCCATCAGTGCTGAAGCCAGAGTCTGAAAAGCTTGGTGAAGGGCCGCCTGACCAGAATGAATGCCCTCCAGGAATGAATTTGTTTGTTGCAACTGCCTTTCTACACCCTGGATGGCATTCAAAATGGTAGACTGCCCAACAGTGAGGGACCTGAGGAGTTCAATGGCCTCCTCACTGAGGGCAGCAGGGGTGACTGGGGCAGGGCCTGAGGTGCCTGGGGCGAAGTTGATGCCCACCCTCCTGGGTGAGCGGGCACGGCGCAAAGGCTGAGGGGCTGCTGGGAAGGCGGTGCTGGTAGGGGGGGTGGCGGCTGTACCTGTAGATGCTTGGGGCACAGATGTTGCCGCCACCACAAGGGAGCTCCCATCAGAAGACGAGTCCGTGTCGCTGGTCTCAGCTCCTGTCCCCGCCATGGAGCTCCCCTCGCCCTCCGTCCCACTGGTGAATTCAGACTCCGTAGTGTCGCCCTCCAGGGCCATGTGGGATGCAGCTCCCTCGTGCTCAGGTGCCACTGCTCCTCTGCCTGATTATGCTAATGCACACAAGAACAGGGAGACCACAAAAAGTGGGGAGAGACAGAAGAGAGACATGTTGAGTGCATGCATTACCGCTACCGTTGGCGGACACGACAGACACAGAAGCCCCCTGCACTACGCCGCCCTCTTGGGCTCCACTGTTCAATTCCTGGGAAATGGCCTAGAAGGCTATGGATGACATCTGCACACATAGATGACACAGGGGCATGACTAGGTGTACTTGGCACTCTACAGAGGGGCCTTGCCTATGGAACTCGCCCTGGCCTATGGAAACCCACAGCCCACATCCCCCACCCAGACACTTCCACTGCGCGCAAAGTCAGCAGAATGAGCGTGTACTCACCCTCTTGTGTCTGCTGTGATGCCTTCAAGCGCCCATACAACTCCGGGTAGGCCACCGCCAGGATCCGGAACATCAGGGGGGGTCATGGTGCAACGGCACCCCTCCCACATTGGGAGGCCATCCCCAGCTGAGCATCCACTGTCTTCTTGCTTCAGCGGTGAATGTCCTCCAATCTTTTACGGCAGTGGGTGCTCCGTATGTAGTAGACCCCCAGGGTCCGGACATCCTTGGCGATGGCACGCCAAATATCTTTTTTCTGGTGGGCGCCGACCTACATGAAATGTACAGGGGAAAAAGAGAAGTTATTACCAACTGCACCGTCAAAGTGATTGGCCCCCATCCCTACCCTTGCCATGTGGCACATGCATTCACCGTCTTTCATGCATGCAGCCCTCTCCCCCCTTCCTTCTTACATCCAGCCCTCTCTACACAGGCATAGCCCATACAACATGCTCCCTGTGTACATACCTGTTTGTCTGGAGGACAGTAGAGTAGCGTGTACTGGGGGAGGACCCCATCCACGAGCTTCTCCAACTTCTCCGATGTGAAGGCAGGGGCCCTTTCCCCAGACACTCAAGCCATTGTCGCTTCCAGACCGAGGTCACAGCAGCACTTGCAGTGTAGGTCCTCTCCTGTCGAAGATCAGGTATCGAGTGATTGAACAGACAGAAAATGGCGGTCACGTCTGCGGCGGTGCGTACCGTCACCGCCGGCATACATCGTCATTGGCTCCTGAGACCCATTGGGTCTAATGTTAACCAAAGCAGCATTGTGCCGCGGTCTTCAACCGCCTACCGCGATGGTGTACAACGCCAGCGCAGTTACCTCACATCACATTGTCCCACTTTAGAGGTCAGGCAGCCGCCATTTCAGGGGCCCACATGGCTTCATTTCCAACTGCGTCACACATACCTAGGCCTAGACTCAACACACATACAGGCCATCTTTTGTGTATGATTGGTGTTCTGGGTAAACTGTGGGTACGTCCCTCTGAGTTGTTTGATTCTGTGCTCGCTGTTGTCCTTCAAAGGCACCGTCCGCTGGGACATGTGCGGAGATGGCGACATCCTCCGGTGTACCGACCGTTGGTGGACCTGTCGACAATGGAGGAGCGACATGTCATAATCACATACAGGCTTGAACATGCCACAATCCAGGAACTGTGTACCCAGCTGGAGCCAGACCTGATGTCAGCAATCCGCCATCCCACAGGAATCCCCCTTCAAGTGCAGGTGCTGTCAGTGCTCCATTTCCTTGCAAGTGGGTCATTTCAAACAACAGTGGCCATAGCTTCAGGGATGTCCCAGCCTATGTTTTCCAACGTATTGTCCAGAGTGTTGTCTGCCCTTCTGAAACACATGCGGAGCTACATCGTTTTCTCTCAGGTGGAGGATTTGCCTACAGTGAAAGGTGATTTCTATGCCCTGGGACATATCCCCAACATCATACGTGCCAATGATGGGACCCATGTGGCTTTGGTCCCCCCCCCCACGGGAGTGAACAGGTGTACAGAAACCGGAAGAGTTATCATTCTATGAATGTACAGATGGTATGTTTGGCCGACCTTTACATCTCCCATGTGAATGCCAAGTTCCCTGGCTCAGTGCATGACGCCTACATCCTGCGGAATAGCAGCATCCCTTATGTGATGGGGCAACTCCAGAGACACCGTGTGTGGCTATTAGGTGATCACCTGGAGGCAAGTCAGTGGGAATGGTTGTCTGGGTCTGGGGTTACCCTACAAGTTAGTGTGTGTCTAACAGTTGTCCCTCGCCATTTGCAGGTGACTCTGGTTACCCCAACCTGTCATGGCTACTGACCCCAGTGAGGAATCCCAGGACAAGGGCAGAGGAACGCTACAATGAGGCCCATGGGCGAACTAGGAGGGTGATCGAGCGGACCTTCGGCCTCCTGAAGGCCAGGTTCCTGTGCCTCCATATGACAGGTGGATCTCTATTCTGCTCACCAAAGAAGGTGTGCCAGATCATCGTGGCCTGCTGTATGCTTCATAACTTGGCATTGCGATGACAGGTGCCTTTTCTGCAGGAGAATGGTCCAGATGGCGGTGTTGTTGCATCTGTGGAGCCTGTGGATAGTGAAGACGATGAAGCAGAGGAAGAAGACATGAACAACAGGGACTCAGTGATCCAGCAATATTTCCAGTGAGACACAGGTAAGAGTACAGACCTGCCTACTACATGTACTTAAACACTACTACCTCTCTACTGTGTGTCGTTTTCCCCCAGTGTATAGTCACTGAGTTGTCACTTTCCCTTACGATTTTTCAGATGTGGGTCCCACTGTGTGACATCTGCTTTGATTCCTCATGGACTTGAGCTGTGTGACATAGATATGTTGACATTACATTTGAAAGAACATTTTTTCACTGTAATTGCTAATACACTATTTCGAAATCACGGACAGACTCCAGATTGTTTTGTGTTTTAAGTGTGTTCATTTAAGTACTCAATATTGGAGGGGGTAGTGAAATGGTGAGGGGTGATGGCGGAGGAATGTCCATGGCAGAGTCCAGTCTATTAGTCTCACAGGTGCAATGCCCAAATGGGCATAGGAAGTGGAGCTGGGGCAGTTTAAGGATGGACAGGGTGACAAAGTGGGACAGTAGGATGACAATCAGGTTCTTCTCATTTCTTGGCGGGGGTCTTGGCATTGTGCTCTGTCTTTGTCCTGGATCTCAGGGACCGTTTGCGGGGTGGTTCTCCCTCTGCAGGGGGTGGTGTGCTGGTGTGGTGGTGCTGTGGCGGCGCGTCCTGTCCACTAGCGCCGGCGGAGGTGGTGGGCAGTTCATCGTCCATGCTAGTGTCAGGGGCCCCTTGTAGTGCCACATTGTCCCTCCTGGTATTGATTACTTCCTTCAGCACCCCTACGATGGTGCCCAGGGTGGAGCTGATGGTTCTGAGTTCCTCCCTGAAGCCCATATACTGTTTGTCCTGCAGGCGCTGGGTCTCCTGAAACTTGGCCAGTACCGTTGCCATCGTCTACTGGGAGTGGTGGTAGGCTCCCATGATGGAGGAGAGGGCCTCGTGGAGAGTGGGTTCCCTTGGCCTGTCCGCCCCCTGTCGCACAGCAGCCCTCCCAGTTCCCCTGTGTTCCTGGGCCTCCGTCCCCTGGACCGTGTGCCCACTACCACTGCCCCCAGGTCCCTGTTGTTGTTGGGGTGGTGGGTTATCCTGGGTTCCTGTAGTGGTGTACACACTGCTGATTGACGTGTCCTGGGGACGGAGGTATGGGCCCGCTGGGTGGGTGCTGTACTGGTGTTTCCAGAGGGGGGAAGGTCTGTGATGGCATGTGCCAGTGTGAGGGGAACCAACTGTCCCGAGGTCCCTGAGGGGCCGGGCTGGTCATCTAGATCCAGTTGGACAGAGCTGCTGTCATTACTGTGGGCCTCTTCTGTTGGTGGTGTGGACATGTGTGGACCCTCCTGTCCGGTGACGTTGGGTAGGGGTCCTGAAGGGGTATAAAAGGATGGTTATTACATCTGTATGTGCAATGGTGTGCAATGGGTGGGTGACCGTGTACCCCAGTGCTTCCATTCCTGTGTGGGAGCTTGTGTGATGGTGGTTTAGGGGGTTGTATGGGTATGTGCAGTGGGCATGCTTTAGTGATGGGTGTCCATGCTTTGTTGTTGCATGCAGGGCTTGGTGTTGGGATGGGTGGTTTGTGATTTTGGGACATATGTGAGGAGTTGGGGTGCTGGGGGTGAGGGTGGGGGTATGTGGTAGCATGCAGGTATGGTGGGGGATGTAATAGTTAAGATTTGACTTACCAGAGTCCATTCCTCCAGCTACTCCTGCGAGGCCCTCAGGATGCAGAATCACCAAGACCTGCTCCTCCTATGTTGTTAGTTGTGGGGGAGGAGGTGGGGGTCCGCCGCCAGTCCGCTGAACCGCCTGGTGGTGTCTAGAGACCACAGAACGCACCTTCCCCCGTAGGTCGTTCCACCTCTTCTTGATATCCTCCCGATTTCTTGGATGCTGTCCCACTGCGTTGACCCTGTCCACTATTCTTTGCCATAGCTCCATCTTCCTTGCAATTGAGGTGTGCTGCACCTGTGGTCCGAATAGCTGTGGCTCTACCCGGACAATTTCCTCCACCATGACCCTGGCTGTGTTTTGGAGATGTGTGTGTATTTTGAGTGCGGCGGTGTGTACCACCAATGGAATACCGCGTGGATTCGTGTGTCGTGATAGTGTGGGCGTATTTCTGTTGGCGTGACGGTGGAGGTTTTGTTTTCGCCAGTTTATCACTGACCTTTGCTGTGGCGGACTTGTGTGGGTGTCTGAATTTTGGCGGATTCCGTGCTGTGGGTCATAATAGCTGTGGCGGTTTTCCGAGGCCGCGGCGGTGTGTTGGCGGTCTTCTGCACGGCGGTAAGTGGCTTTTACCACCAATGTTGTAATGAGGGCCTAAATCTCGGAGGCGGAAGTTTAAATGTTTAAATATTTAAATGTTTATTACAAATTTAATTCCAGACTTATGTAAAGTCTCAGAAACATACCATATAAGTACAGAATCACCAAAGTAGAAATACATTGTCTAATCAGATTAAATCATACAAGCATGAGGTATACAAGGATCTCTGTCACAGCAATACAAAAGATAAGAAACCACACTTGGGGGCAGATTTCAGAGAAGTGATGCTGCACCTAGTGCAGTGCCACTTTTCTTTTGCCCCTTAGCGCACACCTAATGCCACCATGTGTGCGCTGTACCTAATATATGGCGCACCATGGTGATAGTTAGGGAACTAGCATCATAATTTTTTATGCTAGTTTCGCGCTTTGCAGGATTAGCATCTAAATTTTTTATGCTAATCCTGCAAAGCCCATTGTAAACAATGGAGTGCCTCCTTTTAGCGTCAGCTCTGAGCAGGTGTGAAAAGGGCTAAAAAAATGACACAAAGAAATCCCTTAGCTTTCTTTGCGCCATTTTTTTGGCCCCCTCTAACAGGGGAACACCCCCTTTGCACCTATTATGCCTAGCACAGGCATAATGTAGCGCAAAGAGTTACAAAATGCATTGCACCATTTTGTAAATTTGGCGTGGTAATTTGGGCCTTGTTGGGCCATATTAGTGTTAAGAAATGACAATAATGTGGCATAAGTCCCATTGACTCTCCTGTTAACATATGCACAGCCAGGTACAACTTAAGGTGCATGGGGGGCCTGCGATAAACCTATTTTGTGGGTCACTGTTTGAAACAGCGTCCAAGGTATGATCCCAAGTCAGCTCTTTGATGCCCTCTTTGGCCAGGTCACTAACATTACACAGGCACACCCTTCTAAATATTTAAATGTGTGCACAACTAGTATTCAGGGATAGTGATGTATGTCCACAGTACTATAACACAACTCTAGGCCCTGACTAACATCACAGCAAATAATCCGTGTGACAACCTCCAACTCACATGCTCGGTTCGGTACTGCTGATAGAAAAATAAACTAAAGTACAGGTGTTGCATGAAACATAAACACACCTGCTCAGCAAAATTACTGCAATAAACTCTCACACTTCAGGCACATCAAAAATGTAAAATGAAATCCCAAAATAATTTTCGAAGAAGTATTGCAAGGTCATCACAGAAACACGCTCTGTAGAACAGGTTTGGTTCAATCAGGGGGCCCCCCTGAAAGTTTGGGTCCCTGGGCCACAGTCCACTTTGCCCACGCCCCAAATCATCTCTGTGCACAGGCACCCTGGCTTAAAGTATAATAATAGGTACAACCAATAGCATCACCAAGTGCCATGCATATCTGTGCACTGTGTAAGTGCAAGATGTTAAAACAAACACATGAGTAACATAATTTTTCACTTACAACTAAAGTAGGTGTAAGGTACAGACAGAATAATGGACTCATTTCACAAAAGGAAGATAAAAAGGCATGACAACCAACGACCCTTCAGGTGTGGATAAACAAATAACAAACTTGCACACCGTCAATACATGTCGACATACATCACAGAGTGAAGTGCAAGCAAAATGAGACTGCCACTTCACAAGTCAAGCTAAAACCCTTACCATTTGAAATATCACTAAAATCATTTTCTGGCCAAATTTGGATACATCCCACATACCCATACATGGGACATTTTCCTTTGGCCTGTGTAAGTCCTGCACTTGTCCCAAAGTTTAAATATACAAACCTGGTCATATTGATCAGCAATCAGTGTGAAAATAATACACCTGCAGTCCCACATCCCCATGTATCAGAGCACACCAATTAGGTGGTGAAGGTGCTTAGCACCATGAATAATGCCTGCTCTGGAAAGCCTATCACCAACACATACCATTTCAAATTGTGCATGCACATCACAAAGTACACTATAAACATATGTGTGGTATAACGTGCCATAATTGGTATACACATTGACATTGTGTCACAATCTAACTGATGCAACATTGCTAGGTTCCTAAAACTAGCTAGGTAAGAGTAAATCAAGGACTAATGTGTCCCAAAACAAATGGATCTTTGTTTGTCCTTGAAAAAAACTCCTCTGGAAACAAAAGCAACTGTCAATGGCAGTCCCACTCTAAATTGTGTGCACACACTGCTATGCCACCAAACTTGCCTCAACAGACACTGCCAGCGTACCCTCTTCACAAAGGGACATCCAATGTGTAGTGCAGGCATCTAAAACCTCTCATTTGGGAGTGGGACATTAGGGTTTGGGATAGATGTCCTTGATATGAGAAGTGGTGGGTTGGGAATAGAAAGGGGTACATATGTTTAGGAGGAGGGTTTGGGAAGTGGAAGGGGTGGAAAAGTGTTTCTTAGGTGTGCTCAAAGGGAATGGTGGATCAGTGGATTTTGCTGCAGTAGAAGTGCTGGGTGTGGGTGTTGTGGATGTTGATTTTGTGGTGACAGTGGGTGTGGTTGTGTGGGATGTGTGAATAAATGTGATGGTGGATGGGGTTGCATGTGGGTGTAGTTGTCTGTCCTGGCCGTGGATTTGGTGGTGGGGATGTGGTGTGTGCATGTATGTGTACTGTCATCTGCACTGTGTGTGATGTGATAGGGGAGTGGTGTGAGTATGTGGGTGTGATGTTGTCAGTAGTGGTTGTGGATGTGATGGTGGTGGGAGTGTCTGTGGGTGTATTGGTGGCTGCAGTGTCTGTCTGTTTGGATGTGTGCCTGTTTTTTCTGTTTGTGTTTATGTGTGTATGTGCTGTTTAGGTCTGTATGAATGGGTGTGTGTAAATGTCCACATGTGCGTTGGACAGGAGTGAGAATAGGGTATTGGTATGGGGAAGGGCTGGGGGAAGGGACACAGGGTTGGTGGGTATGGGAGTCTACGCTTCAAGCTTGCTACCTCCATGACACTCCCCACACCCCCTCGGCTACTGGGTCCCTCTGTGTCAGTGGAGTCATAACCAGAACTACTGTGGCCAGAATCTTCTTCAACGACATTGGCCCTGTCTCCTTTGCTTGCCCTGGATGAATCTGAAATGACACATAAAGATGGTGGATTGCATCTGCGTGAACACACCTGACCATCAATTCAAACATAAAACATTGCAAAAGTGCACAGATTACCCCAGCGCATAGTTCACTACATGGACTTCAATATTAGCTTGAACACAAGCATGCATAGCTGAAAACAGTTGGTCACAATGATATCATAACCTCAAAAAGCTCATATACCCTAAATTAACTTCTCTTTACTCCATACCATACTTATGTATATACTAGAATAGGTGATCACCTTGGATACTTTGGCCCTTGTAGCATATCATACTGAACTGATGTCACAAGATGTAATGGCTACCAAAAATACATTTCCACAGTGTCCACACAAGCCCCTGACTTCAGCTAATGGACCGCCAGGGCCGGGGACGGAGGAAGCACCGCCAACAGGCTGGCGGTGCTTCAGGGGCAATTCTGACCACGGCGGTAAAGCCGCGGTCAGAAAAGGGAAACCGGAGGTTTCCCGCCAGTTTTCCCCTGCCCCAGGGAATCCTCCACGGCAGCGCTGCAAGCAGCGCCGCCATGGGGATTCCGACCCCCTTCCCACCAGCCTGTTCCTGGCGGTTTACACCACCAGGAAGAGGCTGGCGGGAACGGGTGTCGTGGGCCCCCATGCCACTGGCATGGGCACTGCAGGGGCCCCCTAACAGGGCCCCATTAAGATTTTCAGTGTCTGCAAAGCAGACACTGAAAATCGCGACGGGTGCCACTGCACCCGTCGCACACCAGCAACTCCGCCGGCTCCATTCGGAGCCGGCTTCATCGTTGCTGAGGCTTTCCCGCTGGGCAGGCGGGCGGCCTTTTGGCGGTCGCCCGCCTGCCCAGCGGGAAAGTCAAAATGACCGCCGCGGTCATTTGACCGCGGTACGGTCTTTTGGCGGGCAGTGCCCGCCGCCCACCGGGGTCGGAATGACCCCCTATATAAGTTGCTAGCATTGTTATTCAATATTTCATATGTGCCAAAAAATTAAGAAATAACATAAAAACCAAAACAATAATCAACAGCATAGTTTCTGCGACATCAAATCACAAGGTCATTTCCATACATATGTATGCACATAGAGGGGCTGAAGGGGTCTGTGAGCCATTGGTAGCTCTGAGACAACAGTTTAGTGAGGCCTGATCTACGATCAATATGGAAATTTACACTTAACTAACATCATCCTCGACTGCTTTGTCCAGAATACATTCACAGCTCATGCTGTAAAGGTCATACAAGTGTTTGCACAGCTAGCAGGATCTAAATGCCATATATATCATAGGTACCATGAAATATATACATGCATAGATGTCTACATACACCACAAGTGGAATGTAGGGCTTTCCACACCACACACATACTAATGGTTATGTTAAGTACACAATTTAAAGGGCTGGTCAATCTCTGACATTATTGTCCTATGTAGGGACCAAAAACTTTACACTAGTCATCAGACTTAACACTTGAACTCAGAGGCAGCCTGTGGGAATGGATAATATAAAGTAAAACAAAGTAACATATGTCTGTGAGATAGTAACATGTTCCTCTGGTGAGCCATAGAGCTAGCCATACAAGAAATGACCTCATCAGCCAGAAGTTTCAGCTCCTCTGCACAGAAGGCACAAGCCCTCCCACCTGTGTGGGCTGCCATGATTGCTTCCAGAGGTGGCAAACAGCAGCTAAAAATGGAAGAGGTGTTGATAGCATCAGTGTCAGGAGGCAAGTGAGCTATTTATCAAACTACGGCATACATGTACATGCCGTATGCGGTCATCAGCATATACAAACACAACCCTTGGCCCTCTACTGTCACAATCACCAAAGATAGCCTATAGCTGTGTTCATTGTGGAGTCAACCGCCCACTGTGTGGTTGACTTCCGCCTGCAGCATCAGATGCACAATGTACAATATGCAAGGTCAGGTAACTGCCATTTTAGAACGTTAAAAAGTACTGTTTTGGTGACTTTTAAATGCGTCACCAGCACTCCAATTGAGGGGTTGCATGTGTAAATATGCACAAAGCTATTCCCATTTGCATTTGACTCTACTTTTTATTTGTCTAGTGCATAATTGTGAATATAGGCTACATTAGCACAGTGCAGTGTATACCGCCATGGGCGGTATTTTCTCAAAAAGAAGATGTTAATCAAAAAGGGGTGCAAATAATATCTTCAAGATGTAGTATTTGCATAGTAAAGGTCAAGACACATGTTGAAACCACAATGGGGAATGGTGAGGGATGTTGCACAAAACAGTCTTTAGAAGTAATTTGTCTATTTTGCTATATGAAACAGTTCTGTACTGTAAACATGAGTTTTGGTTTACTTTTCACATTTCCTACTCTGGACATTGTGAACAACTTTTATATGCTGTTTTCAAATCACACATAGGTACCCTGGGAGAGGGAGAAGATAGCAGCCTCTAGTGTATCACCCATTTCCAGACCTTCAGACCATGGATGAAAGGGGTTTCCCCGCCCATTTCTTTTGAATATGCCATCCATAGTGGATTTATGTCTTCAGTTGGAGCCTGATCTTCTGCTTGAAAACAAGAATTCCACATGTATCACATCAATTGTGAAAGTTATGGCAGTATCGCATTTTCCGGCAGCATATTCCTTTCAATACACAGAGGCAATGTGTGTTGGTATGTCACAACCAATGTTCTGTCATGGACCAAAAGATGTGCTTTCGGCAATGATGATACACCTGGACAGCTACATCGCTGTATTGTGTGGCGATTTAACCAATGTGAAGGTTGGATTCTATGGAATAGCTCAGCTACCACATGTAGTTGGAGTCATTGATGGCACCCATATTGCCTTAGTACCACTGCAAGCCAGGGAACAAGTGTACCATAACAGGAAGATCTTCCATTCTATCAATATCCAAGTTGTCTGCTTGCCCAAATTGTAAATTTTAATTGTTTGTGCCCAGTTCCCTGTATCAGCCCATGACAACTTTGTCATGCAGACCAACACTGTATCCCAGCTGATGTCACAACTACTACTGAAGAGGGCCTAGCCTTTTGTAAGTATGATCTGTCAAAACGTTGTGTGGGTAATGTCAGGTAGTATAATCAGGAAGTGTCTGGCTTATTGTTACATTTAAGTCTGTCTTCCGTCTAGGAAACTCAGCCTATCCCAACTGGCCATGGTTATTGACCCCACTGAAGAATCCAACAATGCCAGGGGAAGCCACTTAAATGAGGCCCATGGAAGGACACAGTGGCCAGTGCAGAGTGATTTTGGGCTCCTGAAGGTCATATTTAGATGTCTGGACTAAACTGGAGGAGCCCTCCTCTATTCACCTGAGGAGGTATGTCAGATCATCTTGGCCTGCTGCATGCTCCACAACCTAGCCTCTGACGAAACATCCCTTATATTACAGAGGATAGATGCCATAAAGTGCTACTGGGTGAGAATCCTGGTTTGCCAAATTGTGATGATAGTGGTGGAGAGGAAGGAGCTGACTTGAGTCAAGATCTCATCCACAACTTCTTCTCATGAGTGTAAGTATTTTTGTCACGTCATAACTTTGACTATTACAACAATTCTTGTTGATGAGAGGAGTATGTTATCGGAAAATATCAGGGAGGGCAAACTCTGGGTAATCCCATTGAAAGGTGTTTGGTGAACAAGATTATGAGACATGGTCATTTTGTTTGTGTTGCTTTGTTTTGCTCTGATTTTGGCATAGACTGTGCTCTCAATGTGTTGACTATGTGAATTGTCTTATCTGTATAGATCGACCATGGCTTCATCATTTGGACATTTCAAAGTTGTCTGGAAGTACAATGGGGACATGTTTTTCTCCTGTGTATGACAGACTTTGGGTGTTCAAATCCTGTACAGAGACAGCTTGCACAGTGATAGGATGGACATTGTGAGGACTCCATTGAACTAATTGCTGGTCATGTGGGGATCAAAATGAAAAATGTGTGTCATCATGTGCACCAACAAAATGTTTTTGTATTCATATCATGCTAGTCCCCCTTCACAATGACTAAATCGTCATTCTATGTGAAGTGCATAGCTGTTGATGTGTCTTATAATTGTAGTGCAAAATGCTTGTAGCACAGCACAGATATTTGTTTGTGATATTCCAAAAGATACTGGAAATATGGATTGGAATGATCCTGTGATGATGTAGAAAATGTAGTCCTGCCATGTGTTCTTTCTATTGATGTTATTGATGAGGAATTACCTTTGTGAGCATGGCAATGTGGCTCCAGCTGATGACATAGATCAATTTTATTTTGCCTATTCAATAGGAAATTATGAGATGTAGTCATTCCTTCCATATTATTGTGGTCAGCATATAGGATTGCGACTACTGGCACAGATTATTTGTGTCATGTATGATTTGCTATTTTTCTCACATAATGCCAAGCTATTGGTGCAATGGACTGAAGATAGCATATGAGAAAACACTTGTATGTATGTTTTGGTGAGACATGGTTGGGATATAGAGCTAAATATTGTGTATCCAACATATCCATGCTTACACAAGTAGATGTAAATGTCATTGTCAAGTTCATATGGAGGTAGACAAATACATTGCTAGATATGAGATATACTACAGCAGGTAATGGGTTTCAGATTAGTGGATATATTTTAGTGAACAAGGAGAAAAGAATCATTGTGAAAAACAAATAGGAAATCTGAAAAGTGAACAAGTCAGTCATGGTAAATGAAACCATAGAGTAGTTACAAAATAGTTTGGAGTCCAATGTCTAAACTAACACTGGCATCAGAAAGGTAGATGTGTCCAGAAATAGTTCACAAAGTGAATGTGTTACACATACTGGAGGAAATTAGGTTCGAGGTTTCTTGCTGGTGGTGGTGGAGGTCTTGTCACCCTCACCTCCTTGTAATTTGCAGGGACTTCACTGCTTGCCAGTGTGGGGGGGGGTCCACAGCTGCAGGGACAGGGGTGTCTGCAGGTGTGTTTTCCTCTGGCAGGGCCTCCTTTCCTGTAGCTGCAGCAGATGTTTATGGCCCTGATGTAGTTGGACCACAAGAAGGGGTAGATGGTGCTGGTAAAGCCCTGCACAGGTTTGTGTGAATGTCCTGCAGCACCTCAATTAGGGAGCCCATGTGGGCCTCCATCTGATGGTGTATGTCCCTCTGCAGCTTCTCATCTCCCAGTGTCCTGGGTGTGAGTGCCCCTTTGGCCTCACTCTGCCAGCCCGCTGTTACCATCCCATGAACCAGCCCACCACAAGCCTGAACCCTTGGGCCAGGGTGCACATTCCCACTGGTTCCTGGCTCCTCTGTAGCTGGGGTGTTAATTGCCACATCAGGAACCAGCACGGTGGCACACGATCGTCGTAACTGTGCTAGGTACACAGGTTGTGGTGAATGATGTTGGCTGTGTGTTGTAGTTGGGGTGGGAGGTGTTATTGTGGGCCCAGTGAGACTCAATGTTGCTGTCTGCCCAGGCTGAAGAGATAAACCAGTAACATCATCCTCATCCAGATCACCAGGAGAGTTGTCATCCTGAAGGCTTAGTCCTTGGGTGGAGTGGGTGTCTCTTCTGTGTCCAAGCTCTAGGCAGGTACTCTGCCACATAGAACTGTTACGAAACAGAGAACATTGTTATTGGTGGAAGTGTGGTATCTACATCCTAATCTTTTGTGACACAGTAAGTAGAAACATAAAAGAAGAAAACATAGGTAGAGATTAGTATTGTGATATATTTCAGTGATATTAAACTTGTTGAAGACATTTGTAAATGCAGATCTTTTGAGGGTCCACATAATTATTTTCAATAGTTTCCATTTTCAGTGCGCACTTTGGAATTTGCAACTCCCATCAGACTTTCATCAATGAACCAAACATCAGGACAACCTTGGGTATCTCCTGTACCTAGGAGCTCGGAGAGGAGTTCTTCTATCTTACCCTTAGTTAGCGCACCTCATCCTGGCAAACATACCCTCCAACATACCTTTATCTCAAACTCACAATGGGCCTTTCATTAACTGTAGGCTTGTGCAGATGCACCTGAAAATAAAGAAAATGAAACAAGAGCACAATTCCATGTTGAAGGATAAGCATAGAAAAACATGTCAGGCCTTTACTTGAGTAAAATTAACACAGACTATAATGCTAATTTGAATAGTTGTGCTATTTGTGAATTTCTCCTCACCAGTACTATAAATGATGAATAACTGTACTAATATAATGTTTACCTATAAAGTCATAATCCATAATATATTGAATGTGAATGTGTATAATTACTATTTTTCCAGTCAATAAATGTCATTACAGAAACATGCATATCATTTTTCCAAGTTTTTACTTGTGACTGCATCTTGATTAATTTGATTTTTAATGCACCATGTTAACATGATTAAATTAAAATACATCATATATATGCAATTGATTACATTTTAATATTACTTCCACAGTGCACAATGGCACAGCCAAGTTATGCTCTCTTAACCTCCCGATGACGTATTAAGTCATCACAACCTTATTCCTTTCTCAAATGAGACTGACTAAAACCTTGTAATTTTCATCACTTTTTGCCTGGATTTTTCCATATTATCATAATTACACTATCTTCCAGCTCAATATCAGCTCTCTTTCTCTTCTTTTCCTTTTTGGCATTCATTTTTTGAAAGATTTTAAATCCCACCATTGGAACTATTGCACATACAGCAATAATCAACAATGGCTTTGAAACAAAACCTACAACTCCACCTCCTGAGTTTCCAAACCATCTGCTTACAGCAGCAAATCCTTTTCAAATTGCTTCCCAAGCACTTGTTTTGAATACACTTTTCCAAGTCCATACTTTTGTCTGCGATGTAAGTACAGCATTGCTGAGCTTTCCTACATCCGACAGACTCCACCATATTTTGCGATCTGAAGGTCTAACTTCTGCAAAACCATAGATCTTATTGCTACCACCTCTGTGTTCACAACCAATACAAAATTCCCTGTGCTAGTAGCTAGCTTATCCACTGCTATACAACTTTCTAATATTCAAGTTATTCTAAATCATACCTACAGATGGAGTCAATGCACCAAATATATCTCCCACCACTTCTGCAGCACTAACACCTCTTCTGGTTATAGATTTTGTATTCAACACTGGATTCTTAAAATTCTCCTCATGATAAATCTTTGTGAACACTATACTAAGGTAGCATATACCACGCCATCCTTTGGTTAATTTGAAATTGATATACTGTTCACAAATAAAATACACACTGGGAATCACAGGCTCTTTTCGCTCCAGAAAGAACTCACACTTTAATGTTAAAAAATTCTCACTATCACTCTTCCCTATAAACAATGGGTCCCTATAAATCTGATCAATGTGTATGCACAAGTCCCCTTTGTGTTGCCAATCTAAAGTTAAAGCTGGTAGAGTTCCCTTCACTTGATGTTCAATCTCTTCTTTATTCCACCTGTGTTGTGCTTTAAGATGTTTTCTGGTTTAGACTTGTGCGGTCATTATGAACATGCCGATAAACACGGCACCATCGGCGGTGGTTGTAACTACCGCCAACAGGCTGGCGGTCCGGACCACCAAATAATGAAGCATATGAAAAACAAGTAGCGATCCAGCCTCACATCGCCATCTTTGTAGTCCCAACGAGGACGGAGGAGGCCACCGACAGGCCAGCGGAAAGGAACTACTCGTCTACCAAATAATGAAACACCAGACCAACAGCAGTTCCGGGGCGGGAACCACTGCCACGCAAAGTGTGGCAGAAACCAACAATATAAAAGGAAACACTCACCGAAGGCACACAGAAAACACCAGCGAAGACATGCAGCGAGAGTTGTAAATAATGCCAGTGCTGCTCCTTGCCATATTCCTCCAGGACTGTGACCGACGACGAAGATGACGACAGTAAGTGCTGCTGCCTAGTACACATGGGAAGGAAGGGAACAGTTACACACCAACTCCACCGACCCTGCAACACAGTCCCAACACCACCCAAGCCAAACATACTATAAGCCAATGTACTTACCAGACACAAGCCAACAAAGAGCTGCACCAAAGTACACACATGTGCACACCACACCCCCACAGTAAAATGCTGAGCAATGTCACTACATTGTGCCAACAGCACTACTGGGCACTCAAATTTATTGCAAAGTAAGAACATTAATGTCCAAATAAGGCCATTGGCCAGTCCATTCATAAATCCCTGAAGAACCAAAATGGACGAACTTGACTCCGACATGTGCAAAGGGTACTCCACTCGAAAGGGGCATCAATAGGGCAGCCAGGCATCTCAGGGAACAGGGGCAGGGGGTGGTGGTGGTAGGGACTTATGTCTGGAAGGGGGGGCTTGGGATTAGGTTTGGGAGGTGAAGGGGGTTTGGGCTTGCCCTTGGTAGGAGGGGGAGTGGGCTTGGACCAGGGGGTGGGAGGGGGACCTGGGGCAACACTTGGCCTCTTCCTCCCAGGGGAAGGGTATCGGGATTGGGAAGGGCAGACTGGGGCAGGTTTAGATGAGGAAGGAGTGGAATGGGCAAGGACATATGCACGTTTAGGGACAGGATGGGGTGTGCCAGTGGGTTCAAACAGGTCAACACGGGAGAGGAAAAGCTTCTTAGGAGCAGTTGGACGGGATTTGGAGGCAGGTCTGAGAGTGGAAGTTGATGGAGTGGTAGTTTCAGATGCATGTGTGCCGGACGTAGATGCAGGTGCCTGTAAAGTATGCTTATGTGTGGTGGATGTGTGTGGTGTGGACGTCTGCGAATGTTTGAGTGTTTTGGGGGGGTGGACACAGTGGGACAAGACAGGCTGCCAGTGTACATGGATGTTGTCTGGGTGTCTGGAGAGTGTGCTGCAAGTGTTTGTCAATGAAGTTGTGGTTAGTGCAGGTGTGGTGTCTGGATCGCATGTCTGGATGTCAGATGTTTTTGGTGACTGCACGAATCGGGGCAGCAGCAGTGACTGAGGGTGCAGTGCGTGTGGGTATGCATGGTGAGGTGACAAAGTAAGGTGGTTGGGGAGGTCGACACACTGGGGGAATTGGATGTGGTTGTGTGTGCTTTTTATGTTGGGTGTGTGCATGCCTGTGGTGGGAAGTGTAGTCCTCGCTGGGAGGCCTTCCCCAGTTAGCCTCTCCGGTCTTCCTGGCCCAGCACCTCAGGTCCTCCCACCACTTCCTGCAGTGGGTGCAGTTAAATGATGATGATGACAGGCATGTTTACAACTCACAGGCAGAACGTGCCAGACAATCTACGCCTGGGCAGTCACACATCAGACACACATGCTCCTCTGGTCACCCATACAACTTCGCATACAGGGGTAGGACCTCTTCCACCAGCTTTTCCAGCTCCTCTGCGGAGAAGGCCGGGGCCTGTTCCCCTGTAACCTGCACCATCTCAGGGACCAGAGTCAGGACACAGCAGCACATGCAGTGGAGTACTTCCCTTCAAGGGAATCAGGAGTCAAGTGTCAAGGGTCTGACAAAATGGCGTAGGTACCGCAGCGGTGTGCTCCATCACCACCAGCGGCGATCATAATTGGCCCAGGTTCCCCATTGACAACCATGGAATCCAATGATCAGGTACACGGCGGTGAACACCGCCTTTCACCATGACAACTAACGCCAGCGGAATGAAGTCACTTCCACTCTATCATACCTGGATGGCAGGAGGCTGCCATTTTGATATCACCATATCATCATAGCCTGACCAGGGCACTCATCCAGGGCCCCAATTGCTCTCACCTTCGTCGCTTGCTGACATGATTCTACAATCCTTAAATGTACCCATCTTTGCAAGTGTGTCCACACTGTGATGCTATAATGACAGAGTTAACTCAGCAAACATTTGCCTGACAGTGTACCTCATACTTTCCGTTTGTGTGTGTTACGTACATGTCTCACTTGTTAAAAAACAGTGACATCATGGGATGCAACTGTAAGTTGACACTCAGAATGTGTTTTTCCCTCTTCCGTAGGTACAGACCCATGTGGCAAGGGAGGGCCCCATCTGTATACAGACCCCTGGTAGATCTTGAATCTATGGAGGAATGTCACATCATTATCACCTATAGACTCAATAGAGCTACAATCCATGACCTCTGCACATTAATGGATCCTGTTCTGAAACCAGCAAATCGAAATCAGTATGCCATCCCTACAACTGTGCAAGTGCTATCTGTGCTCCATTTTTTGGCTACAGGCTAATTTCAAGTGACAGTGCGCTTGGCTGCTGGGATGTCACAGCCAATGTTTAGCCTCATCCTGTCAAAATTCCTGGATGCCTACGTTCAACACTTGCAAACATAAGTCCTGTTTCCCCAATGGGCTGAACTTCCCACCATCAAATCTGGATTTTATGCCTTTGCCAATATCCCCCATGTGATAGGTGCCATTGATGGAACCCACATAGCTCTCATACCCCCAAGAGGGAATGAACAGGTGTATAGGAATCGTAAGAACTATTACTCAATGAATGTACACTTGGTGTGTACTGCTGATCAGTACACATCACATGTCAATGCCAGGTTCCCTGGCTGAGTCCATGATTCATTTGTCCTGAGAAACAGCAGTGTGCCACACATGATGGAACAACTGCAAGGGTACAGAGGACGGCTCATAGGTGACTGTGTATGCCACTGGATCAGTACATAGCTGACAGCCATGCTATATGCAAGTTAAGGCAGTTTGTTCAAGTACTCTTTCACCCACTTTTGCAGGTGATTCTGGCTACCCCAAACTCCAATGACTCTTGAGACCTGTGAGGAATCCCAGGACAGATGCAGAGAGGAATTATAATGAGGCCCATGGACCTACTAGGAGGGTGATTGAGAGGACCAGAATTCTCACAAAGGCTAGATTTCATTGTCTCCATCTCTCTGGGGGATCCTTGTGCTATGTCACTGACAAAGTGTGTAAGATAGTGGTGGCCTGGTGCATGCTGCACAACTTGGCTGTGAGGAAAGTTACCCCCTTCTGGAAGAGGAGGGTTCTGTCCAACCAGTCATGCAACCTCAGAGAGGAGATAAGAATGATGGTGAGGAAGAAGAGGGGGATGATCTCAACTCCAAGACCCAGCTAATCCACCTATAAGGCGTATTTATTGAATGTCAAAATATACATGAGTATTGGAACAGTGAAAGGGAGTGGGCACATGGTGCAAATACATACTCAGGTGCATATGCTTAGCTGTTGGTAGCACTGGGTGTTAGTCCATGTGGCCACTGGAAGATGGTGTGATGGCAGTGGTATGTCTACAAGGTAGCTCAGTGGAAACACAAGGAAGACAGTTCAGGGCAGAGTCTCTTCCTGGCGCTGGGATTGGTCTTGGCTGGTGTTTCAGTGGCATATCTGGGTCTGAGGGCACGTTTGCGAAGGTGAAGCTGGGCTGCAGGGGTCGGGGCGCTGGTTTCCTGTGTGTCCTCTGGCAGTGCCACCAGTCCAGTAGCTGCTGCAGATGTTGTAGGCAGGGCAGTGTCCTGTCTAGTGGTCAGGGCTTACAGGTGGGTGGAGGTCTCTGACTGGCTTTGGTACTGTTGCTGCAGCACCCATGCAATGGAGGCCATGGTGACATTGAGCTGTTTCTATTGCTCCATGGCCTCCTGGTGGTGTGCTACCTGCAGCCTCTGATTCTGCTCCAATGTGGCCAGGATCTGGCCCATCCTGTCCTGGGTATGGTGGTATGCTCCCAGGACCTCAGATATCACCCCCTGGGCTGCTGCATCCATTCTTTGGCCACCCCCTGGGCCACTGATGCCTTCCCACTGGGCCTAGCCCCCTATGCCTGTGTCCCCTTCACAGGACTGTCAGTCGCATTTGCAGTTGGCCCTTTGTCATCCTGCCTGTTGGTGGGTGGAGTTTCTGGCCTCTGCACATGTGGGCCGCCAATCTGTGTCCGGGAGACACTAGTGTGGGGTCATTTGTCCAGAGCTGATGATGGTGGCTGGGTGGTAAGAGTGTCACTGGTATCCTGGGTGGGGCTGCCGGACGTGAGGATCCTGGACTGTGTGATTGGCCAGGGAGTTCCTCTATTTCAAGGCATCCCTCTGCACTCTCCTGAGTGGGGCCTCTGTCTTCAGGTGGGGTGCTGGTACTCCTTGACATCTCCGTCCAGGTGGCATGGGTGGTGGTGCCTTTGTGTGGGGGAATAGACAGGTGGGTGTCAGGTACTTTTTCGGTTATTGCAGCACTGCTCTGCACTATTTGATGGTTATATTCCCCTGTTGTGGCATACATGGTCCCCTTGTGTACATTTAGTTGCATTTTATGTGGGGGGTGGAGGTGCATTGTCGGTGCTGTAGTGCCACTGGGAATCTATGCAGGGTTAGGTGACTGCGCCTAGGGGGGCTGGATAGTGGTCTGTTTGTGGGGCTGGATGCATGCAGGGAAGTTGGATGTGGATGTTGTGGACTGGGTAGGGGATGGGGTCCTGGTGATAGTGAGAGGAATGGGGTGATACATGCATTACAGGTGTTTAAGCAGGGGTGCTTAGGGGGTGCCATGGTGTGAGTTGTGGGTGGTGTGTTGTGAGTGTATTGGTGAGGGTGCTGTTGTGTGGTTGTGTGTGTGGCTTGTGATGTTTGGGGTATGTATGTGTTTTGGTGGTGTACTTGTGGGTGTGACTTGTGTGATGCTGGGTTCAGTGTATGCATGCTGTGTTGTCAATATCTGTTGTGCTATTGGTGATGCAAAGGATTGTGGGGTGTGTATGTGTGTGTTTTATAGTGCTGTGGATGTGTGTCAGGTGTGTGGGTTTCATACTTGTTAATGTGTGCCTTTGTTGTTGGTGGGTTCCATTGCTGGCCGTGGCGGTGCGTACTGCCAATGGTGGTTCAGCATTCACTATCCGCCACGTTGATTTGTGCATCATTATTTGGCAGGCGGAGGATTTATCTGCACAGTGGTAGCGGGGTGGGGTGTACTGCATTTCTGCCGTTGTAGGCCCTGGCGGTGGGTGGAGGTTGCAGGATTTTTGGAGGTTTTACTTTTTGGCATCATTATTCGGCAGTGTGCAGTCTCCCGTCACTGGCGGACTTCTGGGTATCGTCGCCACGACGGTCGCAGTGTTTACTGCCAAGTTCACAATGAGGGACTTAAACTCTTAGGGGGTGATTCTAACATTGGCGGGCGGCGGAGGCCGCCCGCCAATGTTCCCCCTCCAAAATACCGCTCAGCGGTCAAAAGACCGCTGAGGGTATTTTGGGATTTGCCCTGGGCTGGCGGGCGGCCGCCAAAAGGCCGCCCGCCAGCCCAGGGCAAATCGACCTTCCCACGAGGACGCCGGCTCCGAATGGAGCCGGCGTAGTGGGAAGGTGCGACGTGTGCAGTTGCACCCGTCGCGTATTTCAGTGTCTGCGTTGCAGACACTGAAATACTTTGCGGGGCCCTCTTACGGGGGCCCCGCGACACCCCCTACCGCCATCCTGTTCCTGGCGGGTGAACTGCCAGGAACAGGATGGCGGTAGGGGGTGTCAGAATCCCCAAGGCGGCGCAGCATGCTGCGCCGCCTTGGAGGATTCTGACGGGCAGCGGAAAACCGGCGGGAGACCGCCGGTTTTCCTGCACTGACCGCGGCCAAAGCGCCGCGGTCAGAATGCCATGCGGGGCACCGCCGGCCTGTCGGCGGTGCTCCCGCCGACCCTGGCCCCGGCGGTCTAAGACCACCGGGGTCAGAATCACCCCCTTAGTCTCTTCTTCTGTTTTCCACCAAATTTAGGAATTTCTTTTCTCTCTGTGTGCATTTGCAGTATCGAAAGGCTTTTGTGACACAAAATATTTCCCTGCTATTTCTGCACCTGTAAAATAAGGATATTTTTTTAGATGTTTAAACAAAAGAACTTTCGGAAGTACTAAATCAGAACTCAAAAAGTAATATTGGAAACTTCCCTCATTATAAAATATACTGAATATAGGACTACAAGAAACTCCAACGTTAAAGGAAAGTAATGGTAATTGATGTCCTCAGAAATGGAGGCAGGTAATTGAGTGCACAAATAGCATTGCCTTGCATCCCTAGTGTCAATGTACTCATAAATCAGTCTGAAATGCACAATTGCTGAATACTATCCTCTAGGATTAAATCATCTATTCTATAAAGATTACCATCTCTAGGACTTACACTTTGTGAGGGAACACTAGAGGGTAACAGTTTCTCCACAGGAGGTGTAGGTGAAAATGCTCCTATTAGCAGCACTACTAATGCTATAATAGAAATGACCAATACAGAAGCTACATTTACTTTTCCGATTTGCTTCCATGATTATTCTAAAATCAGATATTTATATATATATGTAAATATATATATATATATATATATGTACGAATATTCGTGAAACTTCCCTAGGCTACTGTGTGTTCTCCTAAAGGCACCCCTCTTTTCATTCTTGCACTCTGGTCTAGGTGTTTATGCAAAGTATCTAAAATATGCAAAGCTCAAAGTCACTGATATCATCACAAGGAATCATTACATACAACAATGCCCTAAAAGGGAAAACCAACAAATTATTTATACATCATAGAACAACATAGGTGAAGATAGAAAAACTATTTATTCATATAAATATATATAAATTCATCTACGTATGCATCTAAAAATCATCTTAATATATTCATCCTTTACGGACATGTTGTTCTATGATGTATAAATAATTTGTTGATTTTCACTTTTAGGGCATTGTTGTATGTAATGATTCCTTTTCACCCACCCCTTTTGGGGTTTATGGGTTACCCTCTGTGGTTTGTAAGTCAGTCTGTCCAACAGCACAGGAACCTCAAAAGAGAATTAAAACAAAACACTCAGTTCAAGGAGGTTCAGTTGGATCTGCATTGTTATCCCAAAACTTCCAAAACATTTGCTCTCCGTCATTAGCAGCAAAGTATTTCCATTCAGGTGAATTGTACCTCCAACAGGGCACTCTAGATCTCCTTGATCTCCACAGTGCCAGTGCTCCTCAGTGCTCTTCTTGCTTTCACTTAGATCAGAGTTCTCAGCATCCTCCGGGATTGTTTGTGGCATACATTCTTTAGGAAAACCTAGGCCCTCATTACAACCCTGGCGGTGATAAAGTGGCTGTAATACTGCCAACAGGCTGGTGGTAACTACCATCAAATTATGACCATGGCAGAAAGATCTCAGATAGAGAGACACTTTACCACACCGACAGCAAGGGCGGAAACAACAGGCACCACAGCGATAGCCGCCTACAGCCAGGTGGAAGTCAATGTTTCGCCCACCATATTCAGACCCTGGAAACCACCACCTTTTCTGGGGCGGTACCAATGACGGCAAAAGCCTGGTAGAAACAGACCATAGAAGGGATAGGACTCACCTTTTGAGACACAGGGAACAACCACGACACCATGGAGCTGGTGCTGCAAATCTTTCCAATTATATTTTATGTCCTGCTACCCCACGAACACCAACAACGGCGAAGACGACCATGGTGAGTACAGCCTCATAGCACACAGGGGAAGGGGGAGGAAAAAGAGAGTGACACACACACACACGCACAACACCCCCCACCCCCAACACCATACACACAATCACTAAGAAAACATATTGACCCCATACCCCTCAGGAATAATGCAAGGACAACACGAATAGATGAAAGTGAGTGTAATAATATAAATACAGTAAAAATACGAACCTTAAATCTAAAAAGTATATACATATGTACAGTTCAAGGGACACTGCCTAGTCCTCAATATGCATGGGTCACATGGGCACATGACAAAGTCCAAGGATCCACTTGTCTCCTGCACCAACACAGAGAGAACACTGCAGGGGCATCACTTGGAAAATAGGCAGGCACCTCAGGGGGACCGGGAACGGGGGGGACACCTCAGCCGACAGATGGAACAACACCACTAGTTCTGGAGGGGGGCAACATGCCCTATGCTTGGTCCTGGGGAGGACAAGGCCACAGGCTCTGTAGTGGGTGACTTGCCCACATGCTCTGGAGGTGGCATTGTGCCCTGTGCTTCTGATCCTGGGGAGGATGGGGTGAGTGTGTGTCATACCCACTGGTTCTGGAGGGGGCATCGTGCCCTGTGCTTCAGATCCTGGGGAGGATGGGGTGAGTGGGTGTCATACCCACTGGTTCTGGAGGGGGCATCATGCCCTGTGCTTCTGATCCTGGGGAGGATGGGGTGAGCAGGTGTCATACCCACTACTTCTGGAGGGGACATTGTGGCCTGTGCTTCAGATCCTAGGAAGGATGGGGTGAGCGGGTGTCATAGCCACTGGTTCTGGAGGGGGCATCTGATCCTGGGGAGGATGGGGTGAGCAGGTGCCATACCCACTGCTTCTGGAGTGGGCATTGTGCCCTGTGCTTCTGATCCTGGGGAGTGGAAGATCACAGTCTCTCCGCTGGGTGTCATACCCACAGGATTTGCAGGGGGCAGGCCACACAACCGCCCATGGAGGCAGGTCTACAGACCGCCTGCCAGTGGTGACAGCTGCCGAGTGGTGGTAGTGGTGCTGCTGGTGGTGGTGGTGGGGGGGGAAGCTCCTGCCCATCCCCGTAGCCTTGGACGGCTGCCCACTGCTAGTGGTGATGGTGCTGCTGCTGGTGGTGGGGGGAAGCTCCTGCCCATCCCCTGCAGCCTCGGACGGCTGCCCACTGCTGGTGGTGGTGGTGCTGATGCTGCTGCTTGAGGTGGTTGTGGGGGGAAGCTCCTGCCCATCCCCTGCAGCCTCGGATGGCTGAACAACCTTGGTTGTTGTTGGTGGCTCCGACTGAGTCCCAGCACCAGGCCCCTTGTCCTTTCTGCCTGCTGTTGCAGGCCCTTGCCCTTCCTGGCAGCAGCTGGGGATGGTTCCTTGCTCTTCTTGGCAGCACATGGGCCAGACTCCTTGCCCTTCCTGGCAGCAGCTGGGGATGGCACCTTGCCCTTCAGTGCAGCACTTGGGGCAGGCTACTTGCCGTTTATGGCAGCAGCTGGGGATGGCACCTTGCCCTTCAGGGCATGAGCTGGCGAGGGCTCCCTGCCCTTCCGGGCAGCACTTGGGGCAGGCACCCTTTTCTTGAGGCTGCCTGGTGCCCTGGATCCTTTATCACCACAAGTGGGTGTGGACACTATTGAGCCCGTGGACTGGGTGGCTGAGGTGCTTGCCTGAGTTTTAGCCACCCTGGGCAGATGTGAAGGACGGGGGGAGGGGGAGGGAAGAGGTCAATGGTGGAGAGAAAAAGCTGCTTAGGGACATTAGGGCGGGAAGAGGGAGAAGGTTTGGGAGTGGAGGAAGAGGGAGTGGTTGTGGGAGGTGTCTGTCTGCTGTGTTTGGGTGCAGGTCCGTGGGCTGGATGCTGTTGTGAGGAGGATGGCTGTTGGGTGTCTGAGTGCTTGTGTTTGTGTACCTTGGGGGGGACAGACACAGTGGGAGAGGACACAGGGGACGTGTGCATGGCTGTTGTGGAGGTGTCTGCCAGTGAGGTGTGTTCTCATAGGTGTGCTGGTGATGGCGGTAGTGGATGAGGATGTAGTGCATACAGGTGTGAGTATAGACGCAACTGGGAGGGAGGTGGAGGATGAGGAGGAGGGGGCCACAGTGGAGGCAGTGAATGTTGGTATGTCTGCATCTGGATGGTACTTGTGTGAGTGCCTGTGGGATGATGTGTGGTCCTGTGTTTGCCTGTACCACTCTTGTGTGTTGTCATGTGTGCATGCTTGTCTGCCTGTGTGCTTGGGATAGGGTGGGGTTGAGGGGAATAGGATTGGGAAGAGGAAGTTGGAGGGGGAGGGGGGAAACAGGGACAATGGCTGCCATCAGAGAGGAGGCCAGAGCCTGGATTGATCTCTGTTGGGCCACCAAGCCAGTGTGAATGCCCTCCAGAAATGCATTTGTCTGTTGCATTTGGGTTGCCAGTCCCTGGATGGCATTCACAATGGTTGACTGCCCAACAGAGATGGATAGCGGGAGGTCAATAGCCTCCTCACTCAGGGCAGCAGGGTAACTGGGGCAGGGCCTGAGGTGCCTGGGGCGAAGGAGATGCCCACCCTCCTGGGTGAGTGGGCACGGGCAACTTGATGAGGGGCTGTTGGGAGGGTGGTGCTGGTATGGAGGGTGGCGGCTGTACTGCTTCTATCAGAAGAGGTATCTGTGTCCGAACTGTCCCCTACAGTCTCCGCTGTGGTGCTTCCCTCACCCTCTGTCCCACTGGTGCCCTCACCTTCACTGGACTCTGCTTCCTGGGTAGTTTGGGATGCAGCTGCCTCCGTCCCCGGTGCCTCCGCACCTCCGTCAGATGATGCTAATGCACATAAGGACAGGATGACAAAACAAAAAGGGGGGGAGACAAAGGATACAGTGGATCAATGGATGCACCATCACCACCGTTGGCGTACATACCACCCTCACACACAGTGAACAGGCCTATGCATTATGCAATGTACTACCAGTAACAATGCTACCCACCAGGGCATGGGGAGGGACACATACCGCCAACTGCAGTATACCTGGGACCCACACAGCCCTGCCCAGTAGTGGATGTCTACAAGCTAGGTAGGAGGAGTATCACCTCAGATTCCTGCCCAACATGGGACCTACTCTGCAATGTCAGGCCTGGCCTAGGGGCACCCACAGACACACATCCGCCACCCGGATACCACCCCACCAGGCGTAGGTTGTAATGATGGGCACTGTACTCACCCCCTTGTGGCTGCTGTGTTGCCCTCAAGCGCCCATCCAGCTCTGGATAGGCCACCGCCAGTATGCGGGCCGTCAGGGGGGTCAGGGTTTCACAGGCACCCATTCCTCATTCAGAGGCCGTCCCTAGTTGGCCCTCTGCAGTCTTCCATGCCTAGCATCTCAGGTCCTCCCACTGTTTGCGACAGTGGGTGCTCTGCCTGCCGTAGACCCCAAGGGTCTGCACGCCCTTGGTAATGCCTTGCCATATAGCCTTCTTTTGATGGGTGCTGACCTGCAAAGAAATACACACAGGGAAAGGTATTAATCAAACAGTCCTCCCTGTTACACTTATGGCCCACCATACCCCTTCACATCGCCATTTGCACACACATGGCCCAGCACACAAGCTGCACGTCGCCCAGGGTACATCCACCAACCCCCCCTACACGAGGACTTCACACACACCACTCCATGCACTCATGCCCCATGCATCGTGCTCACAGTGTACTCACCTGTTGGTCTGGAGACCCATACAGCAGTCCGTACTGGGGTAGGACCCCATCCACCAGTCTCTCCAACTCTGCCGAGGTGAAGGCAGGGGCCCTTTCCCCAGTCACACGTGCCATGGTGGGTTCTAGACACAGGTCACAGCAGCACATGCAGTGTAGGTCCTCTCCTGGTAAAGTTCAGGTAGCAAGTGAGTGATCAGATACAAAATGGCAGTGACGGCCGCACCATTGGCCACTGTACCCCATAGGAGCCAATATTATCCAATGAGGTGTTGCAGAGCGGTTCCCGACCGCCTCCCGCAACGGCGCACAACGTCAGCGGAATTACCTCACTTCCACCTGTCCCTCCACACAAGACAGGTGGATGCCATTTCGGGGTGGGGGGCAGGCCCTGGATTATAACTGTGTCACAGTTCACAAATGGACATACAGGACAAATGCCACTTATACATTTCAAATTAACATCATGCATTGTACTGTTGTGGATACAATGTTCAGTTTGTGACCGGCTCCTCACTCTTTTGCCCCATAGATTGCTACCACTGCGGATGAATAGGAGAAGGAGACATACCTCCATGTACAGACCCCTGGTGGACTTGGCAACAATGGAGGACAGGCACATTATCCTCACCTACAGACTTGACAGGGCCACAGTCACAGCTGTGTGCCCAACTGAAGCCTGACCTGATATCTGCTATCTGTCACCCCACTGGGGTCCCCCTCTTGTGCAAGTTCCATCAGTGCTCCATTTCCTGGCAACTGGTTCTTTCCAAGTGACAGTGGGCTTGGCAGCAGGAATGTCACAGCCAATGTTCTCAATAGTGCTGGCCAGAGTGTTGTCTGCCCTGATTAAACACATGTGCAGCTACATTGTTTTCCCCCAAGTGAAGGATTTGGCCACAGTGAAGACTGACTTCTATGCAATGGGACATATCCCCAACATAATTGGGGCAACTGATGGAACACATATTGCATTTGCCCCCCCCCCGGCAAAATGAACAGGCATTAAGAAATCAAAAGACTTTTCATTTCATGAATGTCCAGATGGTGTGGCTTGCAGACCAGTACATCTCCCATGTCAATGCTAAGTATCCTGGGTCTGTGGGGGAGGAGCCAAAATGGCGGCCGGGACAGTCGCTTGATCTGAGCGCTCCGTCCCCGGCTAGCTCGAAACATCCTGAAAGGCGCCCCCCCGCGGCCTGGTTGTGACGGCCGGGACGGCGGCTCGACCGGGGGAGACCGGGGCACCCAATTTGAGCCGCAAGCGCCCCTCGGTGCGTGGGCGGACCGGGGCTGGGACTTGCGAGCTCGCGCCGGGTGCGGCGCCGAGACGGAGGAGCTGCGTCTGCGGCCCCGATCGCGCCCTTGCCCGGCGCGGCTGCCTCCCACTTCCGGGCTTGCTCGTGGCCGGGGGGGCTGAAGAGCGGCGGCCAAAACGGACCGCGCTGCAGATTTTGCTGGACGCCCCGGGGCGTGTGAAGCTGGTGCTGGCCTGAGGGGCTGGGGCGCCATTTTGAATTTTGCCGCGGCAGTGGCCGCGTGTACATGTTGCAGAGGAACGGAGAAGGGGCACTCCAGCCCGGCAACGAATACGCACAGCGGCGGCGGCCCAGCAGGCTACGGGGGTTACCAGTGCATAGTCTAAGGAACGAGGTGAGGAGGGCACCTGAGAAGGGGAGGAACACCAAAACTAAGCTGTGGGGAAAAACTTTTGGAATGCTAGACAACCGCCCCCCACCCCACCTCCTCATTAACACAAGAGGGCAAGATTGATGCGGACCGCGTGCTCCCGTGAGCTCGGACTAATTAACCAGCACAGAACGGAGGGCTGGGTCAGACCGTGGGCGCGTGGCCTGCCCTGGACTCCCCTGCAGTGGGCCCCTGCCGCGACTGTCCCTAACTGCACGAAGCCCATCTGTGGCACCTGGCGTTCATCCTGATCTGCGGTCTCTCCCGAGCGCCACCACCTCTCCTGGCCCTTAAACACTCCTCCCCTCTATCTGAAGAAGCCTCTGGCACCAAGCCCTGCCATCACACAGGAGGAAGCGAGTGTTCCCTCCCAGCTTCTACACCCTCCGCACACTCTGGTGGGCCCGGAGGACAGCCCGCAAGAACTCAACGCCGGAATATCGAATCAATTAATGACTGCAGCATTTGTCATTGAATACCGAGGCCACAATAGGCCTGAATAAGGCTAAACTGTCCCTTGGCTTGGCTGGCCAATCTCACGCTCTTAACGCCAGATGTGTACTCCATGCCCAGGCAACTCAGTAAAAGTTTAAAAACAACGAATCAGGAAGATTAAAAGTGCGAAATCACTGCAGATTGGGAGGTAATCTCAGAACAGCCAAAATGGCCGGCAGAGCCAAATCAACCAAGAACCCAGACCGAACCACTCAAGTGATAACGCCTACCGACCAACAATCTAGCCCATCCCTACAGTCACTGGAAAGCACACTTCTTGCGCACTCTGCTCAGTTCGAGAAAGTATTGCAGGCAATACTGGACACTAAGGCCCTCATTCTGACCCTGGCGGTCGGTGATAAAGCGGCGGCCAAGCCGCCAACAGGCCGGCGGTCTAAAATATGCAATTCTGACCCTGGCGGGAACCGCCAACACAGCCCGCCAACTTAACACTCCGACCGCCACAGCGGTACAAACAAACAGCGCGGCGGTTCCCGCAAACAGCCCGGCGGCAGACAAAGTACCGCCCACCCTATTACGACCCACCAATCTGCCACCTTTTCCGGGGCGGGAGCACCGCCGATAAGAACACGGCGGAAACAGACTACGAACGGGAAAACGCTCACCTCTACGCACTCCACGCGAGATTCCGGCAGTATGGAGCCAGAGTTGCAGGTCATCCCCGCACTCCTATTCCTCCTCATATACCAGGAGCACGCCCGGCGGCGCGGAAGACATCGGTGAGTACGGCACCTACGACACAGGGGAGGGAAAAGATTACCGGCACACACCCACCCACCCACACCCACTACAACACACACATCAATGCATTCCCACAGATCACTGTCACAACCCACAAACCACCCCCCTCCGAAATAATGCAAAGACCAAAAGAAGAGATCATAAACGGGCAGATATATTGAAATATGTACACCATTAATCCCAATAAATAAATAAACTATGTACAAAATATATACAGCTACTAAATGTAGTCCAACCACTGTCCGTGGATCACAGGGGTCCTGTGCAAAGGGGCAAGGCCCAGTCCCACGACAAGAACTCCACGGAGAGAACACTGCAGGGGCATCCGAAAGAAAATAGGACAGGCACCTCAGGGGGAAGGGAAGGGGGGGCACCTCAGCCACTTGAGTACACGACGCCAGATCCACGAGGGGACTCCATGACCACTGGCCCATCCTGGGGAGAGCAAAGCCACAGTCCAAACAGTCCATACAGTGGGTGGCCTGCCCACTGGGCCATCCTGGGGAGAGCAAAGCCACAGTCCATACAGTCCATACAGTGGGTGGCCTGCCCACTGGGCCATCCTGGGGAGAGCAAAGCCACAGTCCAAACAGTCCATACAGTGGGTGGCCTGCCCACTGGGCCATCCTGGGGAGAGCAAAGCCACAGTCCAAACAGTCCATACAGTGGGTGGCCTGCCCACTGGGCCATCCTGGGGAGAGCAAAGCCACAGTCCATACAGTCCATACAGTGGGTGGCCTGCCCACTGGGCCATCCTGGGGAGAGCAAAGCCACAGTCCATACAGTCCATACAGTGGGTGGCCTGCCCACTGGGCCATCCTGGGGAGAGCAAAGCCACAGTCCATACAGTCCATACAGTGGGTGGCCTGCCCACTGGGCCATCCTGGGGAGAGCAAAGCCACAGTCCAAACAGTCCATACAGTGGGTGGCCTGCCCACTGGGCCATCCTGGGGAGAGCAAAGCCACAGTCCATACAGTCCATACAGTGGGTGGCCTGCCCACTGGGCCATCCTGGGGAGAGCAAAGCCACAGTCCATACAGTCCATACAGTGGGTGGCCTGCCCACTGGGCCATCCTGGGGAGAGCAAAGCCACAGTCCATACAGTCCATACAGTGGGTGGCCTGCCCACTGGGCCATCCTGGGGAGAGCAAAGCCACAGTCCATACAGTCCATAACAGACCCCACTGCCACTGGAGGAGGCAAGTTGGCCAGAGGACATCCTGCAGCCCTGCCCGAGATAGATCCTGCCCTGCCACGTCTGCCAAAGGGCCAGCGGTTCTTGCCCTGAAGGGCCCAGTTCAGCGGTTCTTGAGACGGCGGGGCCCAGTTCAGCGGTTCTTGAGACGGCGGGGCCCAGTTCAGCGCTTCTTGCCTTGAAGGGCCCAGTTCAGCGGTTCTTGAGACGGCGGGGCCCAGTTCAGCGCTTCTTGAGACGGCGGGGCCCAGTTCAGCGGTTCTTGAGACGGCGGGGCCCAGTTCAGCAGTTCTTGAGACGGCGGGGCCCAGTTCAGCGGTTCTTGAGACGGCGGGGCCCAGTTCAGCGGTTCTTGAGACGGCGGGGCCCAGTTCAGCGGTTCTTGAGACGGCGGACGGTCTATGGCCAACTGCTAATTGCCTGGTGGTGCCCTCCTGGGCAGCGGGGATGGTGCTCCTTCACTGCCCACCTGGGCTGTGGGTGGTGGGGCCCTCCTGGCCAGCTGGGCTGGGTCCTCCCTGGGCAGCGGCTATGGGGGTGGTGGGCTCTCCCGGGGCAGCTGTGCCGGTTCCTCCCGGGGCAGCGGCTATGGGGGTTGTGGGCTCCTCCTGGGCAGCAGGCCTGCTGCCTGACCTCTCCGACTTGCTGCCCTTGCCCTCCTTAGTCGTGGGCCTGTGGCCCTTTCCTCCCTTTGGAGCTGTGGCTGGTGACTGTCTCAGGGTGGTGTCCGGGGGGGATGTAGAAGGCGGGCTCCTGCGGCGCCCCTTCCGCCTTCTGCTCCTCTTCCCAGGGGGTGGGCTGGCTGTCCCCTTGCTGCTGGGCGAAGATCCAGACATGCGGGCTGGCGGGCTCCAATACCCCTGCACCCTTGTCAAGGGGGCTGCAGGGCTGGTGGTGGCTGAGGTGCTCTTCTTACCCCGACGAGAAGGAGGGGGGGGCTCAGGGTCAGGAAAGAAGTTAGTAGTGGCGAGGAAGAGCTTCTTGGGACAATGGAGAGTGGTAGGTACAGTGGGAATGGGAGTGGAGGGAGAGGATGTGGTTGTAGGTGAGTCACGTTTGCTGTCTTTGGGTGCAGGTGCAGGAGGGATAGGCTGTCGTGAGGTGGATGGCTGTTGGGTGGGTGGGTGGCTGCGTTTGTGTGGTGTGGAAGAGGGGGTGACAGACACAGTGGGAGAGGACACAGGGGACGTGTAAATGGCAGTGGGGGTGGTGACTGCACGTGTGCGGACTGGAGTGGAGGGTGTGCTGGTGATGGAAACACTGGCTGATGGTGAGGTGAATGGAGGTGTGAGTGTAGACGTCACAGGGAGGGAGGAGGGAGACGAGGAGGTGGGGGTCACAGAGGTGGTAGTGACTGTTGGCATGTCTGCATCGGAATGTTGCGTGTGTGAATGTCTGCGTGATCTGTGGTGCTTATGTTTGGATGAGCTTCTCTTGGGTGTTGAGGTGTGTGCAGGCTGGTCTGATGGTGTGGGTGGGACAGGCAGAGGAACAGGAGACTGGGAGGAGGGAGTTAGTAGAGGCAGGCAGGAGACAGGGACAATGGCTGCCGTCAGTGCTGAGGCCAGAGCCTGGAACGATCGCTGATGGGCAGCCTGACCCGAATGAATGCCCTCCAGGTACGCATTGCTGCGATGAACCTCCCTCTCCACCCCCTGGATGGCATTCAAAAGGGTAGTCTGCCCAACAATGAGCGTTCGGAGGAGGTCAATGACCTCCTCACTGAGGGCAGCGGGGGTAACAGGGGCAGGGCCTGAGGTGCCTGGGGCGAAGGAGATGCCCGGCTTCCTGGCAGAGCGGGCACGGGGCGAACGCGGAGGGGCTGCTGGGAGGGCGGAGATGGTGCGCTGGGTGGCGGCTGTACCTGTAATGGCGGGGGGCACGGATGGTGCCACCCCCGCAAGGGAGCCCCCTTCCGAGGACGTGTCCGTGTCGCTGCAGGCTCCAGTCGTCCCCGTCGTGGAGCTCCCCTCGCCCTCCGTCTCACTGGTCCAGTCTGACTCTGTGGCATGGCCCTCCTGGGCCATGTGAGATGCAGCTCCCTCCTGCCCCGATGCCACTTCTCCTCCGCCTGATGATGCTGATGCACACAAGCACAGAAAGACAAACAAAAAGGGGGGGGGAGAGAGAAATAAAGGCATATTGAGTACATGGATCTCCGGTACAGTTAGCGGACATGACAGACACAGATGCCCCCTGCACTAAGTTGCGCACTTGGGGTACGCTACGCATTCCGTGGAACATGGCCTACACGCCTAGAGTTGACAACTGCACCCATGGATGACACGGCCCAGGGATGGCTGTACTGACAAACTACTGAGGGTGGTGGCTGGGGACACAGGGGCTTACGGGGGTGCCCAGCCTACAGATATCGCCCTGGCCTAGGGGGACCCCCAGCCCTCCTCCCCCACCCAGACACCTCCACTGCGCGACAACAGAGTAGATAATGCTTGTACTCACCCCCTTGTGTCTGCTGTGCTGCCCTCACGCGCCCATCCAATTCAGGGTAGGCCACCGCCAGGATCCGGAACATCAGGGGGCTCAGTTGACGGCAGGCACCCCGCCTACGTTGGGAGGCCATCCCCAGCAGAGACTCGGCGGTCTTCTTGGTCCCGCGGCGGATGTCCTCCCGCCTCTTGCGGCAGTGGGTGCCCCGTCGATGGTGGACCCCCAGGGCCCGGACTTCCTTGGCGATGGCACGCCAAATCCCGATCTTCTCATGGGCGCGGACCTATGTGACACGTAAAGGGAGGGAGAAATACCACGTTCAAGTTTCTCAGCATTTTCCTTTCCAGTGGCCCAACGCCCCCATCCCCGCCAGGCCCCCCGCCATGCCCAACATGCCCCCCATCCCCGCCAGGCCCCCCGCCAGGCCCCCCGCCATGCCCAACATGCCCCCCATCCCCGCCAGGCCCCCCGCCATGCCCAACATGCCCCCCATCCCCGCCAGGCCCCCCGCCATGCCCCCCGCCATGCCCAACATGCCCCCCATCCCCGCCAGGCCCCCACCATGCCCCCCGCCATGCCCAACATGCCCCCCATCCCCGCCAGGCCCCCCGCCATGCCCCCCGCCATGCCCAACATGCCCCCCATCCCCGCCAGGCCCCCGCCATGCCCAACATGCCCCCCATCCCCGCCAGGCCCCCCGCCATGCCCCCGCCATGCCCAACATGCCCCCCATCCCCGCCAGGCCCCCCGCCATGCCCCCCGCCATGCCCAACATGCCCCCCATCCCCGTCAGGCCCCCAAGCCAGCCAGTGGCCCCAAATCCATATTGAATTAAACTCACTTGTTGGTCTGGAGGACCGTAGAGTAGCGCATACTGGGGGAGGACCCCATCCACAAGTTTCTCCAACTCCTCTCCAGTGAAGGCAGGGGCCCTTTCCCCAGTCGCAGCAGCCATTGTCCCTTCCAGACCGAGGTCACAGCAACACTTGCAGTATAGGTCCTCTCCTGTGAAAGTTCAAGTCGCAAGTGGATAAGTAGATAGAAAATGGCGGTCACGTCCGCGGCGGTGCGTACCGCGGCGGTGCGTCCCGCCACCGCCGGCGCCCTTCGCCATTGGCTCCTGAAACCCATAGGCTTCAATGTTAACCAATGCGGCTTCGCGCCGCGGTCTTCGCCCGCCGCCCGCCGCGGTGTGCCACGCCAGCGCATTGACCTCACATCCCATTGTCACACTTCACAGGTCAGGCAGCCGCCATTTCCAGGGCCCACATGGCTCAATTTCAACTGCGTCACACAGGCCTAGGCCTTGCATAGCCACTCAGACACGCCATTCACTGCATAGAGAATCGTATACTGTGCTAGCTGTGAGTACGTACCTGTGGGTTGCCTGACTGTGTGCTCCATGTTGTCCTTCCTAGGCACCGTCCGCTGGGTTGGGCGAGGAGACGGATGAATCCTCCCGTGTACCGACCGCTGGTGGACCTGTCGACAATGGAAGAACGCCACATTATCCTGACCTACCGTCTTAACCGTGCCACTATCCATGAACTGTGTGCCCAGCTGGAGCCCGACCTGATGTCCCCCATCCGCCAACCCACAGGGATTCCCCCTCTGGTGCAGGTCATGTCAGTACTACATTTCTTGGCAAGTGGGTCATTTCAGACAACCGTGGGAATTGCTTCCGGGATGTCTCAGCCCATGTTTTCGAAGGTGTTATCCAGAGTGTTGTCTGCCCTGATGAAATCCGTGAGGAACTACATCATTTTCCCTGAGGTGGGCGAATTGGCTACAGTGAAGGGTGATTTCTACGCCCTTGGACATATTCCCAACGTAATTGGTGCCATTGATGGGACCCATGTGGCTTTGGTTCCCCCAAGAGACAGGGAGCAGGTGTACAGGAACAGAAAAAATTACCATTCAATGAACATCCAGGTGGTGTGTTTGGCTGACCAGTACATCTCGCATGTAAATGCCAAATTCCCAGGGTCAGTGCATGACGCCTACATCCTCAGGAATAGCAGCATCCCTTACGTGATGGAACAGCTACAGAGACACCGTGTATGGCTATTGGGGGACTCTGGGTACCCCAACCTGTCGTGGCTACTGACCCCAGTAAGGAATCCCCGGACCAGGGCAGAGGAACGGTACAATGAGGCCCATGGGCGTACTAGGAGGGTGATCGAACGCACCTTTGGCCTCCTAAAGGCCAGGTTTAGGTGCCTGCATATGACCGGTGGATCCCTAATGTACTCACCTAAGAAGGTGTGTCACATCATCGTGGCCTGCTGCATGCTTCACAACCTGGCTTTGCGCCGCCAGGTGCCTTTCCTGCAGGAGGATGGTCGAGACGGTGGTGTTGTGGCAGCGGTGGAACCTGAGGAGAGTGACGAGGAGGAAGACGACGGGGCTGAAACAGACAACAGGGACAGAATCATTGAACAGTACTTCCAATAGGACACAGGTAACATTTCAAAGATAATTTAGTAAATGTTAACTACTCTGCAGCATCTCTGCTGCCTGTCTATTTGCCCCAGTGTATGATGACTGAGTTTTGGCTTTTCCCTCCCGATTTCAGATCTGGGGTCCCCACTACGAGTCCTGTGCTTCGTTTCCCCATGGACTACAGCTTTGTGGCAGCTGTTTGTTGACTTCACCATGTACAAGGACATATTTGCACTGTCATGTCAATTACAATCTATTGAAATCACAGCCAGACTCCTGATATTTTGGTGCAAAATAGGTGTTTATTGAAGTGCTCAAAATGGGATGGGTGGTTTCAAGTGGGTGGGGGCTATGGTGAAGGAATGTCCATGGCAGAGTCCAGAGTAACAGTCACACAGGTGCATTGTCCAGAGGCCTGTGGAGAGATGGAGCATGGGCAGTTCAAGGATGGACAGGGTGACAATGTGGGACAGTGGGATGACATCAGGTGGTATCCTTTGCTGGCGGGGGTCTTGACATCCTACTCTGTCTTCTTGCGAGATCTCAGGGCCCTCTTGCGGGGTGGTTCTTCTCCTGCAGGAGGTGGGGGTCTGGTGGGCTGCTGCTGTGCGGGGGCCTCCTGTCCACTAGCGCCGGCGGAGGTGGATGGCTGTTCTTGGTCCAGGCTAGTGGCAGGGGCCCTTGGGTGTTGTTCAGTGTCCGCCCTGCTGTTTACGAGGTCCTGCAGCAGCCCTACCATGGTAACCAGGGTGGTGTTGATGGCTCTGATGTCCTCCCTGTACCCCCGATAGTGTTCCTCCTGCAGCACCTGGATCTCCTGGAACCGGGCCAGTACCGTCGCCATCGTCTCCTGGGAGCGGTTGTATGCTCCCATGATGGTGGTGAGGACCTCGTGGAGAGTGGGTTCCCTGGGCCTCTCCTCCCCCCCCTGTCGCACAGCTGCCCGCCGAGTTGCCCTGTTTCCCTGGGCCTCTGCCCCCTGGCCGGTGTGCCCACTACCACTGCCCCCAGGTCCCTGTTGTTGTTGGGGTGGTGGGTTATCCTGGGTGCCCTGTAGTGGTAGACACACCGCAGATTGACGCGCCCTGGAGACAGAGGCATGGGCCCGCTGGGTGGGAGCTGTGCTGGTGTTCCCAGAGGGGTTAGGGTCTGTAGTGGCCTGTGCCTGTGTGAGGGGAACCGACTGTCCAGAGGTCCCCGATGGTCCGGGCTGGTCATCGGTGTCCAGATCGACAGAGCTGCTGTCATCGCTGACGGCCTCTTGGGTGGGGGGTGTGGATAATTCTGGCCCCTCCGCCGCGGTGTGTTGACGGTCGGGTCCTGCAGGGGTATAGAGGTATGGTTATAGTTTCAATGTGTGGCATATGGGTGTATCTGTGGGTTCTCGTGTCCCCAAGTGCTGGCATTCGTGTGTGGGGGCTTTGGAGAGGGTGGCTTGTGGGGGGGATGTGTATATGCATTGGGCATGCTTTGGTGATGGGTGTCCATGCTTAGTGGACGCATGCAGGCCTAGGTTTTGGGATGTGTGGGTTGTGATGGTGAGACATTGGCGGGGAATAGGTGTGCTGGGGGTGGGGGTGAGGATGGTGGTGGGGGTGAGGATGGTGGTGGGGGTGAGGGTGGGGGTGAGGATGGGGGTGGGGGTGAGGGTGGGGTTCGAGGATGGGGGTGAGGGTTGGGGTCTGATTTGGCATGCAGGTGGGGGGGAAGCAGTATTGAAGCTTCAACTTACCAGTATCCATTCCTCCGCCGACTCCTGCGAGGCCGTCAGGATGCAGGATGTTCAAGACTTCCTCCTCCCATGATGTGAATTGTGGGGGTTGAGGTGGGGGTCCTCCGCCAGTCTTCTGCACGGCGATGTTGTGCCTGGATACCATGGAACGCACCTTCCCCCGTAGGTCGTTCCATCGCTTCCTGATGTCTTCCCGATTTCTGGGGTGCTGTCCCACTGCGTTCACCCTGTCGACAATCCTCTGCCATAGCTCCGTCCTCCGTGCAATGCTGGTGTATTGTATCTGTGTGCCGAACAGCTGGGGCTCTACCCGAACGATTTCCTCCACCATGACCCTGAGTTCTTCGTCTGTGAAGCGGGGTTGTCTTTGGGGTGCCATGGGGTGGTGTGTATGATGTGTGGGGTGGAGTATGTGTATTTAAGTGAGTTGAGTGTGGTGGTGTGTGTTGTTTTGTGTGTGGATAGTGTGTGGGTGATGGTGTTGAGTGGCTGTGGCTGGTATGTTTTGGATGCTGGTGTCTCGCTCTTGTCTTCTTTACGAATTTTTAAGCGTAGGGGTTTGTGGGTGATGTGGGTGTGTGTTTTATATTGTATTGTGTGTGTGGGAGTGGTGTGTGTATGTGTATCAGGTGTGTGGGATTCAAATCGTCCAATGTGGCTGAGTTTTGTTCGTTTGTGTGTATTCTGACCGCGCCGGTGTGTCCCGCCAATGGAATACCGCGTTTGAATGACCGCCGCGTGGATTCGTGGGTCGTAATGGCATGGGCGTATTTCTGTTGGCGTGACGGTGGAGGTTTGGTCACCTCCACCTTTCCGCCGACCGCTGGTCTGGCGGTCTGTTGTGGCGGTCGGATTTTCGGAGGTTTGCCTTCTGCGGGTCAGAATGACCGTGGCGGGTTTCCGCGACCGCGGCGGGATTATGGAGGATTTCTGACCGGCGGTAGGCGCCTTTTACCGCCGAGGTCAGAATGACCACCTAAGTCATCTTTGGAAGGCAGAATCGATGCAGTCGCGCAAGACTTGAACCTATTACGAGTGGATAATCGAAGCCTAGCTGAAAAAGTGAAAACAACTGAAGCTAAAATAGCCGACCTAACTCCAATAGCGCAAGGGAACCAAAAACAGATTCAGCGCATGGATGAGGAGCTGAAGATACTTTGGAGAAGATCGGAGGAAATGGAGAGCAGGGCGCGCCGCAACAACGTGAGGTTTCTGGGCTTTCCAGAAAGTATGCGTCAACCGGAATCAGAAATTTCCCTAGAGCAGTGGCTAATCAAGGAGGTGTTAAATGGGGCTCCATCCAAGTTTTTTTCAGTCGAAAGGGCTTACAGAATCCCGGGCAGACCTCCGGCTCCCGGCCAGTCCCCCAGGCCATTGATTGCCAGGTTTTTGAACTACAGAGACCGAGACGCAATATTGCAACAATTCCACAGTAAGGGCCCATTCAAGTTTGAAGACTCGAACATTAACGCTTACCCAGACTTTACGCAAGAGGTGCAGAACCAACGCAATTCTTTTGTCAAAATCAAGCAACGCCTACGGGAACATAACATCAAATATGCCTTGCTCTTCCCAGCCAAGCTAAGGGTAGTGATGGAGGACCGTACTCATATATTCACCAACCCCGAAGATGCCTGGACATGGCTGCATGCCAAGGGCCTTGCACACCCCCGGGAGGACGATGAGGGGGACGAGAAATGGCAAAAACCCGCTGCAAGGAAGCGGTCCAAAAGGCGCACCAGAGGCCAGCCCAATGATTGGCAAGCAGCAGAAGAAAGAGCAAAAGTGCTAAAAGAGACGCCGTTACACATGCAAAGTCACAGTACAACAGCTAGAGGGCTTTCAGAGCTGGGATCGGACTCAGACCCGGCCAGCTCCGCATCCACGATAACAGGAGAACTAGGCGGGCCGAAGGTCACCCCAAGATGCGCGGACGAACTTTCAACTATTCGTACAGGCCCAGAGAGACTTCCAGTGATGATGCTTGTAACTTGAAAATTTGCAGAGACTTTGCGGCATCGCCGAGACGCGGGGACAAAGTGCCTTCAACAATATGCATCTTTGTTTTAAACACTAAGCTAAGTGATTGGGGGCATAAGAAGGTGGTACATGATGGATGGGCGGGGCCAGAGGGAACAGATTTATGCCAAGGGGGGGGCGCCTGACGATATTGGCAGACTAAGGCCCTCATTCTGACCCTGGCGGTCTTTGACCGCCAGGGCGGAGGACCGCGGGAGCACCGCCGACAAGCCGGCGGTGCTTCAATGGGGATTCCGACCGCGGCGGTAAAGCCGCGGTCGGACCGGCACCACTGGCGGGGTCCCGCCAGTGTACCGCGGCCCCATTGAATCCTCCGCGGCGGCGCAGCTTGCTGCACCGCCGCAGGGATTCTGACCCCCCCTACCGCCATCCAGATCCCGGCGGTCGGACCGCCGAGATCCGGATGGCGGTAGGGGGGGTCGCGGGGCCCCTGGGGGCCCCTGCAGTGCCCATGCCACTGGCATGGGCATTGCAGGGGCCCCCGTAAGAGGGCCCCTACATGTATTTCACTGTCTGCTGCGCAGACAGTGAAATACGCGACGGGTGCAACTGCACCCGTCGCACAGCTTCCACTCCGCCGGCTCGATTCCGAGCCGGCTTCATCGTGGAAGCCTCTTTCCCGCTGGGCTGGCTGGCGGTCTGAACGAGACCGCCCGCCAGCCCAGCGGGAAAGTCAGAATTACCGCCGCGGTCTTTCGACCGCGGAACGGTAACCTGACGGCGGGACTTTGGCGGGCGGCCTCCGCCGCCCGCCAAGGTCAGAATGAGGGCCTAAGTCTGTGGCACGATGTGAGCCCCTTACAAGAGCCACATCTGTACGATATGAGAATCCCACTATGCAAATCCAACTGGATAAGAGTTATTTCACACATTTTTTAGTTTTGTAGTTTCACTGTAGCTGTAAGTAGTATAGGGGGTTTAATTAGGGGGGTGGGGATTAACAGTTTAGTAGAAATGCAAGGACCGGAATTACTTAATGCACGAAATATATACCTGCACCCGCTATATTTAAATATCAGCTATAGAAAGGCAGGGACCAGGCGGGCCAACTTTAAAGCCCAGACCCTCAACACAGCAACACATCCCCAGATCCCCATATGATGTCTTCCCGAAATAATACTAAAAACCAGTATATTATATTAACATGGAATATCAGGGGTCTTGGGGCGCTGAGCAAACGGGCTAGAGTGTACGCTCGACTTAAAAGACTAGGAGTGCATATCGCTATCTTGCAAGAGACACACATGTTAGAGGGGGACCTACGCGACCTGCGCACGAGGTGGGGAGGCCAGTTGATAGGCACAACATACTCAGCCTTTGCAAGGGGGGTGTTGATCTGGATAGCGGCAGGAGTTCCATTCCTCTTGTCATCACACAAGATAGACCAGGGAGGAAGGTACGTAGTAGTGGAGGGCAGGCTAGATGGCAGACAAATGGCGGTGGTTGGGGTATACGCTCCAAACAGTGGCATCACGGGCTTTCTCACCACTCTCACCCCAACGTTGCTGTCCCAACCCATGCCCCTAGCCATCTGGGGCGGTGATTTAATAGTACCCCATCAGCAACATTGGACAGAACCAGTGCCTACCTGAGCGCACCAACAAATAGGAAGCCCATAGGTCCCCTGCAAGAATGGGCAAACGTTATGGGACTTCACGACGTATGGCGACTAGGCCACCCAGAGCAAAAAGAATATTCATTTTACTCGGTACCACATAACACTCACACTAGAATAGACATAGTATGGGGTAATCGCGAAATGGGGGCACTGGTCACTGAATCTGAATACTTAGCAAAGACGATCTCGGATCATGTGCCTCTGAGAGTAACACTGAATTGGGGTAGGACACGTCAGGCAATCCCCACTTGGAGATTCCAGGCGGAGGCTCTACAAGATCAAGCATTCGCCACAACATTGGGGCAATCTATAGGCCAATATTGGGAAATAAACGTTATGTCTGCAACAACTCGGGCGATAGAATGGAATGCCCATAAGGTAGTAGCACGCGGAGTATGTATGTCCACTACGTGGGGAGTGAGACGCTCTTTACAGGCGGAAATTAGCAAACTAGAGAAGGAGCTAAGGATTGCGGAAAAAGCGGTAGCACTAGGGGAAATCTCTAGCACTGTCCTCAAAGAAAAGCGCTCAAAATATAATGATGCAGATAGCAGGCTCCGCTGTCACGACTACAACTATTATTTAACTAGGTTGCAAACGGAAGGAGATAGATCAAGTAGAATGCTAGCATGGCTACTCCGCGAAGATAGACAGCAAGCCCCGATAGGTGCCATCCGCGTGGGCGCGCATGAGATGGCTACTACACAAGTAGAAATAAACGAGACGTTTAGGAATTACTACTCAAACTTATACACTAAACGCACCTCATGCACAGTTACACAACTTGAGGTTTTTCTGGCAGACTCCCTCCTACCCCAACTATCACAAACAGATAGAGATGCAATCGAAACCCCCATAACAACAGAAGAAATAGAACTAGCCCTTGCACAGCTGCCCAGGAACAAAGTGCCGGGCGCAGACGGCCTCCCCTCGGAATATTATAAAGCCTATCTACCCAGCCTGAAATCCCATCTGTTGGGAGTGTTCCAAGAGGCATGGACTTAAGAAAGCTTACCTATATCTCAAAAGGAAGCTATGATAGGGGTACTCCCTAAACAGGGCCGAGACCATACGGATGTTAAATCTTATAGACCATTATCGCTATTTAATACAGACTGCAAAATATTAGGCAAAATATTAGCTAATAGATTAGCTCCCCTCATGCACTCATTGATTCACGCAGATCAAAATGGCTTCATCCCACAGCGTAACACCTTCCTAAATATTCGCAGATTGCTGAGTATAATAGGAGACACCCCCAAGATTGCACAAGAGGAAATGGTGCTCTCACTAGACATAGAAAAGGCCTTTGATACGCTGGAATGGGACTTCCTGATGGCCACGATGGCCCGCATGGGAATAGGCCCTAATTACATCCGTTGGGTCCGGACATTGTATTCTAATCCAAGTGCGAGGGTGAAGTCAGGCGGGGTGATTTCTGATAGTTTCCCGATCTCCAGGGGGACACGGCAGGGATGTCCCCTATCCCCGCTATTGTTTGCCATAGCAATGGAACCGTTAGCGGCAAAAATACACCTCATGCAACCCGAATGGGGAATTATTAGGAATGGGTTATATCACACGGTCTCATTATATGCAGATGATGCTTTGATATATATCAGGAACGGTTGTGCAGTTATCCCATCTGTAATATCTTTATTGGCTGAATTTGGAGGCCTGTCTGGCCTTGTGGTAAACTGGGAGAAGTCCTGTGTGTTCCCCCTGGCAAAAAGGCCCCCCAATAATCAAGACGCCCCAGAAGTAGGGCACCTAAAGTGGTGCCCGACAACATTTAAATATCTTGGGATAAACATATATCATGTCATAGAAGACTTAAGAGACGGGAACCTGGGGAGGGCGCTAATTTCCATAAAAGGCTCCCTACAATTCTGTAACAAGCTCCCGCTCTCGCCACCCGGCAAGGTGGCGATTGCCAATATGTTGATTCTTCCTAGGCTCCTATATTATTTTGCGGCCCTGCCGATAACTATTCCCCAAAGTTTCTTCGGCAATTTAAATACAGCACTACTACAGCTCATTTGGGGTGGGGGCAGAGCACGAGTGGCGCTAACCACATTGCAATGCCCGCTGGATAATGGTGGCCTGGGAACTCCGAATTTTGAAAGATACTATGCAGCCGTACAACTTCAGTGGGTCCAATACTGGATCCACAGACCAGAGCAAGCAGAACCCAGGAGCCTAGAGCCTCGGCGGAACGGGACCCCCCTCATAAATTGGCTGACGTCTAAGCCCCCCAAAGCGGTACTGGTCAACCCTTTGCTTGCAGCTTGCAGTTGCGCATGCGTGCTGGACTAAATATGTGCAAAAAGGAGCGGATAAGCTTCCTTACTCCCCACACATACCGCTAAATTATCTATTGGCGGGGACTGCAGCTGGAATGCAAGCTGCAAAGCTGTGGAGTGAAGCAGGAATACAGACAATAGGAGACTGCTTTGAAGACGGCAAATTAATGACGTTCGAGGCTCTCCAGGCCCTTACGGAGATAAATCCGGGTCAGTTTCTGACATACCACGCCGTATGTCACGAAATTAGAAAAATCTGGGGGGTGGGCACTTCGGAACCAGAGATTTCCCTAGTGCTCCACCAGCTTCTACAACGCAGCGATCAAACAAAAATAATATCCAATCTATACAGAATCCTCAATAAGACTCCTGATCCACAGGCAGGGAAAGCATGGGGTAGATGGAATGCAGTACTCCCCACCCGATCCCACAGGCAGACTGGCCAAAGGCCTTGTCCCACATCCGAGGCGTGTCAAGGAATCCCAGATTTAGATATACCCAATTCAACTACACGCATCAAACATATCTTTCCCCAGCCAGAATAAAGCGCATGTTCCCCGATTCAGTACCAGTATGCCCAAGATGCAAAACACCGTCAGCATCCTTCTACCATATTGTATGGGATTGCCCTAATATACAAACGGCCTGGGCGGAGGTGGTAAGGGAAGTATCTGAGCTAACGGGACTTGCACTGATAGCAGACCCTGGGTCCTGCCTGCTGGGATTGAGAAAGAGACCAAAAAAACAAAGACACCTGCACAAATTTATAGACTTTTTAATGTACAAAAGATTAATAGCAATACACTGGAAAACCCCCAAGGCTCCAGATTTGAAATCCTGGTACTTTCTAATAATACGTTGGGCTCGCACTGAATACCAGGTACTAAAAAGGATGGTGCGCGAAGGGCGACAACACACAGGATGCTCCAATTGGGAGAATCTAGTAACAAAATTGGAGGCCAAAAACGATGAGATGCCTCCTTGAACTGGGGTACATATACTCGCAATAACCACGACATAAATCCCCCTGCATCCCCCGTTACGGAAACAAAGCCCGTAGGGCACCCAGGCACCACAGCGCATGCACATCATCTCTTTCCCTCTCTCTAGTAATAATAATCTATCAAATCTTCATCACCACAGCACCAGCGACGCATGAGGAGCAGGAAACCAGGGTTGCTATCTGCATATACTAATCCGGATGGTGCCCTCATTATGAAGCCAGGGAACCCACGCACGCAAAACAAGGCCCACACTGGTCACGAGCGAATGCCTATATCAAATAAATAATAAAAGATAAACCCTCTTTGCTCTCCTTCGCCCACCGCACCAACCAGGTAGGAGGAGGTATCGCCATCGTCTGCAAAGACTCCATCAGCGTCACCACCTCCACCGAAGACACCCCTCTCGCCGCTGAACACCTGCATTTTCAGATTCGCACCGATCCGAGGACCACCCTCAGAGGATCCCTCATCTACCATCCTTCCGAGCCACGCGCCCCTTTCAGCGACGCCATCGCTGACTTCATCTCCCCGCACGCCCTCGCCTCGCCGGACTACATCCTCCTAGGTGACCTCAACTTCCATCTGGAACAAAACAATGACCCCAACACCACCACCCTGCTCGACAACCTCGGCCTCAAACAACTGGTGAACACCTCCACCCACATCGCCGGACACACGCTTGACCCCATCTTCTCCGCCAGCAAACACGTCTTCTTCAGCCACGCCTCCGCCCTACACTGGACCGACCACAGCTGCGTCCACTTCACATTCCGACGCGAGACCCGCCACCTCCGCACCCAAACCATCCCTCGTCGACAGTGGAACAAGATCCCCGAAGAGCAACTCTTCTCCGCACTCGCCGCCAACCAACCCACCCTCACCACCGACCCCAACGACGCAGCCCTCAACCTCACAAACTGGATCTCCAACTGCGCAGACATCCTTGCTCCCCTCAAACGCACGCATCGACAGACCAACACCAAAAAACCTCTCTGGTTCTCTGACACCCTCAAAGAATCAAAGAAAACTTGTCGCGCCCTTGAGAAAGCCTGGCGCAAGGACCGCACCGCTGACAACATGACCGTCCTCAAGAACGCTACCCGCGAACACCACCACCTGATCCGCGCCGCCAAAAGGAACTTTTTCACCGACAGACTGGACAAAAACAGACACAACAGCAGAGAACTCTTCAGCATCGTCAAGGAGTTCTCCAACCCCAGCGCCAACGCCAACGCCGTCACACCATCACAGGATCTGTGCGAATCCCTCGCCACTTTCTTCCATCGCAAGATTAGCGACCTCCACGACAGCTTCGGACACCAGACCCAACCAAACACCACCGAACCGGCATCCACGGCCATCACCCTCAACAACTGGTCCCACATCAACACGGAAGAAACCAAATCCATCATGAACTCTATCCACTCCGGCGCCCCTTCGGACCCCTGCCCGCACTTCATCTTTAACAAAGCCAACGACATCATCGCCCCGCACCTCCAGACCGTCATCAACTCTTCTTTTTCTTCTGCTACCTTCCCGGAATGCTGAAAACACGCCGAAGTCAACGCCCTACTAAAGAAACCTACGGCTGACCCGAGCGACCTGAAAAATTTCCGCCCCATCTCTCTTCTGCCTTTCCCAGGCAAAGTAATAGAGAAGACCGTCAAAAAACAGCTGACCACCTTTCTGGAAGACAACAACCTGCTCGACCCCTCACAAACCGGATTCCGAACCAACCACAGCACTGAAACCGCCCTCATCTCAGTCACTGACGACATCAGAACCCTGATGGACAACGGTGAAACAGTCGCCCTCATTCTGCTCGACCTCTCGGCTGCCTTTGACACCGTCTGTCACCGCACCCTAATCACCCGCCTCCGCTCCACCGGAATCCAAGGCCAGGCCCTGGACTGGATCGCCTCCTTCCTCTCAAACCGTTCCCAAAGAGTTTACCTCCCTCCGTTTCGCTCAGAACCCACCGAGATCATCTGCGGCGTACCCCAAGGCTCATCACTCAGCCCGACACTCTTCAATGTCTACATGAGCCCCCTCGCCAACATCGTACGCAAGCACGACATCATCATCACCTCCTACGCCGACGACACGCAACTTATACTCTCCCTCACCAAGGACCCCGCCAGCGCCAAGACCAACCTACAAGAGGGTATGAAGGACGTCGCAGATTGGATGAGGCTCAGCCGCCTAAAGCTGAACTCTGAAAAAACGGAAGTCCTCATCCTCGGCAACACCCCGTCCGCCTGGGACGACTCCTGGTGGCCCACAGCCCTCGGCACCGCACCGACCCCCACAGACCACGCCCGCAACCTCGGCTTCATCTTGGACCCTCTTCTCACCATGACCAAGCAAGTCAACGCCGTGTCCTCCGCCTGCTTCCTCACCCTCCGCATGCTCCGCAAGATCTTCCGCTGGATCCCCGCCGACACCAGAAAAACCGTGACCCACGCCCTCGTCACGAGCCGCCTGGACTACGGCAACACCCTCTACGCCGGGACCACAGCCAAACCCCAAAATCGCCTGCAACGCATTCAAAACGCCTCGGCCCGCCTCATCCTCGACATACCCCGCAGCAGCCACATCTCTGCATACCTGAGACACCTGCACTGGCTCCCAGTCAGCAAAAGGATCACCTTCCGACTTCTCACCCACGCACACAAAGCCCTCCACGACAAGGGACCGGAATACCTCAACAGACGCCTCAGCTTCTACGTCCCCACCCGCCTCCTCCACTCCTCTGGCCTCGCACTCGCTGCTGTCCCTCGCATCCGCCGCTCCACGGCGGGTGGGAGATCTTTCTCCTTCCTGGCGGCCAAGACCTGGAACTCCCTCCCCACCAGCCTCAGGACCACCCAGGACCACTCCGCTTTCCGGAGACTCCTAAAGACCTGGCTGTTCGAGCAGCGATAACCCCCCCTTTTTCCCCTAGCGCCTTGAGACCCGCACGGGTGAGTAGCGCGCTTTATAAATGTTAATGATTTGATTTGATTTGATTTGATTTGATGGAGGGTGCAGTCAGAAATGATACTGTAAAACTAGAAGTGTTCCGTGATGTGCACATTGGGGGGGGGTTTGTGATTGTTAAATGACCTAGATATTAGTTATTGTATTGGGTTATCCTGTGGTTGCAAATTGAACAATTTGTATTATATTTTGAAATATAAAACCAATAAAAAATATAAAAAATAAAAAAAAAGTATCCTGGGTCTGTGCATGATGCCTTTATCCTGAGGAGTAGTAGCATCCCAAATGTGATGGCCCAACTACAGAGGCACAGGGTGTGGCTAATAGGTGACCCCTGGTTCCCACCCAGTGGATGTTGGTGTATGGGTATGGTGAAGGCCATATGGGATAGTGTATGGCTAAATGTTGTCCCTCCATATTTGTAGGTGACTCAAGTTACCCCAACCTATCATGGCTACTGACCCCTGTGAGGAATCCCAGGACAAGGGCAGAAGAACGTTACAATGAGGCACATGGGTGTACAAGAAGATAATAGAACGTACCTTTGGCCTCCGAAAGGCCAGGTTTCGGTGCCTCCCTCTAACTGGTGGATCCCTGTGCTACTCACCCAAGAAGGTCTGCCATATAATCGTGGCATGCTGTATGTTGCACAACCTTGCCCTGAGACGCCATGTGCCTTTTCTGCAGGAGGAGCAGGCTGGAGATGGCTGTGTGGCAGCAGTGGACCCTGTGGGCAGTGAGGATAAGGAGGCAGAGGATGAGGACAACAGACTGCAGTGATCAGATAACACTTCCAATGACAATCAGGTACTGTACCCTTTGGTAACTCATTTTGCAGATGTTGGTGCCCCACTATTGCTCCTGTTGTGTTCACTGCAGCCAACTAAAGGTCTTTCCAATGTGAACATTACTGTACAGTTGAATTGCAGTGTTTGAACCTGGTTAAACGAATACATACTTAAATCATTTGACATACTCCATACTTGTATTTTTTCAAAGGGTGTTTATTTAAGTGCTAAGAAGTAGAGGGGCAAGTGCATTAGGCTGGGGTGATGGTGGAGGAATGCCCAGTGAATAGTTACACTCTATAGATAGCACAGATGCATTGTCCAATGGGGCATAGGAAGGGGAGTAATGTCAGTTCAAGGTGGACAGGGTAACAGAGTGGGACACAAGGGTGACAATCGGGAAAGTCTAATTTCCTGGTGGGGGACTTGGCAATAGTCTCTGGCTTCTGCCTGGATCGCAGGGAATGTTTGCAGGGTGGTTCAACTTCTGCAGGGGAGGGGTGCTGGTGACCTGTTGTTTCCTGTGGCGGGGCCTCCTGTCCACTAGCAGCAGCAGAGGTGGAAGGCAGTTCAGATGTCTGGCTATTGGCAGGGGCTCGCTGCTGTGAGGCTGCCTCCCTCATAATGTTGGCCATGTCTGCCAGCAGCCCTGCAATAGAGACCAGGGTGGTATTAATGGTCTGCAAGTCCTCCTTGATGCCCTGGTACTGTCCCTCCTGCAGCCGCCTGTTCTCATGCACGTTGGCCAGGATCTGGCCCAGCGTATCCTGGGAATGTTGGTATGCTCACAGGATCTTGGTGAGTGACTACTGGAGAGTCGGTTCCTTGGGCCTGTCATCCCCCTTGCACATAGCACCCCTCCCAGTTTCCCTGTTGTCCTGTGCCTCTGTCCCCTGAACCATGTGCCCACTGCCACTGTCCCCAGGTCCCTGATTGTCTTGGGTATGAGGTGTGCTCTGGGGTCCCTGTAGTGGTGGACACACAGCTGATTGACGTGTCCTCGGGACAGAGGTATAGGTACGCTGGGTGGGTGCTGTTGTGGTGTTTCCTGAGGGGTGAGGCTCTGTGGTGGTGTGTGACTGTCGCTGGGTTACCGACTGTCCAGAGGTCCCTGATGTGCCAGGTTGGTCATCCAGATCCAGGTGACCAGTGTCGCTGTCATCACTGTGGGCCCTTTCTGTGGGGGGACTGGTTATTGCTGGAACCTCTTCTCCACTGACATTGGCTGTGGTACCAGTGGGGATGTAAATGCCGTGTTATTGTTTCTGTGTGTGACATATTGTGTCTCAGTGGGTTGCCCTCTTTGGTTGTATTCGCCCTGGCAGTTTTCACTTGTGTGAGTTGGTATGTGGTGGGCTAGCTGATTCTCTCTAGTGTGCATGCTTTAGTGATAGGTGCCCATGCAGTGCTGTGAGTGGTGTCCATGCATTGGTGGTGCATGCAGGGCTTGGCATTGGGATGAGGGAGATGTGATGGTGGGGTGTGTGGGAGGTGGTGGAGTGATGGTAGTGAGGGTGAGGGTGAGGTTTTGAGATGGCATGCAGGTAGTGGGGTAGTAGTAGTAGTATTGAATTAACGTACAAGAGTCCAATCCTCTTGCTACTCCTGCCAGGCCCTCAGGATGCATTATTGCCAAGACTTGATTCTCCCATGTTGTTAGTTGTGAGGAAGGAGGTGGGGGTCCACCGCCAGTCCTCTGTACAGCGAGTTGGTGCCTTGCTGCAATGGAGTGTACTTCCCCCGTAGGTTGTAACACCTCTTACTGATGTCATCTCTGGTTCTTGGATGCCGTCCTACAGCATTGACCCTGTCCACAAACCTCTGCCACAGCTCCACCTTCCTAGCAATGGCTATCTGCTGCATCTGTACCCCAAATAGCTGTGGCTATTCCCAGATGATTTCCTCCACCATGACCCTTACCTCCTCTTCTGAGAATCGGGTTGTCTTTGTGGTGCTGTGGGTGTTGTGTGAGTACTGTGGGTGAGGGTGTGTAGGGCGATGTGTTGGGATGTGTGATGTAAGATGCGTGGGTGGTATATAGGTGATGATGATGTGTGGCTGTGGTCTTGTCTGTGGTCATGGTGTCTGTCTCGTGCCAATGTTTTGTAGTCATAAAGTGTTGTGGGTACTGTGGGTGTGTGTTTTAAGGTGGTGTGGGTGTGTGGATGTGGTGTGTGTATGTATGTCAGTTGTGTGTAATATGAATTGTTCAATGTGGTATTGTTTTGTATGTGTGTGTATTTTGAGCGCAGCGGTGTGTACCTCCAATGGTTTACCGCCATTGAATGTCGGAAGTGGTGATTTGTGGGTCATAATGTGGTGGGCGTAGTTCTGTTGTCATAACGGTGTGGGTTTGGATATCACCAGTTTATCACTGACCTTTGGTGTGGCGGAATTGTGTATGTGGCTGAATAGTGACGGATTGGTGTGTGTGTGTCACAATATGGTGAGCGGATGTCTGCCGCCACAGCGGTAGGTTGGCGGCAGTCAGCCTGGTGGTGGGCAGGATTTACCACCAATGTCATAATGAGGGCCGAAATGTCTCTCTTTCTTGGCTTCTGGGCCATTGATCTCCAGCTTACACTCACCTTCTTCCAGCACTTGGTCCTTTGTCAGGGTCTGAATCTGAGTTTGATTCGTTCACCGCCACAGGACAGGATTCAGTTGCTTCAGTTTCAACTGTGGTTTGATCAAGAACCCCCTCAGAGCAATCATGTGCTGTTTCAGGTTCATTTTGAACCCAGACAGCTTTACTAACCGTTGTCTCTCTGTCACCGGTGACACTTCAGTAACAGGAGCAGTCACATCAAGGGGACCTTCAACTCTGAGAGTATGTGATCCAGTTAGGAATACCTCCACATTTCACAGCAGTTGTTGTGATCAGAATGACTTGATATGGACAGCACCAGCAAGACTCTAAACATGTCTTTCTTACGTGGTTCTTCACCAAGATCCAGTCGCTGGGGTTGAGGTCATGGGATTGCTCCTGATGTGTAGCGGCTGTAGCTGCTCCATCCTGATGAGACCTAGAACGGACCATGTAAGCTAGCTCATTAAAATAGTCAAGGACCATTTCATCTGTATTGTTCACAAGTACATTTGCTGGAATTGCTGGCAATCTATTCACCCTCCTCATGATGATCTCGTCGGGAGAAAGCCCACTCTTCAGATCAGGTATACTGCGAAGACTCATCAACATAAGAGGCGCAGCAGCAGGCCATTTCAGAGATGTCAAAGCACACACCTTTGCCAGTCTAGAATTCAACGTCCCATTCACTTGTTCAACAAGACTCAAAGCCTCAGGTCAATAGCTGCAATGTAATCTCTGTTCTACTAGTCATGCTGTGCACAGCAATCTTAGGACTTTGTTATTGAAATGAGTCTCACTATCTGATTCCAGAAAAGTGGGGAAGCCAAACCTAGGGATAAGCTCCCTCAACAGCAATTTGGCCACAGTGAGAATCTAATTTTCCCTGGATGGGCAGGCTTTAACCCAATGTGAGAAGATGCACACAATCACCAGGATATATCTCAGTCCATTACACATAGGCATCTCAATGAAATGAAATTAAATTACATTTATAAAGCGCTTTATGCTGAGATATCAAAGCGCTAAAGCTTGAAGGGGAAGTATAATCTGCGAAAAACAAAGGAGCTGGCATTGTGGAAGGGAAAAGAACCAAGTTTTCAATTGCTTTTAAAGGTTGTAAAAGAGTCCAGACTCACAATATGAGTAGGCAAAGTGTTGCATAGCTGAGCGGGCGCTACTGAAAAAGAACTACCACTCCATCTGACTTTCTGAAATCTGGGCATGTTCGCCTTCCTAAGGGAAGATGATCTAAGAAGTCTATTAGGAATGTCCCAGTGTAAAGCTAATTCTCAAGGGGACAGACAGCTGATGATGGAGAGCCTGCAATACCATACAGAGGGGGTCATTACAACCCTGGCGGACGGTGTTAAAGGTGCGGCAATACCGCAAACAGGCCGGCGGACCAAAAAAGGGAATTATGACCCTGGCGGAAACCGCCAACAAAGACAGCCACTTTAACAAACCGCCTGCCACGGCGGTACAGACAAGCAGCGCGGCGGTCACCGACAACAGACAGGCAGAAGACAATGCACCGCCCATAGTTTCACAACCCGCCAATCCGCCACCTTTTCCGGGGCGGATTCACCGTGGATAAAAACACGGCAGAAACAGTTTCTGCAATGGGAAAACGCTCACCTTAACACATCCCACGAGGAACGAGGACTCCATGGAGCCCGAATTACACATTCTTCCGGACCTTGTATTCCTACACATCTACGAAGACCAACAGGGGCGTGGCCGAAGACAACGGTGAGTACAGCGCCTACGACATGGGGGAGAGGGGAGGCAAAAGTTAGGGGGACACCCACGAAACACTCCCACCCCCACCCTCACATATTACAACATACACACCAATGCATCCAAAAAAATCACAGTAACAACCCCCTGGAAGAATGCAAAGACAAAGCGAAATCTGTTCAAACATTGTAATGTATCAATATACCTGTCTGTCAAAAATATACAGATATATAAGAAAATCAGCCAGAAATATATACATTACGAGAAGTAGTGCAGATATGCACATAGCAATGTCTGTGCACCACTAGTCCAAAAATGCATGGGCGGGGCCCACAAAAGATACCTGTCCTCAATCGGAGAGAACACTGCCAGGGCATCATATAGAAATACTACAGGCACCTCAGGGGGAAGGGAAGGGGGGCACCTCAGCCGGATGACTGCAAAGCCAGATCCACAACGGGGCTCCATGCCCATTGATGTATCCTGGGGAGTGCAAAGCCACAGTCTCCCAAGTCTCTACAGTGGGTAGGTTGCCAACTGTACCATCCTGGGGAGTGCAAAGCCACAGTCTCACAAGTCTCTACAGTGGGTCGCTTGCCCACTGTACCATCCTGGGGAGTGCAAAGCCACACTCTCACAAGTCTCTACAGTGGGTGGCTTGCCAACTGTACCATCCTGGGGAGTGCAAAGCCACAGTCTCTCAAGTAGATAACATCCACCAGTGGCTCTGGAGGGGGACTGGTGGCCAGACTGGATCAGTCTCCCCGTGAAAGTTCCTGTCCCGTCACTGTCCCAGATGCACATAGGACAAGTATGCTTGATGTGGCGGTCTTTACATTCTTACCCGGTGCATGCCCTGTCCAGCGGTGCTTTGCCATGGCGGTGCTTGCCCTGTTCAGCGGGGCTTTGCCATGGTGGTGCTTGCCCTGTTCAGCGGTGCTTTGCCATGGCTGTCTCTGGACTGTTCAGCGGTGCTTTGCCATGGCGGTCTCTGGACTGTTCAGCGGTGCTTTGCCATGGCGGTGTCTGGACTGTTCAGCGGTGCTTTGCCATGGCGGTGCTTGCCCTGTTCAGCGGTGCTTTGCCATGGGGGTGCTTGCCCTGTTCAGCGGTGCTTTGCCATGGCGGTCTCTGGACTGTTCAGCGGTGTTTTGCCATGGCGGTCTCTGGACTGTTTAGCGGTGCTTTGCCATGGCGGTCTCTGGACTGTTCAGCGGTGCTTTGCCATGGCGGTCTCTGGAACGGGCATTTGTGTGTGGCATGACGATCCCTAGACTGGGCATTGGTGTGTGGCATGACGTTCCATGGACTGGGCATTGGTGTGTGGCATGACGATACCCAGACTGGGCATTGGTGTGTGGCATGACGTTCCCTCATAGCGCACCGGGGCTGTGGCAGCCGGGTCCCTCCTGGGCACTGACTCCGGCAGTGGTCTCCTGACCAGTGACGATACTTGGGCCCTCCTGGGCACTGACTCCGGCGGTGGTCTCCTGACCAGTGACGATACTTGGGCCCTCCTGGGCAATGACTCCGGCGGTGGCGGTGGTCTCCTGACCAGTGACGACGGTGCTGGCGGTGGCGTCTCGACCGCCGGGAATGATGCCGCCCTTCTCCGCCGTGAGACTCACAACAGGCTGGGTAGACTTCCTCTGGCCCTTCCCCACCTTTGGTGGAGTCACAGCTGACTCTCCAATCCCCTTGGGAACCCTGTGAGTTGTTTTCCCACCAGGAGTCTTCACAGGATCCCGTCGTCCACTTTCCAATTTCAGAGCCTTTACAGGGGGTGGGCTGCCAGTGCCTTGGCTCCGGGTCATACTGCCTGCCCTGGTGGCCGGTGCACTCCACATACCTTGAACAGGCACCACTGGTATTGGAGGCTTTTTGGCTGAGGCGCTACGACGGGACTGATGAATTGGAGGGGGTGTGGGGGCAAAAAGGTCAACTTTACACAGGGACAGTTTCTGACAAACACTAGAATGGGTAGTTGGAGGGGGTCTGGGAGTGGAGGAAGAGGAGGTGGTTGTAGGAGGTTTCACTTTAGGTGTTTTGGGTGCAGGTGCAGGTACTGGAGGCTGTTGTGAGGTGGATGGATGTTGGGTGTGTGGTTGCCGGCGTTTGTGTACTTTGGGAGGGGGCGTCACAGACACACTGGGAGAGGACACAGGAGACGTGTAAATGGCAGTGGAGGTGGTGAGTGCAGGTGAGCTGCTTGTGGTGCTGGGTGTTCTGGTGCGATTGCTGGTGCCTGTAGATGTGGTGCATGCAGGTGTGTGTGTGTAAACGAGCCTGGGAGGGAGGAGGGAGAAGAGGAGTAGGGGGACACAGTGGAGGCAGTGGATGTTGCTGTGTCTGTATGTGGGTGAGGCTTGCATGAGTGCCTGTGGGTTGTGTGGTGCCTATGTTTGCTTGAGCTACTTGTGTGTGCTGACTTGTGTGCATGCTGGTCTGTAGGTGTGCTTGGGATGGGCTGGGGTACAGGGGATTGGGTCTGGGTGGAGGAGGTTGGATGGGGGAGGCTAGACACAGGGACAATGGCTGCCATCAGTACTGAGGCCAGAGATTGCAGGGTTCGCTGAAGGACAGCCTGACCAGAATGAATGCCCTCCAGGAATGCATTACCGTGTTGCAACTCTCATTCTACACCCTGGATGGCATTCACAATGGTAGACTGCCCAACAGTGAGTGACCTGAGGAGGTCAATGGCCTCCTCACTGAGGGCAGCAGGGGTGACTGGGGCAGGGCCTGAGGTGCCTGGGGCGAAGGTGATGCCCACCCTCCTGGGTGAGCGGGCACGGGGCGAACGCTGAGGGGCTGCTGGGAGGGCGGTGATGGTAGGGGAGGTGGCGGCTGTACCTGTAGAAGTGGGGCGCACAGATGTTGCCGTCACCACAAGGGAGCCCCCATTGGTGGACGAGTCCGTGTCGCTGGTTGGTGATCCGGTGGCCGATGTGAAGCTCCCCTCGCCCTCCGTCCCACTGGTGCATTCTGAGTCCGTGGTGTGGCCCTCAATGGCCATGTAGGATGCAGCTCCCTCGTGCTCCGATGCCACTGTACCTCCGCCTGATGATGCTGATGCAAAAAAGAACAGGGAGAGCACAAAAAGGGGGGGGGGGGGAGACAGAAGAAGAACAGGTTGAGTGCATGGCATACCGCTACCGTTGGCGGACAAGACAGACACAGCAGCCCCCTGCATTACGCCGTGCCCCTGGCCTCTGCATATGCAATTCCTAGGATATGGCCTACATCGCTATGGTGGACATCTGCACACATGGATGCCACAGGGGCAACTATACCTGTACTTGGCACTGTACTGAAGTGGGGTAGAGTGCCACATGCGCTTTATTACAGAGGGGCCTAGTGTACGCATTTCTGGCTCGCCTAGGTACACCCACAGCCCTCCTCCCCCACCCAGACCCCTCTACTGCGCGCAAAGTCTGCAGAATGAGGTTGTACTCACCCCCTTGTGTCTACTGTGATGCCCTCAAGCGCCCATCCAACTCCGGGTAGGCCACCGCCAGGATCTGGAACATCAGGGGGGGGTCATGGTGCGACGGGCACCCCTCCCACGTTGGGAGGCCATCCCCAGCTGAGCCTCCGCCGTCTTCTTGCTGCAGCGGCGAATGTCCTCCCATCTTTTACGGCAGTGGGTGCCCCGTCTCTGGTGGGCCCCCAGGGTCCGGAAGTCCTTGGCGATGGCACGCCAAATGTCCCTCTTCTTGTGGGCGCTGACCTACATGACATGCACAAAATGGAAGAAGAGAAGTCATTACCAACTGCACCGTCGATGTGAGTGGCCCCCCTCCCTACTCTAGCCATGTGGCCCATTCATTGACATGCATTAATGTTCCCTGAACTCTGCCCCCTTCCCTCTTCCACCCAGCCCTCTCCACCCAGGCCTAGCCCATACAACGTGCTCCCTGTGTACTAACCTGTTGGTCAGGAGGACCGTAGAGTAGCGTGTACTGGGGGAGGACCCCGTCTACCAGTTTCTCCAACTCCTGAGCAGTGAAGGCAGGGGCCTTTTCCCCAGACGCAGCAGCCATCGTCGCTTCCAGACCAAAGTCACAGCAGCACTTGCAGTGTAGGTCCTCTCCCGTCGAAGGTCAGGTATCTAGTGATTGAACAGATAGAAAATGGCGGTGACATCCGCGGCGGTGCGTATCATCACACCGGCGCACCTGTTCATTGGCTCCTGGGACCCATAGGGTCCTATGTGAACCAATGCAGCATTGCGCCGCGGTCTACGACCACCTACCGCGACAGTGGGCAACGCCAGCGCTGTTACCCGACAATCCCATTGTCCAAGTGTAGAGGTCAGGCAGCCGCCATTTCAGGGGCCCACATGGCTTCATTTAATTCTGCGTCACACATAGCTAGGCCTACACTCAGCACACATACAGGAAGTGTTTTGTGTGTGGTGTCGTCTTCTGTGTAACTGTGGGTACATACCTGTATGAAAATTGACTTTATCATTGCTCTTGTCCTTCGTAGGCGCCGTCAGCTGGGACATGTGAGAAGATGGCGGAATCCTCCGGTGTACCGACCGCTGGGGGACCTGTTGACAATGGAAGAGCGACATGTCATCGTCACCTACAGGCTTGACCGTGCCACAATCCAGGAACTATGTACCCAGTTAGAGCCAGACCTGATGTCACCAATCCGCCATCCCACAGTAATCCCACCTGACGTGCAGGTGCTGTCAGTGCTCCATTTCCTTGCAAGTGGCTCTTTTCAGACAACAGTGGCCATGGCATCAGGGATGTCCCAGCCTATGTTTTCCAACGTGTTGTCCAGAGTGTTGTCTGCCCTGCTGAAACACGTAAGGAGATACATCATTTTCCCTGAGGTGGAGGATTTGCCTACAGTTAAAGGTGACTTCTATGCCCTTGGGCATATCCCCAACGTCATAGGTGCCATTGATGGGACCCATGTAGCTCTGGTCCCCCCCCACAGGAGTGAACAGGTGTACAGAAACAGGAAGAGTTATCATTCTATGAATGTACAGATGGTCTGTTTGGTAGACCAGTACATCTCTCAGGTTAATGCTATGTTCCCTGGCTCTGTGCATGACACCTACATCCTGCGGAATAGCAGCATCCCTGATAAGATGGGTCAACTCCAGAGGCACCGTGTATGGCTATTAGGGGACTCTGGTTACCCCAACCTTTCCTGGATACTGACCCCAGTGAGGAATCCCAGGACCAGGGCAGAGGAACGCTACAATGAGGCCCATGGGCGGACTAGGAGGGTGATCGAATGCACCTTCGTCCTCCTTAAGGCCAGGTTCAGGTGCCTGCATATGACAGGTGGTTCCCTATTCTACTCACCGAAGAAGGTGTGCCAGATCATCATCACCTGCTCGATGCTTCATAATTTGGCTTTACGACGCCAGGTGCCTTTTCTGCAGGAGGATGGTCCAGATGACGGTGTTGCGGCAGCTGTGGAGCCTGTGGAGCCTGGGGACAGTGATGAGGAGGAAGCTGAGGAAGAAGACAACGACAACAGGGAGTCAGTCATACAGCAATATTTCCAGTGACACACAGGTGAGAACATTTTCAGATTTTACATTACATTCACTGTCACACGTCTTCCTCTATCCTGTGTGTATTTACTTGGGATTATTTGGTAATTGAGTTGTTTCTTTCCATTACGGTTTCACAGGTGTGGTTACCAACGTGTGTCATCTACTTGCATCCTTCAAGGACTTTTGATGTGTGACATTGGTATGTTGCTTTTACATCTCACAACGCATTTTCACACTGTCATTGATATTACATTTTAACAAATCATAGACTGACTCCAGATTGTTTTGTGTTTCAAGGGTGTTTATTGCAGTGCTCAGAATTGGGAGGGGGTTGTTAAATGGTGATGGGTGATGGCGGAGGAATGTCCATGGCAGAGTCCAGTCTATTAGTCTCACAGGTGCACTGCCCACTTGGGCATAGGAAGAGGAGCTGGGGCAGTTCAAGTATGGACAGGGTAACAAAGTAAGGCAGTGGGGGGACAATCAGGGTAGTCTCATTTCCTGACGGGGTCTTGCCATCTTGCTCTGTCCTGTTCCTGGATCTCAGGGACTGCTTGCGTGGTGGTTGTCCGTCTGCAGGGGATGGGGTGCTGGTGTGGTGGTCCTGTGGTGGGGCGTCCTCTCCACTAGCGCCGGAGGAGGTGGTGGGCAGTTCATCGTCCATGCTAGTGTCAGGGGCCCCTTGGAGTGCCACAGTGTCCCTCAGGGTCTGCTGTATGTCCTTCAGCACCCCTACGATGGTGCCCAGGGCGGAGCTGATGGTCCTGAGCTCCTCCCTGAACCCCAAATACTGGTCCTCCTGCAGGCGCTGGGTCTCCTGAAACTTGACCAGGACCATGGCCATCGTCTCCTGGGATTGGTGGTATGCTCCCATGATGGAGGTGAGGGCCTCGTGGAGAGTGGGTTCCCTTGGCCTGTCCGCCCCCAGTCGCACAGCAGCCCTCCCAGTTCCCCTGTGTTCCTGTGCCTCCGTCCCCTGGACCGTGTGCCCACTACCACTGCCCCCAGGTCCCTGTTGTTGTTGGGGTGGTGGGTTAGCCTGTGTTCCCTGTAGTGGTGGACACACCGCTGATTGCCCTGCCCTGGGTAGGGAGGTTTGGGCCCGCTGGGTGGGTGCTGTGCTGGTGTTACCAGAGGGTGGAAGGTCAGTGTTGGGCTGTGCATGTGCGAGGGGAACCGACTGTCCTGAGGCCCACGATGGTCCAGGCTGGTCATCTGGCTCCAGTAGGGCAGAGCTGCTATCGTCATTGTGGGCCTCTTCTGGGGTGGAGTGGTGTTGTCTGGACGCTCTGGTGTGGTGACGGTCCTTCTTGTTCCTGCAGGGGCATAAGAGCATGATTATTGCATGTGTGTGTGTCATGGTGTGAAATGGGTGGGTGACCGTGTACCCCAGTCCTAGCATTCCTGTGTGGGGGCTTGTGTGATGATGGTTAGGGGGTTGTTCTGGGTATGTGCAGTGGGCATGCTTAGGTGATAGGTGTCCATGCTTCGTTGTGTCATGCAGGGCTTGTTGTTGGGATGTGTAGTTTGTGTTATTAGTACATTAGAGAGGATTTGGGTTGATAGGGGAGGGTGTGAGGGTGGGGGTGTGTGATAGCATGCAGGTAGGGTGGGGCATATGTTAGTTAAGATTTGACTTACCAGTGTGCCATCCTCCACCGACTCTTCCGAGGCCCTCTGGATGCATGATGGTCAAGACTTGCTCCTCCCATGTTGTTAGTTGTGGGGGAGGAGGTGGGGGTCCGCCGCCAGTCCGCTGAACCGCGATGTTGTGCCTGGAGACCGTTGAACGCACCTTCCCCCATAGGTCGTTCCACCTCTTCCTTATGTCCTCCCTATTTCTTGGGTGCTGTGCCACAGCGTTGACCCTGTCCACTATTCTTCGCCATAGCTCCATCTTCCTGGCTATTGATGTGTGCTGTACCTGTGAGCCAAATAGCTGTGGCTGAACCCGGACAATTTCCTCCACCATGACCCGGAGCTCCTCCTCGGAAAAGCGGGGGGGTCTTTGGCGTGCCATGGGGTGGTGTGTGTGATGTTTGGGGCGGTGTGAGTGTTGATGTGTGTGGTGATGTGTCGTGGTGTGTGGTGTTTTGTGCGTGGATATTGTGTTGGTAATGGTGTTGTGTGCCTCTGCGTGGTGGGATTGTCTGATCTGTGCTGTGTCTCTGGCCTTCGTGATAGATTTTTGGTCGTAGGGGTTTGTGGGTGATGTGGGTGTGTGTTTTATATTGCATTGGGTGTGTGGGAGTGTTGTTTGTATGTGTGTCAGGTGTGTGTATTTCGAATTGTCCAATATGGCGGTGTTTTGGAGATGTGTGTGTATTTTGAGCGCAGTGGTGTGTACCGCCAATGGAATACTGCGGTTGAAAGACCGCCACGTGGATTCGTGGGTCGTAATAGCATGGGCGTGTTTCTGTTGGCGTGGAGGTGGAGGTTTTGTTTTCGCCAATTTATCACTGACGTTTGATGTGGCAGACTTGTGTGGGTGTCTGAATTTCTGCGGTTTCCGAGCTGTGTGTCATAATAGCTGTGGCGGAATTCCACTGTCGCAGCGGTGTATTGGCGGTCTTCTGCACGGCCGTAAGCACCTTTTACCGGCAATGTTGTAATGACCCCCAGAGTACCTTAAATGTCCCATGCTTTTTGACAGAAAGCAAATGAAGGGAGTGCAGACCTTGCCTCACTGACAGTTGTTTAGGAAAGTTCAGAACCAAATGAAATGAAGCAATCTAAATAAACTGCCATCTGTTAAGCGAGGACACATTGATATTTAATTATTAAGTGTTGTAGTAATCAAGGCGCACAGTTAATAATGAAATGACCACTGCTCCTCTGAGCTGTGCTGCTATGAATAGAAAAACCTTTCTCAGAATCTTTATAATGAAAAAGCAGGAGTTTACAACTCTTGTTGAATACGCTCTCCAGTCCTCAAACATAACACGAACTCTCAACATTTACAGGCTTGACTACTATCAGCACCTGTTTACCATCGAGGCACTACGGACTTGTTCATTACTCACCCATAATCTGGAAACCGCTTTACAACTTTGTCAAGGGTTAGGAATGTGCCATAGAAATGCTACCATATAATCCCATAATCCCATAATTACTCCCATAATCCCATAATCCCATAATCATTCAGTAACACCTGAATTCAAGGCCCCCAACTTTAATCCTGACCATAGTGGCTCTTAACCATATCATTTAAAATGGGTTTTGTAGGAGAACCACATCAGTAAGTCATATGCCGCACTGTTATCAATTTGAGGCAGCTATGTATAGACATACACCAATAGCAAGATGTATATCCAGCTTGCTATCATCACGATGCTAACCAAACGGTCATCAACTATATATTTTGCAGTGGGCTGTAGTTTTATATTTTAAAATGCAATAAAATATGGCAAAGAAAGTACTATAAGTGCAAAATGTGACAGCAAAGCACACAGGTTACTGTTGGATCACCCAAGAAACACATCTAAGAATATGTAAGATTGAACATACTTTTGACAACTTGATGCTGTTGCTTGTCTTGCAAGTGCTGCACCAAATCAGAGAGTCACCTTCAGGATGTCCCTCGCTACAGGGGTATCCAGAATTTGGGCTAACATGGAGATCGGATGACACGTAGGGGTCGTTGGAGGCTGAAACTTCGGAAAACAGACCTGTGGAAACATTAAGAAATTGAACACTATGTGACTCACTGCATTGAGATCCAGTATTTAAGGCATATGAAACACGGAGATGGCACCTTGCAATGTTTCTTAATTGTTGTATCTCTCTGCTGTGTTAATTTGTACCCATTTACTTATCCTTTACATTTGTTTTTGTCTCTTCCTGGTTTGCACACCAGTGGCGTAGCAATGCACTAGAGCTCAGAGGTAGGAGGGGACCCAACTACAACAGCTTCTTGAGCCCTGAAAGGCCGCCTAAATACCAATACTGGAGTTCTGAAGTGAACGACATTAAAGATGACTTTACACTTCATTTTTATCCTGTCACATTTGCTGTGTTCAAAGACAGCGATCAAGGGCCAGTCAAGTCTTCTGACAAATTGCTGCTTATTCTTGCAAACTGGTGCTTACTTTTCTTTCACATGCTGCAAAGTGTGAGGATTTTTTAAAGTGGACTATGTGAAAATCTTGCTTGTATGAAAGGAAAAGCTGTAGGGCAGTGGTTCCCAACCTTTTGACTTCTGTGGACCCCCATTTTATCAATACTGGAGCCCGGGGACCCCCACTGAATCATTATTGGAACACGGGGACCCCCAAGGAGTCATTACTGATAGCTGGGACCTAATATTATTAAATTTTTTAAGCAGCCGCGGACCCCCTGAGGAGGCTTCGCGGACCCCCAGGGGTCCCCGGCCCACAGGTTGGGAACCACTGCTGTAGGGTGTTGTTTTCATTTAGCACCCAATAAAATTTAAATACCTATAAATGAACTGCACAAATATTTTAAAATAAATAAACAGGAAATCACAATTGAAGCACTTTTTTTCTTCTTTTCTGATGGAAACAAAGATTTTAATATGGTAAAAACAAATTAAGAATCGTTATTTGGTGATGCACACTTGTTGAAATCCAATTTCCACACATTGTCATTTATGTTGCATGGTTTTATCACTAAAATTGTATGTCTGTGCTAATTTAGTAGTCATTTTAATAGAAGATGTGGCGTCTGTAAATGACAGTGGCCAGCATACCATGCTTTATTAATATATGTGTATCAGTGTGCTCCTAAATGCAACACCAGCTGCATTCATCCTTACCACTCTCCTGCTAAATAGATGTCGCTCACTTGCAATACTTGTTCTTTGTGTGCTGGTTGTTTTTTCAGAATACTTAAGAGTTCAGTGATGTAATCTTGATGGCAGTCCCACTAGACTAAAAATTGTTCCAGCACTATTGCCTAGTAGGGCCACAGGAGCGCTTACAGCACTGGCAGCTTGCTGCTAGCGCAATCCAATTCCCTCAGCTGCAGGACTCAGACTCAAAGCAGCAGAATATACAAAAGCACATGTGGGGGCACTGCAAAGGCCTCATTGTGCACACAGTGAATGTTCCAGCAGTGAGCATGATCACTTTTGTAAATGCAGAGTGTGCCATTCAGCTCGGACTGCCTGATGCCATCAGAGGTCAAAGAAGAAGTTATGCCCATGCTGCTGGGGGGCTTCTGAAGACAAGGCAGTGACAGTAATCATTGCATTCAGCCTGACTGGTGGAGGGCAGGCACTGGCAGTTAGTTAAAGAACACAGACTTACTTACAATTGAGTGCTGGAACTGAGAAAAGTAATGATTTGAGCATTGTTTGTTTCATTTCATGCAAAAAAATATATATCTAACTTTAAACAACGTCTTGCGGTCCCTAATGCATAACCCTCCCTTATTAAAACTAGAACTATGAATAGTTATCCTTCTGAAACCTGTGTAAACCAGCACAAATTGCAGAAAACATAGTGTTGCTCCCGTGAGAGAGCTACTGAGAGAGGGGGAATATGAGTAAGTCTTTTACACTTTACTGTAGTAGAGATGAGGGAGCCAGCAAATTAACAGGAAGAGCTCAGTTATGGGTCTATCTTGGATCTAAGAGCCATTTTTGGCCCTAGCAGCCCAGGCACGTGCGGAACCAAGGGAAATCACACAACATATATAGGGGGTCATTACGACCTCGGCGGTAAAGACCGCCGAGGCCGCGGGAGACAGAATACCGCCATTGCCGGCGGTATTCCTGGCTCCCTATTATGACATTTCCGCTGGGCCAGCGGGCGGTAACAGTGTTACCGTCCGCTGGCCCAGCGGAAATGTCACATCAACATTGCTGCCGGCTGGTAATAGAGCCGGCGGCAATGCTGATGTGCAGCGGGTGCAGTAGCACCCGTCGCGCATTTCACTGCCCTAAATTCGGGCAGTAAAATGCGCGACGGGGCTATGCCTGGGGGCCCCTGCACTGCCCATGCCAAGTGCATGGGCAGTGCAGGGGCCCCCAGGGGCACCCCAAGTACCCTTACCACCAGCCTTTATATGGCGGTGTAAACCGCCACGGACAGGCTGGCGGTCGGGGACTCATAATCCCCAGGGCAGCGGTGCTTGCACCGCTGCCCTGGGGATTATGACCGCCAGGTGGAATCCTGGCGGTATATTGGAGGGGCCGGCGGTATGGCCGTGGCAATTCCGCCACGGTCATAATTGCTGGTGGAACACCGCCAGCCTGTTGGCGGTGTTACCGCCAACTTACCGCCGGCCGCCAGGGTCGTAATGACCCCCTTAATGTAAAAATATGATACAGTGTCTTCAAAATAAAAAAATTATATTTCTTTGACAAGCGTCTCACCTTAGGACATCCGATTATATCACTGCATTTAGAGGTATTTATTGAAAGTGACTAAACATGAACTTAGAAACATTCATGCCCCCACCTTTCACTCTGATGACAATACCATTAGTGAACTAAAAGGCGAGTCAGTTGTAATGTTCACCGTGTTTGTGGGCTACATGGAGCAACATTCTAGTCCATTAAGTCAAATACAAGAGAGATTTTTGTATAGCATGCTTCCTCGTTAATTTCAAGATTTTCTCACATGTAATAATGACAAAATGGAACTCATGATAAAATAAATTGATTGCCTAGGATCACACAATTTGGTCCATTGGCCGAGCCAGTATTGATCCCAGGTTTTCTGGTCTCACACTGTGTAATTCAGTCACTATCTTGCCTGAACTTTGAAAAGTAAAGAGAGATCCCCTTGCAGGCAGGTGTAATCAGTGACTGCCCCCTACCTGCAAGGGGATGTCTAGGGACACCTTTTCTCCCCTCCAGAGGTCTGCCTTTAGGAGACGCACTGAAACTGCTCCTCCTTTTTGTGCTGCACTTTCAGTGTGCCTCTGAAGGGCACTTTTGCCTCTGCACCACGTCCATAATATGGCGAGGGGGCAGAGGCAAAGTGATTCCTTCATTTGCATGAGGCCACACCCCAATGCAAATGAGAGAATGCCCTGGCGCTACATGTGTGCCAGTGCTATCAGTAGCACATAAGAGGAAGTAGAAGCATCAGAAGGACTTGCGTCTGCATCTCCTTCTAAAATACCGTTGTGCCCCTGGGGTGACACAACGCAGGCGCATGCGCTTGTTGCGCCCCATGGGCACAGTGTATGATATGACCTCAGACCGGTAGGTATTCTATAATTGTGAGGGAACTGTGCACACCTGATGGTACGCTACCTCTTTTGTGTGTGGAAATCTTGCTATGTGTGTGACTCAAGCTTGAAATTGAATGCCCCACTGATGTTCCTTACACTTGTACCAAATCTGAATAGTTGATTGTTGTATCTAAGGGAGGTATTAAATGATACTGCCCAGTGCCACATTTGTTTTTCCTCTTTGACGGAAGCTTGCAGTGGCCGTGCAATAACACACATGTTCCATGTCTTGGAGGGAAGGTTGCAATGACTGGCCCTGCAGTACCACACTTGTTCCTCATCTTTGAAGCAAGCTTGCATTTAGCTTAGTACCACTCTTGTTCCATGTCTGTAAAGAAAACTTGAAGTAGTCCTGCAGTAACACGTTTGTTCCATGTCTTTCAGGGACAATTGTGATGCTCTTGACCAGTGTAGTATGTTGTTTGCAAGTGAGCCAAGGACTCCCTGTCCTCGTGCTGCCTGTCCATTTCTGTGTGTTTTAGGTATGATCAAAGGACTGCATTAGCTGTCTCACCTGCCTTAGGTTTTCTCACAAATAATACATAACCTTGCTTAGACAAAATGAACTTTAGGCAAGCCCATTTCAGTTATTCATCAGACAAGAGTGACATTCACATATTAGGTCAACACTTCATAACAATTATTATACATTTAAATAATTATACATAATTATAATTAGATAGTTGTTCAAACCTGTAATGCCATTGTAATAGTAGTAAATGTGATTGCATTGTTACTTAAAACCATTGCATATCACAAAAGAGGGTCATTAAATATTTGTAGCATAATGCAGATGAGAAGTTTAAAATCAAGTTACATATAAAACTCTAGCAAACTAGACATATCTGGCCCAGCAGCATGTGTTTAAAACTGTTGCCTGCGCCCAAGCTACAAGGGGCCTCATAAGCCTGAAGAAAGCTGTCTATCACAGAGTGAGAACAGCAAGGAAAAATGTGGTGGTAAAGTGACTTGTGCAAAGCTTTTGTGATGGAGGCTCCAGCAACCTGGGCCAAGCTGCTGCAAGCATGTGTGACAGTAGCAGTGTGAAAAGCATAAGGATATAAAGTTGCCACTGCAGGCAGCTAAAGATCTCAGAAGTCCAGATCGGGACATGCCACTGTCCATCTTTGGCAATTTCTTGGAGACCTGTGTAAGAAATGTTGCAAATTGGCAGGTCAGATGGGGGTCATCTGGAGCAAAGAAGGCCATTGGCTTTGATGCCAGTGTTTGGATCTGCAGCATAGACGCTGGTCTTTAGGATGTCAGGTAGTCTGAGGAACAGTATTGTGCCTGTTTACTATGTGTTACTCTGCCACCAGAGAAGAGTGACTTCAAGAGACATTTCCTTTAGTTCATCCACCAGCAGGTCTTTGGCAAATGCAGACTTGTGTTAATTAAGTAATGATAGTATCAGCAACTGCCATGCCATTGCTATTGGACCATAAAGTTCTTGTACGGAGTCTCTGGCATCACTGTTGGAAACTTCAAAACCCATGCCAACCATCTTGAAATGGTATTCTGTATACTTTATTATTTTTTACATTTCAAAGATGGCAGTCCATAGCAAAGCTTTGCATTTTATTTTTGTTTATTGAAGTTCTTAAACTTCACATTTACTTTGCATATTTTGCTTTTGTTTGTTTGTTTCTTTATTTCAGCATATGCTTGAACTACAAAGAAAACCACCACCTTGTTTTTTAAAAGGCAAATGGGATTTTTAATGTGAAGATTCTTCCTCCCAAAAGTCCACACATTTTAGACTCAAATAGTCTGCAGTGCTGGTCAAAGCTTGACTGATGTGAGAGAAGATGACCTCAGTGGATGCTCAGGCTTCAGTGTAGTTTACTAGCAAGGCCAGACTGGCCATACCGGGCATTGGGCATTTCCCTTGTTAAAGGGGGCCGATTTTGTAACTGTGTTGTAATATTGGCCTCCAGTAACAAAAGCAGCAAGTGAGCATAATCCACTCGCTCTCGTTTCCAGCCTTCCTGGACCAGCCAGTGCTTCATACTTGCATTCAACAGCTGTTTTTAAAATGATACAACATTTAATTGTATCACCACATGGGTGCTTGTCTGACAAAATTGCTAGGGCTGCTTTGGGTTCCCAGACTGACCCTGCTTACTACAAAAGCTTTGAATTGCACCAGTAAATCAATGCACCAGATACTCAATCTGTGTCTCCTTTGCCATCATCTGTCCAACCTCTGCTCCTTCATAGTGAGAGGTGTACCTATGTGTGACCCTTGTGCTTGTGTCAGGGTAGGATAGCCACCATGTTTTGTGGGTGCACTGTGAGAGATGTGGCTATGTGAATGCAAGACTAACTTTTTATGAGGTCAGGATAAGTGGTCTGCAGATAGAAAGCTATGCCTTTGTGAACACAGAGTGAGGCATATACCTGTGCAAGTGCAACTTGAGGACTAGCATGTGTGAGGGAAGCAATGTGCGGGGTCCCTGAATGTTATGTTTCTACCTGCATACACTTTAAAAGGGCTAAGCCTATTGGCTTTGGTAATGCTTTTTAGGGTTATAGCTCTAACTTGAAAAAATGCTGCGCAGGAAGTGAAAATACAATAGCGTGTGCACGAGAATGGTAGGAAGTTTTGATATGGCAGATGCAAATTCCTTTGAAGGAGATTGAGGAGCTTCGGGGTCAGCTGCCACATTGAGATGTCACCTAGTGAGAGGGCCCAGTTACTTTGCCTGCACTAGGGCCCATGGCAACCTAGCTATACCACTGTGCCATCCTTCAGCTTCTCTCCTCAGCTGTGCTTGTTATTGTGCAGTTTAATTTATAACTAGGACTCCTGAGGTCTGCTTTTTAGAACCCATACCTGTTGAAGGGGAAATATTTCTGCACCTTGGTGACACCTTGTACTGAAAGAGAAATATTGCCTGCCCCAATGGGTGGTGTTTTTCTGTGAGGATCTCAACAATTTATATAGACGATTTACAGATGAAACAAGTTTCCTTATCTTGACCATCTTGTTAGGGGTGGATTTCGTGAAAAAAAAATCTTTCTCATGTGTTTCGGTAGAATGTTTATTTCTTATTCGCATAGCCAGCATGTCGTGGACCCAATTATTCATGTTTTAATACAATGTGTTAATATTTGATGGGCTAAAACAGGAAAAGTGTTTTGTGGGATTGTCATTTTATAAGCAACTGAGACTATTCTCAAATGTCCACATGCTCATACGATAGGACGCACTTTTCAATTTTATGTTAAACTTCTATTATGGAATTATCTATTTAGGGATATATACTTATTTATAAATCGGCTGTGCTACAATAGGTTCTTGGGCACTTTACAGCTACAGTAGATTGTTTTAATAAGGCCCAGCCTTATTCTTAACAACGCCGTGGTTCAGCATGAGGCAGAATTTAGTGGCGGGTGTTTGAATTGCTTCTCTGACAACCCCGAGACGTCATTCTTTTGAGACACTATCATCACCTGAGCGGCGCTGCCTAAAGTGGAATTTAGTTTGAAAGCGGCTTCATAGACGTTGTGTATACTTACTGATTACTGTTGTTATATTTGCCTTTCTTATGACACCTCAAAGTCCTTCCTATGTAATTATGACCTTCATTATCCAGTTCCGTCATGCATTATTATCCTGTTAACCACTATCTATGGATAGCACTGTAATGTGCAGCCAGCACATTTTACACAATTAATTCGTTCTACAGGACTGACCTATTTACCTTTCCCTTTGCTTCCAAATAAAATAAGTTTAACAAGCATTGCAAAGCCAATAAGCCTGGCTTTAGTTGTTGCTATTTTGGCTTTGCCAGTGCTAGTTTTGTTTCTGAATGTTTTTTGTATGGAGACGAGTGGCATGAGCGGTCCAGTAGCAATGCAGGTGATGCTACTGGTCCCTCGCCTAAAAAAAACGAGCATTGTCTAAAAAACAAAACATTTTCTAAATGTAAAAGTGCAAATTGTAAGGGGAGTAGGCGGCACTGAAAGAGACTTCTTACTGTTTTGATTAACATTGTCCAAAAGCAGACTGCCGTCACTCACACTCGGGTTAGAGAGCTGACGCTGTGTTCCAAGGGCTACGCTTTGGTGGACAAGACTTAAAGGTGAACGACACTATAGCAGATCAATGAAAAAAGAGGGCAGTTTGGAAGCCCTTGTAGGTCAGTAGGTACAGTACAGATAAGATTTTAAAAAACAAAAGGTCTTCGGTAAAGCCAGACATAAAAATGGAATCAGCTCTCTTTCACTGCAATGGCCAAACCATAAACAGGTATGGTCAACGCTTACCCATTGATTTATGTGACTGCACTGCGTAAAGCGAATGGGCCAAAATCACAAAACAATTTCGACTGTGCACTTTCATGTCCTGAGTGGTAAATCAATGCAATGGTTGATCAATGCACCTTTTACCACCTCTTCATGAAAACAGGATTCTGTTCGCGGTAGTAGACAACAAGGGCGTTTTTGCACGTTTCCCAGGTGAAATGTTCTTGTGGTGGTGATGTTTACTTAATATATGTCAAACTTTGCTGCTTTGCGTCCAGACAAAAGGGACACAATCCTTGAAAGCTCCTATGACAAGCACCCAATTACAACCAAGTGGTGAAATAGCACTGCTTTAGCTACTCAACTATTTAAGGTGACATTCAGTCCAAAATTGTTGGAGAGACACAGGTGGTCATTCTGACCTCGGCGGTAAAAGGCGCCTACCGCCGGTCAGAAATCCTCCATAATCCCGCCGCGGTCGCGGAAACCCGCCACGGTCATTCTGACCCGCAGAAGGCAAACCTCCGAAAATCCGACCGCCACAACAGACCGCCAGACCAGCGGTCGGCGGAAAGGTGGAGGTGACAAAACCTCCACCGTCACGCCAACAGAAATACGCCCATGCCATTACGACCCACGAATCCACGCGGCGGTCATTCAAACTCGGTATTCCATTGGCGGGACACACCGCCGCGGTCAGAATACACACAAACGAACAAAACCCAGCCACATTGGACGATTTGAATCCCACACACCTGATACACATACACACACCACTCCCACACACACAATACAATATAAAACACACACCCACATCACCCACAAACCCCTACGCTAAAAAATTCGTAAAGAAGGCAAGAGCGAGACACCAGCATCCAAAAAATAACAGCCACAGCCACTCAACACCATCACCCACACACTATCCACACACAAAACAACACACACCACCACACTCAACTCACTTAAATACACATACTCCACCCCACACATCATACACACCACCCCATGGCACCCCAAAGACAACCCCGCTTCACAGACGAAGAACTCAGGGTCATGGTGGAGGAAATCGTTCGGGTAGAGCCCCAGCTGTTCGGCACACAGATACAATACACTAGCATTGCCCGGAGGACGGAGCTATGGCAGAGGATTGTCGACAGGGTGAACGCAGTGGGACAGCACCCCAGAAATCGGGAAGACATCAGGAAGCGATGGAACGACCTACGGGGGAAGGTGCGTTCCATGGTATCCAGGCACAACATCGCCGTGCAGAAGACTGGCGGAGGACCCCCACCTCAACCCCCACAATTCACATCATGGGAGGAGGAAGTCTTGAACATCCTGCATCCTGACGGCCTCGCAGGAGTCGGCGGAGGAATGGATACTGGTAAGTTGAAGCTTCAATACTGCTTCCCCACCACCTGGCTGCCAAATCAGACCCCAACCCTCACCCCCATCCTCGAACCCCACCCTCACCCCCACCCCCATCCTCACCCCCACCCTCACCCCCACCACCATCCTCACCCCCACCACCATCCTCACCCCCACCACCATCCTCACCCCCACCCCCAGCACACCTATTCCCCGCCAATGTCTCACCATCACAACCCACACATCCCAAAACCTAGGCCTGCATGCGTCCACTAAGCATGGACACCCATCACCAAAGCATGCCCAATGCATATACACATTCCCCCCACAAGCCACCCTCACCAAAGCCCCCACACACGAATGCCAGCACTTGGGGACACGAGAACCCACAGATACACCCATATGCCACACATTGAAACTATAACCATACCTCTATACCCCTGCAGGACCCGACCGTCAACACACCGCGGCGGAGGGGCCAGAATTATCCACACCCCCCACCCAAGAGGCCGTCAGCGATGACAGCAGCTCTGTCGACCTGGACACCGATGACCAGCCCGGACCATCGGGGACCTCTGGACAGTTGGTTCCCCTCACACAGGCACAGGCCACTACAGACCCTAACCCCTCTGGGAACACCAGCACAGCTCCCACCCAGCGGGCCCATGCATCTGTCTCCAGGGCGCGTCAATCTGCGGTGTGTCTACCACTACAGGGCACCCAGGATAACCCACCACCCCAACAACAACAGGGACCTGGGGGCAGTGGTAGTGGGCACACCGGCCAGGGGGCAGAGGCCCAGGGAAACAGGGGAACTCGGAGGGCAGCTGTGCGACAGGGGGGGGAGGAGAGGCCCAGGGAACCCACTCTCCACGAGGTCCTCACCACCATCATGGGAGCATACAACCGCTCCCAGGAGACGATGGCGACGGTACTGGCCCGGTTCCAGGAGATCCAGGCACTGCAGGAGGAACACTATCGGGGGTACAGGGAGGACATCAGAGCCATCAACACCACCCTGGTTACCATGGTAGGGCTGCTGCAGGACCTCGTAAACACCAGGGCGGACACTGAACAACACCCAAGGGCCCCTGCCACTAGCCTGGACCAAGAACAGCCAACCACCTCCGCCGGCGCTAGTGGACAGGAGGCCCCCGCACAGCAGCAGCCCACCAGACCCCCACCTCCTGCAGGAGAAGAACCACCCCGCAAGAAGGCCCTGAGATCTCGCAAGAAGACAGAGTAGGATGTCAAGACCCCCGCCAGCAATGGATACCACCTGATGTCATCCCACTGTCCCACATTGTCACCCTGTCCGTCCTTGAACTGCCCATGCTCCATCTCTCCACAGGCCTCTGGACAATGCACCTGTGTGACTGTTACTCTGGACTCTGCCATGGACATTCCTTCACCATAGCCCCCACCCACTTGAAACCACCCATCCCATTTTGAGCACTTCAATAAACACCTATTTTGCACCAAAATATCTGGAGTCTGGCTGTGATTTCAATAGATTGTAATTGACATGACAGTGCAAATATGTCCTTGTACATGGTGAAGTCAACAAACAGCTGCCACAAAGCTGTAGTCCATGGGGAAACGAAGCACAGGACTCGTAGTGGGGACCCCAGATCTGAAATAGGGAGGGAAAAGCCAAAACTCAGTCATCATACACTGGGGCAAATAGACAGGCAGCAGAGATGCTGGAGAGTAGTTAACATTTACTAAATTATCTTTGAAATGTTACCTGTGTCCTATTGGAAGTACTGTTCAATGATTCTGTCCCTGTTGTCTGTTTCAGCCCCGTCGTCTTCCTCCTCCTCACTCTCCTCAGGTTCCACCGCTGCCACAACACCACCGTCTCGACCATCCTCCTGCAGGAAAGGCACCTGGCGGCGCAAAGCCAGGTTGTGAAGCATGCAGCAGGCCACGATGATGTGACACACCTTCTTAGGTGAGTACATTAGGGATCCACCTGTCATATGCAGGCACCTAAACCTGGCCTTTAGGAGGCCAAAGGTGCGTTCGATCACCCTCCTAGTACGCCCATGGGCCTCATTGTACCGTTCCTCTGCCCTGGTCCGGGGATTCCTTACTGGGGTCAGTAGCCACGACAGGTTGGGGTACCCAGAGTCCCCCACTAGCCATACACGGTGTCTCTGTAGCTGTTCCATCACGTAAGGGATGCTGCTATTCCTTAGGATGTAGGCGTCATGCACTGACCCTGGGAATTTGGCATTTACATGCGAGATGTACTGGTCAGCCAAACACACCACCTGGATGTTCATTGAATGGTAACTTTTTCTGTTCCTGTACACCTGCTCCCTGTCTCTTGGGGGAACCAAAGCCACATGGGTCCCATCAATGGCACCAATTACGTTGGGAATATGTCCAAGGGTGTAGAAATCACCCTTCACTGTAGCCAATTCGCCCACCTCAGGGAAAATGATGTAGCTCCTCACGGATTTCATCAGGGCAGACAACACTCTGGATAACACCTTCGAAAACATGGGCTGAGACATCCCAGAAGCAATTCCCACGGTTGTCTGAAATGACCCACTTGCCAAGAAATGGAGTACTGACATGACCTGCACCAGAGGGGGAATCCCTGTGGGTTGGCGGATGGGGGACATCAGGTCGGGCTCCAGCTGGGCACACAGTTCATGGATAGTGGCACGGTTAAGACGGTAGGTCAGGGTAATGTGGCGTTCTTCCATTGTCGACAGGTCCACCAGCGGTCGGTACACGGGAGGATTCATCCGTCTCCTCGCCCAACCCAGCGGACGGTGCCTAGGAAGGACAACATGGAGCACACAGTCAAGCAACCCACAGGTACGTACTCACAGCTAGCACAGTATACGATTCTCTATGCAGTGAATGGCGTGTCTGAGTGGCTATGCAAGGCCTAGGCCTGTGTGACGCAGTTGAAATTGAGCCATGTGGGCCCTGGAAATGGCGGCTGCCTGACCTGTGAAGTGTGACAATGGGATGTGAGGTCAATGCGCTGGCGTGGCACACCGCGGCGGGCGGCGGGCGAAGACCGCGGCGCAAAGCCGCATTGGTTAACATTGAAGCCTATGGGTTTCAGGAGCCAATGGCGAAGGGCGCCGGCGGTGGCGGGACGCACCGCCGCGGTACGCACCGCCGCGGACGTGACCGCCATTTTCTATCTACTTATCCACTTGCGACTTGAACTTTCACAGGAGAGGACCTATACTGCAAGTGTTGCTGTGACCTCGGTCTGGAAGGGACAATGGCTGCTGCACCTGGGGAAAGGGCCCCTGCCTTCACTGGAGAGGAGTTGGAGAAACTCGTGGATGGGGTCCTCCCCCAGTATGCGCTACTCTACGGTCCTCCAGACCAACAAGTGAATTTAATTCAATCTGGATTTGGGGATACTGGCTGGCTTGGGGGCCTGGCGGGGGGCCTGGCGGGGATGGGGGGCATGTTGGGCCTGGCGGGGGGCATGGCGGGGATGGGGGGCATGTTGGGCCTGGCGGGGGGCATGGCGGGGGGCCTGGCGGGGATGGGGGGCATGTTGGGCCTGGCGGGGGGCATGGCGGGGATGTGAGGCATGTTGGGCCTGGCGGGGGGCATGGCGGGGATGGGGGGCATGTTGGGCCTGGCGGGGGGCCTGGCGGGGGGCATGGCGGGGATGGGGGGCATGTTGGGCCTGGCGGGGGGCATGGCGGGGGGCATGGCGGGGATGGGGGGCATGTTGGGCCTGGCGGGGGGCATGGCGGTGGGCCTGGCGGGGATGGGGGGCATGTTGGGCCTGGCGGGGGGCATGGCGGGGATGGGCGGCATGTTGGGCCTGGCGGGGGGCCTGGCGGGGGGCATGGCGGGGATGGGGGGCATGTTGGGCCTGGCGGGGGGCATGGCGGGGGGCCTGGCGGGGATGGGGGGCATGTTGGGCCTGGCGGGGGGCATGGCGGGGATGGGGGGCATGTTGGGCCTGGCGGGGGGCATGGCGGGGATGGGGGGCGTTGGGCCACTGGCAAGGAAAATGCTGACAAACTTGAACGTGGTATTTCTCCCTCCCTGTACGTGTCACATAGGTCCGCGCCCATGAGAAGATCGGGATTTGGCGTGCCATCGCCAAGGAAGTCCGGACCCTGGGGGTCCACCATCGACGGGGCACCCACTGCCGCAAGAGGTGGGAGGACATCCGCCGCGGGACCAAGAAGACCGCCGAGTCTCTGCTGGGGATGGCCTCCCAACGTAGGCGGGGTGCCTGCCGTCAACTGAGCCCCCTGATGTTCCGGATCCTGGCGGTGGCCTACCCTGAATTGGATGGGCGCGTGAGGGCAGCACAGCAGACACAAGGGGGTGAGTACAAGCATTATCTACTCTGTTGTCGCGCAGTGGAGGTGTCTGGTTGGGGGAGGATGGCTGGGGGTCCCCCTAGGCCAGGGCGATATCTGTAGGCTGGGCACCCCCGTAAGCCCCTGTGTCCCCAGCCACCACCCTCAGTAGTTTGTCAGTACAGCCATCCCTGGGCCGTGTCATCCATGGGTGCAGTTGTCAACTCTAGGCGTTTAGGGCATGTTCCACGGAATGCGTAGCGGACCCCAAGTGCGCAACTTAGTGCAGGGGGCATCTGTGTCTGTCATGTCCGCTAACTGTACCGGAGATCCATGTACTCAATATCCCTTTATTTCTCTCTCCCCCCCCCTTTTTGTTTGTCTTTCTGTGCTTGTGTGCATCAGCATCATCAGGCGGAGGAGAAGTGGCATCGGGGCAGGAGGGAGCTGCATCTCACATGGCCCAGGAGGGCCATGCCACAGAGTCAGACTGGACCAGTGAGACGGAGGGCGAGGGGAGCTCCACGACGGGGACGACTGGAGCCTGCAGCGACACGGACACGTCCTCGGAAGGGGGCTCCCTTGCGGGGGTGGCACCATCCGTGCCCCCCGCCATTACAGGTACAGCCGCCACCCAGCGCACCATCTCCGCCCTCCCAGCAGCCCCTCAGCGTTCGCCCCGTGCCCGCTCTGCCAGGAAGCCGGGCATCTCCTTCGCCCCAGGCACCTCAGGCCCTGCCCCTGTTACCCCCGCTGCCCTCAGTGAGGAGGTCATTGACCTCCTCCGAACGCTCATTGTTGGGCAGACTACCCTTTTGAATGCCATCCAGGGGGTGGAGAGGGAGGTTCATCGCAGCAATGCGTACCTGGAGGGCATTCATTCGGGTCAGGCTGCCCATCAGCGATCGTTCCAGGCTCTGGCCTCAGCACTGACGGCAGCCATTGTCCCTGTCTCCTGCCTGCCTCTACTAACTCCCTCCTCCCAGTCTCCTGTTCCTCTGCCTGTCCCACCCACACCATCAGACCAGCCTGCACACACCTCAACACCCAAGAGAAGCTCATCCAAACATAAGCACCACAGATCACGCAGACATTCACACACGCAACATTCCGATGCAGACATGCCAACAGTCACTACCACCTCTGTGACCCCCACCTCCTCGTCTCCCTCCTCCCTCCCTGTGACGTCTACACTCACACCTCCATTCACCTCACCATCAGCCAGTGTTTCCATCACCAGCACACCCTCCACTCCAGTCCGCACACGTGCAGTCACCACCCCCACTGCCATTTACACGTCCCCTGTGTCCTCTCCCACTGTGTCTGTCACCCCCTCTTCCACACCACACAAACGCAGCCACCCACCCACCCAACAGCCATCCACCTCACGACAGCCTATCCCTCCTGCACCTGCACCCAAAGACAGCAAACGTGACTCACCTACAACCACATCCTCTCCCTCCACTCCCATTCCCACTGTACCTACCACTCTCCATTGTCCCAAGAAGCTCTTCCTCGCCACTACTAACTTCTTTCCTGACCCTGAGCCCCCCCCTCCTTCTCGTCGGGGTAAGAAGAGCACCTCAGCCACCACCAGCCCTGCAGCCCCCTTGACAAGGGTGCAGGGGTATTGGAGCCCGCCAGCCCGCATGTCTGGATCTTCGCCCAGCAGCAAGGGGACAGGCAGCCCACCCCCTGGGAAGAGGAGCAGAAGGCGGAAGGGGCGCCGCAGGAGCCCGCCTTCTACATCCCCCCCGGACACCACCCAGAGACAGTCACCAGCCACAGCTCCAAAGGGAGGAAAGGGCCACAGGCCCACGACTAAGGAGGGCAAGGGCAGCAAGTCGGAGAGGTCAGGCAGCAGGCCTGCTGCCCAGGAGGAGCCCACAACCCCCATAGCCGCTGCCCCGGGAGGAACCGGCACAGCTGCCCCGGGAGAGCCCCCCACCCCCATAGCCGCTGCCCAGGGAGGACCCAGCCCAGCTGGGCAGGAGGGCCCCACCACCCACAGCCCAGGTGGGCATTGAAGGAGCACCATCCCCGCTGCCCAGGAGGGCACCACCAGGCAATTAGCAGATGGCCATAGACCGGCCGCCGTCTCAAGAACCGCTGAACTGGGCCCCGCCGTCTCAAGAACCGCTGAACTGGGCCCCGCCGTCTCAAGAACCGCTGAACTGGGCCCTTCAAGGCAAGTAGCGCTGACCTGGGCCCCACCGTCTCAAGAACCGCTGAACTGGGCCCTTCAAGGCAAGTAGCGCTGACCTGGGCCCCACCGTCTCAAGAACCGCTGAACTGGGCCCGCCGTCTCAAGAACCGCTGAACTGGGCCTCACCGTCTCAAGAACCACTGAACTGGGCCCCGCCGTCTCAAGAACCGCTGAACTGGGCCCTTCAAGGCAAGTAGCGCTGACCTGGGCCCCACCGTCTCAAGAACCGCTGAACTGGGCCCTTCAAGGCAAGAACCGCTGGCCCTTTGGCAGACGTGGCAGGGCAGGATCTATCTCGGGCAGGGCTGCAGGATGTCCTCTGGCCAACTTGCCTCCTCCAGTGGCAGTGGGGTCTGTTATGGACTGTATGGACTGTGGCTTTGCTCTCCCCAGGATGGCCCAGTGGGCAGGCCACCCACTGTATGGACTGTTTGGACTGTGGCTTTGCTCTCCCCAGGATGGCCCAGTGGGCAGGCCACCCACTGTATGGACTGTTTGGACTGTGGCTTTGCTCTCCCCAGGATGGCCCAGTGGGCAGGCCACCCACTGTATGGACTGTTTGGACTGTGGCTTTGCTCTCCCCAGGATGGCCCAGTGGGCAGGCCACCCACTGTATGGACTGTATGGACTGTGGCTTTGCTCTCCCCAGGATGGCCCAGTGGGCAGGCCACCCACTGTATGGACTGTATGGACTGTGGCTTTTCTCTCCCCAGGATGGCCCAGTGGGCAGGCCACCCACTGTATGGACTGTATGGACTGTGGCTTTGCTCTCCCCAGGATGGCCCAGTGGGCAGGCCACCCACTGTATGGACTGTATGGACTGTGGCTTTGCTCTCCCCAGGATGGCCCAGTGGGCAGGCCACCCACTGTATGGACTGTTTGGACTGTAGCTTTGCTCTCCCCAGGATGGCCCAGTGGTCATGGAGTCCCCTCGTGGATCTGGCGTCGTGTACTCAAGTGACTGAGGTGCCCCCCCTTCCCTTCCCCCTGAGGTGCCTGTCCGATTTTCTTTCTGATGCCCCTGCAGTGTTCTCTCCGTGGAGTTCTTGTCGTGGGACTGGGCCTTGCCCCTTTGCACAGGAACCCTGTGATCCACGGACAGTGGTTGGACTACATTTAGTAGCTGTATATATTTTGTATATAGTTTATTTATTTATTGGGATTACTGGTGTCCATATTTCAATATATCTGCCCGTTTATGATCTCTTCTTTTGGTCTTTGCATTATTTCGGAGGGGGGTGGTTTGTGGGTTGTGACAGTGATCTGTGGGAATGCATTGATGTGTGTGTTGTAGTGGGTGTGGGTGGGTGGGTGTGTGCCGGTAATCTTTTCCCTCCCCTGTGTCGTAGGTGCAGTACTCACCGATGTCTTCCGCGCCGCCGGGCGTGCTCCTGGTATATGAGCAGGAATAGGAGTGCGGGGATGACCTGCAACTCTGGTTCCATGCTGCCGAAATCTCGCGTGGAGTGCGTAGAGGTGAGCGTTTTCCCGTTCGTAGTCTGTTTCCGCCGTGTTCTTATCGGCGGTGCTCCCGCCCCGGAAAAGGTGGTAGATTGGTGGGTCGTAATAGGGTGGGCGGTACATTGTCTGCCGCCTGGCTGTTGGCGGGAACCGCCGCGCTGTTTGTTTGTACCGCTGTGGCGGGCGGAGTGTTAAGTTGGCGGGCTGTGTTGGCGGTTCCCGCCAGGGTCAGAATTGCATATTTTAGACCGCCGGCCTGTTGGCGGCTTGGCCGCCGCTTTATCACCGACCGCCAGGGTCAGAATGAGGGCCACAGTCTTAACTTACTGCCTGGAAAGCTCACTTTATGTAATAACAGACCCATATATTTAGGGTCAGATGGACTGCACTGACTTTTACGGAATTCATTGTGTTTTGCCACACCAACCTATGAACGAATAGGTCGGTTTACAAATATGCGATTCTTATTGGGTCGCGATTCGACCTACCTCATGAATATTAATGAGATAGGTCACAAATTACGACCCATGATGAATCACTGCCTTCACAGGGATGGTGGCCTGCATGGTGAGCAGACCATCATGTCTGTGATTGCTTTTAAATTAAGCAATCAAGCTTTAAAAAAAAGTGAAAGTTTAAAAAATTTTAAGATTACGGAGTGATCCTAAGGTGGCTGTCTCGTCTTAATGAAATGTTTTTTTCCACATTCTCAAAGAGGAAGGGCTCCCTTGGAGACCTTTCCCATTTGCAAATGCCTTACCACTAATTTTCAATAGTTACTATAACAGTAATTCTTTGTGACTGGATTTCACTTGCAAAACATTAATATATAGCATTCAGAATCTGTATTTTGAAGAGGCACCCTAAACACGAAAGGGTCTTATACAGTGAGAATAATCCATTCCTCTCTAAGATTAAAAAAACTGAAACGTTTTATAGACAGTATTTGTTTGATTTGTCATGGCAGTGAAGAACTTTGCAGTTTCTTAAGCTGGCTGAAAAATCAGGGCAAGGATTTGCACATTATGCCTAACTATAGCTGCACAGAAATTAACTACCTTGATCTTTTGAGTAGACATCAAGATGGTCTCCTATACATCAAATTATACAAAAAAGACCACAAACACCAAGGGCCATATGCACCAACGCATTTTCCCACAGACACAGAATGGGTAAAACCCTTTGATACATCTGGCCCCAACTCCCTAATCTGATATAGCAGCCACCAATCACAAGGTTTGAGGGATAACCTCCCATATGGTCAGTTTCTGAGACTACACAGTAGTTCTAAACACAAGGATGATTTGTTTCAAGAGGCAGAACTACTAAAGACGAAACTTTTAGATAAGGGGTACCCAAAGAAAAGTATCACTAGAGCTTTGGAGAGGGCCTGATGCTTGCTCTAGGGATTGTTTCTTGATACATAGATCAAGGGACACAACTGCCAAAAAATAATAATGGAAACTACCCAACTCTATATCAGGTCCAGAGGTTTCTTCAGCACAATACACATGTATTGTGTGTGAAATATCTTGGGGCTTCAATCCACAAAACCTATTGCAGTTTTAAGAAAAGGGCAAATGTTTATGCGTGTACCTCAAGATATTCAGCTGCAATATAAAAAATTGAAACGTCAGAATGCCCACCAGAAGGTTTTCAGTGCTGAGGACAATACATAGGCCCTCATTCTGACCTTGGCGGGCGGCGGAGGCCGCCCGCCAAAGTCCCGCCGTCAGGTTACCGTTCCGCGGTCGAAAGACCGCGGCGGTAATTCTGACTTTCCCGCTGGGCTGGCGGGCGGTCTCCTTCAGACCGCCAGCCAGCCCAGCGGGAAGGAGGCTTCCACGATGAAGCCGGCTCGGAATCGAGCCGGCGGAGTGGAAGCTGTGCGACGGGTGCAGTTGCACCCGTCGCGTATTTCACTGTCTGCGCAGCAGACAGTGAAATACATGTAGGGGCCCTCTTACGGGGGCCCCTGCAATGCCCATGCCAGTGGCATGGGCACTGCAGGGGCCCCCAGGGGCCCCGCGACCCCCCCTACCGCCATCCGGATCTCGGCAGTCCGACCGCCGGGATCTGGATGGCGGTAGGGGGGGTCGGAATCCCCGCGGCGGTGCAGCAAGCTGCGCCGCCGCGGAGGATTCAATGGGGCCGCGGTACACTGGCGGGACCCCGCCAGTGGTGCCGGTCCGACCGCGGCTTTACCGCCGCGGTCGGAATCCCCATTGGAGCACCGCCGGCTTGTCGGCGGTGCTCCCGCGGTCCTCCGCCCTGGCGGTCAAAGACCGCCAGGGTCAGAATGAGGGCCATAATCTTGTGGTTTCAGAGATAATTTCGTATTAGATCCAAAGGATGCAAATTAGTTTTCTTTGTACAAAAGGTGCCCCAGTTCGTCTTTCAACTGGAGCCTAAATGACATGACATAATTCATATCAGATATCCAACTACGCAATTCTTTAAAAAAGGATAAGGACCATAAGAGGTGTTTTTAGCAACTGGATAGAGTTAGCTTATTTAAGTTTATTGCTTCTTGTAACGATCTTCACTGTACCACTTTATGCTGTCCTCAATCTATACAGATAGTTTATATAAATGCAGCAATTATAACAGAGCTGCTGGAGGTTTGTAGGTTAAATAGCATCAACAGGAAGTTTAGTTTGTATTAGCTGTGGTGATGCATAGATTGCCAGACAAGCCAATGTTCTTACCAAATGTATTATAGCTTACAAAAATACATGTTGTTTAGATGTAAGAAGCATTAAATGAGACTTATGAACAGACACCATCAATACTGATACTTATGTATGTGTACAAGAAAGCTGCCTCTATAGACATTTTAAGACATGGGCAAAGTGTGCAGTTGCCAAGAGCCCCCACTTTCCATGGGACTCTTTGGAGAATGGACTTTCTCTCCAGATCACTTATATTTTCCTTGATCTCAACCCTTAATTCCAAATGTAATATTGTTTTGCATCACAGCACTTGAAGTAGTGATAAAAGGGCTAACACAATTCAAACTGAATCCATACAGGGACCCCCAAATTATTTATTCTTTTTGGCCCTCAAAATCCTTAAGATGACACTGGTTGCCCCTACTTACACAAACATAAGAAACAGTTGAAAATTATTAGGATTACAGCAGAAGAACAACGCTTATGTAATTTTACTTATTTATTTTTGAATTTGGGATATTTGTAAAGCAGTATGAGAGGAACTGACTTCAATCCATTCTGCAGTCCGATAGCTGTTTTTATTTTTGGACCACCCAGTGTTATGTCTCTGCTAAGAGTGAGTCTCTCTGAGATACACTCCTTGTTAGCTCGGGTATAATGGATTTGAGTGTTAACTTCCAATGCTTGCCTTTTGAAATAAGATCCACTGCTATGCAGCAGGGGCAATAGGCTCTGGGTTGGTTGCACATGATCATGTGCACACATGCATCTGCACACAAGAGCAGCTCGAGCAAATGAAACTACTGGCTAACCCACCCAGGAATCTGTGCACAGGTAGCCTGTTGAAGAGGGTACCTTTAATGGATTATTTATGACCCCTGCAGACCATATAATTTAATTAGGCATTCAAACAGAAATTTCTCATTCTTTTGTAGTGTAGGTTTGTAGTGTTTCCCCCTGATGTCTGTCATGCATAACTGTATTTACATTGTAGGTTAGAGCTGTACCTAAATATACATTTGCAAAGGCTAATACTAGACAAGCTTTAACTTCTCTTCCTCTGGGTAAGCAAAGGTCATGAGTGGAAATATAAAGTTACTTTGGCCATGTTGGAAAATGGGTTATTGGTAGGGCAGGTAGGTACCTACACCTAGCAACAAGCCATTAACCCCCACATAGGTACAGTTAGGTCTCAGTAAATTAATCCCAGCTCAACCCTTGGTAGCTTGGCAACGAGCGTCAAGGCTTAACTTAGGAGACAAAGGCCCTCATTCTGACCTTGGCGGGCGGCGGAGGCCGCCCGCCAAAGTCCCGCCGTCAGGTTACCGTTCCGCGGTCGAAAGACCGCGGCGGTAATTCTGACATTCCCGCTGGGCTGGCGGGCGGCCGCCTTCAGGCCGCCCGCCAGCACAGCGGGAAAGAGGCTTCCACGATGAAGCCGGCTCGGAATCGAGCCGGCGGAGTGGAAGCTGTGCGACGGGTGCAGTTGCACCCGTCGCGTATTTCACTGTCTGCCAAGCAGACAGTGAAATACTTGTAGGGGCCCTCTTACGGGGGCCCCGCGACCCCCCCTACCGCCATCCGGTTCCCGGCGGTCGGACCGCCGGGATCTGGATGGCGGTAGGGGGGGTCGGAATCCCCTCGGCGGCGCAGCAAGCTGCGCCGCCTTGGAGGATTCAATGGGGCGGCGGTACACTGGCGGGAGCCCGCCAGTGCTGCCGGTCCGACCGCGGCTTTACCGCCGTGGTCGGAATCCCCATTGGAGCACCGCCGGCCTGTCGGCGGTGCTCCCGCGGTCCTCCGCCCTGGCGGTCTTTGACCGCCAGGGTCAGAATGACCGCCAAAGTGTAAAGCATTCAAATATCACAAAACAGTAATTAAATAAAACACAGGAAACAGTTTAAAAATCCAAAACCAATTTATAAAAATAGTTTATATTTTTATCTTTAAAATGACACAAAAACGATTAAAATCGGTTCAGGGGAACCGGAGATATGAATTTTTAAAGAATTATTACTTTTCTAGCGCTTAGAAACAAAAAGCGCCAATCGGGTCATCTGGTTGCACCTCGACCGGGGCAAAGTCAAACTTTCAGGCCGACCGCGATGGAGCCCTGCTCGGCTACAGGTCGCGGGAGGCCTCGGTTAAAAAGTTACCTTCTGACTTAGGGCCTGATTCTAACTTTGGAGGACGGTGTTAAACCGTCCCAAAAGTGGCGGATATACCACCTACCGTATTACGAGTTCCATAGGATATAATGGACTCGTAATACGGTAGGTGGTATATCCGCCACTTTTGGGACGGTTTAACACCGTCCTCCAAAGTTAGAATCAGGCCCTTAGTCTTTATTTTGAAGTTTTTCTTCACCGGGACGAACCTGCCAGTTGAATCCGACCTCCTGGAGCCCTTGTCCGGATACGCGATGTGGGTTTCCTCGGTGGAGACTTTTACCTTCGGACTTAGTCGTTTTTTCGAGATGAAAATCCTTCGACCGGGGTAAACCTGGATCTTGATCCGACGTCCATGGAGCCCTTCTCGGATACGATGGCTGGGAGGTCCCGGTCAACTTTTTACGTTCGGACTTAGGGCCTCATTATGACCCTGGCGGGCGGCGGAGGCCGCCCGCCAGGATCCCGCCCTCCAAATTACCGCGCCGCGGTCAAAAGACCGCGGCGGGTATTACGAGTTTTCCCCTGGGCTGGCGGGCGGTTCCAGTTAAACCGCCCGCCAGCCCAGGGGAAAACGACCTTCCCACGAGGATGCCGGCTCGTAATCGAGCCGGCGGAGTGGGAAGGTGCGACGGGTGCTACTGCACCCGTCGCGTATTTCACTGTCTGCAAGGCAGACAGTGAAATACATTTTGGGGCCCTCTTACGGGGGCCCCTGCCGTGCCCATGCCATGGGCATGGGCACGGCAGGGGCCCCCAGGGGCCCCGCGACCCCCCCTACCCGCCATGAACTGGATGGCGGTAGGGGGGGTCAGAATCCTCATGGCTGCGGAGCGCGCTCCGCAGCCATGGAGGATTCCAATGAGCAGCGGAAAGTCAGCGGGAGACCGCTGACTTTCCGCTTCTGACCGCGGCTGAACCGCCGCGGTCAGAATGCTCATTGGAGCACCGCCAGCCTGTCGGCGGTGCTCCCGTGGTCGGTGGCTTTTTGGATGTTTTTCTTTACCGGGACGAACCACGAAGTCAGGCCGGGTCGCGGTTGAGGCAAGCCGGCTAGAATTTCCGCGGCGGGTCGGTCCCTCTCTGGAGCTTTTTTCCAATTCTCAAATCTTTTCCAAACTTCTGGGGCTTCACCCAGATGTTCTTTTAAGGTTCTTTTGGGGTCCACAGCTCACCCCAAGGGTCCAGAAGTTCTGTGATGGTCCTTGAGGGGTGCGGACTTCAACTCCCAGAATGCACCTGGCGCAAACTCCTTTTTGGCCACTGGACAGTGGTCAGCTGGTCGCTTTCTTCAGGAGTTGGTGCAGGGGACTCTGGTTTAGCAATTTTTTACCTGTAGCAAACAGGGAGTCCCTCCTTGAACCAGTTGAAGCCAGGCAAAGTCCTTCTTGTGGTGAAGCCCAAGTGTGCAGCTGGTGCAGTCCTTCTGAGTGCAGGTTCCAGGTGCAGGCCAGGGGTCCAGCAGGGCAGTCCTTCTTCTCCTTAAGTTCTTTCTTCTTGAAATTTGGTGGGGATCTGAGGTGTGGGTGCAGGTCTGCCAGTTTTATCCTTGCTTCTGGGTGAAAAGCAGGGGGGTCCTAGTTCTCCAATCAGGGACAGGGTCGTCCCCCTGTGATGACCACTTCCTGGGAAGTGTGTCAAAAATCCATCCCAGAAGGCAACAGTCTCTAAAAATCCAACATGGATGAATCTGATTTTTGGAGGTTACATCTGGCTGAGCCCACCCACTGGTGTGGCTAAAAATCATAAACACACCCCTCTCCTGCCCTCTCCTAATCTAATCAAGGGGGCACCTAATTGTCTGGGGTTGCAGGATGTGGGGGTGTTGCTGGGTGCTTCAAATGTCCTTCTCTGCCTTTGAAGACCAGTTTGGCCGCCCTCCCCCTTCCTGCCTCACCATCTGCTGAGGGGAGATTCTCTCCCCCAAGCACATTCCTTTGTGTGAAGCCTGGCCACTTCACACCTCATCAAGGCAGCCTGGCAGAAGCTGCTGCAGGCTGGCCAATCAGAGCACAGCAGCAAAAACAATGCAGAGCTGAAATTGGCAACTTTTTAGGTAAAGTCTAAACTTTTTACCTGAACTAGTTATATTAAATCCAACAACTGGAAGTTGTAGGATTTATTACAACAATTAATTTGATACCAAATTCTTGGTATGCAACATTTAAGGAGACTTTAAAATTTAAAATAAAGTCTGACCATTCTAGCCTATGAAGGCCATTTACTTCTATGAGGGAAAAACGAATTTGGCTGTTTTTACCTCACCAGGGCTTATAAATCTATTTTTATAAAGTCCCTGCTTATAGTTACATGGCACCCAGCCCTAGGGGCACATAGGGCACACCTTAGGGGTGACTTATATGTAAAAATAAGGTAGTTTAAGACTTTGGAAGTACCTTTAATTCCAAAGTCGAATTTGCATATAACTTTAATTTAAAAGCAGCCAGCAAGGCAGGCTTGCTTTTAAAATGACACTGTGCACCTCAGCAGTGCACCTAGGTGTGCACCACCTATGCTGTGGTCCCTAAACCTACATGCCCTACCATATACTAGGGACTTATAGGTAGGTTAACTTAGCCAATTATAATTAGCCTAATTTGCATATCCATTTTACACAGAGCACAGGCCCTGGGACTGGTTAGCAGTACCCAGGGCACCATCAAAGTCAGGAAAACACCAGCAAAAAGAGGCAAATGGGGGCAAAAAGTTATGGGGCCTCTGCAATCAGCCCTGTTTTCTCACAGGCCATATTAGTACTCCCTCATTAGTTTGTTCATATTTCTCTGAGTCAGCTCTTAATTAGATTTTCAGAAAGGAAGAGGATGGGGTAAGGATCAACATAAGTTAATTGCTTTCCCTGCTGCCTGAGAAGCACATACATGACTTTCCCAAGAAAACAATAGGGGAGAGACCAGATCTCTGTCTCCAACCTCTTCATGATGCCCATTTGAAAATTGCTGTGAAGGTATGAGGTTGGCAGTGGCAGTTAGGGGTGGGGATTTGAGCTCTCAGAGAGCTGTGACAAGTGGCCACCTGAAGTTGCCATTTTCAAAAGTACAAAGAAGGTGTCCAGAACGGATGGAGCAGTGATGGAACGATGATATTCCACCTGTATATTGGGGAGAGGTACAGAGCCTCTGGAAACTTCCACCACCTACTTAAAATCCTTTGGACAAGGGAGAGACTTGAATAAGCACTGGATTGACAAGGATCCCAAGAAGAAAGGGACTCCTCAAGGATGGACTGCTTTCTGAACTGAGGGGCGAGTCTGGACTTGTACTGACAGAGACTCTGTGGATTTTGCTATCTGGGACTAGTGCTAATGTCCTCCCAATTTCTTCTGGGGTACAATGGAGGGGTGGAGCTGCTGGGGAACACATGAGGAGTGGTCCTGTAGGAGGAGACCTCCAACATGATACACCTTCACCTTTGATGGACACACTGAGACTCTGCAAATATTCCCCATCTAAATTGGTCAAAGGGGGGCAGAGAAATCATCATTTGTTCTGCCTGATAAAGCACAGTCTGCCTGCCCTTTCTCCTAGGCTGTCAGGCTGAGAATCGATCTACAGTGTTGGAGGTTTATCACTTAGCCCTAAGAAAAGTTGAAGACTCAACAAGAGAAGTGGTGCATGTGGCAATCCTTCCCAGGTTTAGTAATACCTTCAGGGAAGACCAGGGCTCAGGGATGGTCGGGAGTGAAAACAAATGCAGATTGTCCCTATTCCGATACATCCCTCAGCCATGGGGAAGGCAAGCATTCCCAGGAGTATTGTGGAGCACTGTCATGGTGCAGAGCATGAATCTCCTGGGGAGGACAAGACCCTCAGGAGCACTAAAGTGTGCCATTCCCACTCCTTGTGTCATTGTCTGGGAAAGAGGAAGTGCAGTCAGTGAGGATCTTATCCAATACTGCAGACAGGAACAAGACATTTTGGCTCCAGCAGAGATGTAAGAAATACTGCTGGCAACATGTAAAGGGAGGGCTGACATGATCCTGGGTGGCCCACAAAATTGGCAGGGCACCCACATCAGCAAAAATAAGTAACACACTCAAGAACACATTACAATGGGAAAAAAAGAAAAAGACACAGCGAGTTGACACATCAAAGGACCATCACTGGCCAGAATCAACTGTAGAAGGGAGTACCCCATAAGCCTGTGCACGGGTTCAAGATTTTGCATATTTCCCAGGTGGTGCCCATATGGAACAGTAGTTTGACCAGAGTAGTTGTTGTTCTTCTGGTGGAGGGGGTATACAGAGAATGTCAGGCCCATGCAAGAAGCACTATCTATTTTTGGTACCCTAAACCTTCCAGGAGCACAAAAGAGTGACCTGTGATATATTAAGTGTTGCTTGTTACATTTCAGAGCGCTGAGTCTTTAGAACACAGCAGCTCCCCTCACTAAGACTTGAGCTGCTCTGTCTTGCTACTCTGAGAGTCAAGTGCTAAAAATGGAAGTTAGTTCCCAGTAAAGGGACTGCAGAATGAAGGCTACAAGATACCTGTGATGAAAAACCCTAGCTGTTACGACCAGAGCACAGTACCCCCATACTGCTAGGCGAACCCGTGACATAGATTAGCTCCAAGGTCTTTTTGGCAAAAAAACAATTTTCAAGACATTCATAGATTATGTATAAAAGTTTGAATTTGGAATTTTAGAGATATTAATATGTAACTCAGAGACTTGCTCATAGCATTTATTGTTTTCTGTAGACTCACCGCCATCCCATCATCTGCATACTGCATTGTATTAAGCATGTTGGAGTTCAACTTAAGGGGAATGTATCTAGCATTAGTCAGAGCCTGGTCCATGTTTACAGTGTAAAGAAAAATAAAAAAGGGGTCACCACACATACCCGCTTACACTCCCTGTTTGGAGCCTCTTACTCTGGCACCAATGTCTGCTGTGATCCAAGCTCCAAATACTGTTAAGGTTGGATTGTAGAGTATTTCCTCCTTATGCAACTTTGTCAAAGCAACTTACGACTAACCTCATCCAAAGCCCTGGAGAAATCTAGAAAACATGCATAGAGTGAAGAATGGTTCACATGAATAGTTCTCATGGCCAATAACAATCTGATATTTTTTTCAAACACTAAAAAATGCCCATTCAATATATTGACACAATATTCTATGTCGCTGCAGAAGCTGTCCATTCAGTTAGAGTCAGTTTATCTTAGACCGCTTAGCCTTGGTGTCAAATTGTTGTATAATCCTTAGGTTGCTTGGATCATCCTTTTTGAAAACCAGGACAAGAACAGAGTCTCTTAAATACTCTGGGTTAGTGAGGAAAACAGATGTATAGGGGTAGGAATGGAATCCCAAAGCCTTACAATATATTTTAAAACAGCACCTGGGACTGCACCTGTAGCAGGAGCAACAGATTAATGTACATCCTTCTAGAAGCTTTGGCTTTTGAGTCATCTTTAGGAAAAGGTTCCCAATAGGATGCTAACACAAAAGAAGAGGGGGGGTATCATAAATATAAAATGTGCATGTGTGGCAATCCCATTGTCAGTCTATTGACATTTTAACCACATCTACACTTGCCCTTGGGACCACTGCATTTTTGATTTTTTAGAGCCCAGAGCATGCAAACTGTGTGTGCACTGAGGCCTTCATATATATAAAGACACTGAAGACCTAGAATGGGATACACCAAGCATGTGTCCCTTTTTGCATGGGACTACTGACAATAATTCTGCTTCATCTATGCCAATGGTGATGACAGAATGCTGTTTTTAAATCTCTCCGGACAGGTTTTGTTCTTACCTGACAGTGGTGAGAATCCTAGCTGCTTTCCTCTCTCAAGACTGATATTATGGATCTTGAAGGCATTCAAGTGTGTGGGTACGAGACTAGTAGGATCCATTTCGGATTTCCTGTTATAAAGAATGATACAAAATTAAAGCTAGGCAACAGCCACCCAGATAATCAAATTCTATTGATGACATTCCAAAAGCTTTCATAAAACACTGGCCACTTAGGCATGGAGGTGTGAGAGGATGGAGATTGAGTTCCCAATAGACATGTGTCAGTAACCTTTCAGCAGAAGCCTGTCAGATTGTCCTTAACTTAACACCCCCATTAGGATTAGGTTGTGGGGCTCTGGAGACAGCAGTCTTCTCTAAAAGTGCATTATGAACCATTATACCAGGACCCCAATTGTCTCTCCCAAAGTTTCTACTCCAAAAGTTTGATGGTTGTCACATTCGAGGAGTTTAGATATCACTATGCTCTTTGCTCTTATTATTAGTGCTCTTCCTCACCCCTAATCAATCTCTGTTGTGTGATCATCACTGAAAGACCAACGCTGTCTGCTTTGAAAAGGAGGGATACACAAACTGGGGAAAACCTCCTCAAATGGTTTCCTGAACAGTGACAGTGGAATCAACATTCCCTGTCTGGAAAATGACTATAAGATACTACTATGTGATACTCCTCTCTAAGGACTGTTGCTGTACCTCGCCATTCAACACTGAAGGTAAGTTCTCTTGTGCCACTTGCTATTTCACATGACCCTCATGCACCCACCTCACTATCTTCCCACAATTCACACACCCAACATTCTTAACACGTGATCACTCACACCCAATCCTCAGTGCACCACAACCCTTCCTGTCCAGCATGCTGCTCCACACTCACTCTCACACTAAACACACCAATGAAATTTGGGATCTCCTACACAACCACTCATCATATCTGCTCTTTCAGAGTGAAACTTGGCTGACTCCCTCGTCGGCCCTCTTCATCACCATGTCAATTCCTCCCCGATACAAGATTGCAAGACAGGATAAACAGACAGTGAGGTGAAATAGCTGTCATCTTTGAAAAATCCATCCAATGATACACCACTTCAGTAAGCACCACCAACAACATGGAACACATGACCTTCAACCTCCTCAACACCATGAACAACACCCCGAACAGAACGCTTGTCTACTGCTCTCCCCCACCATCAGACAACTTTGGCAGTACCATTGTGGAATTCAGTGCTGATCCACAACTCAAGTGCCTTCATCCTTGTTGGTGACCTCACCCTTACCTGGAGGACCTCACTGATCCCAACACAACCAACCACTTTCTAACCCTGCCCAACCTAAGGCTCAACCGGCAAGTGAAAGGCACAACACACATCCTAGGTAACACCTACTGAGCCCCATTTTCACTAGCTTCAACATCACATACACAAACTGACACCATTCACATGGTCCGAGCAAAACCTTATGAAGTTCAGTATACCCATCCCACACCATTGCAGGAACACCAACACCAAATCTTCACAGTGGTTCTGGAATACAATCTAAGAAGCATTCTGTTCTTCCTCAACACCAGCCTCAACACAACAACAGCCTTCTTGAATCTTCAACTTCAATGCCCAGATCAACACTTGTGCAGATATTTGGCTCCTCTGAAAGCAAACAAAGCCATGGGAACCAGATCCAAGCAAGCTGGTACACGTGGGAGCTCAGGCTCATCAAATGCCACCGAAAGCAACTTGAATGCAGATGGACAAAAATTCAGCACAAATCTGACAAGGGCACCTTAAAATCCACCCTTGGACATTATCATAAGCAAATCAGAGCTGCCTACTGTTCACCAACCACATTGAAAGCAGCAGCAACAGCACCAAAGAAATCACTGCCACAGTGAAAAACTTCAACTCTCTAGCAGCAAACTCCACTAGTGTAACCCCCACTTACGATCGCTGTAGCCACCTGTCCCTATTTTTCAGCAAAAAGGTCACCTGCATCTATTAAAACATTGAGCTCCAACCAGACCATTCCACCCTCGCAACTCTTCTGCCCATCTCAACTAATCCACAGAGTACCACCCTTACCACTTAGCCCACCATAACCACTTAAGAAACCACAACGACCATGCAGCCCATACACTCCAAATCATCCTTGCACCCCTGCTCTCACTGTGTTTTGATCAAATGACTGGACCTCATAAGTGTGGCCCTCACTATAATCATCATGGATACTTCCCCTCTACCCTCCACGAAAAAAGTCCTGGAAAAGATGATATAGAAACACTTAGCTACACACCTCACTGACAACCACCTCCTTGACACCACTTAAATCCTGATTCAGGCATAGCCACATTACAGAGACCACCCCCATCACTCCCATGGACATCATATAGATGTTCATGGACAGAGATGCGACTGCAGCCTTCATCCTACTGGATCTTTCTCCACCTGGTGGTCTGCTGACGTCAGGCCCACACCCCTCCTGACAACCCACACACAGAACCTTTGAATAGTAAAGAATAATCAAGGTATTTAGACAAAATACTGAGTTAAAAATATTGGGAGACAGAAATATCTGAAAAAGTATTCTAATTCAAAAATTGTGCAATGCAACAATATTGTTGTCAAGAATATTGTTCTCAAGATCTTTTTTTGGGGAAGTCATATTGTTTTTAAGAATATTGTTGTTTTCAACATTCTTTTCAGCAATATAGTTCATTATTTTAATGTGTCTTCATTAATATATTAATTTTATGTGTTACTATTGTTCGTATAATTGCTATGTTTTTACAACATTGTTTATAATTTTAAGTAATCTAGAATTTTTTATTTAAATGTTAATAGCAATATATAGTGTTGTAGTGCATTGTTGGGTTTGCAGGGGAATAGGGTAATTACCATTTTATTATGATTTGTTGATTAATCTGGTAATTGATTTTTAATTATGTGAATTGTGCAATACTGTTTATCCTACTTATATTTTAGACATGGGCTTGCAGGATTGTAGGGGTGTAGGATAAGCAATTAATTTACAAATATTCAATAATGTTAATAATTGATAACATTGATTAGTAATTATGTACATTGTTAAATGCTGATTTACATTAGTTATATATAATTATATTTTAGGTGTGGCCTGCTGGGCTTGTAGGAGTGTAGGGTGTGAAGTTACATGAACTCAAATGTCGTTTTATTTCATTTTTTGTGCATTCTTTATTTATTAGATTGCTATTGATGTAAAATAATTAATTTATTAATAATTGTGTAATTGTTCTACTGCTTAATTTATTTTTCAATTGAGTTTAGTGTTTATATGTGTATTACACAATTATTTGTAAATGTTATTTATTTTTTGGATGATTGGCAAGAAAATAAATATTTATATCTAATGTATTAAATGGTAAAACATTATGTATATTTTGCAACAATATATACTTTTTAAACTATTTTTAATTTACTTTATGGTGTTTCCAAAAGTTTGTGTGCTATAACATTTAGCATTTGAATTGTTTTTTATGTCTTAATTGAAAGGAAATTTATCACTAACGATTTTATCTTCTTGTTAACTAGGGAAGTTGAATTTATTATATGTTATTTGATTTTTTCCTTTAATTTTTATTGATATGTTCACTTGTTTTTATTTTCTAAATACATAGAAACATATATAAATATACATTCATATATACATACATACATTTTAATATTAATAAATAATATTTCTAGTGAGAGTTTAAAGTTTTTTCTACATTAATGGGTGTTAGAAATGGGGTCTCTAGTTGGCAGTCAGTTTGCACTCTATCCAAGCATGGAGCCTCACTCTAGTCAGGGTAAGGGAGACACACAGCTCAGATAACCCCAGCTCACCACCTTGGTAGCTTGGCAAAATCAGCCAGTCTCATCTCACAGGCAATGTGTAAAGTATTTGTACAAAACACACATAGTAACACAGTGACAGCATCACAAAAGGACTTCACACAGGTTTAGACAAATAACCAATAGTTATCTAAATGAAACAAAACCAAAACAACAAAAATCCAACATACACAAGCAAAGATAATCAGTTTTAAAATGAAAAGAGTCTTAATCCATAGAAATCAATGGATGTGTTATTTTAGTACAAAGTACTTATTATGCATCAAAAATCAAGCCGTAAGGGCGACGGTGCATCAGAAAAGCATGCAATGAGCCGATTTCTTACTCACAAGTGAGGCCATGCTTTGATTCTTTACTCACACTGGAGGCTGTGCGTCTATTTTGTTCTCTTAAGGGAGGCTGTGCACTGATTCTGGGTGGGCAGCCTCGGGTCCGTGCGGGGATGTTGAAGACTTTGACGCCCTGGATCCATCCGTGGAAGTTTCTGATGCGCTGTGCTACGAGTCCGTGGTGAAAACGGGTGCTGTGTTGTTTCTCCAGCCGTGAGGCAGGCACTGCATTGAAGACTGATATGCATATGGCTGGGTCCAAAATGGGGTGGCATGGTGAAAAGAATTGATGGATTAATCCCAGATCCGTGACTGGGTGAGAATGCTTGATTGGTTACGCATTCCGTCCATCATTTGTGTTTGTTTTCTTTTGTTGCCATAAATGCACCGGGTATGCTCAGATGTGGATCCCGGGGTCATTGTGCCACTGGATTGAAGCTCCCCTGGCTGATGAAGAGTGATACCCTGAAACCAGTCCCAGGATGATTGTTTCCGGTCAAAGTGAGGACCTAGCCTGGCAGTTCGGGCTGGACTGTACCCATGGGGAACAGAGTCAAGACTGATTAGCAAATGGCTGGCTCCAGACTGGGGTGGCATGGTGAGCAAAAGAATTGATGAATTAAACCCAGACCTGTGATTGAGGGAGAATGTTTGATTAGTTCTGCATTCCGTCCATCATTTGTGTTTGTTTGGATTGAAATTTCAGCCACGGGACGGGCCGTGCATCGATTGTTCTGAGGCACACACAGCTGTGTGTGGATTTTCCCTCACAGGTTACCAGCTTCCCCTTCTATGGGACTGGATGTGGTGCCACTTCCCAAGTCAGGACTCCCAGCAGAAGAGCCCAGGCACTGGCTGATAAATTCTTTGATGTCCCTGAGACTTAAGAATAGGGGGCAAGCTCAGTCCAAGCCCTTGGAGAAACTTCACAAGCAGGATTTCAAAAAGCAAAGTCCAGTTTTTCCCTCTTCAGGCAGAAGCAGCAGGCAAGCACAGAAAGCACCAGGCTGAGTGGCATGTCCTCCTCAAGCATCAAGCTCTTCTCCTTGGCAGAGGTTCCTCTTGATCCAGAAGTAATCTGAAAATCTGGGGTTTTGGGTCCACTACTTATACTCATTTCTGCCTTTGTTCACAGAACCTTGCCTTGCCCAAGCTTAGCCCTAGACACACTATGGGGAGCTGGGATCTGCACTGTGTGAGGACCGGCACAGCCCTCAACAAATCTTTATTCGATCTTTATAAAAGACCATAGAAGAACACAATAAAACAGTACAAAACATCATTGTTGGAAAGTTGATTATTGGTAAGGGCAGGTAAGTACCTACATCTAGCAATAGGCAACAAATCCCCACTTGGTCCAGTCAGGTCACAATAAATTAATCCCAGCTCAATCCTTGGTAGCTTGGCAACGAGCAGTTATGCTTAATTTAGGAGACAGGTGTGTAAAGCATTTAAAAATCATAAAACAGTAATTAAGTAAAACTCAAAACACAATAAAAATCCAACACCAAGTCATAAAAATAGATAATATTTTTATCTTTAAAATGACACTAACATTACAAAAATCCAATTAAGGGAACTGGAGAAATGAATTTATATATAATAAGGGGGTCATTTTGAGTTTGGAAAAGCCCTCCCACCAATCTCCTGTGGTCAGGTTGCTGCCAGTATGGCAGTCTTCCCATGGGCCCCATTACAAACTGTGTTTCCAACCTCTGACCAGGCAGGGAACAGCCCACAACATTGATGCCGGCTCATAATGGAGCTAGTGGAAATGTTGCGGTGCATAGGGTGCAACAGCACCCATTGTGCTTTTCACTGTATGTTTAGCAGACAGTGAAAAGTGCAACGGGGCTGTCTATGGGGCCCCATGAACTGCCCATCCCAAGTGCATGGGCAGTGCCCCGTTTCCACCAGCTTTTACATGGCAGTGAGACCACCATGTAAAAGCTGGCAGAGAGGCAGCTCGTAATCCCTAGGAAGACTGTTAATGTAGATAATAATAACAGCAGTGCTAATACACATCCCTTGTGCACCACACTTGCCAAGGGAAAGATGCCAGAAAGTTCTCCCGTTTTACCACACCGCACCTTAGTGTTCGCATTTTCATGCACAGAATGCAGAAATTTAACAAGGTGAAAGTTCGACCACCAGGTTAATCAGCATCAACCAGAATTTACTTCTGTTTTCCTAGATCAAAAGCTTATGACAAGTCCATAGAGGCCAGGGACAGTGGGCAGTGTCTCGCAAAAGGATACTTGCTCACTACCATATGTAAATTCAAGCATTGCTCCACTGTACCTAACCCAGGCCAGAAGCCATACTGATAAAGGGACAGAATATTAGCCCACTCCTTAGGGTGGTTAATAACAACTCTCCCTAAGTTCTTCACAGAGCTATCTAGAAGAGAAATTGGCCTGTAACTCATAGCAGGTCCTCTGCCCTCTATTTTGAAGATTGGCACTATGATGGAAAGGGACCAAATATCTGGAATCCGAGTGCACAAAGAATTATTGAACACATTCACCAACAAAGGAGTCCACTCATCAGGATTACATTGATACAAATCCATGGGGATTCTGTCAGGACCTGGCACTTTACCATTTGGACTGGATATGTTGTGAAATATAATGTACAGAGAGGAATTTATACTATGTTAAAGGTAACAATTTGCATATTTTGGGGGGTATGATTGCTAAGGGTATGGAATAATCATGAAACAAATGGAAAAAAAGAGTCACTACTGTTTGTATGGATTCTCCTGGGATAGACAGAAAGGCTGGTCATGAAGGGGTTATCAGTGTAACATATAATATGGCAATTGTTTTGCTTATATATTTAGTCAAGGTGAAAGAGCTGGAATTATGAGTATGTATGTTATCCATATGGTGTTCTTTTCTACTAGTTTCTGTTTGTGTTAGGTGTCTATGTAAAAAGAACTGATGCATAATTTCTGTATTTTTGACAGCCCTGAAGAACCGCGATGTGCGCGAAGCACATGTTGGCTGTATGTGCTGTATAAAGAGATATAATCAGTGACACTGTGAATAAAAAATAAAAGAAGAACAACAAATGAGTCAACACAGAGTGATATTGTGTATATCTCAATAATGTTATTTTTGTATTATTAATTACTACATTGGTGGGGACCACTGTACTGAGAGTATAGTGCTGGGCAATATTCCCATTCCTCAAGGGTTGATATATATATATACACACACACAAATACACACATATATGTGTGAGTATTTATGTAAGTATACATTTATATATAGTATTTATTAAGTGGTTACTATATTAATGTTCTATGTTAGAATATTTAAGATGTACTACTTTAAACTGTATATATTTAGAAAATCTTTTTTTTAATGTTTTTGGATATTAGTGTTAACCATACGTTATTCTGAACTTTTATGCTTACCAATATAAGTATTGGAACACAATATTGTGGTAAATATTTTTTACACAATATGTTTTCAAAGATATTTTTACCACAATATCTTGTCAGTGATCCAACAACAAACTCACTGTGCTTGGCTAAATGAATGCACTCTCTGTCTCCTGCTGCCACACACTTAAGATGCTCAAGAAGAATTCTAGTGGCTCCCCACCAACATTACAGAACCATCAATGAAGCTCTGATCAAAAGCAAGCTGAACTACGCAATACACTCCATGATGGACTTGATGCTCAACTGAACAGTAGACTCCAGGCAAACACATCTCAGTCACTACACTCACCCTCAACCCTCCACACTACCACCACCCCACATCTCAAATTGCTCCACTGACTCTGAATCCACAAACAAGCACTCTTGAAACTCCTCACACACACACATACAAAGCCTTAAACAGCCTTAAACAGCATGTGTTCCATGTACCTTAACAATGGCTTAAACGTCAACAAATCTACCAGAACCCTCTACTCAGTTGGGCTCCTACTTGGGCACATCCCCTAATATGCAGAACCAGATTAGATGGTTATGCATGCTCTTACCTCACCACTAAAGCATTGAACAACCTGCCTCTGTACAGCAGAGCTTCCTCCCCAGTTTTTGAATTTCACTTACAACTTCAGACCAGGCTCTTCACCTAGCACGATCTCGGGCTCGTCCTATACATCTCCTGCTTCAGCACCAGAATACCCTCCCGGGTCAGTTGTGTGCTATAAAAATACACATAACATTAAATACAACATAACATAGCATAACATGATACCTTTCACATAGTGTCACTTCTGCAAAAAAATATTTTGCTGGAAGAGCTCTCAAGGATACCATCTGTGAGAAAAATTGGACCTGCATTCCAAGTTTTATAAACCTGAAAAAATGCACACTTCACAAACTCGTGGGGTCGTTCACTTTGTACAATATTTCTCTTTGACATTTAATTTGGCAGAGACATATTTCAAAGGTAGTTTTTTTTCTAGCTCTCCAAGATAATTGAAAAATAAAAAGGAAGGATGATAGAAGACATCTTTATCTGGTGCCCAGTGCAATTGAGAGTTATAAATCTGTCGAATGTTTAATGCCATGAATGTTTTTCAGTATTGTATAATGACCCTGTAAACAACCATTTCTTCAAACTTCAAAATTTTGTACACCAACTCCCCGGAGGAAACCACTCCACCTTGTTGCATGTTTTTGGAGTTTCCAATCCAGCTAACGCAAGTGGGTCAAAGCAATTTCTTGCAGCAATTACTATTGGCAGCTAATGCGTTGAGCTAATACATATCTTGAATTGTTAGATTAGCGATTTTAAAGAACAAGACTGGGTAGCTAATTTTTAGATTTATTTATGTATATCTATTGAACTCCGATGCATGATTTTAGTTGTCAATTTGTAGTATATAGATATTGCCTCATCATCGTATTGACTATTTATGAATTCAGGGAATTGGTCTCTTGTTGAGTGGAACTTTCTATTACTGGAGATATATATTTTTATGTTTACCTTGCTGGATTTTAACTTTCTTCAAATTTTTTAACTTTTTAATTGTATTTTTATCTTTAGTGTCTCTTTTCTTTTAAAAATTCGATGTGTATTGTACTTTTATGGTATGTTTTTACTTACCGAGATAAAGTTAAAATGATGATGAATTGTTAAACCCTCCCTCTTCTTGACTACCAATAGTACCAATGCCACTTCTCTTTGATTAGACAATTAGCAAATATTTTGGTATGGCTATTCACAGATGAAACCGAATGGAAGGAGGAGCATGGCAGGATCATTAGTCTCATAATTAGTTACATCAGTATCCAATACTATGCAAGAACATGTTTTCTTCTTTTAGATATGTTTAAATGTCTCCAGGGAATATACAGTATTGCATAAGTATGCTCAATGAGTAATAGATGTAATTGGAGAGGCAATTGACTTTCTCTTTTTATCTTCCCCATGGGGAGGCAGTACCTCAGACTATGGGTCTGATTTAGATTTCAGCAGATGGGTTACTCCGTCAGGACGGTGACGGATATATCTTCCACCTAAATATAAATCCCATAGGAAATAATGTGAATTATACTTTGGTGGATGGGATATATGTTACTGGTGTGATGGGGCAACCAGTCCATCGAAATGAAAATCAGGCCCTTTGTCATCAGTCAATTGCTGCAAATTTAATCCTGAATTGTCTAGCTCCTGTGTAAGTTTCTGAGGCATAGAGTTCTCACTTAAATGTTAAAAACTCATCCTAAATCTGTAAATCAATTCTCGTTTTCACACCATTACTTAAATAGCATATTTTTAATCAAGTCAATAAACTTATATTCGATTTTCTGAAAAAAATCATACAAGCGTACAATAAAAGTTCATCCGAGCTAATACAGACAAACTTTTATATATAAACTGACATAGCAGCATATAGAACATGCAATCACTTTAAAAGTGTAAGACTTTACTATCAATAAACTATGCATAAAAAAACTAAAACAAGAGAATAGAGTACTATTGGGTGGCGCACAAAACCCCAAATAACAATTGGGAAATCAGAAAGCACAGGTTTGGTGCGGGCATGAGCTGCAAGTATAGATAGGCTGGTTTGAATTGCTTAAATCCGCATGCAGTCAAAATAGGTGTCAACCATTATTTTGCAGGCAGAGAACTTTGGGCAAAGCAGAGCTATGTGCATGTAGGTTCAGATGGAAACGTTGTCACTAGTGAAAGGGGACAGAAGGGATTGAGAGTACCAAACACTCTTTGGAAATACCAGCTGATAAAAAATGTTCAGTCTAAGGAATGTTAGGAGGCGCTGATGGTAGTCGTGCATATCCAGAAGCAGGTAGGGCTCCATTCCTGGAACTGATTTCACCAAGACACAAGTTTGAAATGACTGTTTGGCTAATGCTGTGCTCTCTCTTGCAGCAGCACTCCCTGTGCAAAAGCCTGCTTGACACAAGTGAGGCCTTTTTAACAATGCCCAAAGAATTTAAAAAAAGATCTGGGTGACCAAGTTCAAAAATGAATTTCTTAATATGTGAGATCCATGTTATCTGTACAGCTTTGTCTAGGGCTAGGCAGTCCTGAAGGACGAGTGTATTTAGGTGTAGGTCCTCCTTATATCAAACTGAATACCATAGAAGCAATGGGCAAAGATGAATCAAGTCAGAAATAAAATCCAGGCTCATTTCCTCATGAACAATATCTGCAGGGGTGCCCTGACTTACAGCCAAAATATTTCTCCGAAACCTGTTTCTATCACTTGAATTAAATCAATTTTGGCATGCCCCCAGATTAGGCCAAAAGTGGCCATCAAGATACATTTAGCCTTGCAAATCTCTAACACAGGTTTTGTTTGGCCTGGGCCCAATGTGCCAGACAAAATCATTCACTCCAGCAATGGTTCTTTGAACTGTGCTACTGTTTTTCTGTGTTAGTGGAGTCTAGCTAAGGCTGGAATGCAGAGGGAGACCCAAATTGTCCACCCTGGGTAAGAACTGGCCTTGTGCAGAGAGACTACAGGTTTGAGTGTTTTTAGGTCTGAAATCATAAAAACTGTTTTTTTTTTTTTTTAATTTGTGGAAAGATCCAGATTATTCATAAAAGCAATTAATGCCTTCAGAAGATGTTGCAGACTCCTGACTGTACCTGCAATTAAAACAGTATCATAGACATAAAGGAGGGCTGGGATAAGTCTTGGGCTGACCCTGGGAACATCTGTCTAGATATCAAATAAAGTGTCCTCCAACCTGTTGATTTACATAATAAATACAAATGAAGCAAGAATGCATCCCTCCTGAACACCCCTTTTATGTTCGAATGGCTAGATCGACATCCAACCACCCCATTGAACCCATTGTGAAGATTTCCCAGAAAAGCCACAAGGCCTTGGTCAACCCCCATATACTCAAGCTCAACCCAGAGCTTCTCCCTGTTAACTTTATCCAAGACTGATCTGAGGTACATTTGAAAGGCCCCCCTTTGACCTCAGTGTATTTGGAGATCAGAAGATGGAGATTACGGTTCTGTTCAATAGTACCCCTGCAATGGCTAAATCCATGTCAGATATCAGAGAGAATACTCTTCTCATTCGCCCACCTGCTGAGAATCTCCAGGATTACCCTCCCAATGATCGTAACTTCTACTTCAATTAGCAGGCTGGGGCAGCTCTATCTCATTTCTTAAATATTGGGACATTAACAGAGTGCTTCCAAGCATCCGGGAGGGGGCTTCTGAAGGCCGTATTAGCTTAACAAGCAATGGCCTGGGTCCACAAATCCACCAGCGATTTCAAAACGTCTCCTGGGATCCCATTGTCCACAGGGGCCTTACCTAGTTGCAATGAGTGAATGGTGAGTCATACCTCCTCCACCTTGAATGTGAACATGTCAGTCGAAGGGATAGTGGTGAGTAGAGGTAAAAGCTCTGGTCCTTCAAAGTCATAAATACCTGTAAAATGATTCACCCATGCCTGGGTTGGAACCATGGCCACTAGGTCTGACAGCTAGTCATCATCAAAAAAGGAATGATTTCAAACCACCGAAAAACTGGCACTGTCGTTCAGGGAGCTTGCTAACACCAGTTGATCCCACAGTTCTTTCTTCAACTCCTGCTTTCATTTGTCAAGAATAGCTCTAAAAGTTGCTCTAACAAGTTTAAAACTGTCCATTAGTATACATTTTAATGTCATCACTAACACCCTTTTGGCCCTGACACAATGGATGTCGAACCATCCACATGGCTCCCTGGGGTCTGTTTAGTCAAAATATTGTTACTGTATGTACTTATACATTCAATTGCCGTAAGAATCTGGGGATCTGTGGGATTGCCCTCCAAGCAAATTTCCAAGTCATCCCTGTATGTTTGGATCATAGGAGTATAAAAGTCCTCAGAGATGGCATTCCCTCGTTTTATCATGGGAGCCTGGTCTTTTGGCCTGGTTAGGGCTTTGAAAAAATCGATTAGTCCCTGTTTCTTTATTTCCCAGATAAAAGTTGCAGTCAGAAGATTGTTGTCACTATGGGCCATATGTACGAAAGCTTTTCCCCATAGACACAGAATGGGTAAAATCCTTTGGTACATCTGGCCCTATGTGTATTCCAAACTGGTGCAAAACTTAACAAAGAAGAGAAAACCCCTCTTGAGACAAACATTTAGTCAATGGTGGGGTGGGCATCATGGCCTTTAAATGTAGGTATAGAAGTTGGCAGTTCCAGAACTTTTTTGAATAGGCGGTTGACCAGAATATATTTGGGAGTCAAGTCATTTAACATGTCCACCGGGGCACTATACTTCCCGTGAACCTGGTCTTCCGAGGGAACTGGATCATTTGAATGATATAAATGGCACTCCTTACAGGGATGGAGATTGAAATCCCCCAATAAAACATCACAAACTGAGTTGAGTGGGAAAGAAAGAATGAATCAAGAAAATTGCCCACTTCAGCAAGTACATCTTTTTTCTCCTTCCCATGAATGGGATTATAAATGCTAATACAGAGGTTGGATAAGGTGTGGCTGAGGAGCTAGAACACTCCCAAATGGAGGAAAGAAGTTGGAGGAATCAATATTGGATTCCATACCAGGTCTAATTTAATAAATGTGACCAAGTCCCCTCTTGCCCACCCTCTTTGGGAGGGAATACCATTTACACTAAAAGATACCTAACATCCAAATGTAAATTGCCACTGGTGTCCCATGTTTCCTGTATGTTATTAATATCAAAACTTGAGAGAAAAGCGATCAAGTCAGGATCCCAAGATTAATCTTATTCTGAGCGTTCATGTCTTTTATTGATAAAGTCATTTATTTTAAATCTTGTTTACTGTTTTCAAACTTACTTTGTTGACTGTTTACTAATCCAAGCTTCACCTTTTACCCTAAACTTAACTTCATTGAATTATGATGTCATGACCTTCTTTTCTTTACTCTAATTACCTAGTCTAACTCATTTATGCTGTTTCCTAGTGGCAGGCGGTTTCCCCAGTGTGCAGTCCCAGGGACATCCATGTACTATCTAAGGTGAGGGTTCTGGCATTCTCCACTAAGAAAGAGACTGATACTTGATCTGCGACAGACAGTTGCCCTAAAAAACGTGCCCTTGTCTTCCAGGTCAGACATAAATGGACAGTCAAGGCGCAACTCAAAGAACGTGTTGTAGGGTTGACCTGACTAAAGTGAGCTCAAATATGTTTCACTCCTCCAGATTAGATTTCTCTTAGTCCTCTGAGCTGCACATATGTGGGTCTATTTAGCAGTGAAAAGGAGAGAGATTTTAACAACACTCTTATGGCACAGTTAACAAGAAAGCATCAGAATGCAGACTGCCTCAGGCTAGACAGAGATACAGGGCAAAAGGTAAATTTAGAAATGTTGATTCCCCACTTTGCTCTCCGAAATGCGAGAGACAGAGAGAGAGAGTGTGTGTGTATGTTTTTGTTTTTTTTCACAATTCACATTTAAAACTAACCTAGGCCACAAAAGAAGTGGCAATTATTGTGCATTTTAGAAACACATTAGCAGATGTAAATATTAAGAATGCCAAAAAACAGAAGGAACCCAACATTTTATTCAGACGCTGCTTTTGAATTTATGCCAGTTCACTAGATGTCTGCTTCATTAAAATTGACCGTTGCTTCTTCTTATGCCAAAAGCAGTAAGCGTACTCCTCGCAAATTTGAATGTTCAGAGTTCACGGAGTAAGCACTCCGCTGAGCAGCCTAATGTTTCCCGGAACCCCAGATGTCCCCCCCTAGTCATTTAATCCCAGGCTTGGAAGACTACGTGAAGTGTCGTTTGATCCATACAAAACTATTCAATAAAATCTCCAAATGCGGACATATATTTTCAGTATAAAAGATCATGCAGCAAAAAACTCAAAAGAATACAAAATAAAAACACCAGTGTAAAACAATAGAATGATAAAACTAGGATTTTCATCATTAAACTTTGTTGGAGGAGTAGAAAGTCTGTAAATCAGTAGTCCTTCCACCCCGCCAAGCCTGCGGACCCCTGCTTCATCTAGGAGTGATGGGCCACTATCCTTTCAACAGTGAAACCTCAGTTGGAAGTGTCTTTACACATTTTTGACCAAGCGCCCATCAATCTTGTTTTTCACAAAATCCTTTTGGGGAATGGTATCCACGGAACAAAAGAGACTGCCAAGTGGGCTACAAAGACATGGCTGTCTGCCCTGCACTAAGGTTTTGTCAAAAGAACTTCAAGTATGCAGACAGGATCACTTAACCAAAAAATAGGTCCCTGACAGCTGACAGAGATTTTAAAATATTGCAACAGTTCTCTGGCAGATCAGCAGCGACAGGAGCCTCTCATGTCCTGGTGGTCTGGCAGGCCAGCTACCGAGGTCTAACTTTCCACTTATATGTGGTTCATGACTGCAAAATGATCATGTGAACCAGAACAACCCTGAAACAAACGACAGAACTCTAATGTTGATATGGTAAAAATGGAGTGGTTCACTGCTAGCAAACTTGTGCAACACTACACTCACCACCCAAATGTGAAACAACAATGTAAAAAAGGAGGATCACAATTCACTCCCAAAAACTAAGTTTCTATGATTTAGTTGCAAACTTTATGTTTGTGATCATATTAATTAATAAAACTAAACAAAAGGTGAAACCAAGAGAAACTATAAACGTCACTAGAAATTAGAAGTATCTTTCGGTTCAGGAATGCTTTTTATAGTGTGTGGACAGATAAGCATATCTGTGGTGTTTTGGTTAAGTGGTATTAGTCCTTTCAAAGGGGATGTCTTACACCCAGCGGGCCCTGGAAGCAATGGGTCACAAACTCCTTGCACAGGGACAGACAACTTAGATTATGAAGGTAGGCAAACTAAGGGGTCTATTTCCAAAGTTTTAGCTCTGTGTTTGTGTAATAAAAGGGACACTAAATGACACTAATTATTTTTTCATTAAATTACTTTTTAGTGCTGAAAATTCACTCTAAGGTAGTGCAGAGCAGCGTATATATATATATTTATATATATATATACATACCACTACTTTGCATTACTTAGCACCAAGGGGAGTACCATGTGTGGTGCATGGGTATTCCTGTGCACCCACCCAAGGTTTCTGACGCTAAGCCCTATTTGTTTACAAAAGTAGACAAGGTATAGCGTCAGAAAATAACTCCCATTTCAGATAGGCTCTATGAAAAAAAAAAGGTTTTTTCTCCTTTATTTTCCGACTTTGAATGTGTGCTACCATGTACAGTACACCATAGTATTTTGTACTGAAAGGGAATCCTTCCAATACAAAACATATGCTGGACTCACGGAGACACCCTTGCACTATGGTTCGAAGGTGTGTCCATGGTGTACGCTGCACGTGTTTGGGAGAGGGGAGAAGAGTGACATATTTCTGTAAATATGTTGCTCTCCTGCTCTCTCCTCATGTAGCACAGCATTTGTGGCTGATGCACGGTGCTGTGTGACTAGCTGGCAAATCTGGCCCTACGATTTTACCACAGCAAGGATGTGAAATTTCATAGTCACCAGAGGCTCACACTGGCCTATGTAGGCTCCCTCTTAATCTGGATAACATACATGCCAACCTGATGCAAGACCTTTGCACAACGGGTAGGACCAATAAATAAGAGAACAATTACTGTTACTGCAGGGAAGGGTAATACTGGGCTTGTAGGCTCACCCGTCAGATGATAGGCACCGGTAGCAGTCAATTATTGAAGCAGCCCTTCTCCAATCTCTTATGATCAGCAGGGAGAGTGCCTATGAGTTGAAGCCATATCTCTGCACTCCATGGGCTGGTTGGTGGCTGAACACATGCATGGTCAGCTGCAGTAGGGCAGGAAAGTACAGTTTGAAAAAGTGCTTTAAGCACATTCACAAGAGGGAAAACAAATTCACTAAGCAACAGAACTTTCCTCCTTGAAAAAGATTTTGGAAAGGTCACCACATCCCTTTCCTCATAATGCATTGTAAAAGCATCTTCCTGTGTGCGGGTGCCTAGATTCTATGGGCATTGGTATTGGGCACATAGCACACTTCAAGATGATAACATAATAACACTAGCTTTGGAGACCGTACTTGACTCAATACTTAAGAGAAAAGATGGAGACATCACTTTCCAGTGCTTAGATAAGTGGGTATGAATTCCTCAGTCTAGCCGGTGGGGGGTCTTAAGATGTTGATCTGTTCCAAGGCATATTTTCAATCTTTTAAAGCAGGGCAGTGCTGCAAGCCGTCTTGCTGCGCTACCCTGTGTCAAATCAAAAGGACAGAAACGTGCAGTATCTAAAAGTTACGGCGCATTCATGTCCTTTCACCTGTGCTGGTGCACAACGGGCTGCCATGCGCCAACACAGACACCCTTGAACCATGGTGCAAGGGTGTCTGCCTTGCAGGGATGATTGTTTTCGTGCAGACACCTTCATGCTCAAAAATAATCACAAGAGGTGTTTTATTCTTTCTATGTGTGCTGCAGAATGCAGCACACGTTAAAAAGGAAATATGAGGCTAAATAAAGGTATTTATTGACACATTCCCAAATTTACCAAATCTTGTAAATCTGAGAATGTATCAAATGCCATGTGTGTTACGTGGGAATACCCACCGGATCACCCCTGGCACACCTCCATGTTGCAGAGTGAGTCAATCCAGCAATTTGCGCTGAGTTGACTGAGTTCATATTTACAAGGCCAGGAAAAGCCCTGAAGGGTGGCTTTACGTGGCCTTGTACATGAGACCCTGTAGTGTGCGCACAAAAGGGCTTGTAAATATGACCCTCGGTCTTCCATCCAAGCGCTCAGTTACCCAGATATTCACCCATCCATTGAGTCATATGTCTATTATTTTAATTATTGAATCTTTGTAACATTCACCCACTCACCCATCCACACAACCACATTCACCACCAACAAATAAAAAGCACTTTCACTTATACACCGAACCTCTTTACTTTGGCAATGTTTGTTTTCTGTGAGTTCCAGTGCTCTAGTTCTGCATTTGTGAAGTTGAAACTGTAAGACCCAGAACGCACCGATGGCACCAGGACAGAATTATCCACTTCCGGTAGACGTTTGGAACCTGAGAACTGCAGGAGACATGATCTAATCCCTGTACAATTGTACAGTGAGTCAGGGTAACAGCTCTAGAGCCCTGTATGTAATTAGAGCTTTTAAATGAACCCTTGGGAAGATTGACCTCTTCAGTCCTGTTAGCTTTCTTCCCGTATTGATACTTATTAATGTACATTTTTCAATTGGTACTGATGGAATGCAGGTACCAGAAGAAAAGGAACGCACAATAACGACCTATTCCTGCCTGCATTGGAAAACATAGAACCACCAAGGCAATCAGTAGGTCACATGTTCTGCCATATTCTGCCTAAATACAATTTAGGCAGTGCTGCAGATGCTTGTGTGTAACGAGCTCCGACAGAAAACACACAGATAACACACGTCTCAGTTCATTATGTGTAACCAGAGCTCTTGAGTTATCATATCCAACTTATCCATTCCATGCTTCCTTTTTTCCCCTCAGGTTCTTTTAGCTTTGCATTTCCCATCATAAATACTGAGCTACAAATTGCTAGGTGCACAGACAAGACAAAAACTACTACTTCCGACTACCGAGCGAACCCTAAAATCATATTGTCTCATTTAGTTAGTTCAGTGGGTAAAGGGACCTGCTGCAGAGGCGTATGTGTTACATGCAGGTGAGAGATTTGAAGTATAGCAAGACAGCTTGTGTCATAGCCCTTTCAGAGGGCCACGGGGCACACAGAGACTGGTGAGCACAACCCTCTTTTTTGAGGCATTTTACTCCAGAGGTCCCTGATGCCGACCTATTATAAAGCATGAGCAGCTGGGTCAAGTGTCCTTTCTGCATGTGACTCTCAGTGTTAGCAGTAGATGAGCATTCAAAGCCTTCCTTTGGTGGGGGGTGGTTGTGAGTGAACACAACTCATCATTTGAAATGCACACTATAGTGTCAACAAATCAGTGTCTACTCACTTGTTCTTATAAGAGAACGAAGCATTTTGCTTCTAACTCTAACTACACATTCAAAGGAACAACTACATTCATAAGCAATAACTAAATTCCCTTGAAGCCAGGATTTTAGTGTTTGTTAGGCAAACCCTGTCCCACTCTCTTCCTTGTAACATTAATGGGGTTATTCCCCATTTACTGGTTGCTGAAACCTGGGAATACTATCTAGTAAGAGGTACTAAAGAGTTATTTTACTCTTTAGCATTAATAAAAAGTGTCTATGGTGCTGCAGCACAGTCAGCAAAGAGTTCCTGGGGCCCAACAGGCCCAGAAGCATTCAGCGATGCAGCAAATGCCCAGTCCACAGGCACTCATAGGTCCTTATCCTATTCGGAGGAGTTGGGCTGCTCACGCTATACCCAGCAGCGCCAGTCAAGTGCAGGCTCTCTCCCTCGAGCAGTAATGCTGGCTTTTCACAGTGAACAGTGATGATCCCAACCAGCAAAGACAAGTTGTTAATGTTCCCCACATGGTGGTGGGATTTGATCATCCTGTCATGACTGGAGCCCATTAGAGGTGAAGTGTCTTCCATGAGGTCCTTCATGATCCTCAGGGGGAGACAGCCAGAGGCAGATGTTGGTGTGCAGGCTGAACCATCTTCCAGGCAAGGGCCTGTACTTCACCAATGATGCTACTGACAGCACTTTCAGGTGTACAGGAGTGCTGCAGTTCTTTCCAGCCTAGGTGCAGACTCTTCTGGTGCAATTGCCCACACCATAGGGGACTGCTGGCATATGGGGACACCGCTAAGACAGGTTAGAGTCTCGAGGCACTGGCAACAATAACCTTAGCAGTGGCCGCCTCTGGCATATGGGGACAATGCAACAACCTGATATGAGGTGCTTCACACCCGGCACTCAATACAGAGCTCAGTCCACTGCAGCCCTGAGCTGGTATATAGGGGGTCACAGGATCAGGCCTATAGGTGAACAGCCATTTCCTCACTCCTCACTTGAGAAGTCCTCTTGCTAAGGCTCCCCACTGGACTTCAATCCCTTCAACACTCTCCTCTTCCTCACATGGGACAATGGTCTTTTCAAGCAGGCAGGTGCTGGCGACCCAGGCTCTTGGGCAGGTAGTCTTAGTTTCCCTGGGTGATGCCACCTCATTCAGAAGGGAGGCTAGCAGGCTTTGGTCCTCAGTTCTTGTTATAGGCAGAAGTCTTGCAGAGCTTCCTCTTCTCACACAGTTCATCTCGCTGATTGGCAGATAACTAAGTTTGGGTACTCATCCTCCTCTTGTTGTAATCCATTTCCAGACTCCAAATGTGATTGTGGTTCTGAGACTTTGAAGTTTTATCTTGTGGTTGTGCTTCTTTTGAAATATACACTTTCCTTTTTCTTCTTTCCTCTTGAAAGGCCACCTGACACAGCAGGAAGGTGATAGACCCCCAACACAGGCCATGGGAGCAAATAGAATTCATACCTGGATGTCAGCCACAGTGATATGTGAATCAAAAGGTTAATCTCAGTCTCCCAACCCTATCTGTATGATTCCCTCATCAGCACCATCCCCTTCCTGAGATGAGCCCCGGCCCCTTCCTTGTATCTATCACTGAATGAAAGAGCTACCTTTTGAAATGTAAAGGAGGAGTCCAAAATGGAACCCAGGATCTTCCATGTAATGTCCTATTGCAGGCTCAATTACACTCAGTGTACTTTCACAGTACACATAGGACCTCATTATGAGTCTGGCAGTCAGTAGACCACCAGACTCGCGGATGGCGGTTGGACCTCCTCCAATGCAGCGGTCCGAGCTCCATGTTTTGAGTATGACGGTTGTGCCGCGGTGGGACCGCCAGCACCGATGGGATCTCTGATCCCAGCGATCTGGAGGTTGCGGCGGTCCTAATCTGCAAGCAGCGCTGCCCTGGGGATTACGACCTCATTCTCCTGCAACCTTTTCATGGTGGTAGCACTGGCATGAAAATTCTGGCAGAGAATGGGTGCAGGTGCCCCCAGGGGGCCCCTGCACTGCCAATGCACTTGGTATGGGAAGTGCAGGAGTTCCCCTGGCCAGCACCCTGCATTCCACAGCATTTTCAATGGCCCGATTACTAGATGGAGACAATGCTGAGGGCTGTTTCCCAAAAGGGCTGCGGATGGAAACTGAGGTTTGCACCTGCTGACCTAGCGGAAAACTCTTAATGGGCCTAGTGGGGAGGTAGCCACCATGGCACCAACCTCCCAGTCGGAAGTTCAGCAGACAGTCTAAACCATCCACTGAACTCAAAATGAGGCCCATACTGTTCAGTACTGTTACTTTTGTGCATTGTGCCACTATAGACACACATATATTCAGCACACACATTCAATCTGTGTGCACTGTTTAGTGCTCTAGCCTGTTTGTATCATCCGTGCCAGTTCACACACCATATGTGCACTTGTCACCCCTTCATATATTGTACTTCTCACAAGCACACAAACACCCAGCACACTCCTTTCCGTGGTGCACACACTACAGCACAACATGTTTCATGTAATCTATTCCTTGCAGGCACATATTCACTCAGCACATACATTAATCCAACATGTTCTACACAGTACTGCAATACCCCTGCACTGCAACCTTTCCAGGCACACATAAGTACAGTGCAGTCACTCCTATGCAGCACTCCACATGTACCTAATGTAGGCCATGGGTGAGTTAAGCACACAGCAGCAAAAAGTTTAAAAAAGGTAAGTGAGCCCATTCCAGTGACACGGGGTAAAAATGACCTGTTGATTCCTACAGATCACTACACAATGTGCTGCCCCCACCATGCTCATCCTGCTTAGCTCTTGATGAAGGCATTAGCCTTCCACCAATATGGAAGGCTCCCCTCCTGGTCCATCAAAACCTCAATCTGTAAGACAGGCCTATGTCATGGCACACACACATAATTCATGTTTGAATATGACCAAATATCAGCATTAGGGATCCAGACAGCAGTACAGTTGGGCACTCATGGTAGGGGTATCATGCAAAGTACTTTTGTGCCCCAACAGCTCGGTAGGTCAAAGCACCACCTTCCTCATTTTTATATTATTCTCAATTCAAAGGTTCCATTACCAGAAAGACAGACATGTTTTGGATACTTTATTTGTCTCTTGGAAATAAAGAAACCATTTCTTGCATCCCTTACATTTTTTGTGTCTTGGAAAAGTTCCTTTACAAACCCCATGTCTTGGCACCATGCTTTTGTGAAAGGAACTTTTGTACTGTTTCAAGTGTTGTTTAATAAAACATTCAGGCGTATTCCATCTGCCACAAATCATTCACCCCAACTCTATAAAGACTTTTGCAACGCATGAAAATGTTAGTGGTTCAGAGTTCGTCTCGATGGAAAGGCGCGAGACAGTGACCCAGTCAAACTTACATTAAGAACAGTAGTAGAGTGTGACTTAGGCTAATGAACAACATGAGTTTTCTCACTTATTCTGTGCTCAGCTATGTGACATACCCCTCTTGATAGCAGTGGCATAGCCAATGTGTCATGGGCCCTTGGGTCCCAATGCCATTGCACTTGCTATACTAATGGAAGCTATCTCCCTGTCTCTGTGCTCTCTTGTTTACAATCTGAGTATTTAATTATATATATTATTTATGCACACATTAGCTGTGTTGAAACTGCAATAAAAACTTAAACAAGTGTGCATTTTCTTTCCATCTCCACTAGAGGAAAAATGGTAATTAAAGAAACAGAATAAAGAAGGGTTAGAGCTATATTTGTTGCGATTCATTTTGGGGAGTGATGCAGGGCTGGTGTAATCAAAACAAACCACTTTATATCTCTCAATTAATAACGTCTTGATGGATCTAAGCCGTGTGGGCCACTTGATATTAACACGAATCTAAAGAAGAGCAATATTTAACAATGTGTGTTCTTCTTGATAATGGTATAAAGTCAATGTTTACAGAAAATATTAAATCAAGATCATGAACTGTGGACAAAATGGACTGCCAATAAAAGCGTTTTAATGAACTGTATTCAAATACCTAACGGGTAAAGTTACCTAATGTCGGGGAATGGGAGAGATCGGCTTTCACTGCCGTTGCCAGTGCAAATGGGCTGCAATAACCTGTCTGGTGCCACTAAGACTGTGTAATACTCTGTCTATACACACATTTGTACCCGAGAGGCTTTTCTGATGGGAAATTACTGGATGAAATTATCACTGCACATCATCAGGAAACCAAAATGTTCTTGCTGTTTGCATAATTTGCTGATTTCTTAGACTGTAATTGACATAACATTCCTGTAATTTAGCGAAAAAAACATCATGAAAGCAGATTAAATTGTCATGTATAAATTCAGGTAGATAAAAGTCTTAATTACCAGAATTTTCAGATTAAGTAGGAGAACAAATGAGAATACATGCCCATGTAGTCACCCACCAAATTTCGAAAGAAATATGGATTGCACGGTCAATGTTTACACTATGCAATTGCATCAGTGAGGATCAGTGCATAATTTGTAAAATGTCTCAGGCCCCAAAGTTTGTCTCAGAAGGCTCTTTTATCCACCACCAGATTTCCTGTCCCTTTATTTCACTCTCGCATGTTATTCGTTATCTCTGCGTTCTCCCTTTGTGACAGTTTTTTAGTCTTTATCTCCCTCTTTCATTTTCCCTTTTGTGCTTCCATCGCTTGCTCTAAGTCTAATCAGGGAAAAATGATAGCCTGCCCCCAAAAATAAAGGTAATTGGGTCACAACCAACCACTGGCTCAATTAAGTACTGATGAGGGTAGAGCACTGGTATTCTCCATCGATGTTTATCGACGTTCCACGTTTAGCATGAAATAGTGTTTGGAATTTCCTGGCTTCTAATAATATAATTTACAGATACAGGATGTTTCACATCATAATATTCCTGGTTATTACGTAATGTTCATCCTAAATAGCAAACATATAACTTTCCATTTTCTGATAATTGGCTGCCAATTTGGACTTGGCAGTAACGCTAGCTTAAAAGATTACTAAAGATCAGTTCCTAAGCGATGACTCAAAAACCTCAATAAATAAATATGAATTCTATTGCTAATGGAGCTACAACCCCAAATTATGAAAGTGAATTTGCTCACTCTGAAACTCCTCTTAGGTCACATAGGTGGTCATTCTGACCCTGGCGGTCTTTGACCGCCAGGGCGGAGGACCGCGGGAGCACCGCCGACAAGCCGGCGGTGCTCCAATGGGGATTCCGACCGCGGCGGTAAAGCCGCGGTCGGACCGGCACCACTGGCGGGGTCCCGCCAGTGTACCGCGGCCCCATTGAATCCTCCGCGGCGGCGCAGCTTGCTGCACCGCCGCGGGGATTCCGACCCCCCCTACCGCCATCCAGATCCCGGCGGTCGGACCGCCGAGATCCGGATGGCGGTAGGGGGGGTCGCGGGGCCCCTGGGGGCCCCTGCAGTGCCCATGCCACTGGCATGGGCATTGCAGGGGCCCCCGTAAGAGGGCCCCTACATGTATTTCACTGTCTGCTGCGCAGACAGTGAAATACGCGACGGGTGCAACTGCACCCGTCGCACAGCTTCCACTCCGCCGGCTCGATTCCGAGCCGGCTTCATCGTGGAAGCCTCTTTCCCGCTGGGCTGGCTGGCGGTCTGAAGGAGACCGCCCGCCAGCCCAGCGGGAAAGTCAGAATTACCGCCGCGGTCTTTCGACCGCGGAACGGTAACCTGACGGCGGGACTTTGGCGGGCGGCCTCCGCCGCCCGCCAAGGTCAGAATGAGGGCCATAGTCTGACATTGGCAAAAGTTAATATATTCATAAGAAGCTTGATGGTAAATATTCATGTTACTTTCAGCATCAATGTCACTTAACACTTATCCCTTGTCAAATGTGTTTTTAAACCAACGTTTTCAAACAAAATATGTTTTTATAAAAACACTACGTAATGAGCATTACGAACAAAATTGTGTATTTACAATTTTACATGGGTGAGATATTGTGTAACTGGTTGAGAGAGGTGGAAGCCCCACTCAAGCACAACCATGGTCCTTGTCAGGGCGAAGTACAAAAGTCAATAAATGAACTCTCCCCTAATTTCCTAATTTCTTCCTCTCTATTCCTTCTCTTCCTTCTATCTTTTTTTTATATTCCACCGTGTAATAAGGCAGAAAGTGCAGGAGCCGCCAGGAGGTGCAGCCTTGCAACATTTTTAGCAAGGAGAAGGGAGGTGCAGTTGTTTGTTTTGTGCAGCACCACCTCCCCTCCATGCTGGCAACAGGCAGCAGGCCCGGGAGTGGGTACGGCCTGTGGTAGCATCAGCTGCTGTGGGAGAGGGTGTGCCATTGCGTCGGCCAACTAACTGGGGTTCCGTGCATCCAGCAGCAGTTAATGTACCACTGGGCTGATATCCTGGACCGAGAGAGGGACCTGCCCATCCTGCTGGGTGTCCAGGTTGCGAGGCTTGGTGAGTACTAATAATTAATTATTACTAATTTTGTTGTGTCCAAACTGTTAATTCAATTTTTTTTTCAAAAAGCATGCTGCTCACACTCAGAGGAAAAATAAGTTCATGTACTGTAATGTTACGTTACAAATACTAGGTGATCCAATTTAAACAGACCAGGAGCTTGGTGCTATCCAGTTCTGCTTGTTGCTGTAAGTGCTCACTTGGGCTTATTAGTTTAAAAGTTGTTATGCTGATTCTTTCCTCCTGTCACAAAGATAGTGGCACTGTAGTAGTAGTAGTAATATATTCTCAGTGAGTTAGCGTTCTCTGTGTCTTTCTTTGTATATAGATCGCACAGTCCCAAGCAATCTTCCAGTGATGTGTAGTATGAATCTATGCATTGAAAAGGGAAACTGACTGAGTTGGCCCATCAGAGAGGGTTGTGATTTGTGAAACAAAGATCATTTGTTGCAATGCATTAGTATTTCCAAATTTAGTTTTGGAAATCAAGGTGAATTTCTCTTCCGTCCCAATGCCCACTCAGTCACCTCCTAGTAACACACTCCTTTATTCGGTCTTATGTTCTGTCCACAAAAAATACATATTTGGCATGTGCCACATGTTACGGCCCAGTCAACTGGTTCATATGGCTTCCATAATGGATTTTCACCTGCTCAAATTTGACATTCATCAACTTTCAGTTTCAGCTACAATGACTGACTAAGCCTAAGCTACATCATCAGTGACCCCCCCTACTATTCTATAGCAAAGCCTCTACCATACCTACCCTGCTTTTTCCCTGTACTTTACCTGCTGCAACAGACTAAGGGCATGATTTAGAGTTTGGGGGAGGGGGTAACTCCATCATAAACATGACAGATATCACATCCAGCATATTACGAATCGTAATATACCAAATGGGATATCTGTCACTGTTTGTGACACAGTAACCCGTTCTGCCAAACTCTAGTCTAAATCATCCTCTAAATCAAGTTTCCTTCTCTTAAAGCCAAGCAAAAGCTATTTAGTTTAAATAATTTGTGTTTGAGGATAAGGCCAGGAAGTAGAGTGGGAATAAATGTCTATGATTTCATGTTTTGTAGATGGGATACTCTGGCCCTCATTACAACTTTGGCGGTCTATACCAAAGACCGCTGTGGTGACTGCTGGCAAAAGACTGCCGCGGAGACAGTTACCCATTAGCTGTATCATGAGTTACAATATCAAAACTACCAGAAAGCAGCCACACAATCAACACCGCCAGATCCAAGGATGGCAGGAGAGAGGCGGTTCCACCACCCTTGTCCCACGCCAACATCAAACCACCCTCCAAATTACGACCCACGAATCACCACAGTGGTCCATCAACAGCAGTAACCTTTTGGCGGTGCGGACCGCTGTGGTCGATTTTGCCACTTCACAACAACAGAAGCCAGCATTGGCCAGATTGAAAAACACACATTTGACACACATACACACACCGTACATACCCACCAACAGCACTATAAAACACACCCTCACACAACTCAAAATTCCATGCAAAATCACAAATTCTGCTACATGTTGAGAGCCCACAAATACCCAAAACTGCACACACAAACCACAGCCACCTATACACCCTTCAGGCATCACACACCACACATCATACCTCTACACCAATCACACACAACACCACTACACTCAAACAGTACTTCACAAAATCCCACATAGTCACACACCCTGCACCCCCTTCAAGCATCCCACCCTCTTCACAACACACACACTACATACACTACACAATCAGTATGTCCCCACAAAAGCACCCCTGTTTCAGCGATGAGGAGTTGCGGGTAATGGTAGACAAAATTGCCAGGGTAGAGCCACAGCTGTTTGATACACAGGTCAAGCAAATATCCATTGTCAGGAAGATGGAGTTATGGTGGAGAATCATAGACAAGGTAAACTTGGGAACCTATCCGTGCACAAGGGACGACATAAGGATGAGGTGGAACGACCTACGGGGGAAGGTGCGTGCAATAGCATACAGGCACCACATTGCCTTCATGAAGACTGGCAGTGGACCCCCCACCTCTTCCCCCCACGGTTGACAACATGGGAGGAGAAGGTCTTGGCTATCCCGCATCCCGAGGGCCTCACTGGAATAACTGGAGGGCTGGACACCGGTAATTCACCAATACTTCTCAACCACCATGTACACCTGCATGGCATGTCTCTCCAGCACCCTATCACCCTTCAACCCACTACAGCCCAAACTCATACCCACCCCCATAACCACCCTCATCAATTTTCCCCTGTATGCCCAAACTACTGAAATTATACCTCTCCAACGTTATCATTCATACACATAAGAAATGCATGGAGCACTACCAATCCCACAATGCATCACCATACACAAACCAAATGTAGAAAAACAACACCCATCCCATAGGGAAACCCATCAATGCTGAACATGTATCTGAGGATGATATTAAAAACTATCATACATGTTGGAAGGTACCCCAGCTAATGTCAGCCGGCAGCATGTGCCACGTCTACCCAGTCCTCCACCAGAAGAAGGCCCCAGTGATGACAGCTAATCTGGATGTCTGGATCTGGAAGATCTCCCTGGCCCATCTGGTATTACTGGTCAGTGAGACACCACAAGCATCACCCAGCCCACCCTAGAGCATCCCACATCAGACTCCACTATAACAGCAGCCACCCAACATCCCCAAACCTCTATCACCAGGACATGTCAATCAACAGAGTGCCCACCTTTACAGGGACCGGAGTCAACACCTCCCAGGCAAGACGAAGAAGGTCCTGGTGTCAGTGGGAGTAGGCACACAGTTCAGGGGACCCAGGCACAGGGGGGCAGGGCCAGAGGGAGGATATATGTGCGCCAAGGGGTGGGCCAACCCAGGGAACCAACTTCCCAGTAGGCACCGTCACAAGTCCTGGGAGCATACCAGAAATCCCATGACAGGATGGGCCAGTGTGAGAGAACAAGGCTGATTGCAGAAGCCCCCAAACTTTTTGCCCCCATTTTCCACTTTGTGTTGGTGTTTTCCTAACTCTGATGGTGCCCTGGGTACTGCTAACCAGTCCCAGGGCCTGTGCTCTGTGTAAACACAGTATGCAAATTAGGCTGGTTATAATTGGCTAAGACAACCTACCTATAAGTCCCTAGTATATGGTAGAGCATGTAGGTTTAGGGACCCCAGCATAGGTAGTGCACCCATAGGTGCACTGCTTAGGAGCCCAGTGTTGTGCCTTGCTGGCTGCTTTTAAATTAAAGTTACATGCAAATTTGCCTTTGGAATTAAAAGTAGTTCCAAAGTATTAAACCTTATTTTTACATATAAGTCACCCCTAATGTGTGCCCTAGGTGCCCCTAGGGCTGGGTGCCATGTAACTATAAGCAGGGACCTTATAAAAATAGTTTTATAAGCCCTGGTGAGGTAAAAACAGCCAAATGTGTTTTCCCTCATTGTAGTGAATGGCCTCCATAGGCTAGAATGGGGAGACTTTATTTTATTTTTAAAAGTCCCCTTAAGTAACAGTTACCAAGGGTTTGGTTTCAAATTTATTGTTATATGAAATCCCACAACTTCCAGTTGTGGGATTTAATATAACTTGTTTAGGTAAAGAGTTTTATACTTTACCTGAAAAGTTGCCAACTTCAGCCCTGCATTGTTTTTGCTGCTGTGCTCTGATTGGCCAGCCTCTGGCAGCCTGGCCAGGCTGCCTTGATAAGATGTGAAGTGGCCTGGCTTCACACAAAGAGATGTGCCTGTGGGAGGAGATCTCCCTTCAGCAGATGGTGAGGCAGGAAGGGGGAGGGTTGCCAAACTGGTCTTCAAAGGCAGGGAAGCCATTTGGAGCAACCCAGCAATATCCCCACATCCTGCAAACCCAGCCAATTAGGTGCTCCCTTGATTAGATTAGGAGAGGGCAGGAGAGTAGTGTGTTTAGGATTTTCAGCCACATCAGTGGGTGGGCTCAGCCAGATGTAACCTCCAAAAATCATTTTCAGCCATGATGGATTTTTGAGGAATGTTACTCCCTGGGATCGATTTTTGCCACACTTCCCAGGAAGTGGTCATCACAGGGGGAAGGACCCTGCACCTGATTGGAGAACCAGGACCCCCCTGTTTTTCACCCAGGAGCAGGGATAAAACTGGAAGACCTGCACCCACACCTCAGTTCCCTACCAGATTCCAACAAGGAAGAAGTACAGGAGAAGAAGGACTGCCCTGCTGGACCCCTGACCTGCACCTGGACACTGAACTCTGGAGGACTGCACCAGCTGCACACTTGGGCTCCACCACTAAAAGGACTTTACCTGTCTTCTACTGCCTAAAGAAGGGACTCCCTGTTTGCTACAGGTACAAAGGAGCTGCCCAGAGTCCCCTGCATCAAGTTCTGCAAGCAGAGCCAAGCTGACCAGGGTCCAGTGGCCATTTGAGGATTCAGACCAGGTGCATTCTGGGAATTGTTGGCCCAACTCCTAAGGAGCAACTCAGAGCTTCTGGAACCTTGGATCAAGTTGTGGACACTTCAAGGACACAAAAAGGACCTCTGGAAGAAGATCCAGAAGTTTGGAGACGTTTGGAGCAACTCCATAAATTGAAAAGATGCATTGTGGGAGTTGTAGTCCCAGACCCCAAGAGGCCTACCAGAGCCTCTGAACCCTTGGATGGTGCTGTGCACCACTTTCCTGAATCAAACACTTCTGAAAGTAAGTGTGACAGTGTTATCTCCTGGGTGGCCTGAACTCTGGACTTTGTTACTTTCCAGTGCAACCTTTTTTAACCATTTGAGCACTAGTTGCTTCTATGCGCTAGAAAGCATAATTCTTTAAAAATTCATATCTCTGGTCCCCCTTATCTGATTGTATTTGTTTTGCGTCATTTTAAAGATAAAAATATAATCTATTTTTATTAATTGGTTTTGGATTTTTAAACTGTTTCCTTTGTTTTATTTAATTACTGTTTTGTGATATTTGAATGCTTTACACTCTGTCTCGTAAGTTAAGCCTTGTCGCGCGTTGCCAAGCTCCCAAGGGTTGAGCTAGGTCTAATTTACTGGGACCTAACTGGACCTAAGTGGAGGTTAGTGGCCTATTGCTAAGTGTAGGTACTTACCTGCCCTTACCAATACCCATTTTCCAACAGCCAGGTACTTACCACCTTGCAGGAGAAACAGAGGCTGCAGAGGGAACACCACCAGTAGATCATGCAACAGTTGCAGTCCCACAATGCCAACATGGCCTCCGTTGCAGAGATGCTCAGTGAAATTGCCACCATCATGTGTGAATCATCAACACACCAGCGGGCCCCTTCCACTAGCCAAAGTACTGATCAGCACTCTACATCGGCTGCAGCTAGTTTGACTGGAGGCCCTGCCACAGGACTCACAGCCCAACATCACCCTGCCCTCTGTAGCAGAGGACCCCCCCAGCAAACATTCCCTGTGAGCCAGAATCCTACAGAGACTGTAGCCAAGACCAACACCTCTGCCACGAAGTGAGCCTCACCAACATGTCTCCCTTGTGTGCCATTGAGACACCTTGTCCACTTGGGACTGCCATTGCTCCTTTTTCCTATGGCCCCATGGATACAGGACCTGTGCTACCAACTGACTGGGCCACTACACTGAAGATTTCATCCACATCACCCCACTCAATAGCACTATCCCTTTCTTTTTCTAATTATAATAAACACTTAAATACAACAGAAGTATTTGTGCATTTATTGCATGTATATGCTATGTCTTGACCTTTATTTCCTGTGCAAATGTTATGTGAAGTGTGAATCCATCCAATCTACAGTCAGCTTGGGGTACACATTACCAGTTTAAGTGCTTGCCACAAGTCACCATCCACCAACCCATCTGAAAGCAGTTTGTAGACATTCCATGAGTACAGAGTAGTGACCACACCAACATCTGAAAAAGAGAATATTTACTGACATTCAAATTAGCAGTAAAGGGAAGTAAAGCAACATGAGCCCCTGTAACATAACAGCCTACATTCATCTGGTCACATTAATTTAAACTTTTGCACTGCAATTACTTCAAACACTAGTAGAGACAAGACACGACTTATGTAAGGGTTTTAGACAAGATACCACAGTGTTAGCTATGCCATGTTCTCAATAAGCCAATCTCTCCTCTAGAACACCTAGTCCAGGCCAATCTGTCAGAGACAATTAAGTCACAGAATGGAAGTGTTAGGTTTCATAATGCACACATTAGAGCTTGGTACTTCACAGCTTTTCATTTAAATGATGGGATGAGCAGAACTACAGTCTCACCTGACTATCATTGGAAGCACTGGTGTATCAGATTTGTCCTGTTGTCCACATCATCCTCCTCTCCATCTTCATCACTGACTTCAGTTTCCTCTTCTGCCACAGGTGCATTGTCTCCCCCCTCCTCCTGCAGTAATGGCACATGCCTTATTGTGGTACTGAAAATTCTGGACCCGTGTTATAAACATCGTCGTATCACAACGATTTTGGTATCAGCAGACCGAGAATGATCAGAATAGTATGCACAAGCATTGTATTCATATTCGGGTAACGAAATCACCCGAATATCAGAGTTTCCGTCTTGAACCCTCGTGTTCCATTTAAACGACAGCCATTTTGTGATTGCCCTCACATAGGCCAATGTCTAATGCTGAAAACGAGTCTGAAGGACACGTACACCTTTGCTGACTCCTCTGTGACCTGAGCAAGCTGACTCCACTGCCTGAAGCCAAACCTGTTCGGCCAGTTTCTTTCCCAGTGGCCGAATGAGATTAGTATCAAGGCACAACACATCATAAACCTTTCATCACACACAAACCATGCCTAATCTTACACACACCTGTCCCTGTTTCTTTCTTTATGACTTGCTTTACAAGGAGGAGGTGCCCGTTTATATTGGGGGTCCGTCGATATCTGATGAAAGTACTAAGCCTTTCAGGGTAATTGATTGAGGGCTGGACAAACTGAAATATGGGCTTGTCATCATAAACCTGCTATTTCTTTGTAGTGAAAATATGTGAATGGTCAACTGTAAAATAAGGAATGTTTGCCTAAAGCATAATATTTTGTATAAAAGAGAAGGTTAGCTTCGCAAAGGGAACAGTCTCCTGAGAATATACACTGTGTTGTACTTCTAGGATACCTGTTACTGGCTGCAGCCAATAAACAAGATCTTTGACTTTACCAAGAAGACTCTGTGTTTCTGTAGTCTGAAACAGGAAGGACTCGAAGTCTTAGGGTGTATTCCCTGGCACCGCTGGGTTCTGAAAAACACAGTACTTCAGTTGGCGCCCAACGTGGGGCGATTTCAGCGGTACCGGTCCAAGCCAGAGGTTCGTGAGGAGTTTGTGTGAAAATTCTGGAGGAAGGCCGCCACTTCATCGACCCCTGTATGTCGACGTGGTCCGAAAGTCTTTGCTGCGAGGTTCCCCACTTTCCGACGGCTACGAAGGACTGCTGCCCTGACTATCGCCCTGTTTTGGACCCTTGATGATTTGGTAGAGGGAAACTATAAACGAGTCTTCTGGTGACGTGATCGATACCTCAGTTAAGTATAAGTGGAGCGTCTCCCAGTCCTTAGTTTGGTTCTTAGTTTGGTATCCCCTTGGGATCTTTGATTTGGAACTTGCAAGTACCAAAGCCGAGGGATTTGTGTATTCACGAGACTATCGTATTCGATAATCCTTTGAAGTTTGAAGCTAGACTAGAGAGCGAAGATGCCTGGTCTTAGCAGATATGGAAATTTGTTTTGTCTTGGTTATAATAGGGATTCCCGATTGGAGGACTCGTGTCCGGTTCCTCCGATTGGAACTCCAACCTATGAACTATATGTGAAACATGGCATAGGCCCTCTCACATATAATGAAGTATGGATCCGATACACCAGGAAAGATGGAGTTTTAAAATGGCCCCAATATGGTAGTTTTGATACAGAGATTCTGAATAATCTGGAGGTTAAACTTTTTAAGAAGAAAGCCCGGCCGGCGATGTTTGACTCTTTCCACCTATGGCGTAAGGAAGCCAAACAGAAGGAAATTAAATTAGCAAAGAGAAATAAGAGGGAAGAGAGTATCTTGATAATGCAAGCTGCTATGCAGTTTAAAGATAATGAAGAAGAACAGATGAATGAGCAGTTGCACAGGCAACGTAAATTGGTGACCGATAAATGTTATCCAGTTCTTCCGCTTCTTCAGCAAGATGCAGCAAAAGAACTTGAGAAAGATCCTTTAATGTCGCACTTGTTGAGGTCGCCACCCCCTTATGCGCAGAATGCTACAGCACCTCCCCAACCTTTAGCTGTGCAACCTCCGGTTATTGTGCCTCAGGTTCTTCCACAGCCGCCAGCTCCTTTTCAGTTGGCTCCTACTACAATGGCGCAGCCCCTTCAAGGGCCGCCGACTTCGCTACCTGCTCCATCTGTACCTCCTACAACTTTATGTACTACATCGACTGCCTCTTCTGGTGTTCTTCCTGATACTGCCTCTGCGTCTGCTTCTGCGTCTGCCTTGCCTCCCTCTGTTTTTCCTCCTGTTCTTTCATCAACTTCTCCTTCTGTCCGACAGAGAATGACAGATACTGTTGCCAGCCTTATATTTCCTCTCTTTGGGTCGTCTGGTGTGACCCCAGATTCGGAGCGTAAGCAGTCGCGCAGTCAACTGCCTAATTCTCAAGAGAGAGAAATGTTTGACCGTATGGCGCGTAAATGGGTTGTTTACCCTTTAAGATACGATGTAGAGTCTGTTATGGATGTCTTCCGTCAATGGGGAGCACCAAAACAAAGATACGTTTTTGAGAAAATGTGTGCTTTCCTTTGTGAGGAATTGGAAGATAATGATTTTGAAACAAATCCGCCTGATTTGTGCCGTGTATGGTTTGAGTTTGCAAAGGGCACGATTGTGGGTCCCGATCTTGAGACAGCAGTTGCAACGTTGTTGTCCTTTAGGAATAAGGATCCTTCTCAGTCATTGTTCCAACATGACTCTTCTGTTAAAAAAAAGGTGCGACAGTACCCAATGAGAGAAGTCCCTCCGGTATGGAAGGACGCCGTTGAGGCTGATGTTGCCAATCAAATTGTGATTGTCCCAGCTCATTTTCAGCGTGTTTGGGTACATGTTCCGTGGAAGCGAGCTGAAGTTTTAGCCCTTAAGCAGACTTTGCCTGATCCCCGTAAAAACCCTGCAGGGTATTATAAGGAATTATCACAGACTGCAGACTCATGCATTATGAATTTAGCCGACATAGACATGTTATTTGGGAATGTTGTTCCACAGCCTTTGTGGGGATTGATTCGCCATACAGATCATGCGCAAGAGTTAGGTGACTCATGGGCTAATATTAGTGCTGCAAATGATAGACAAGTTGGTGGTGCCAAGCCTGAGCCTTTGGTAGCAGAACTGCCTGCTAGGATCATTACTTACATGAAGACTTTAATGCCTGCGATGCGTGTGAATTGGGATAAACTATCTGCGTGTAAGCAGAAGAAAGATGAAACAGTGTCTGATTTCTTCACCAGGTTTGAGGAAACGTTTATCGACCACAGTGGTCAAGATATGAGTACAGAAGGTGGTCAACGGTTGTTCCTTGACAAGTTTGTGCACAATTTGCTTGCAGAGCTGTGTAAGAAATTGAAGGATTCAGAGAGTTCTTGGGCCGTTTCCTCTTCAGCACAAATATTGGCTACTGCACAGTACTACGAAAATAGGGATAAAGATGAGAAGGATAGAGCAGACAAGAAAACTAAAGAATTAAAGACGAAGGTTCTTTTACAACAGGCGTATCCGCCACGTGGTGGTCAGAGTAACTATCAACAACCTCAACAGTTCCAGAGAAACTCGCAAAGGTTCGAGTTTTCTCAACCACGTGTTCCTGTAGGTCCCAATCAGTGTTCATATTGTAAAGAAGAGGGTAATTTCAAGTATAGTTGTCCTATTTTGTTACAGCGTACGAATGGTGCTTCTGGCGCAAGAGGTCGAGGTGTTCAACAAGCTCCTAGAGGTAGAGGACGTGGAAGTTTTCCCCAGAACATGCGTTCCTTTCCGTCTCAAAACTCAATGAATCGTTTTGACCAGCAACATAACGCGTCTGGTAGGACGGCTCAGTACTATGCTGACGACTACTATGGAGAAGATGAGAACTTGGAAGGTAATAATTGCTAGGACAGCCATAGACGAAGAGAGGGAGTTTTTTTAGTTCCAGTGGATCAGAATGGACCTTATGTTAAGGTGATTACCTCAGGTGTGTCGGAGCCTTTTCTGTTGGATACTGGTGCTACAAAGAGTTCTATTATGCACTCAAAACTCCCTGGCGCACCTTTGTCTGGCGAGATGAATGTTTCTGTAGGTTTTTCTGGTGCCCCGGTTAGGAACCCGATTTCTAGTCCTATGTCCCTTTCTGTTGGACCTTGTGAATTGGAAGCACCCCTTATTCTGACGACAGGTTGTGGTGAAAACTTATTAGGATTGGATTTGTTGAAAATATTGTATGCAACATTATATTGTTCTCCTTCGGGAGTACAACTTACACTGGGTAGGAAAATGGTCTCTCCAATGTATTTGTCGAAGGATAAACTTCCGACCGAATTGTCGTTTCTTCCTGATACCATTTGGGCTACTGATCGTAATGACGTGGGTCTGTTGGAAATACCGCCTTATGTTGTGACATTGAAAGCCAATGTTAAATTACCACGCATTCAACAATACAAGATCTCTAGTGAAGGTGAAAAGGCGTTGCTAGCGATCATTTATGATTTAATTGAAAAAGATGTAATTGAAGAGACAAGAGGCAACGTTTGTAATAGTCCTGTTCTGCCTGTTTTGAAACGTACTGACCCCTCTAAGCCACCTGTTTACAGGCTCGTGATTGATCTTAGAGAGGAAATAAAATAGTTGTGATACAGTTTCCAGTTGTTCCTGATATCACTGCCATATTGACTATGATTCCAGCTTCCGCCACCTGGTTTTCGGTGATTGACTTAAAGAATGCTTTCTTCAGCATCCCGATTGCAGAGGAGAGCAGGGATATTTTTGGATTCAGTTTAGGTAGCCGAAGTTTCCGCTTTAAACGCGCTCCACAAGGCTACTGTGAAAGTCCATCAATATATAGTCAGGCTTTAAAAACACAGCTTGATGCAATTGTTTTACCTGACGGCGCTACCCTTATTCAGTACATTGATGATTTGCTAGTCGCTACAGATACTGAAGAGATTTGTAAAGAAGCCACCTTGTTGTTGTTGCGTCATTTGTCTGATTTACATCACAAAGTGTCCCTTTCAAAACTGCAATATTGTCGACAAGAAGTGACCTACTTAGGTCATCTCTCATCGAAGGAGGGAAGGAAACTGACCTCAGAAAGAATTCAGGCAATTGCAAAATTGAGTGTGCCAAGGACACAGAGAGAAGTACGTGCTTTCTTGGGCATTACATCATACTGCAGACAATGGATACCAAATTTTTCTTTGCTGGCCAAACCTTTGGTAGCATTGACCTATAAAGATACACCAAACCCCGTTCCGTGGTCTGAAGATTGTCAGAAAAGTTTTTCCGAATTGCGTAATGCATTGTGTTCGGCTCCTGTGTTGGGTACCCCCGACTACAGTAAGCCCTTTACACTGTATGTCCATGAGAAAGAGGGTTGTGCATTGTCAGTGCTGACACGGGGTTATTCCAACTTTGGAGGAAGTGGTAATCCGTCCCAAAAGTGGCGGTAAAGTGACGAATATACCACCAGCCATATTACGAGTCCATTATATCCTATGGAACTCGTAAAACGGCTGGTGGTAAATCCGTCACATTTGGGACGGATTACCACCTCCTCCAAAGTTGGAATAACCCCCACAGTCTTTTGGAGACAAGCAGCGCCCATGCGCATATTTTTCGTCGACTTTGGATCCGGTAGCTAAAGCATTGCCGAGTTGCTTGAGAGCCACAGCGGCAGCAGCTGTTTCTATTCGACAGTCTGCTGGGTTAGTAATGAATAATATGTTGATTGTGATGGTTCCACATGCAGTGGACACGTTGTTAAACAGGACCAAGACACAGCATTTAACTAGTGCTCGATTGTCAGGTTATGAGTTGACACTGTTAGCGAGTCATGTGCACATAAAGAGGTGCAATACGTTGAATCCAGCCACGTTATTGCCAATTTCAGTAGAAACAGATGATGTTGAACAACATGATTGTTTTCTTAGGACAGAAGAAGAAACGAAAGGGAGAGTAGATCTTAAAGATACTCCTCTTGTAAAGTGTGATGGTACCTTATGGGTGGATGGTTCATGCTTCAAGCTTCCGAATGGTGATACGACTGCAGCATATGCTGTCACAACTTTGCATACGATTGTTGAAGCTGCACGTATACCACATAATTCAGCTCAAGCCGCAGAGCTGATTGCACTTACGAGAGCGTGTGTGTTATCGAAAGGAATGAAAGTGACCATATATACCGACAGCCAGTATGCGTTTGGTGTGGCCCATAGTTTTGGACGATTGTGGAAAGAACGTGGGTTCCTGACTTCGCATGGAGCTAAAATTCAGCATGGTCAGTTGGTGAATGAGCTTCTTGAGTCACTGACCTTGCCATTACAAGTGGCGATTGTGAAATGCAGTGCACACAAGAAGGTTACTGATGATGTCGGTCGTGGCAATGCATTTGCTGACGAAATCGCAAAAGAAACAGCAAAAGATGTGATGAATCGAATGTATGTTGCAGGCCCCGCAAGATGGGTTGGTGACGTTGGAATATGTGAAGATACGATAGAGGGTGTGAAGTCTATTCAAGCTGAAGCTTCAGAGAAAGAGTTGAGTGTGTGGAAAGAAAGTACAGGTAAATTGGATGAAAATGGTTTTTGGGTCGACTTGTCAGAACATCAGCGATGGTTGTTACCCGATGCGTATGTGCTTGCAGTGGTGACAATAGCTCATGAAATGGCCCATATCAGTGTGAAAGGGATTTGTAAGTTGTTGGCTCCAGCATGGCAAAATGCTGGAATTCCTAAATGTGCAGAGAATGTGGTTAGAATTGCATGGTGTGTCTGAAATACAATCCTGGTAGGGGAACCCCAACTCCAGCTGGTCATTTTACACCTCCAACGTATCCGTTCGAGGTTTTGCAGCTAGATTTCATCCACATGGAAAGGTGCAACAATCTGAAATACGTACTCGTTGTTGTTTGTGCTTTTTCAAGATGGGTAGAAGCATATCCCTTAAAAGACAACACTGCCTTATCCACAGCTAAAGCCCTTGTCAAAGAATTCTTCCCTAGGTTTGGAATGCCGAGAATGGTCTGGAGTGATAAGGGGAGTGAATTTGTGGGTCGAGTGATGAAAAAAGTATGTGAAGGGCTAGGTATCCAGCAAAAATTCCACGCTGCAAATCACCCCCAATCAGCTGGACTAGTAGAGTGCTATAATGGCACGCTAAAACTGAAGTTGGCAAAGATACAAGCGAGCTCTGGTCTTAAATGGCCTGACGCTCTGCCTCTAGCACTCCTATCAACAAGAATGACTGTGCATTCGCGAGTGGGACTTAGTCCCTATGAAATTGTGTTTGGCCGCCCGGCCAACATATGGGGAGTGCCAAGACCAACAAAATTCAGTGAGATCGAACACCCTGTACTGCTTGATTATTTGTATGAATTGACGGCTAAATTGCGTGTTCTACACCAACAGGTTCACAATACTCTGCCTCAGGTCTCTGAAGCTCCAGGACATCTTATCGATCCTGGATCATGGGTACTGGTCAAGAACTTCCAGCGGACAAAGAATGACCAGCCCCTTTGGACCGGCCCTTACCTCGTCCTTCTCTCAACAAGATCAGCTGTTCGAGTCGAAGGGAAAAAGAACTGGATCCACGGCGTACACTGCAAGAGAGTCCCTTTTCCTCTACCGTAGGACCGGTGGGTCCAGGAGGGGATCGCTGACTCTGAGACTGAGACTGTGCCTCGTTTTTTGCCATTTAGCGATGCACGTGTAAAAGGAACAATTTCTGAACGAGAAAGTGACAATAATTTGCAAGAAGCTGTGCCACCGTCAATTCGATTGAACACTACAGAGCCTGAACTCTTGTTCCAGAACCAGACAGTTCCTGGAAAAAGCCGTTATAATTTGAGACCAAGTACTAAGGACAAATAATTATTTTCCCGTTCCTTTGCTATTTTTTTGAAAGTGCAGCTCTCTCATCTGAGAAACTTTCTTATTTTTGTTTTTTTCTTTTCGAACCGCCATCCGGGTTCAGCTGTAAGGTCGTGGTTGCCCAGGTCTTTGGAGTGCAGCTGAAGACGTTAGGTCGACAGTTCTGGTCGGTCTAAGGGAGTTGCCCTGGACTGACAGAAGCATTCCCTAGCATAGAACACCCTACCACCACGAGCAGCATTTAGAGAGGATGGAGTTTTTCAAGAATGAGAGACCTGCCAGACAGATGGACTTTAAAGCCAGAATGGGTATAATAAAGACAAAGAAACGATTTTTGATATTATGTGTTTTCATGTTGCTTAGTGTAATGACGTTTTTAATAGGATATGTTTTATTCTCTTTTCAAGTGACATTTGCACCCATTATACAGCCCATACCTCCTTCTACTGTTTCCTCTTATTCTTTTCACCCCCTGCCTGAACACGAGTCTGCCAGAAGATTAGAGTTTGCCAACAATTCATTCATTCAGCTTCTACACCAACACCAATTAGTAGTGAACACAACTAACTGTTGGGTGTGTGGTCTTATGCCCCATACTACTGATAAAGGTATCCCTTATCTGGTCCTGCCTTTCAGCCATAATGGTTCTGTATGGGCATATAGAACGGTGTTCATATACGCATATGAAGCCAACCCCCTACGTTCTGTGAAAGATAATCCTAAGAATAGTGCTCTAGCTAAGGGTATAGTAGATATGATTAGGGAAGATATTTCCTATGAGACTATCCCGAGAGATGAGACACTAGCATATATTGGATGGAACATAACAGGATATGGAGTTACTCTGAGTGGGAACCAGCGAGCAAAGAGATTTGGATTGTACCCCATCAGGGTCACCTATGTCTGCAAGGTAATGGCAAGAATCCCAGAGCTCAGTTAGGAAAAAGTATCTGCACTGAAACATATGTTTTTGTGTCTCAGACTTCTCCTTCGTTCTTAGCAGCTAAGGGTACCTATTTCATCTGCCATAATAGAGCCTATACATGGTTGCCTCCTGACTTCTGAGGCACATGTTTTGTTTCGTTCCTGTTACCTCCCACCTACACTGCCGCGGCAGATTACCATAAAACAAGGATAGTTAGAGGTGTCATAAGTAAAGAAGACACTACAGGACAAGAATTTGGAGATTTCGTAAAGGGTTTTCTGCCGTTTTGGGGCCCTATGGTTAACAGCAGGAACATAAGGCAATTGACAAAGGTGGTTGAATCCACAATAGTTGAAACCGCTGGTGCCCTTAGTAATTTGACTGCTGAGCTCCAGTCGGATCGCCTTATGACTCTTCAGAACAGGGTCGCATTAGACGTCATACTTGCAGACCGAGGTGGGGTATGTAAAGTGATCCAATCAAGTTGCTGTGTTTTCATCCCAGATAACGCTCCGACAGTCTACCAGGCCATTTCCAAACTGCATAAGATCTCCGAGTCTATTCACGTGGATAAAGGAGATTGGTCATTGATGGGGTGGTTCTGGGAGCTGATATCCGCCTGGGGATGGAAGACTCTGGTAGTCATTGGGATGATCTTAGCCATTCTTTTCCTGTCCTGTCTGTGTGTACAGTGTGCTCCTGCAATATGTGGCCTCTGTGCTACATTGTGTGTAAGAAAACCTGTATCAAGGGACGAGCTAGGTAATAGGATGATGCTAAAGCAACATCTCAACGACTTTATGAATATAGACCTGGACTCAGATTAGCGTGAGTATAGGTCATTGCCTATGTAAGGGCAAAAGGAGGGTCTGTGGTACTGAAAATTCTGGACCCGTGTTATAAACATCGTCGTATCACAACGATTTTGGTATCAGCAGACCGAGAATGATCAGAATAGTATGCACAAGCATTGTATTCATATTCGGGTAACGAAATCACCCGAATATCAGAGTTTCCGTCTTGAACCCTCGTGTTCCATTTAAACGACAGCCATTTTGTGATTGCCCTCACATAGGCCAATGTCTAATGCTGAAAACGAGTCTGAAGGACACGTACACCTTTGCTGACTCCTCTGTGACCTGGGCAAGCTGACTCCACTGCCTGAAGCCAAACCTGTTCGGCCAGTTTCTTTCCCAGTGGCAGAATGAGATTAGTATCAAGGCACAACACATCATAAACCTTTCATCACACACAAACCATGCCTAATCTTACACACACCTGTCCCTGTTTCTTTCTTTATGACTTGCTTTACAAGGAGGAGGTGCCCGTTTATATTGGGGGTCCGTCGATATATGATGAAAGTACTAAGCCTTTCAGGGTAATTGATTGAGGGCTGGACAAACTGAAATATGGGCTTGTCATCATAAACCTGCTATTTCTTTGTAGTGAAAATATGTGAATGGTCAACTGTAAAATAAGGGATGTTTGCCTAAAGCATAATATTTTGTATAAAAGAGAAGGTTAGCTTCGCAAAGGGAACAGTCTCCTGAGAATATACACCGTGTTGTACTTCTAGGATACCTGTTACTGGCTGCAGCCAATAAACAAGATCTTTGACTTCACCAAGAAGACTCTGTGTTTCTGTAGTCTGAAACAGGAAGGACTCGAAGTCTTAGGGTGTGTTCCCTGGCACCGCTGGGTTCTGAAAAACCCAGTACTTCATTATGAGGGCCAAATTGTGAAGCATGCAGCAGGCCATGACTATCTGGCAGACATTTACAGTGGAGTTGATTAGGGATCCACCAGAAATATGTAGGCACCTCAACCTAGCTTTCAGTAGGCCAAATGTCCTTTCTATGACTCTTCCGGTATGTCCATGTGCCTCATTTTATCGATTATCAGCCTCTGTTCTCAGATTCCTCACTGGTGTTAACATCCAGGATAGGTTCGGGTAACCAGAATCACCTGGAATAATGAGAATCTCACATTACATGTGCACAACACTACAGAAAACAACTACAGGTAACATACTGTCACATACATTGAATGAAAGCATCATGATCACCAATGAGACAGACTCTCTCTCTCTGTAGCTGTGCCATCATCTGTGGGACACTGCTGTTCCTCATAATGTGGGCATCATGTACAGATCCTGGAAACTTGGCTGTAATGTGAGAAATATACTGATCAGCAAGCCACACGATCTGCACATTTATACAATGATAAATCTACCTATTTCTGAACACCTGCTCATTTATCCTGGAAGGAACCAAAGTAATACAGGTCTCGTCAATGGCTCCAATCACATGTAGAATATGTCCCATTGTATAGAAGGCAGCCTTAACAGTGGGCAAATCATAACTTTGGGAAAATGAGATATAGCTGCTCATGTGTTTCAGCAAGGCATGAGAACTCTTTACAGCACTGTAGTAAACATTGACATGAGATATGCCTGCAGCCAAGCCCACTGTCACCTAAAATGATCTACTGGTCAGGAAGTGGAACACTGACAGCACCGGTGCTGTAGGAGGTGTTGCAGTAGGACTACAAAGATCAGGAATGAGATCTGGTTCCAATTGTGCACACAGTTCAGTGATTGTCACCCTGTTCAGACAATAAGTGAGGATTATGAGGCGTTCATCCACCGCAGCCAAGTCAACTAGGGGTCTGCACAAGGTTGCATTCATCCTCTTCCACAGTGGTAGACATCTAAACAGACCAAACATCACAAGTGTGAGAAAGCATGAAGGATACAAACACACAAAATTACAATAAATTGAGCTGTCTCATACCATTCAGATAACCAATGTTTGAAATCTGCTCTGGTTGCCTAAACATGCAAACGGACATCTGATACTATACAATATCACTATATGGTCATACTGCTTCACAGTTGTGTGATGTGATTTATAGCATTACATTTTAAATGTTTGTCAACTACTCTTATTTGAGCAGTGCTCTAGTATGAGCACTAATTTAGAAGCCAGATACTACCATCAACTGTACAATGTAGACGTGTAGGAATTGCCTTGGTGCGTACCATAAGTACCTACGATGCATATATCATTTACTACAATGATAACAATCTTCAGAAAATGGCATCTGCTGTCCTGCATGTAGAGGACAGGTGGAAGTGAGCTCACTCCACCGGCTTTCGTCATCATGCGGGAGGGCGGTCTGAACAACCTCATTGGTTAACATTGATGTTTCTGGAGAACAGGGGCCAACAATGATCACCGTCAGCGGTGACTGTGATTACCCTTGTGGACGTGACTGCCATTTTCAGAAATCCATGTCACTTGACTCCTGACTCTCACCCTATCAAGGCCTCCACTACATGAGCTGCTGTGTCCTCTGTCTGGAAGCCACAATGGCCTGTGCTACAGGGGATAGGACCACAGCCTTCACATCTGAAGTATTCGAGAATCTTGTAGATGGGGTCCTACTCTTGTATGGACAGTTGTATGGGCCTCCAGATCAACAGGTGAGCACCTTTTTGGTATTTTGGATGCGACATGGCTGGGGTATTGTCTGCTGCATGCAATATATACACAGAGGTAAGAGTGATGTGTATGATTGTGGGATCTATGCAGTATCTATTCACTTACTGTAACTGACTGAAGTGTGTAGTTAATGCTCTCCTTCTGTCTGTGTTTCCTATGCAGGTCAGTGCCCAACATAGAAAGGGTTATGGCATTGCATCGCCAAGGACGTGGGGACCCTGGGGGGTCCATATTCCATGAAGCACCCACTTCAGAAAGAGGTGGGAGGTCCGGAGACCCTGGGCCCGGAAGACCATGGAGGTCCAGCTGGGGACGTCCTCCCAATGAGGGAGGGGTGCCCGTCGGACCCTGACCCCCCTAATGGCCCTCATACTGGCACTGGCCAAATCAGAGTTGGATGGGTGCTTCAGGCCAGCACAGCAGCCACAAGGTAGTGAGTACTCACAGTGTCCTTGTTTTCCTTATGACTGGCAGGGTCTTTGGATGCCAAGGTAGTAGTCAATGTATGCCTCAGTATGCCATTGTTGGTAGTGTTGTATAGTTCTGCATTGCTATGATGAGTGGAATGTACAATCAGTATTATTTATTTGCTGAGATTTCAGCTAATGTAGGGCCTACATCCCGACTCAACAGTGTAGGAGTAGTGCTCTGATGTCCACTGTCAGGTGGTATGTCCTGGCAAACGTAAGTTGTACAGGCACTGTAACGGAGTAAGTGAAGCTGTGCCTTTGCCAACAGGCAGACATGGATTAGTGAGTCTCAGTAGGTGTGCAGATGGTGGTGTCTTTGGACTTCATTTTCAGCTGTTGTTCCCAGGCAATGGTGCAGTATTGTGGTTGTCACTGCATAGTGTACTTACCAGTGAGTCACTGTGATGTGTATGCCATATGTGCTGTTAATGCACTAATTGACCCTGTGTTCCCTTTATTTCTCCCCCACCCTCCCTCCTTTTCTTCTTCTGTCCTTGTGTGCATTATCATCATCTGGTGAAGGAACAGGGACACCGGCGAGTGGGGGAGCTGCAGCCCATGGCGCCCAGGAGGCAGTGTCCACCGACACCGAGGGGACCAGTGGGTTGGAAGGCAAGGAGAGCACCACAGGGGAGACAGGAGCCACTACAACTGACCCAGATTCCTCCTCCGATGGAAACTTCCTGGTGGTGGCAGACCCCTCTGGGAACACACCAGCAACAACATCTTCCGCCACCCCCTGTTCCAGCACTGCTCTCCCAGTTGCCCCCAACCCAGTTGCCCGTGCCCGCTCAACCAGGTGGGTGGGTGTCTCCTTCGTCAAATGCACCTCAGCCTCTGACCAAGTCAGCCATGCTACCCTCACTGAGGTCCATCTCTGTAGGGCAGTCAACCATAGTGAATGCCATCCAGGGGCTAGCATCCCAGATGCAGCAATGCACTGCCTACCTGTAGGGCATTCACATTGGCTTGGCTGGCCTACAGAGATTGTTTCAGGCTCTGGCTCCTCTTTGATGACAGCGGCTCCTCTTTGATGACAGCCAGTGTCCCAAGTACTTCTGTTCCCCCTCCAACTATCTGTACCCAGTCCCTTAGCCCTGTCCCCCCAGCAATCCCAAGCACACAATCAGACGAGCGTGCACTCAAGACAACAGACAGGACTCACAAAGACAAGCATAAGCACCACGAGCATGCACACAGTCAACACCCAGAAGCACAGACAACATCAGCCACTGCCTCCGCTGTCTCCCCCTCTACATCCTCCCTCACAGTCACATCAGCACCCACACCTGCAAGCACTGCATCCTCAGTGGCAGTGTATGGTGTGTGTTGTACGTGTGGGTGTGTCACTCTACCCTCCCTCCCTTATGTGCTAGGTGGCTGTACTCATGGTTGTCTCCTTCGTCAACGTCGCTGCTGTTCGACTTCCATCACGTGGTACAAGCATCAGGAAGACTTCCAGTTCAGGTTTCATAGCGGCCGCGGACGCCTCTGTGTCTCTGGAGGTAAGTATCTCCTTTTATATGGCTAGTTTTTGCCAGGCTTTTCATGGTGGTGGTCCTACCCCGGAAATCCTGGAGGTCTGCTAAGTCGTAATATGGTGGCCGGTGAATGGTCTTCAGCCGGCCTGAAGATGGCAACCGCCGTATTCAGTGGACGGACCACACTGGTGGTTCTAGCGGTACTTTGGCTGTTTATGAGAGGGATCACCGCTGTGATAATAATATGGCAGTCTTCACCGCCAGCCTGGCGGTGGTACTACCTCCATTGTCAGCATGGCAGTCAGCTGACTGCCAAAGTCGTAATGAGGGCCTCTATGCCGAATGTGCCCAATAAAATCTATATATCTAGTTCCATTCCCTATACTGCAGTGGATCGTTTTTCCCACAATCTTCTTATGGCAGACAGGATACCTATTATCTGCATGATATACATGGCATGTGTGACATATTAATCATCATCTGCCTCTTTGGAGTCAGGGTAGAATTGAAAAGCATTTGGAGAAGAGCAGGGCCATTGGAATAAAAGATAATTTTGTTACCCATTGCAGCTGCCCAAGCTGCAGACTGCAGAGAGTAGCAAATGTGTACCTGATGTGCTAGCTAGCACACGTCCCGCTATTTAGCACAAAAAGAATAGAATACTTGTACTCTATAGTGGATGATGCGTTACTCATTAAACAGTTATTTTTCTTTTTTCCACACTAAGTGACTGTTTTGTTTAATTTTTTAGGAAATTCTTTACCAGAAAAAAGTTTTATGTGAGGCACGTGTTGTTAAAGTCATGTCTCTCCCTGTGATTGACTTTCCTAACCCCATCAAAAATTCCAATGGACCTAGGGGACCAGCAATGTACTTTTATTGTGCCACTATGTAATTTTTAAAAACAAGAGTTTTAACAGAGCATACTTTAGAATTTGTCTTTTCTATTTTTTTCTTGATATAGCTACTCCTGCTGGTCCACCACCACCACCAACCTGGCAGGGGTTTGTGGCCCAGCTCTGGTGGCAGAGATGGAGGCCACAAGGCACAGTACCAGCAGCTGGTCCAGGAGAAGGGCCTGGTAGATGTACATCTCCTGGACCCAGTCCACCATCCAAATGCCTGCGTCTCCAGCCTCCTGGCCACACCAGCACCACTAGCAGCTTGGAGTTACCTGACCCTGTGCGCCCCCCCCTTTCAGACCGGCTCCACCATCACCGCATGCTGCAAATGCCTGCAAACTTGGGCTGTAGGATGGCATGTCTCGAAGGCCCTGATTCCACACCTGGAGACCCTCATAGAGAATGCCCTCTATCAGCCCTTTTTTATTTTTTTGTTTTGGTAGGAGGGAGTTGTTGTGGGTGGAGAGGGTGGAAATTGGGCAGTACATTTTTCTTCTTTAGGGACAATTTGGACATGGACATTTCAATATGTTTTTGGAAATTGGTTGGGGATGGGGAATGATGTGGGAGCGGTGTGGGCCTGTTATGGGTTGATAGGGTGGATTATATGCTTTATTATTTATATGTTAGTTAAGGGGAAATCTTCATAATCCACTTTATGTCTGAAGTTTTTTTGTGTTTTACTTTACTTTTGCACTGATGCTTTTTCACACAGCCTGTTATTTTGAGCTATTTCTCAAAGTGTTTGCCAGTTTTGGAGGGTAAGCTGCCATTCCCTATATTGCACTCAGAAACATAGATAAACAAGTTCTTATTTCATCTGTAGTAGACGTTTGTTGCATTTTAAGTAAAGTAGTTCACTTGACCCCATAGTTCTCTTACCTGAATAGATTAATAGATGGCTGGCAACTGCTCCCTCTGTCAATCTTCCAACGCTTTACTGAAGAGTTTCCCAAGGTGCCTTCTTTAAGGTAGTGCACTACCAGGGAAGGCATCACAGCAAGGTCCCACTCCAACCTAGGTGATCTCCAACTATAGGTTTAATCAAAAAGACCACAGCCAACTAAAATGGAAGACCAACAGAGAGTTAATAGGTTATACATTTAATTTTATATTATAGCTTTGGAAAGACTGAGAACAGACTACTCCCACCATGACACATCAAAGAAAAACACATATTATAACAAAAACTAATAATAGCAACATTTTCTGAGCAATGGTGAGCATGGAATTTGAACACCAATGTTATGAAATTCTCAAGTCGAAAAATGTACTCGAAGTCTGTACTCTGTAGTCAACAAGGGTAAATGTTTTATTTACGGATAACAGAGGCCTGAATGATGAAGTTGAAGCTGAGGAATGACGTTCTTACTTCATGCATGGCTGTGTAAGTGGGCTGGTGTGGGCTATTGCTCATGTTGTAGAAGATCCTGCAGTGAGTTGGTGTTGTATTTAACCACATCCTCCCCAGCAAGTGTGTGATCTATTTTGTGTAAATTAAGACACACTTCCAAAAAAGTCATGCAGCCTGAGGAAAGAGGGTTAGAGGTTTAATGAATGGATGTAAAAGAGGATTTGGGGAATGGTGTGACAAAGACAACACAAGAAAGATATTCATCAGGGTGATGAGCAGCACATCATCATCATCAATATGTTGTGGGAGGAAATCAAGGAGCTAGTATGACACAGTTTCAGTTAAATGCATTGCAAACAGACCTTCTGCCCCAGAGACCCAAATGATTGAAAATATAACTGTTTTGTCTTCTAAGTTTGAAAAAAATCCAATTATGGAGGAGTGAATTGAACCCACCCAGTTATAAAAATGTGATTGTTAAAAGAAAAATCATAGAGTATTGCCAAATTGGGTGGTGCATCTGCATTCTCCTTGGGAATGTCTGTAACTCTGGGTGCCTGTCTGAACCAGTTCAGTAGGTAAGCAAGAGTGTTGAGCTCTGCTTTCGCCTGTCGTTCATGCAGGAGAGGAGGAGGGCTGCAGATTCTGAAACAGAAACTGTATTGTAGAGTCAAAGAGATGTAGAGAAGGACTGAAGGAATGTAAGCTTCATGAGCAGTGTACCAAGCAGGCTCAAAGACAGAGCAAAAAACAAGAAGACTCAGAGTTTCATTATTCCCACCAGTGCAACACACCCACAACACCATTTCCCAAATTAACACATCTCTCTCCATTTCAAATAGCTGAGTACTATGCGTCAGAGTCATGGCTCCCTTTTGAAGTCGATAACTTTCTTCTTCTAGCTGTTGATGAGGTAATCCTTTCATCCTCCTCCTGACCCCGAGTAACTCCGCCCCATTCCTGACCAGAGCAAGATAGATGTGTTGCTCACTTCTGTTGAAAAACAAGTAAAGAAACAGAATTGCAGTATTTTGCACAGATTTGTGTTTGTTAACTAAATTGACTGGCCTGGTCTCTGAAGAACCTGAAGAAAAATCTTTAGACCATTGTTGGACCTGACCATTTTTACAGGGTCATCTCCAAACTTTTCTGACCTTCTTTTTGTTGTTTTTATGACTCTGAGCTCTTTATCACTGCTGATCAGTGCTAACGTACATATGCTCTCCCTTCTAAACTTGTCATGATTGGCTTACACCTAATTGGCTTATTTAATTTGCCTGGAAGTCCCTTGTACAGTGGTATCTCTTATACCCAGGATCTGTATATTAAATGCTACTAGTGGGCCTATAGCACAGCTTGTGCCACTCACAGAAGTAGCCTTTCAAACCTGTCTCAGGCCTGCCACTGCAGTGCCTGCATACTCAATTTCTTTCCACATTGACTTGACAATTAAAACTACTTTCCAAGGCCTAAACTCCTTTTTTACTACACCTAGCCGCCCCTAAGGTAGGCCCTAGAAAGCCCTGTGGGCAGGATGAGTTTATGTAAAATGCAGGACATATTTTGTTATCTACTACATGTCCTAGTAGTGACAAACACCCTATTCAGTTTCTCACTACTGTGAGCACTGTTCCTCACATAGGATTGCATTGGAAATGACCTAACATATGTCTAAGTGGTATTGTCTGATCTATGAGGGATGGCATAGGCATGTTTGGTATGGTTGGAATAGTAGTGGGAAATGTTGCTTACCGGTGTAGGTTCATTTTATATTACCATGGTAGAACTGGCACTTTTAGAAAGTGGGCATTTCTCTGTGCTATAACTCTGGTGCTTTTGCAGCTTGACCCCAATCAATGTCTGGGGCAGAGTGACAGCTGGGCTTTGTGCATACTTTTCAGACAGCCTCTACCCAGGGAGGGTGGAGGTGTAAAAAGAGTATATCTGCATTCTGAATGGTTTTCCTGTGCTAGGAGAGGTAGAGGGGGGGACACCTGCATCAGTAAAGGCTGTGCAATGGCCTCACATAAAGGGATCATTTACCCCCCACTGATGTCTGGTGTTGTAGTGTGGTCAGTTTTATGTATCCTTTGCGTGTTAGCTTCAGGCGTTAGGCCTTTGTGCACTTTGCCCTGGATGTCTTTTATTCCTTTGCTCGCAGTATAAGAGCCTCTGTGCACTTTGCTCTAAATGCTTTTTATTCAGCTTCATACTGTTATTTTTCAAATAGCCAGTTCTACGGTCTTGTTTTATTTTTTATATCACACTGTTTAGCCTACTTCAGCACTGGAGTTTTCAATAACACATTCTTGTTCACTCTGTGCTTCAGTCAAGGATACAGTCTGGTACATTGCCGATAGACGTGGTAGGAGTTTAGACTTTGGCATTCTTGCGTAGGGACATATTGTGATCACACTGACATGTTAGTTATAAAAACACTTCCTTGTCCTAATACATGCAAGAGGGAGATTCCGACCAGGGAACCACAACTAGACCCTGACTGCCTCGTTGCAGATGCTGAACCAGATCACAGGCCTTCGCTCAGGTATGAGGGTTGATGGCTTCCCGGGGAATCTGAAAGGCAAGTTAAAAGCTTAACATGCTGTGCTCGAAATATAACTAACTGAGAGAGAGAATAGAATCCATTAACACCATGATAGCGTTGTTTTTATGTTTCACTCTCATAGTAACTATTTCCATCCTACTGTGTTGTATGGTTCTGGTTATTGCGGCTCATGCCTTATTATCTAAAATGCAGTCGTTTTATTAAAAGCAATATATAAAACTCAAACTGCCTTTGTCATTTGTAAATGAGATCATACTGTAAATGAGAGAGCTGGTTTGGATCTGAGTGACCACAACTTCCCGGAGAAGTTCCAAAGATGTCATGCGCTTGGCTGCCCAATCATCTCTCCCCCTTGGGAGAGATGAGGCACTGATAGTTAGCCGGAGCAAAACCGGATTTAAGGTGACAGAGGTAATTCCAAGTGGGGAAGACTTAGTCCCCCACACCAGGAACGAGCCTGCTACCTAGAAGTCCAGTAGTCTCATTTAGGAGAATGAGAGCCCACGCGACATGGCGCCGCCAAAGATTGGTCTGGCTCTAATTTTTGGGTCCGGCTGACTCTCTCGGTCTCATATATATATTGACTCCTCGGTTCCGTTAACGGAGACGTCCGTGGCGCTGAGGATTTCCGCCACCACAATATAGGTAGATCCTATTATTTTGTGGTCGGTTGTTCAAGCTTGAACTCTGAAAGGAAAACCCCGATATTGGTGTGAACTAGCATTGTTTTCATAATGGCGAATCCCCAGGTAATGAACATTGCAGTTAATATGTGACAACTGCTCACGGTACATCTGCTAGCACATGGTCTACCTAACCAGGGGGGTCCGGTCACATTTGTGGTGGACGCCCATGCAGCCTATAGAACAGAGCTTTTTTATTCCTGGGTCATATTTCCAGCAGTTGTTGGGAATTCACACACGTTTCACGATTACACTATTGCAAATGTCCCTGGACAATACAGGGCATATGCATATTTAGAAATACCACTCTCTTATCAAGAACATAATAATTGGCTTGATGGCGCCCTACCCCACACCATAGCATCAGTTAGGCTAGGTCCACTAAGTAACAATGGTCCTACCTGGCCTTTACTGGCTACATATACACCACATCCAGCGGTTGCTAACTTAAAGGTGGCTGAAGTTCGTCGTTTATATACAGAATTAACAGCTACATATAGACGCTTAGTTCAATTTGTGATGCAAACACTAAATACAAACCCAGCACGTGCTGCTCTGGCACAACCACATGCAGTAGTTCCGGGTATCAATCCGGCCACTGTGCACTCAGTTATGGGTAAAGTGCCGGCTAAACGAGAGGAGACTCCATTTTGGCTGGCGCAAAAAATTAATACGCTGGAAGCAGTATTTCCCCATACGGGACCTCAGGATAAACATAGAATATTAACGATGTGTTTGCCGTTTGGTATGGTTCCTACAGTGGACCATTGTAATACTTGGGGCACGGTGTTTGCCGCGCTCTACACGACAGCAGACGGTACCCCGACATTGGCTAATTTACCGGAAGTGCTTAAACAAATTCAAGATGAATATGGGGCTGTCCCGGCCTTAGATCTAGGGATGCAACTGATTGGCAATTTTGCCACGGTTTCTTCCATTATACTGAGTAATCTAAAAGGGGAGGCAGTGGCACTAGCGGTGCGTATGCGTCTTCGTGACGTCCCACAACTCGATCAGGAGCGGGAGCTGCCGAGAATAATAGCAGAAACATATTCGAGTATCGGTCGTGATAGCCTAGGGGCTAGACCGCAAAAATCTCAGTTTCAGGGTAAGAATAATAAGGAAACTCCTAAACAACAGCAACCTGAGGGTACTAAAAAGCGCTGAGAGAAAAAACAACAAACACCTAAAAAAGAAAGGGGAGAATCTCTGCGATCGGAGACCCCGCAGACTAGGTATAATCTCAGAAATAGGGATAATTTGAAAACGCCTGATACGCGCCAATCTCGTTCCTTTCAGGACTCATCGGAAAAGAGAAATGAGAGAGGTGGGCGGTCAGAGCGGAGAACAGAGTATGTGAAAGCGAGACAGGAATCACAACGCTCAACTGAGGTTTCTGTCAAGAAAGAAGAGAAACCGACCCAACAAAAACAACAGTTTAAAAAGAAGAAGGTGGCGGCAGTCTCAGTTAGACATGCCACACAAGAAGAGAGTTCTCTTGAAGAACAAGACATGGGCGTTAGCACTGTTAGACAGCGTGGCAGAGGTCACAATAGTTCACCGGAATCTTCTAGAGCATCTGGAGGTGAAAGCAACTGATGACTTCATACAAGTCGAAACAGCAGATATGCGTGTCTCTGATCCCGATAGAGTTTATACAGTAACTTTGCAATTAGAAGGGGACATTGAGCGCACTATAAACGCAATCTTTTGGGATCGTGTTGTCAAATTGTATGACATTCTGCTGGCCGAACAGGATTGGCCCCCAGGCTTTGTTCGCGACTGTCCATTTGGGGAGGAGGTTAATACACCTTTGTTCTCGGTAAGGAAAATACTTACACAATTGGAGTACCAGAGAGTTATTGAACCCTGTGTCTCGCTGATGAATAATCCCTTATTTCCTGTAGCTAAACCGGACCATTCTTATAGGATAGTGGTGGATTACAGACATTTAAATGCACATACACACACATATGCAATACAAAATTCACACAGCGCTGCGCTTATGAATAATATTGTGTGTAAGAAATACAAAACAACATTGGATATCTCGAATGGTTTCTTCTGCCAGAATATAGCGCCCGAAAGTAGGGATTTGACTAGCTTTAGTGCGTTTGGCTCTCAGAAAAAGTTTTGTCGTTTGCCTCAGAGGTATAAGAATAGCCCAGGACTGTTTTCGGCTTGTGTGACTGAAATTTTGCACGAGTTGGACCCTGAAGCTTTGTCATATGTCGATGATATATATCTGACAGATGACGAGTTACTACAACATTTAAGGCGGGTAGCCCACATTGTTGTGGGATTTGCCGAAATTGGCTACAAATTTACCTTTAAAAAATAAAAAATTGCCTTCCTCAGCGTCATTTTCCTGGGATATGAACTGTCGAATGAGGGCAAGAGCTTAGCGCCACACTTTTTGGAAAAATGTGCGCAGTTGCAACCTCCTAATACGATTAGAAAACTCCAGTCGTTATTGGGATTTTTAAATTTTGGCAGAACTTACATTCCTGATTATGCTACACGCATAAAGCCATCATACGAATTGATTCGCCCAAATTTTTCAAGTACATTTTGGACGATTGAGCATACACATATTCTTCGAGATTTGCAAACTGATCTCTTAGCAGTAAAACGTTTACACACACGGGACAATAAAACACATCTGGTCATCAGGGTTATAGCTGGGGCCGTTGGGTTTACATATGTCACCTTTAATGAGGGTGAGACAGTCCCGATAGCATACAAGTCCCACTTGTATTCTGCTGCAGAACAACGTTTTGCACAAGCTGAGAAAATTCTCACTGCTGTACAAATGGCTGTGATTAAAGAACGTCCTCTTACCCAGGGCCAACGCATCATTGTGGTTTCCCCGATTCTGGCTTTAGAAGCTGTTACAAAAGCGAGTGTTCCTAATTCGAAAGCATTACACCCGCAATGGATACAATGGGCAACGTCTTTGACAGCCACTGATGTAGATTACAAATTTGACCCTAAACTGCAGACTCAGGAATTTCTTCAATATGAAATGGAGTACCCTGTTCCCACTGGCACATTGCCTATTAATCAATATCAGGTGGTTATGTACACCGATGGCTTTGCGCAACCTGCGGTTGGGACTAAACAACAGTATTCTACTGCATGTGCGTTGGTGAGCGGCTATATGGAGGGGGAGAAGTTCTGCCCCCAACATACTTATACACAAACCTTGGGAGACTGTACGGCACAGTTGGCTGAGCTGAAGGCTTTGTTATTAGCATTAGAGCATACGGATCCTGCACAGTTTACACTGCTTGTTTGTGATTCATATTACTGTGTTCAGTCTTTCAATGAATATCTGCATTACTGGAGGTTAAATGGGTTCAGAGATTCCAAGGGCAACACCATCAAACACAGGTTACTGTGGGGGAAGGTTGCGGATCTGAAAGAAACACTTCCTAAAGTCCATGTTGTGCATACACTTGGACACCAGCGCGTTGGAATACATGTTGCTGGGAATACTTTGGCTGATGAAGCCGCGAAATCGGCAGTGGCAGTTGCCACTGTAGCCGCAGTAACTCGTTCGAGTTCCAAACCAGACACAGAGATTTTGGCTGCCATAAAGGCTACGGCTGTTGGCATGCCATATCCTAAAGGATTCCCTTCTAAATATCACTATTCCATGGGTGGTATGCTGAACGCTGAGGTTAAAATCCCAGGCGTTGGTGTACGTGAGATGCCCAATAAAATTGAGCGACCTCGATTGATTACTGCAGGACATGAGGGGGCGGCATCTGCACATGCTGGCGTGGCTGCCACAATTTCACACTTACAGGCTCGTTACTGGTGGCCTGGTCTCTATAAAGAGACAAAGCAGTATGTCCTTTGTTGTGACATCTGTCAACAAATTAAAGTTTCCACGGCTAGTCGCCCGCAGCAGACGCCCCTTCTGATATCGAATAAACATTTACAGTGTGTGTTCTTGGATCATTGTGGTCCACTGACACCAGATAGTGCATACAAATATATATTGGTAGCTGTAGATTCGTGCTCCAGATTTGTGTGGGTCTGGCAACAGCGCTCGACTGACGCTCGAACTGTTATTAAAGATTTGCGCATCTTTGTCGATACATATGCAGTTGCGGCTTTTCATTCGGACCTGGGCCCTGCTTTTGCCTCTAAGGCATTCAGGGACACCATGGCTTTGTTGGGGGTCCAGCTTCAGTTCTCGTCTCCATTTCATCCCGAGGGAAATTCTGTTGTGGAGCGTTTGAATCGCGATTTAAAGCAATCCTTAACGGCCAGAGTTATAGGTACGGGTCGTAGTTGGCTAGCCCACCTGTATGGAGTACAGAGAGCACTGAATAACTTGCCTAGAAGGTCCCTGGGGGGTCGTACTTCATATGAGTGCCTGTTTGGAACACAAATGTATGTTCCTGATCTAGATGGTCCTGGTGTGGAGATGGCAGATACGCCCTTTGACATAAATGATTGTGTCACTGTTTTGCAGGATTTACAACAATTCCGTGAAGATAACTCTTCTGCCAGTGCTGCCTCCACAGGAATTAAGGATGAACCGGTAACGTCTACTGGTTGGATTCCCAGAATTGGGGATCTTGTGCATGAAAAGGTCGCAGTGAAAAAAGAATTTGGCCCTTCATATCGAGTACCAGTTCCTGTACTAGGGATTCAAGGTACAAGAACTGTGATTTTGCCACCGCTGCAAGGGACCAAAGGAAATCACTTAGTATCAATTGACAATGTCAAGTTACAACATGTGGCCGATTCTGCACAGCAGACCAAGAGGAACGCCCAGTTGTTCCCGAATCCCTCTCACTACTGGGGACGAGGTTCTGCTGCAGGTGATTTGCACCGACGCTGTTTCCTCTCCGAGCTTGGGGAGGGTGGAAGCTGATCTTGCGATTGTTCCACTAACAGCGAATAATTTGGAATCTTTTGATCAAGTTGCTGTGACTACTGATGTTGCTGAAGGTGTTATCTACAGCTTACCACGGTGAGAGCCACAATCTGCTCCTTTGTTTACGGTTGCACCTTTTACGAGAACTGCTTCCGGCTGCTTTAATAACAATGATGATACCATGTCGGACTCTTCGTCTTCTTCAACACCAGCCCTGGGTCCACGTAAGCTGTTGTATTGGCTCAAACATATGTATTTTGTTTTTCCTTGGAACTATCTGTGGCTTTTTATGACTGTGATGGCTTTTTTCCTGTGGCTGGGGTTTGTTGTCACCTTTTTTCTGGTGATACATGGTCATTTTCTTCCTGAACGATCTGAGATTAAGCAGGTGGAGAAAGTGTTGAAACCGCATTATTCATCACATATGGTTCGAAGAGACTTGTCCTCTGTGAACATTTCTGCTGTACCAATTCCGGATGGGATTGTGTGGGATAGAGTAATGTTTGATATATATGGTCCCACTGAAATAATTCAAATACCGTATTTTCTTAAATTATCAATGAATGGTATTGTTATACCAGGCATTGTATCTGATGATTGGGATGTAAAGACAGTTGATTCTATGTTGACAGAATTGCAATATTATACTGTCTCTGAAAATGAAGATGCTTACCAATTTAGAGATAATTATGGTGACATGTTTTGCTACAATTATTATGGACACCACTTTATTCATAAAGCTAGTAGCCCTAAATCAATATTTGAGTATATGCAATGGGAACATTGCCCGACACCTCCACAGGGGAGTTCTAAAACTTATTCTGATAAATTTGCATATTTTTCGGGCCATCATCAACAGAGTGCTAAGTCTTACTATTTTAAGGTTACTCCGCATGCTAATAAGCAAATGTTATTGACTGATACTAAATTACTGTATTCAAATTTGTTTGTATCCAAACTTTCGGTTGAGCGGTATGAATACTGGTCCAAAACTGTTGATTTGAAAAGTGTATGGGGAACGAAAAATTGGCAAATGCGGGGTAGGGACACATTGTTTAGAGCATGTATTATTCCTGTCCAAATGATTTTCTTAAATGACACTGTACAACAGACTAGCTGTTTAGGCTTAGCAACAATTAGAGACTTGAATTTGCCTAGCATACCTGTCCCTTCCAAAATTAAAAATTGGCAGTAATATATTATTGCCACGTTTAGTGAGCTTACAGACTGGGTCCAGAATGGTACGCTTAACACTTCATTGACACGTCCAGGCGGGTGGTTATTGTGGCCCATAGACACTAATGGGTGTCAACAGCATTTTGTCACCTCTTCGGGGGGTTCTGGACTAGTAGGGCAGACCCTCGCTACATATCACCAGAACATGCTGATATCATTACTACATATAGCGTAGGGAAACTTTGTCAACAATGGTTGAAGTCGTCCACGCTGGATGCAGTTAAGATACATCTCACGTTACTGTCTAATCATACTGACTTGCAAGATTTTTTGTCAGGTCCAAGAGTGCCCCGGAAAAAACGTTTTTTGTATGAAATGTACAATGAAATATGGAAAGTTTCACAACAGGAGGCGGCGGCCCGGTTGAGGCAGATAGATCAAGAGAATTTGAAACAAGCATTATCTGTTGTGGATAATGGAATGCATACCCTGTCCGACCATGTACATACGATTGATAACATTGTTTCCTCTGCTATAGACATTATTAGATCAGATATGTCTTCTTTATATCATGGGCAGAGTCAAATGCGGTCCATTATGCAGTTGGGTTGGACTCTACAGACATTAAAGGCGGGTCGCGTACCGTGGCAGCACATCCGAGTCAGGGAGATATTTTTTTCCTTTAATTTGACACATCAACAACAGCTAATGGCCAAAAAGGAAGCAACATATGTTATGTTAAATATTGAAAAGTTGGAGAAGTTGCCTTTTACTGTGGCTGAGATTCTGTCAGCTGAATGGTTGATACACGGGGTTATAAATTTGCCTATTTCCACTCTGCAATTCACTTCTTGTTTGAAGCATATTCCGGTGGGCAGATATGAGAAATTGGGAGACAGTTACATACATGAGGTGTGGGAGCCTCCCTTTTTATACAGATGTCTTAATGGTATGAGGGAGGTTTTTCTTAGCGGTAGCGAATGCAAAACTTCTGTCAGCCATTCAATGGTTTGTATGCAGCTGTCTTTGCATGGGGCGTGTAATGCCTCGGTTGCGAACTTGGCTCGCTATCTAAAGGGAGTTCCAGTCCCCATGATTAAAAACACTTTCCAGGTGCTTTCAAACGGCAGCTACGTCCTTCTTAACAGTGAAGCCTGTTGTGGCATGCGTGCCGGAATAGTTTACGTGGTCGTTGTCACCAAGGCCAATACGTGCTGCGGGAATGTGTTGTTTCCCCCCACTCAATTTAGGGATGTAGCGGACATCTGGCCTCACATTGCTACTTCCAAGGTGAATTTCAACAAGTTGAGTCGACTGAAGGCTCTATTGTTTCAAAAGCATGTGGCCCTTACATCTGCACACGAGACCTATGCACTTCAGGTGGCGAAGTCATCAGCAGGAATACAGTCCCTATTAAAAACTAACTTTCCGAGCCACTTTGGAGAACTCGTGGGACGTATATTTAATGCGTCCAGCACTGCTGGAATTGCACATTTTTTCAAAGCCGTTGGTGTTGGTTTTGCTCATACCTTCTCTTCCATATTCGGTTTGATACCTTCGGCTATTCATTCTATTTTCGGAAGCATTTTTGGGGGATTTCCGATTACTTTGGCTTTATTGGCTGGTGTTTTGCTGCTGCTATTGTTCTTCCGCAATGGCTGTCCCACCGCAACGAGATGCAATATTGGTGCTCCCGTCAGCGCAGCTGTGTCGTGAACGCATGATGCAGCATTTTGGAGCAACACTCCTGGGACAGTTGGAGTGTGCCTGGTCTCTGTCATTCCGACCAGTTTTGGATTGTGTGCAACCCATGTTTCGGTGCCTTTGGTGCTCGTTTGAACATGCACTGGCTCTCTGTCTCTCACTACAGCGCCCCCCAGTGGTTGATGCTGATCTGTTGATGTTCCCGATTAGGGCTCATTCCCAGACTTGTGCACTGCGGTTGCGTTTGCTTCGTGAGGCAGTTTACGAGATTCCCTTCCTGGAGGAAGATGGTATTGTCTCATTCATAGGCCCTGCACGGGGTGCCGCCTTGGATGGTTCTGGGGCTTTGGAACACACCTGCTCCATGATAATATTTGGCATGGATTTTCCAGTGTTGACATCTGTCAAAGTGGAGGATCTCCTGCTTTCCGTGGCTTCCATTTAAAATTGGATTTTTTTTTTTTTTAAACGAAATTGACATTGTAACGATTTGGCTTTCCGTCACATGCTTACCAATTTAAATTTAGTTTATGCTTTGGTGTCCTCTGGACTTGTCGAAATGTATTTTGTATATTTTTATATCTGGGGCATATTTTTATTTTTCGTTTTGATTAGAACCACTTGCTACCGACAAGGGGAGGGTGTAGTGTGGTCAGTTTTATGTATCCTTTGTGTGTTAGCTTCAGGCATTAGGCCTTTGTGCACTTTGCCCTGGATGTCTTTTATTCCTCTGCTCGCATCATAAGAGCCTCTGTGCACTTTGCTCTAAATGCTTTTTATTCAGCTTCGTACTGTTATTTTTCAAATAGCCAGTTCTACGGTCTTGTTTTATTTTTTATATCACACTGTTTAACCTACTTCAGCACTGGAGTTTTCAATAACACATTCTTGTTCACTCTGTGCTTCAGTCTAGGATACAGTCTGATATATTGCCGATAGACATGGTAGGAGTTTAGTCTTTGGTATTCTTGCGTAGGGACATTTTGTGATCACACTGACATGTTAGTTATAAAAACACTTCCTTGTCCTAATACACGCAAGAGGGAGATTCCGACCAGGGAACCACAACTAGACGCTGACTGCCTCGTTGCAGATGCTGAACCAGATCACAGGTCTTTGCTCAGGTATGAGGGTTGATGGCTTCCCGGGGAATCTGAAAGGCAAGTTAGAAGCTTAACATGCTGTGCTCGAAATATAACTAACTGAGAGAGAGAATAGAATCCATTAACACCATGATAGCGTTGTTTTTATGTTTCACTCTCATAGTAACTATTTCAATCCTACTGTGTTGTTTGGTTCTGGTTATTGCGGCTCATGCCTTATTATCTAAAATGCAGTTGTTTTATTAAAAGCAATATATATAAAACTCAAACTGCCTTTGTCATTTGTATATGAGATCATACTGTAAATGAGAGAGCTGGTTTGGATCTGAGTGACCACGACTTCCCTGAGAAGTTCCAAAGATGTCATGCGCTCGGCTGCCCAATCATCTCTCCCCCTTGGGAGAGATGAGGCACTGTTAGTTACCCGGAGCAAAACAGGATTTAAGGTGACAGAGGTACTTCCAAGTGGGGAAGACTTAGTCCCGCACACCAGGAACGATCCTGCTACCTAGAAATCCAGTAGTCTCATTTAGGAGAATGAGAGCCCACGCAACAGTGTCAGTGCTGGGTGAGAAAGGGGACATACTTGGAACTGGTTAGTGCTGGTTGGAATCCCCTACCCCTTTTGTGGAAGGTGTGCAAAATTAGTATAAGTATAAGGAGATGTCCCCCACATTTGTAGACACTGATTTGCACATTTGTAGACACTGATTTGACCTGCCAGAAGGAATTGTTAAGGTGCTATCAAGAACCACCATCAGAACTGACCTGCTTGTTGCACTGACCTGTGGCCTGCTGGGTCACAAGAAGGACTGTTGCTTT